>NW_023637623.1:102098-702098 GCF_015220235.1 Choloepus didactylus | reverse complement strand
TCATGCTGGAAATCTGGCCTGTGATGTCTCCATGCTGGAATTCTGGCCTGTTGGTGTTCTCCTGCTGGAATTCTGGCCTGTTCATTGTCTCATGCTGGAATTCTGGCCTGTTGATGTTCTCCTGCTTGAATTCTGGCCTGTTGGTATTTTCCCGCTGGAATTCTGGCCTGTTGATGTTTTCCTGCTGGAATTCTGGCCTGTTGGTGTTCTCCTGCTGGAATTCTGGCCTGTTGATGCTCTCCCATTTGAATTGTGGCCTGTTGGTGTTCTCCTGCTGGAATTGTGGCCTGTTGGTGCTCTCCCTCTGGAATTCTGGCCAGTTGGTGTTCTCCTGTTGGAATGCTGGCCTGTTCATTATCTTCTGCTGGAATTCTAGCCTGTTGATGTTCTCCCACTGGAATTCTGGCCTGTTGATGTTCTCCCACTGGAATTCTGGCCTGTTGCTGTTCTCCCACTGGAATTCTGGCCTGTTGGTGTTCTCCCACTGGAATTCTGGCCTGTTCATTGTCTCCTGCTGGAATTCTGGCCCTGGCCTGTTGATGTTCTCCTGCTGGAATTCTGGCCTGTTCATTGTCTCCTGCTGGAATTCTGGCCTGTTGATGTTCTCCCGCTGGAATTCTGGCCTGTTCATTGTCTCCTGCTGGAATTCTGGCCTGTTGGTGTTCTCCCACTGGAATTCTGGCCTGTTCATTGTCTCCTGCTGGAATTCTGGCCTGTTGATGTTCTCCCGCTGGAATTCTGGCTTGTTGGTGTTCTCTGCTGGAATTCTGGCCTATTCGTTGTCTCTTGCTGGAATTCTGGCCTGTTTGATGTTCTCCCCGCTGGAATTCTGGCTGTTCATTGTCTCCCACTGGAATTCTGGGCTGTAGGTGTTCTCCCACTGGAATTCTGGGCTGTTGATGTTCTCCCATTGGAATTGTGGCCTGTTGGTGTTTTTCCCCCGCTGGAATTGTGGCCTGTTGATATTCTTCCCGCTGGAATTCTGGCCTGTTGCTGTTCTCCCACGGGCATTCTGGCCTGTTGATGTTCTCCCCTGGAATTCTGGCCTGTTGGTGTTCTCCTGCTGGAATTCTGGCCTGTTCATTGTCTCCTGCTGGGAATTCTGGCCTGTTGATGTCGTCCCGCTGGAATTCAGGCCTGTTGATGTTCTCCCACGGGAATTCTGGTCTGTTGGTGTTCTCCTGCTGGAATTCTGGCCTGTTCATTGTCTCCCGCTGGAATTCTGGCCTGTTTATTGTCTCCCACTGGAATTCTGGGCTGTTGGTGTTCTCCCACTGGAATTCTGGCCTGTTGATGTTCTCCCATTGGAATTCTGGCCTGTTTGTGTTCTCCTGGTGGAATTCTGCCTGTTCATTGCTGCTGGAATTCTGGCCTGTTCATGTTTTTCTACTGGAATTCTGGCCTGTTGGTGTTTTCCCACTAGTATTCTGGCCTGTTCATTGTCTCCCGCTGGAATTGTGGCCTGTTGGTGTTCTCCCACTGGAATTCTGGCCTGTTGGTGTTCTCCTGCTGGAATTCTGGCCTGTTAGTGTTCTCCCACTGGAATTCTGGCCTGTTGGTGTTCTCCTGCTGGAATTCTGGCCTGTTGATGTTGTCCCGCTGGAATTCTGGCCTGTTCATTGTCTCCCGCTGGAATTCTGGCCTGTTGGTGTTCTCCCACTGGAATTCTGGGCTGTTGGTTTTCTCCCACTGGAATTCTGGCCTGTTGATGTTCTTCCACTGGAATTCTGGCCTGTTGGTGTTCTCCCGCTGGAATTGTGGCCTTTTGATGCTCTCCCGCTGGAATTCTGTCCTGTTGGTGTTCTCCTGCTGGAATTCTGGCCTGTTCATTGTCTCCCACTGGAATTCTGGGCTGTTGGTATTCTCCTGCTGTAATTCTGGACTGTTGGTGTTCTCCCTCTGGAATTCTGGCCTGTTCGTTGCTGCTGGAATTCTGGCCTCTTCATTGCTGCCGGAATTCTGGCCTGTTGATATTTTTCTGCTGGAATTCTGGCCTGTTGGTGTTCTCCCTCTGGAATTCTGGCCTGTTCATTGTCTCCCGCTGGAATTCTGTCCTGTTGATGTTCTCCTGCTGGAATTCTGGCCTGTTCATTGTCTCCTGCTGGAATTCTGGCCTGTTGATGTTCTCCCGCTGGAATTCTGGCCTGTTCATTGTCTCCCACTGGAATTCTGGCCTGTTGGTGTTCTCCCACTGGAATTCTGGCCTGTTCATTGTCTCCCGCTGGAATTCTGGCCTGTTGATGTTCTCCCACTGGAATTCTGGCCTGTTGGTGTTCTCCTGCTGGAATTCTGGCCTGTTCATTGTCTCTTGCTGGAATTCTGGCCTGTTGATGTTCTCCCGCTGGAATTCTGGCCTGTTCATTGTCTCCCGCTGGAATTCTGGCCTGTTGGTGTTCTCCTGCTGGAATTCTGGCCTGTTGATGTTCTCCCATTGGAATTGTGGCCTGTTGGTGTTCTCCCGCTGGAATTGTGGCCTGTTGATATTCTCCCGCTGGAATTCTGGCCTGTTGCTCTTCTCCCACAGGCATTCTGGCCTGTTGATGTTCTCCCACTGGAATTCTGGCCTGTTGGTGTTCTCCTGCTGGAATTCTGGCCTGTTCATTGTCTCTTGCTGGAATTCTGGCCTGTTGATGTCGTCCCGCTGGAATTCAGGCCTGTTGATGTTCTCCCACGGGAATTCTGGCCTGTTGGTGTTCTCCTGCTGGAATTCTGGCCTGTTCATTGTCTCCCGCTGGAATTCTGGCCTGTTGATATTTATTTGCTGGAATTCTGGCCTGTTGGTTTTCTCCCGCTGGAATTCTGGCCTGTTGGTGTTTTCCCAGTGGAATTCTGGCCTGTTGGCGGTCTCCCGCTGGAATTCTGGCCTGTTCATTGTCTTCCACTGGAATTCTGGCCTGTTGATGTTCTCCTGGTGGAATTCTGGCCTGTTCATTGCTGCTGGAATTCTGGCCTGTTCATGTTTTTCTACTGGAATTCTGGCCTGTTGGTGTTTTCCCACTAGTATTCTGGCCTGTTCATTGTCTCCCGCTGGAATTCTGGCCTGTTCATTGTCTCCCACTGGAATTCTGGCCTGTTGGTGTTCTCCCGCTGGAATTCTGGCCTGTTCTTTGTCTCCCACTGGAATTCTGGCCTATTCATTGTTTCCTGCTGGAATTCTGTCCTGTTGGTGTTCTCCCGCTGGAATTCTGGCCTGTTGGTGTTCTCCTGCTGGAATTCTGGCCTGTTGGTGTTCTCCCACTAGAATTCTGGCCTGTTCATTGTCTCCCGCTGGAATTGTGGCCTGTTGGTGTTCTCTTGCTGGAATTCTGGCCTGTTGATGTTCTCCCACTGGAATTCTGGCCTGTTGGTGTTCTCCTGCTGGAATTCTGGCCTGTTGATGTTCTCCTGGTGGAATTCTGGCCTGTTCATTGTCTCCTGCTGGAATTCTGGCCTGTTGATGTTTTCCTGGTGGAATTCTGGCCTGTTCATTGTCTCCTGCTGGAATTTTGTCCTGTTCATTGTCTCCCTGTGGAATTCTGGCCTGTTGGTGTTCTCCTGCTGGAATTCTGGCCTGTTGGTGTTCTCCCACTGGAATTCTGGCCTGTTCATTGCTGCTGGAATTCTGGCCTGTTGATGTGTTTTTGCTGGAATTCTGGCCTTTTGGTGTTCTCCCACTGGAATTCTGGCCTGTTCATTGTCTCCCGCTGGAATTCTGGCCTGTTGGTGTTTTCCCACTGGAATTCTGGCCTGTTGGTGGTCTCCCGCTGGAATTCTGGCCTGTTCATTGTCTCCCACTGGAATTCTGGCCTGTTGGTGTTCTCCTGCTGGAATTCTGGCCTGTTCATTGTCTCCTGCTGGAATTCTGGCCTGTTGATGTTCTCCTGCTGGAATTCTGGCCTGTTGGTGTTCTCCTGCTGGAATTCTGGCCTGTTCATTGTCTCCTGCTGGAATTCTGGCCTGTTGATGTTCTCCCACGGGAATTCTGGTCTGTTGGTGTTCTCCTGCTGGAATTCTGGCCTGTTCGTCGTCTCCCGCTGGAATTCTGGCCGGTTTATTGTCTCCCACTGGAATTCTGGGCTGTTGGTGTTCTCCCACTGGAATTCTGTCCTGTTGATGTTCTCCCATTGGAATTCTGGCCTGTTGGTGTTCTCCTGCTGGAATTGTGGCCTTTTGATGCTCTCCCGCTGGAATTCTGGCCTGTTGGTGTTCTCCCATTGGAATTCTGGCCTGTTGATATTCTCCCACTGGAATTCTGGCCTGCTGGTGTTCTCCTGCTGGAATTCTGGCCTGTTCATTGTCTCCTGCTGGAATTCTGGCCTGTTGATATTCTCCCGCTGGAATTCTGGCCTGTTGGTATTTTCCCGCTGGAATTCTGGCCTGTTGATGCTCTCCCGCTGGAATTCTGGCCTGTTGATGTTCTCCTGCTGGAATTCTGGCCTGTTGATGTTCTCCCATTTGAATTGTGGCCTGTTGGTTTTCTCCTGCTGGAATTGTGGCCTGTTGGTGCTCTCCCTCTGGAATTCTGGCCAGTTGGTGTTCTCCTGTTGGAATGCTGGCCTGTTCATTATCTTCTGCTGGAATTCTAGCCTGTTGATGTTCTCCCACTGGAATTCTGCCCTGTTGCTGTTCTCCCACTGGAATTCTGCCCTGTTGCTGTTCTCCCACTGGAATTCTGGCCTGTTGGTGTTCTCCTGCTGGAATTCTGTCCTGTTGATGTTCTCCTGCTGGAATTCTGGCCTGTTCATTGTCTCCTGCTGGAATTCTGGCCTGTTGATGTTCTCCCGCTGGAATTCTGGCCTGTTCATTGTCTCTTGCTGGAATTCTGGCCTGTTGGTGTTCTCCCACTGGAATTCTGGCCTGTTCATTGTCTCCCGCTGGAATTCTGGCCTGTTGATGTTCTCCCACTGGAATTCTGGCCTGTTGGTGTTCTCCTGCTGGAATTCTGGCCTATTCGTTGTCTCTTGCTGGAATTCTGGCCTGTTGATGTTCTCCCGCTGGAATTCTGGCCTGTTCATTGTCTCCCACTGGAATTCTGGGCTGTAGGTGTTCTCCCACTGGAATTCTGGGCTGTTGATGTTCTCCCATTGGAATTGTGGCCTGTTGGTGTTTTCCCGCTGGAATTGTGGCCTGTTGATATTCTCCCGCTGGAATTCTGGCCTGTTGCTGTTCTCCCACGGGCATTCTGGCCTGTTGATGTTCTCCCCCTGGAATTCTGGCCTGTTGGTGTTCTCCTGCTGGAATTCTGGCCTGTTCATTGTCTCTTGCTGGAATTCTGGCCTGTTGATGTCGTCCCGCTGGAATTCAGGCCTGTTGATGTTCTCCCACGGGAATTCTGGTCTGTTGGTGTTCTCCTGCTGGAATTCTGGCCTGTTCATTGTCTCCCGCTGGAATTCTCGCCTGTTTATTGTCTCCCACTGGAATTCTGGGCTGTTGGTGTTCTCCCACTGGAATTCTGGCCTGTTGATGTTCTCCCATTGGAATTCTGGCCTGTTGGTGTTCTCCCGCTGGAATTCTGGCCTGTTTGTGTTCTCCTGGTGGAATTCTGGCCTGTTCATTGCTGCTGGAATTCTGGCCTGTTCATGTTTTTCTACTGGAATTCTGGCCTGTTGGTGTTTTCCCACTAGTATTCTGGCCTGTTCATTGTCTCCCGCTGGAATTGTGGCCTGTTGGTGTTCTCCCACTGGAATTCTGGCCCGTTGGTGTTCTCCTGCTGGAATTCTGGCCTGTTAGTGTTCTCCCACTGGAATTCTGGCCTGTTGGTGTTCTCCTGCTGGAATTCTGGCCTGTTGATGTTCTCCAGGTGGAATTCTGGCCTGTTCATTGTCTCCCGCTGGAATTCTGGCCTGTTGCTGTCCTCCCACTGGAATTCTGGGCTGTTGGTTTTCTCCCACTGGAATTCTGGCCTGTTGATGTTCTTCCACTGGAATTCTGGCCTGTTGGTGTTCTCCCGCTGGAATTGTGGCCTTTTGATGCTCTCCCGCTGGAATTCTGTCCTGTTGATGTTCTCCCGCTGGAATTCTGGCCTGTTCATTGTCTCCCACTGGAATTCTGGGCTGTTGGTGTTCTCCTGCTGTAATTCTGGACTGTTGGTGTTCTCCCTCTGGAATTCTGGCCTGTTCGTTGCTGCTGGAATTCTGGACTGTTCATTGCTGATGGAATTCTGGCCTGTTGATATTTTTCTGCTGGAATTCTGGCCTCTTGGTGTTCTCCCTCTGGAATTCTGGCCTGTTCATTGTCTCCCGCTGGAATTCTGTCCTGTTGATGTTCTCCTGCTGGAATTCTGGCCTGTTCATTGTCTCCTGCTGGAATTCTGGCCTGTTGATGTTCTCCCGCTGGAATTCTGGCCTGTTCATTGTCTCTTGCTGGAATTCTGGCCTGTTGGTGTTCTCCCACTGGAATTCTGGCCTGTTCATTGTCTCCCGCTGGAATTCTGGCCTGTTGATGTTCTCCCACTGGAATTCTGGCCTGTTGGTGTTCTCCTGCTGGAATTCTGGCCTGTTCGTTGTCTCTTGCTGGAATTCTGGCCTGTTGATGTTCTCCCGCTGGAATTCTGGCCTGTTCATTGTCTCCCACTGGAATTCTGGGCTGTAGGTGTTCTCCCACTGGAATTCTGGCCTGTTGATGTTCTCCCATTGGAATTGTGGCCTGTTGGTGTTTTCCCGCTGGAATTGTGGCCTGTTGATATTCTCCCGCTGGAATTCTGGCCTGTTGCTGTTCTCCCACGGGCATTCTGGCCTGTTGATGTTCTCCCCCTGGAATTCTGGCCTGTTGGTGTTCTCCTGCTGGAATTCTGGCCTGTTCATTGTCTCTTGCTGGAATTCTGGCCTGTTGATGTCGTCCCGCTGGAATTCAGGCCTGTTGATGTTCTCCCACGGGAATTCTGGTCTGTTGGTGTTCTCCTGCTGGAATTCTGGCCTGTTCATTGTCTCCCGCTGGAATTCTGGCCTGTTTATTGTCTCCCACTGGAATTCTGGGCTGTTGGTGTTCTCCCACTGGAATTCTGGCCTGTTGATGTTCTCCCATTGGAATTCTGGCCTGTTGGTGTTCTCCCGCTGGAATTGTGGCCTTTTGATGCTCTCCCGCTGGAATTCTGGCCTGTTTGTGTTCTCCTGGTGGAATTCTGGCCTGTTCATTGCTGCTGGAATTCTGGCCTGTTCATGTTTTTCTACTGGAATTCTGGCCTGTTGGTGTTTTCCCACTAGTATTCTGGCCTGTTCATTGTCTCCCGCTGGAATTCTGGCCTGTTTATTGTCTCCCACTGGAATTCTGACCTGTTGGTGTTCTCCCGCTGGAATTCTGGCCTGTTGGCGTTCTCCCACTGGAATTCTGGCCTGTTGATGTTCTCCCACTGGAATTCTGACCTGTTGGTGTTCTCCCGCTGGAATTCTGGCCTGTTGGTGTTCTCCTGCTGGAGTTCTGGCCTGTTGGTGTTCTCCCACTAGAATTCTGGCCTGTTCATTGTCTCCCGCTGGAATTGTGGCCTGTTGGTGTTCTCTTGCTGGATTTCTGGCCTGTTGATATTCTCCCACTGGAATTCTGGCCTGTTGGTGTTCTCCTGCTGGAATTCTGGCCTGTTGATGTTCTCCTGGTGGAATTCTGGCCTGTTCATTGTCTCCTGCTGGAATTCTGGCCTGTTGATGTTCTCCCGCTGGAATTCTGGCCTGTTCATTGTCTCCTGCTGGAATTTTGTCCTGTTCATTGTCTCCTGCTGGAATTCTGGCCTGTTGGTGTTTTCCTGCTGGAATTCTGGCCTCTTGGTGTTCTCCCACTGGAATTCTGGCCTGTTCATTGCTGCTGGAATTCTGGCCTGTTGATGTTTTTCTGCTGGAATTCTGGCCTTTTGGTGTTCTCCTATTGGTATTCTGGCCTGTTCATTGTCTCCCGCTGGAATTCTGGCCTGTTGGTGTTTTCCCACTGGAATTCTGGCCTGTTGGTGGTCTCCCGCTGGAATTCTGGCCTGTTCATTGTCTCCCACTGGAATTCTGGCCTGTTGGTGTTCTCCTGCTGGAATTCTGGCCTGTTCATTGTCTCCTGCTGGAATTCTGGCCAGTTGATGTTCTCCTGCTGGAATTCTGGCCTGTTGGTGTTCTCCTGCTGGAATTCTGGCCTGTTCATTGTCTCCTGCTGGAATTCTGGCCTGTTGATGTTCTCCCACGGGAATTCTGGTCTGTTGGTGTTCTCCTGCTGGAATTCTGGCCTGTTCGTCGTCTCCCGCTGGAATTCTGGCCGGTTTATTGTCTCCCACTGGAATTCTGGGCTGTTGGTGTTCTCCCACTGGAATTCTGTCCTGTTGATGTTCTCCCATTGGAATTCTGGCCTGTTGGTGTTCTCCTGCTGGAATTGTGGCCTTTTGATGCTCTCCCGCTGGAATTCTGGCCTGTTGGTGTTCTCCCATTGGAATTCTGGCCTGTTGATATTCTCCCACTGGAATTCTGGCCTGCTGGTGTTCTCCTGCTGGAATTCTGGCCTGTTCATTGTCTCCTGCTGGAATTCTGGCCTGTTGATATTCTCCCGCTGGAATTCTGGCCTGTTGGTATTTTCCCGCTGGAATTCTGGCCTGTTGATGCTCTCCCGCTGGAATTCTGGCCTGTTGATGTTCTCCTGCTGGAATTCTGGCCTGTTGATGTTCTCCCATTTGAATTGTGGCCTGTTGGTTTTCTCCTGCTGGAATTGTGGCCTGTTGGTGCTCTCCCTCTGGAATTCTGGCCAGTTGGTGTTCTCCTGTTGGAATGCTGGCCTGTTCATTATCTTCTGCTGGAATTCTAGCCTGTTGATGTTCTCCCACTGGAATTCTGCCCTGTTGCTGTTCTCCCACTGGAATTCTGCCCTGTTGCTGTTCTCCCACTGGAATTCTGGCCTGTTGGTGTTCTCCCACTGGAATTCTGGCCTGTTCATTGTCTCCCGCTGGAATTCTGTCCTGTTGATGTTCTCCTGCTGGAATTCTGGCCTGTTCATTGTCTCCTGCTGGAATTCTGGCCTGTTGATGTTCTCCCGCTGGAATTCTGGCCTGTTCATTGTCTCTTGCTGGAATTCTGGCCTGTTGGTGTTCTCCCACTGGAATTCTGGCCTGTTCATTGTCTCCCGCTGGAATTCTGGCCTGTTGATGTTCTCCCACTGGAATTCTGGCCTGTTGGTGTTCTCCTGCTGGAATTCTGGCCTATTCGTTGTCTCTTGCTGGAATTCTGGCCTGTTGATGTTCTCCCGCTGGAATTCTGGCCTGTTCATTGTCTCCCACTGGAATTCTGGGCTGTAGGTGTTCTCCCACTGGAATTCTGGGCTGTTGATGTTCTCCCATTGGAATTGTGGCCTGTTGGTGTTTTCCCGCTGGAATTGTGGCCTGTTGATATTCTCCCGCTGGAATTCTGGCCTGTTGCTGTTCTCCCACGGGCATTCTGGCCTGTTGATGTTCTCCCCCTGGAATTCTGGCCTGTTGGTGTTCTCCTGCTGGAATTCTGGCCTGTTCATTGTCTCTTGCTGGAATTCTGGCCTGTTGATGTCGTCCCGCTGGAATTCAGGCCTGTTGATGTTCTCCCACGGGAATTCTGGTCTGTTGGTGTTCTCCTGCTGGAATTCTGGCCTGTTCATTGTCTCCCGCTGGAATTCTCGCCTGTTTATTGTCTCCCACTGGAATTCTGGGCTGTTGGTGTTCTCCCACTGGAATTCTGGCCTGTTGATGTTCTCCCATTGGAATTCTGGCCTGTTGGTGTTCTCCCGCTGGAATTCTGGCCTGTTTGTGTTCTCCTGGTGGAATTCTGGCCTGTTCATTGCTGCTGGAATTCTGGCCTGTTCATGTTTTTCTACTGGAATTCTGGCCTGTTGGTGTTTTCCCACTAGTATTCTGGCCTGTTCATTGTCTCCCGCTGGAATTGTGGCCTGTTGGTGTTCTCCCAGTGGAATTCTGGCCCGTTGGTGTTCTCCTGCTGGAATTCTGGCCTGTTAGTGTTCTCCCACTGGAATTCTGGCCTGTTGGTGTTCTCCTGCTGGAATTCTGGCCTGTTGATGTTCTCCAGGTGGAATTCTGGCCTGTTCATTGTCTCCCGCTGGAATTCTGGCCTGTTGATGTCCTCCCACTGGAATTCTGGGCTGTTGGTTTTCTCCCACTGGAATTCTGGCCTGTTGATGTTCTTCCACTGGAATTCTGGCCTGTTGGTGTTCTCCCGCTGGAATTGTGGCCTTTTGATGCTCTCCCGCTGGAATTCTGTCCTGTTGATGTTCTCCCGCTGGAATTCTGGCCTGTTCATTGTCTCCCACTGGAATTCTGGGCTGTTGGTGTTCTCCTGCTGTAATTCTGGCCTGTTGGTGTTCTCCCTCTGGAATTCTGGCCTGTTCGTTGCTGCTGGAATTCTGGACTGTTCATTGCTGATGGAATTCTGGCCTGTTGATATTTTTCTGCTGGAATTCTGGCCTCTTGGTGTTCTCCCACTGGAATTCTGGCCTGTTCATTGTCTCCCGCTGGAATTCTGTCCTGTTGATGTTCTCCTGCTGGAATTCTGGCCTGTTCATTGTCTCCTGCTGGAATTCTGGCCTGTTGATGTTCTCCCGCTGGAATTCTGGCCTGTTCATTGTCTCTTGCTGGAATTCTGGCCTGTTGGTGTTCTCCCACTGGAATTCTGGCCTGTTCATTGTCTCCCGCTGGAATTCTGGCCTGTTGATGTTCTCCCACTGGAATTCTGGCCTGTTGGTGTTCTCCTGCTGGAATTCTGGCCTGTTCGTTGTCTCTTGCTGGAATTCTGGCCTGTTGATGTTCTCCCGCTGGAATTCTGGCCTGTTCATTGTCTCCCACTGGAATTCTGGGCTGTAGGTGTTCTCCCACTGGAATTCTGGCCTGTTGATGTTCTCCCATTGGAATTGTGGCCTGTTGGTGTTTTCCCGCTGGAATTGTGGCCTGTTGATATTCTCCCGCTGGAATTCTGGCCTGTTGCTGTTCTCCCACGGGCATTCTGGCCTGTTGATGTTCTCCCCCTGGAATTCTGGCCTGTTGGTGTTCTCCTGCTGGAATTCTGGCCTGTTCATTGTCTCTTGCTGGAATTCTGGCCTGTTGATGTCGTCCCGCTGGAATTCAGGCCTGTTGATGTTCTCCCACGGGAATTCTGGTCTGTTGGTGTTCTCCTGCTGGAATTCTGGCCTGTTCATTGTCTCCCGCTGGAATTCTGGCCTGTTTATTGTCTCCCACTGGAATTCTGGGCTGTTGGTGTTCTCCCACTGGAATTCTGGCCTGTTGATGTTCTCCCATTGGAATTCTGGCCTGTTGGTGTTCTCCCGCTGGAATTGTGGCCTTTTGATGCTCTCCCGCTGGAATTCTGGCCTGTTTGTGTTCTCCTGGTGGAATTCTGGCCTGTTCATTGCTGCTGGAATTCTGGCCTGTTCATGTTTTTCTACTGGAATTCTGGCCTGTTGGTGTTTTCCCACTAGTATTCTGGCCTGTTCATTGTCTCCCGCTGGAATTGTGGCCTGTTGGTGTTCTCCCACTGGAATTCTGGCCTGTTGGTGTTCTCCTGCTGGAATTCTGGACTGTTCGTTGTCTCTTGCTGGAATTCTGGCCTGTTGATGTTCTCCCGCTGGAATTCTGTCCTGTTCATTGTCTCCCACTGGAATTCTGGGCTGTTGGTGTTCTCCCACTGGAATTCTGGCCTGTTGATGTTCTCCCATTGGAATTGTGGCCTGTTGGTGTTCTCCCACTGGAATTCTGGCCTGTTCATTGTCTCCCGCTGGAATTCTGGCCTGTTGCTGTTCTCCCACTGGCATTCTGGCCTGTTGATATTCTCCCACTGGAATTCTGGCCTGTTGGTGTTCTCCTGCTGGAATTCTGGCCTGTTCGTTGTCTCCTGCTGGAATTCTGGCCTGTTGATGTTCTCCTGCTGGAATTCTGGGCTGTTGGTATTTTCCCGCTGGAAATCTGGCCTGTTGATGTTCTCCTGCTGGAATTCTGGCCTGTTGGTGTTCTCCTGCTGGAATTCTGGCCTGTTGATGCTCTCCCATTAGAATTGTGGCCTGTTGGTGTTCTCCTGCTGGAATTGTGGCCTGTTGGTGTTCTCCCGCTGGAATTCTGGCCTGTTGATGTTCTCCCACTGGAATTCTGACCTGTTGGTGTTCTCCCGCTGGAATTCTGGCCTGTTGGCGTTCTCCCACTGGAATTCTGGCCTGTTGATGTTCTCCCACTGGAATTCTGACCTGTTGGTGTTCTCCCGCTGGAATTCTGGCCTGTTGGTGTTCTCCTGCTGGAATTCTGGCCTGTTGGTGTTCTCCCACTAGAATTCTGGCCTGTTCATTTTCTCCCGCTGGAATTGTGGCCTGTTGGTGTTCTCTTGCTGGAATTCTGGCCTGTTGATATTCTCCCACTGGAATTCTGGCCTGTTGGTGTTCTCCTGCTGGAATTCTGGCCTGTTGATGTTCTCCTGGTGGAATTCTGTCCTGTTCATTGTCTCCTGCTGGAATTCTGGCCTGTTGGTGTTCTCCCACTGGAATTCTGGCCTGTTCATTGTCTCCTGCTGGAATTTTTTCCTGTTCATTGTCTCCATCTGGAATTCTGGTCTGTTGATGTTCTCCCACTGGAATTCTGGCCTGTTGGTGTTCTCCTGCTGGAATTCTGCCCTGTTGATGTTCTCCCGCTGGAATTTTGGCCTGTTGGTGTTCTCCCAGTGGAATTCTCGCCTGTTCACTGCTGCTGGAATTCTGGCCTGTTCATTGCTGCTGGAATTCTGGCCTGTTGATGTTTTTCTGCTGGAATTCTGGCCTGTTGATGTTCTCCCACTGGAATTCTGGGCTGTTCATTATCTGCTGCTGGAATTCTGGTCTGTTGATGTTTTTCTGCTGGAATTCTTGCCTGTTGATATTCTCCCACTGGAATTGTGGCCTATTGATTGTGTCCTGCTTGAATTGTGGCCTGTTGATGATCTCCCATGGCTGGTGTCCCCTGAGCCAACCCTGGTGCTCCTTTCTTAAAGCTGGGTCATGTCCGACTTTCTCCCTCGCACAAGGAGAACGTCCTAGGTGGGTGACGATGTCTCAAGGGAACTTTGTCTCCCACAGATTTCTCTTGGGCTTTCGACCTTCAGTAGTGTCTTTGCTACCTGGGATCTGGCAGGTAAGAGAGCAGATGGACTGAAACCCTCCAATTGCTTGGGTCCCCATTGAGAACAGCTTGAATTCTGCAGGTACCTGTGTGCGTAGGCTCCGTTTCACCTCAGCTGCATGTGAAATTGGGTAAGGGTGGCAAAATCCTTCTCCGATTGAGTGAAGTCACTGCACTCTGCAAACTGCACGATGAGTTTCAGGCGTGTCAGCATCTAAACAAAACTGAGAGCCACTTGATGAGCTCTCCCCCTTGGGAGAGTTGAGAGAGACCCATGTTCAGGAGCTTTCCTCTCGGGGATGTGCTGACTGGTCAGCTGCACTTGCTGACATTCATACTGTCTCCTTGGTGCACCTCTGGGGATGGCTGTAACAGCTCATCTCCAGGACTTGCTCTGTTTAGAACAGTCCAAGTTTCTCTTATAAGAGAAAAGAAAGGGAGGTTTTGGACAGAGACACATGGAGGAAAAGGCTGTGGGAAAACAGAGGTGGAGATTGAAGTGATGCAGCTGCAAGCCAAGGGACACCAAGGATGGCTGGCAAACTCTGAAGGTAGAGGTATTCTCCGTCAGTGCCTCAGAAGGAAACACCCCTGCCAGCACCTGATTTCAGAGAGAGGGCATTTCTGTGCTTTGGTCATATGTTACAGCAGCCCTGGGACACTCACAGAGTGTGGCAGGTAAGCAGGTGGGGCCCAGGATGGGGGGGGGTGCAGACAAGGAGAGAAGCAGCTTGGTCCAGAGGTGGAAAGGAGAGCTGGGCTTTGCAGAGACAAGCTTCCCACATCCGGAAGAATTGGCAAGACCAAGCCAACCCACAGTTCTGTGTTACCTTGAAAACGAGCTGAGGTCTGGGAGAGAGTGACCTTGACAATGAGCTGAGGTCTGCATTACCTTGAAAACGAGCTCAGGAACGAGGCAGACAGCTCGGGAGCAGTCAGAGTCCTTTGCACATGCATGAAAGGTCATGGTGTGAAATCAGTTATTGGAACTGGGAAGTAGGGTGGTTGTAAAGGGGCTTGGGGCTTGCATCTTTAACTCCTGGTGACTGGAAACTGCAGGGGTGATACAGCCTAGGGTGGAGAGGCCTCAGGGTGCACCCAGCTGGGACCCCCAGGGACAGGGTGGCTGGGAAGGCAGGTGTGGGGGTGGGAATCCCGGCCACCCTTTATCTTCCATGTTGGCATGTTCATAACACCAAAATTTGGTCACGTTCCTCTTGGGCAAGTGTTAGTGCACATTCCGTTTTGACTTTTTTTTTTGTAATCCTAATTGCATTTTAGTTAACCAGACTGTCACAAGTTGAGCTGCTGAGACCCCTAAAATCACAGCCAAACACCAGAGGGTGGCAGTATATCCTAATTGCAGGCAAAATATTAGAGGAAATAAACAACTTTTTCATTTTTTCCCTAGTATGTGTGCTGCACAGTTTATTTTTCTAAATAAAAGAAAATAGAGGAGAAAAAGAGAAGGGAAAATTCAACAACAATGTTTCCACTCAGAAACAAGCTACATTAACTTCTGTAGTCTATAATCCACATATTTTAATGTGTATAAAATGAAATTATACATTGACAAAAGGATACACACAAGAGGAACACACAAGTTCTACTTTGTTACTGCTTTTTACAATGTAACAATCTAAAATGAATTCTTTTCCTTGGCAATAATTCAACACCTAGATTATTATTTGTTAATATGACAGTCTAGATTATTTGTTAATATGACAGTCTAGATTGCAAGTTCTGTGAGGGCAGGAACCATGTCTGGGTTTTCAACCCTGGGTCCCCAATCCTGATAGAGTTTAAGTGCTCCATTTACAGGGTAAGTGTTGGTGACTACTGTGTATCAGTGTAGTCATGCATTTAGCTGTCCTTCTCTAAGGTAAGCATGCCAGGAGAAAGATATTCCTTTCTGGTGGGATTGCCAAGCCAAAGGCTTGTACTTTCCAGTGCCATTTGGCACGTGGCACCGAGCTGGTGACCAGGATAACAAATTCCCCTCTTCTAGCCGACACCTGCTTCCCTCACAATCTTGACAACCTTGAGCGGACCTTTCTTTCAAATCTCTGTCAATGCCAAAAGTGAAATGTACTACATCTTGTAGTTTTACTTTGCATTTCTGCCAACTTCAGAGGTTGAACATTGTTATATGAGGTTTGCCTTTTGAGTTAACTTTTGAGAATTAACTCTGAGACACTCACACTACAAAAGGAGAGCCAACCTCAAGGTGACACTGAGCTAGACTAGAATCCTATGATTGTGCTTATTTATTGTAGAACTGCCTGTGGTGAGGTTTCTGCGCTCTCTTCTCCCCAGCCTTGACCCACTCCAACCCAGAATGATGAATTTGGGAAGCTGAAGATACTGACTGTCTGTTTTGACATTTCAAGATGGTGAAATTTAAGCTTCTTTACGGAAAGCAGCTTTGGAGTCTGCAGGTAGGGTTCGTGCTATTCAGCAGTTGTTTAACTGAGATATGGAGAGAGGCTGCCCGAAGAGCTCCTTTTTTTACTTTTCTGGTGCTGATCCAGCCCCTAAGAGGTGTGAAGTTCCCCTGAAAGGGTGAGGATACTTCTGCTGCTGCAATAGCCAGGGCTGAGAGGAAACATTGGACAACCACTGGCCCTATTTAATCAGGACTTTTTGAGTTTATGAGGGAGCTCGGACCCCTCTTTGCGATCATGAAAGAGATCTGCTAACAAAGTGTATCCTCCTTTCTCAAAGAGAGTGATGCTTCTCAAATCCTTCTAGAAATCAAACAGCTCCAACAAACTGACATTTCCACGAGTTAAGTGTAAATGAATCAAATGCATGTGGATTCAATTTTCTTCTCAACAGGTGGGTTTAAGAGCCTTTGGCAAAAGCCTTTTTTTTTCCTTCTGCTTGACCCAAAACATTTGAGAAGGGGATGGAGGTGTGTTCATAAACATCAGAGTCCATCAGCTGCTCCAGTTAAGCAAATTAAGCAGATACTGTCCTGGAAGACTTTTGGGAGAAGAACCTTATTCTGTAAATGTTTTGATGTAGTTTCAAATGGGATCTGTGTTCAGGTACCTTGGAGACACTGGGTGGGAAAAGTTACAAGGGGTTACTGGGATTGTGAAGAAAGTCATGCACAAAGACTCTAGGGAGTCCAGGGGTCCCCCGGGACTTGGAAGAGAAAAGCAAGGACACGGCAGCTCCAACTGCCCTGAGTTTGCACAATTCTGTCCCCTCGTCGCTGGGGGTTGCCAGCTTGGACTCTACCCACCTTGCCAAGCCTGGGCACACAGCTATCACCTTGCTGTTTGGGTCCCAAATATCAGCAATGACAGAGAGCTCAGGCTGCCCTGCCTTAACTGAAGGAAACCACCTGCGGTGACCATCACCCCACAAGTTAACTTTTAATGAGATGCCCAGAGAGCCAAAAGCATGTGTGGGGTGCCTTGGACAGACAGGAGTTTTCTGAAGTCCTGGGTGATTTTAGGAAACAGAGATGGATTCCTTAGCTGCATGTGCTTATTTCTGTCTTTTTATTTCCAGTGGGGGCATGGAGTTGCCGCAGCCTAATAAATAGAAGATGAGAATTCAGAAGTGGGATGTGTCACGGATTATGTAAACATGTCATCTTTGTTCTTTGTCAATAAGCATTACATGTTTTCCTTATTTGGCGGTCGCTGTTTCCAGGCAGGAGCAGCCGGGAGGGGGGTTGGTGAGCACGTGGCTCTGTCTGTTGGTGGACTGGGTGTAGGCTGAGAAGTGATCAGAATCCATGCCAGCAGCTCCACAAATCGTGGGGCTCTGAATTGGACTTGGCATCAGCTCTCTTAAAGACAGCCTTGGAGTGGGACTGTGGGACATTAGGCGGGAAGCATCGGATGTAGCCTCCAAGGTAGTGGAGACCCCGTCTCCATTTGGATGGGAGTCCAGGGGGACAGTGGACCCCCCACGTGGTAGGGGGCTTCTATGGGAAAATAAAGCCTATTGGACTCAGAACTTCAAACCAAGGCTACTCATGAATAGCCACAGAGGGACAGGGCTTTACCCCCTGTTCCGGTTTGCTAATGCTGCCATTTGCAAAACACCAGAGATGGATCAGCTTTTATAAAGGGGGTTTATTTGGTTACACAGTTACAGTCTGAAGGCCATAAAGTGTCCAAGGTAATGCATCAACAGTCAGGTACCTTCACTGAAGAATGGCCAGTGGTCTCCGGAAAGCCCCCTTTAGCTGGGAAGGCACATGCTGACATCTGCTTCAAGTTCTGGTTTCAAAATGGCTTTCTCCCAGGACGTTCCTCTCTAGGCAGCAGTTTCTCAAAAATGTCACTCTTAATTGCTCTTGGGGCATTTGTCCTCTCTTAGCTTCTCCGGAGCAGAGGTCTGCTTTCAATGGCCATCTTCAAACTGTCTCTCATCTGCAGCTCCTTTCTCAGCTCCTGTGCATTCTTCAAAGTGTCCCTCTTGGCTGTAGCAAGCTCGCTCCTTCTGTCTGAGCTTGTATAGTGCTCCAGTGAGCTAAACAAGGCCCACGCTGAATGGGTGGGGCCACACCTCCATAGACATTATCTAATCAGAGTTATCACCTACAGTTGGGTGGGTCACATTTCCATGGAAACACTCAATCAAAGAATTACTGTCTAATAAACACTAATAAGTCTTCCCACACAAGATTGCATCAAAGATAATGGCGTTTTGGAGGACATAAAACATTCAAACTGGCACACCCCACAATTGTGAAACAGACAAGGAGGAACTTTTAAAAACGCACTGAACAGCTACATGTTGACTTTTAAAGCAACTTTACACAGCTATAATTTACATACCATAATCTGCTTGTTCAGTATACAATCCCTCAGTTGTTAAAAAATCTACAGAGTTGTGCAACCATCACCACAGTCTAATTCTAGGATGTTTCCATCAACCTCAAAAAGAACTGTGTGCCCGTTTGCAGCCACTCCGTGCCCCCTCCCTTTCAGTCCCTGGCAACCATGGTTATGCCTTCTGTCTCTATGGAGTTCCCTTTGGGGGAAAATTTCATATAAATGGAATCATACAATATGTGACCTGGTTTATTTCAGTCAGCATCATGCTTTCAAGGTTCATCCATGGGATGGCTTGTATCAGAACTTCATTCCTCTTTATGGTTGAATAACACTCCATTGTGCATATATATGTCATATTTTGTCTGTCCATTCATCCACTTATGGATACTTGGGTTGTTTCCATGTTTTGGCTATTAAGAATAATGCTGCCTAAGGACATTTACATACACATCCTTTTATCAACATATGCTTTCTTTTCTCCTGGGCAGATACATAGGGGTGGAATTGCTGGGTCAAATGCTAAATTTGTGTTTAACTTTTCAAGACCCCATTTTCCAAATGGTTCCTGCACTTTACATTTCTGCCAGTGTACAAGGGTTTCATTGTTTCCACATCCTCACAAATATTTGCTATTTTCTGTGTTTTATCATAGCCATTCCTGTGGGTGTAAAGTGGTATCTTACGGTTTTACCCTCTTAATTACCAATGCTTGTCAAGCCTACAAGTCATTTTAAATCTAAATACTAGGAAGCTGATCCAGGTGCTATTTCATCATATAGATTTTTGGTGTTGGCTTTGGGATTAAAAGGATTTAAGTAAACTGGTATATTCTGTGGATATTTATTCCCCAGGAACATTGTTTGCTTATTCACCTACCCTCATCCCACACTACCTCCACAAAAAAATGTAAGGAGAGTTCATGGATGAGATGAATTCCAGCTTGAATGAGTCATCCAATGTGGCTTGATAGTTTTAATCTCTTTGGCTGCAAAGGCCTTTGATCTAGATTTGAGGCTATCTGTCTCCCCTCCCTCAGGTGCTGGGTTCCTTATGTCCCTGAGAGTAGAATTTTTTGGTCACTGCTCTTAATTTCATTGTCACACTTTGCAGGACTGAACTGCCTGCCTGGAGACTCTCTATCTCTGAGTTCCACTAATGAGCCATTAATAACTTCCTTAGATGTCCATGAACACACAACTCATGGGATTAAATGCCCGCCTTTATTGTACAAAAGACAGCAGTGTTCTCCTTCCATTGGTGGGAACTGTGCAGATCACTAAATTAATTATGCTGCCATCACTTATGTCCAAGTCTATTTTCTGCTTACATAGTGGTTTCTCTGACTATACCAAGTAGTTACCTGAATAAATTTCAGCCATCCCTACTTATATCCTCAGGCAAAGAAAATATAAGATTCTTAGGAGAAAGTGCCTACCCTACTTGTAATGATAAATAAGGCAAGGAGAGTTTTCTCCTGTTTAAAAATTCCCTCTGTGACAAAACATATATTTAAACTTTGTATGCTTTAAAAATAGATTGCCCCATCTTTCCATAAACAAGGGCACAGAGGTGCTGGATGACCATAAAGAAATTTGGGAAGGAGTCCCAGCCTTCAAAACCTGGAGAGGTATAATCTAAACATGACATGCAAACATTTTTTCTTTACATATCCACCCATCCACCCACCCATTTGTATATCATTCATTCACCTACCCATCCATCCATCCATCCATCCACCATCCATCCATTACCTATGCATCCATCCATCCATCCATCACCCATGCATGCATGCATCCATCTGTGCATCCATCTATCCATCCATCCACCCATCCACCATCCATTCATACATCCATGCATCCATGCACCCATGCATCCATCCATCCATTCACCCATCCACCCATCCATGCATCCACCCACCCATCCATCCGTCCACCCATCCATCCATTCATTCATCCATCCATCCATCCTTCCATCCATCCATCCATCATCCATTCATCCACCCATCCACCCATCCACCCATCCACCCATCCACCCACCATGCATTCATATATCCATGCATCCATGCACACATGCATCCATCCATTCATCCATCCATCCATCCACCCACCCATCCATCCATCCACTCATCCATCCATCCTTCCATCCATGCATCCATCCATGCATCCATCCATCCATCCATGCATCCATCCCTCCATCCATTCATACATCCATGCATCCATGCACCCATGCATCCATCCATTCATCCACCCATCCACCCATTCATCCATCTATCCATCCATCAATCCATCCATCCATCCATCCATCCATTCTTCGATGAATTCATGCTTTGATCCACCTAGCATCAATTGAGCTTTCTCTAAATGCCAACCACCTCAACAAATTGAAGACCAATGCCCCCTTCCTCCAAGGAGCTTACAATTTTTGAAAATAAAAGAGCAGCACCAAGGGCCATAAACCCTCAATCTTCTCAATTGTTCATAAGGTACACCCAAATCCTTGCATTTTCACATTATTTCTTCTAGGTGCCTGTTTCTGAAGATTATGGCCAAGAGATATATTTTCTCCACCTGTGCACTCCAAATTTTCCTCATGCTCCTCGAAGTATTTGGTATGTGGAATTGGCACCCTGGCCAAGAATTTTGTTGAAGACATTTCATTAACATACAATATGGTGCAGGTAAAGTGTGAATGTATCCACTGCGTCTGGGTGACTCAGCCCATTCACTTTGCAGCTCTGACGCTGTCTCCTGTCTATGAGTAACTAGCAAAACATCAAGGCACATGTGGCAGCCAAGATCTGCACCCTCCTTGGAATTCCACTGAGCATCCTTTGTCACCACCGAGTCCCATCCATGTTGGAACCATGTTGCAATCGTACTACAGGGTATGCTGTTCACACCTCACTCGAAGCCAGTCCTAGAAGACATTCCTGGGGGCTTCTCTCCCCTACCTGCCCAACTTCCAGAATCTGCAGCCCTGGTCCTGCCTACGGGGTCAGCTGCTACTTTGAGAGACACACCTCGGCAACTCCTTGGTGATGGGTCGTGCAAACCCACATGTAGCGGGGACCTAAGCAAATGTGCAACCCTTCCAGGAGTCACCCGGTGAGAGCTCAGGGGCCACAACCGTGCCTCACCCTCCCATGACCATGTCTCGCCCTCTGAAACATCCATGCTTGACATGGAGTCCAGCATAGTGGGGACTTCACTGTTTTTATCAAATTAATCAGGCTTAGTAATACAAAGTTAACTGCATGAAATATTTTCTCCGTGACATGAGAGGCACTTCTGTGGCCAACTGAGTCCTGGGCAAGAGATGACTCCGTGGCAAAGCCTTGCTCGACCTGCAGCCAGTGACGGTTCAGCTGGGTGCTGGGTTGGTCTTCTCTGGATCAAGTGTTTTCAGTCCTTCTGCTTCGTTACCAGCAAATTTATGTTTTAAAAGTGTGCTTCCCCTTACAGTTCAAGATTTGGGCTTTTCTAGTCCTTTCCTTGCTTTCTCTCTTTGCTTGCTATGGATTCAAGGAGAGGTGAGAATCCCATTATTCTAACCCAGTGAGTTTGATTTCTGCTGTTTTGGAAAGATGTTGAGGTAAGGGAGTCCCAGGCTGGGAGAGAAGCAGGCCCCCCCCACCCCCAGCATGGATGGGTACATAAGTGAGGAGAGCACAGAGCCCTCCATCATGGAAGGCACTCTAAGATACTGAGCTAAAAACATACAGCATGCAGCTGGATTTTTAAAATCTTACTTTTCTAAAAGAAACAACTGTCAAGTTTCACATGGATTCATTTGATTTCCAAGGCAAGACTAAGGCTTGAGAGACATTTATCATCCAAGTGTTTCCTTCTTCTGGGAAACCTTCCATGGTTGCTTTGATCCTGGCCTGCTGGGGACTCAAGTCCACAGCTCCCAGCATGAAAGCCATTTGTTTGGGCAGTCTTGCTCTCCCAGCTGTTTATAGGGTGGCAAGCTGGTGCCTTCCTGATTTCCCAGCATATTCTTTGGGAATGTTGCCCCCAGTTCCCACCTTCTTTCCTGCACACACAGACACACTGCAAATGTTGTAAGTGCTGCAAATGTTTCTGGACGCTGTGTCGGGCATTGGAATTAGATGCCACACTCTGCGGTCCAGATGGTAAGAACTGGAGCAACAAGTGGCTGAGATGGTATCTTGCATTTGTGTATTTACTGGCATCTTATAATGTGCTTCCAGCAGATTATCACAGACTGTGTGGCTTCAAACCACAGGAATTTATTCTCACACTTCTGGAGACCAGAAGTCTGAATCAAGGCATTTTCACGGCTGTGCTCCCATGGAGGCTCTGGGGAGGCTCCCTCCTGCCTCTCCCGGCTCCCTGAGGCTCTGGGTGCTCCTTGACTCGTGGCTGCATCGCCCCAAGCTCCCCACCATCGTCACATGGCCTTCTTCCCTCAATCTGCCTCTCCTTATAGGACCCCGGTCCTTGGATTTACAACCTACTCTACTCCAGGATGGCCTCATCATAACTAAGTACATCTACAAGTAGGGTCACTTTCGAAGTTCCAGATTGGACGTGAATTTTTGGAGGACGCTATCGAACCTAGTAAATGCTCAAGCCTCTGTATAATGCATCTGTCCATATATGTGCATATATATGTGTATATATCTATATATCTGTATACATGAACATGTGTCTCTCTGTGCCTTGGGCAATTGCCTATGCAGCTGTCTACACACGTGCATGTTCATATACATCCATGTAAGTGTATGTTTGTATATATGCATCTGTCTATATATGTGCATGTTCACTTACGTCAATATAAGTGTATGTTTATATTGGATATGGTTATATAAGTGTATAAGTCCGTGTATAAGTCTGCATACATGTCTATTGCCCATGTCTCTGCATGCATATGCATACACCTGTATAGGTTGATATATGGTAAACCTACCTTTATAGCTGTGTATATGTGTCTGGCTCTCCATCTCTCTGAGCGTAACATCTACACCTACCATTTCTTTAGGATACAGGAGTCCACCTCCAAATAGGGGGTCCGTGTCCCCCTGGGCCCCTGGGCTCTGGCTGCTCTCAGATGTGGGATCCTTGGAGGTGCTGCTGCGGGGACAGGGCCCCCAAATTCAAGATGCCGCTTTTCAAATCTTTGAGTCTTTGGACCTGGCGGTTAGCCTTGCTCCCTAACCAAACCTGTGATAGGTGAGTGGGGGTGCTCGGCTTTACTTGAGGGCGAGAGCTAGGACCAGGGCTCTGAGGAGGCAGGAGGGAGGCCCCGGGTCACCTGCAGCCTGGCGCCCGCCCGTTGTGGCCCTGCGTATCCGATGCAGTTCCCTCACAAGCCATTTCTCCCTCCTCCTCCTCCCTGGGGAGGGCAGGCTGTGTCAGTTTCAACACTTTAGGTCTTTTCCTGCACTCTTAAAATTTAGTCAGATGAAAAGTAGTCAGTGACATAAACTTCCTATGGGGCAGCAGAAGGGACAGCCTAGACCACACCCGTCTCCTCCAATGGTGCCTGCCCACTGGGGTCACCAGGGGCCATCTTTCCTGTGCCAAGGGGTGGTGAGCACTGGCCCCTGAGTGTGGGGACAGTGTCTGGTGCTGACCTCCAAGCATGGGGTAGTGTCCAGTGCTGACTCCTGAGCATGGGGACAGTGTCTGGTGCTGACCCCTGGAGTGCGTGGACAGTGTCTGCTGACCCCTGGAGTGTGTGGACAGTGTCCTGTGCTGACCCGTAGTGTGTGGATGGTGTCCAGTGCTGACCCCTGAGCATAGGGACAGTGTCTGTTGCTGACCCCTGGAGCGTGTGGATGGTGTCCAGTGCTGACCCCTGAGCATGGGGACAGTGTCTGGTGCTGACCCCTGGAGTGCATGGACAGTGTCCTGTGCTGACCCATAGTGTGGGGACAGTGTCCGGTGCTGACCCTTGGACTGTGTGGACGGTGTCCAGTGCTGACCCCTGAGCATAGGGACAGTGTCTGGTGCTGACCCCTGGAGTGTGTGGACAGTGTCTGGTGCTGACCCTCAAGTGTGAGGACAGTGTCTGGTGCTGACCTCTGGAGCATGGGGACAGTGCCAGTGCTGACCCCTGGAGTGCATGGACAGTGTCTGGTGCTGACCCATAGTGTGGGGACAGTGTCCTGTGCTGACCCCTGAGCATGGGGACAGTGTCTGGTGCTGACCCCTGGAGTGCATGGACAGTGTCTGGTGCTGACCCATAGTGTGTGGACAGTGTCTGGTGCTGACTCTCAAGAGTGAGGACAGTGCCCAGTGCTGACCCCTGGAGCATGGGGACAGTGTCTGCTGACCCATAGTGTGGGGACAGTGTCCAGTGCTGACCCCCAAGTGTGGGGACAGTGTCCAGCTCCCCGTCACAGCTCCTCCTTCAGTGCTCAGTGCCGGCTCCTACAGAACAGTAGGTCACATCTCTAAATGGATGAATCGATATTTGCATATGGATGGGAGGTCCGTGATCCTCCACTGCTTCCTTCCTGAGGTTTAGATTTGAGGAGAACCAGCCCGGTGCTTTCACATACATTCACAAACACTGTTAAGCTGTTGGTACTTGTGAAAAAAAGCTGAATGTGACATTTATCCTGTACGTACGTCACATCTGTGCCTCGAAACGAGCAGGGCCCGTGGCTGGTGGTGCTGAGCTATCTTCAGTCCACGTAGACCTGATTTTGACCAACAGGGAAAAGGCTATTTTCTCCTGTTCTTTCCCGACAGCTCTGATTTTTCAAGGAGAATCTCTGGTTGCTGCTCGTGTCTCTTTACCTCCCTCGGACACACGCCAATCTCCCCTTTGAACAAAACGAGGGGAGCTGAGGGCCAGGAATGTCTTCCAGACAGAGCTCACACTCCCACGGAGGGTCTTTGCCTTATTCTTGCTGTTTTCTATTTCTGGCTTGTGAGAATGTGTCTGAACTTTGACTTAACGGTAGTCGTATAAAGTTGCCTCTTAAAAAAATCCATTTGAATATAAAAACGAGTCACTCTAAATGAAAATGCCAAGTAATCCATAGAAAAGCTGGTACTGGAACGGGCAGGAAGCCACGAAGATGGTATGCTCGTTGGAAACCCTGCATTCCCGATTTTAAGCCTCAAAGCAGACCTGTCGGAGCCAAAGTTGCAGCTGGGTGGTTGCTGTGGCTCCAGGGACTGAGTTTTAGGCAAGGAGACCCAGGATCCAGGGAGCCCCCATTCCTGAATCCTGCCCTGTCACAGAGCAAAGACGTAAGGTAATTTCCCAGTGCCTCAAAGCCCACCGGGATGGCAAGAAGGGGCTCTGAGTTGCTTTTCCCAAGTGTGCCTGTATCCAAGGCCCAGGGGTCTCTCACCCCTCCCCACAGGCCAAAGTGGCTTATCCATGGGAAGTCCAAGAGGCAGCCCTGCATCCCATGTCCAGCACACGGCGTCAGATTCGAATTTCCACATTTTGGTCCCGGAAACATGTGGCCAGAATCTTGCTCCAAAGTGGTTCGATGTCCCCGTGGGTCTGTTTTCTATGAAGGCCAAATTGACGCAACACCCAGACGTGCTTCTGATCAGGTGGCAAGTTTGGAGCTGGGGAGACGTTGCGGCACCCGAGTCAGTGCAGGGTGTCGTCGGTTTCCCCAGCGGCCGTCATCCCGATAGCCCTGAGTATGTGCAATGCGAGGAACGAGCTGTCGGCACTGGCCTGGGAGGAGGGACACTGGTCAGAGAACCGGGCAAGAGGACCTGCTGTGGAGAGCCAGACGCCTCTCCATGGCATTACCCACATAAGTGGGAAAGGACTCTCCTCCCTGCCACCGTCTCCACCTTCCAGATAAAGTCTCTCCCGGAGGCTCAGCTCCAGGTTTGCAGCCGGGGCAGGGGCTGACTTGCAGATGCACGAGCTCTTCTCTTGCCATCGTGTCTGCATTTTTGCTGTGTGCCTTTTACATCCTGACAGCTGCCAGCGTGTTCAGCAGCTTTACTGAGTGAGGAATCTGGATTTGGAAATGTGAGCAAAGTTTGCACAGCGGGCTTTCTGATGATCCGGTTGTTGGGGCACTTAAGAGGTATTTGGGTTGGAATGAGGGCTTTCCTGCACAGGTTTTCACCTCCTGCCCTGAATCTTTATTCCTCTGCACACAAAACAGTGTATTCGACTGGAAAAAGCCGGCATTTCTTGGAGGTACCTTCCGTGGCTCCTCCTATTTGTATATACCACCTCCTTCTTTATAAACAGTGGCCACACATATGCCTCAGAGAAGGCAGGGGCAAACCCCAAATCATAAAACAAAAAAAAAAAGGCTGTTTCAATTTTTCCTTTTCCTTCCCCCAGCCGTCTCATCAGTAGCCACGTTGACTTGAAGTAGCCTTGGGCCAAAAGTTGTGCTTCTCATTAATATACACCGGCTCTCTTGGTTTTTCAGAGCGGGCGTTGTCGCCGATTCTGTACCCTGCATGACGCCGGCCGCCGCTTTGTTCTCGGAGACGCTCCTTCCGCGGCGAAGGAACAATTGTCACTTCTTGTTATGTGAGCCAAATGTACGAGAACGGATGGGCCTTTCGATCTAATGCTGTTATCTGAACCTGGTTTGTTTATTTAATGAACAAAATGTCACAGAGCATCCCCGTCCTCCTGACGTCTGCGAGGCTGGCAGCTGCCGCTGGCGGATTTCATGAAACTGGGGTGCTGGATTAACTAATTTAATTTGCATGTTATCAAAACGTAAAAGGAACGGTGCACGCCTCTTCCTAAGATGCTCTCTTAATTTTTTATTTGGAAGCAGATGGCGCAAGTGCCGTTGTAGCAAAAGGGACAGGCGGCGGCAGGCAGGAAGCCACCGAGCGGCCACTTCTGTACCCACAGACCTGGGGTTGGTTTCGATGCACCACGAGAAGCTCCCCGATGGGATGTGAGTGCCCTGAATGAGATACATAATCTCTTTTGAGCTTATCAAACTCAAGGCGGACAAGCGGTTCTCTGTCTCGTGTGTTGCCAATTCCAGGGACAAGAAATGTGGCCAAGGTTAGATGCTTGCTTGGCAGAAGTGACGACTTGTCACTTGCAGAGCCGTCGCTGCTAAGTCACCTCATAATTATGCAGAGTCCTTGGGTTTTGGACACTTAAGTGGTGAGGTGACACCGTGCGTGTGCGGGGCTGTGTGTGCATATATGCACAGAGCACATGTGTGTCCAGGCATGCTTCCATCCCACCCCCAAGCCTCAGCACTTTGGGGTGCCACCCCCTTTTGGACCGGCTGGCTTGGATCCGATCGGGAGAGGCGATGGATGTGCATTTCCTCAATTCCATCAAAGGCAGGGCACGCATCCCCGCCTGCTCCTTGTCGAGGCCACAGCCAACCTTCACGCACTGCGGAAAGCAAACATGATCCGTGTGCATGCAACATGACAGCACCCGCTCGGAGCCGCTCGGTGGAAGACCCAGTTGTGAGAATGTCTGGCAATTAAAAATAATTGGGAAGCAGGTTTTGCTCCACTCTTCCAAGAATGCCAGCTACCATATAATGATGTTTCATTAGACATGCTGAAAGCTGTGAGCTCTGTATGGTGTGGGCAATTAGGCAGGACCATAAAGGGGGAGAAAAAGAGAAACATTAAAAATGCCCTGGCTGAGATTAGCATTGCATTTAATGACCACTTCATTACCTAATTGATTTCTTATTAGTTACAGGGAGAAGCCCTGTTAGGGGCCTGTGCATGTAATTAGCAGCTTTTACACAATTAGCCAGTTGCTCATTTTGTAGCTAAACATTCTTAGACCCTACAGTGGCTGCGTGGCTCTGGGCCATTTGACTCACTTTATTTTATTTTTTTTTTGTGCTAATATTGGCTTAACCTTCAAATCAAAAATTCTCAGCCGCAGGGCCTCACCATTTTTAATCATAATGTTAAACACACAGAAATGAGCTATGCCATCCAGTCTCAGAGCCAGGTCTTTCTCTCTGTCCTTTATTTTCAATTTCTTTGATTGGAATCCTATCAGACTGTCAATACCCTGCCCTTTGGGAAATAGTCTCAGGATGGGATTTTTTTTTCTTTTTCTTTTTGTTTTTTTGCCCATCAAACGTTATTCTGACTATGTTTTGCAACTGGAAATTGGAACAGCTTTATGTTTGACTATATACATATATATCAACCATATATATACACACATATATATGTATATATGTGTATATATATATGTGTGTGTGTGTGTGTGTGTGTGTGTGTGTGTGTGTGTGTGTGTGTGTATTTTGCAGGGAGCCTGGTTGGGCTCTGTAATTCAGATGTGGTTGTCTCTTTCTGTGGCAGACAAATGCATTTAAAAGGAAACCAGCAACTTAGAAGCTCTTTGGACCTTCACAAATTACTTTCTTGAAGGCACCCATGAGTGTCTTTGAATGAATTCTGTGGCTTACAGAGCTGAGGCTGAATTTTAGGGAGCCCCCTTGCAGCACAGAGTGCATGCAATTTAAAGATTGCCTTCTGATATCTTAAATCTCTCAAGGAGTCTTGCTTTTCAAAGTTTTCACAGCTGTTATCACAACAGTCTATCAGGCGTGGGATTGCGTCTCCCCAGATGTGCTGAGTCCTAACCGGCAACACCCCAGAACAAGACCCCATTTGGAAACAAGGTCTCTGGAGATGCGATTAGTTAAGATGAGGCTATGCTGCATTAGGGAATGTGAGTGCCCTTATAAGGAAAGGAGAAGAGGAGACACACAAAGAAGGAAGGACATGTGAAGATGGAGCAGAGCTGGGGGTGGTGCACCCACAAGCCAAGGAGCACCTGGAGACCCCAGAAGCTGGAAAAGGCAGGAGGGAGCCTCCCCAGACCCTCTCTCCCCAAGAGGGAGCCAGGCCCTGCCCAGACCTAGATGTCAACTTCTGGACCCCAGAACTATGGGAGAATAAATCTCTGTGGTCTTAACCCGCCAAGTTTATGGTGCTTTGTTAGGAAACTAACAGTCACAAAATGTTGAATGCAGTAACCTAATCTGAATACAGTCTTGAGATCCTAACAGTCATCGGCTTAAATGCAGCATCTAATAGTGTCTTGTTTCTTCTTCTTTTTAAAAAGTGATCGTGTGATGTAAATGATGGAAGAAAAATTTTCAAGAACAACAAATATAACATGTAAGGTTGTAAATTACCACCACTGGAGTTCAATTGAATTCTTTGCAACAGGTAATGATTGTTTTGCATCAGACCTGATTTTTTTTTTTCTGACATGAACTTTTTACTCTAAGCAAAAATCCTGAGATTAAAATACATTTCTTTCTAAAATCGTGTTACTAGCTATTGCAGTTTCGTCAGGACGATTCACTATACTCTTCCAATGCAGATTTTCTGAGTGGTTTAGAGGTGGTCAGTTGTGACACATTGTATCTTTAGCTATGTTGCATGAACCACCTCCCAACAGAAATACATTGTATTTGAAATATTTTTATCTCTTAGGAATTCCAAGGGGATTTATGCTTCTTTTATGGGTGCTAAATGCACGATGGCATGCTTAGGAAGGGATCTGTGTGCAGAGAGCTAAAGGCAGCTCTGCATTGTCGACGAAGCTCTGGAGTCACGCAGACTTGGGTGCAAACCTTAGCTCTGCTGCTTACTGTTCAGGTGACTGTTGGGAAATGCCACCTTCTCTCATCCGGGAAGCGAGGGCAGTATCTCCCTTGTAGGGTCACTGGAAGGATTTAGCTGGCTCCTGGGTTGCACTAACTGGTATTTGATAAACAATCAGTAACTCCCAGCCTTGTCCAGCACTGAGGGTGAACAAGGCGTGTCACCTTGGAGAGAAATGACTATGCATCTCGTGGTGGGCAGCAGAGAAGGAGTTGCTTGTTGTCAGGGACACGAATGATTTAGGCTCAGACATATGGGCCAAGAAGTGATGGTGAAAATGCAAGGACTGACCCTGGGAAGGACAGGGAAGGGGCAGCCTAGGAAGTGAGAGAGAGCTGAGTGGTGGGATCCTCCCTTCCTTGTCGTTAGATTACTTGGGACCAGGTTGCTCTGTGCACCCAAGTCTTCTGTCACCACATGGCAAGCTCAACCATCCCATGATCCCTGGAGAAGGCACAGAACCTGCAGAGCTTGAAGCTGGCTGACCACACAATGCTCTCTGTTAGTTACTCCATGTGGCTCTGCCCCAAAGTATTCATCTAACCCAAAGGAACTAAAGGCTTAGCACTATTCTGGAAAGTTATTTGCTAGTGGTCAGAATAAATACACAAAATTTAAAATTGTAGTTGGCACTTATCGAGCCCTGGGACACAGCAATCTGCCAAGTTAGTTACATGCTTTATCTTCTTTTCTTTCTTGGGGATACAATGCCACAAAATGACAGCTGCAAACACAAGAATACATGATGATTCTGTTGTTACTCAGCACTAGCTGACTGCTACAAGTTAGTTTGGAAGGCTATACTCTTGTGTAGATGCAAAAACATTAAACTCTAATCCTTCCCTCAAGGATTTAAAATCACTGGTAGAACTAAGAGAACTAAGACGTGTGTAATTTAGTTGATATCAACATTTGACCATTTATAACCTATAAAACTAGCTATTTCATATTGTTCTACCTAATATATTTTAAAAATAGACCCATGGAAAACACATGAATTATTTCCCCTCTCACGTACCCTCCCATACATCTGTATTATCAGGTAAAAAAATTAAAATCTATGACATGTGTTTTTAATTGAACTGTAGAATTACAGGATTTAAAACTTGAAGCAACTTGAGAAACTATCTAGTCCTGTTTTTTGTACATAAAGAAATATCTGTAAGGAGGTTAAGTATCCTAGTCAAGTAGGAACTGATAGCCACATGACGAGAGACAGACCTCCCAGTGAAAACACAAAATAGCATTGGATAAGGAAGTGCAAGATCTATAAAATAGGATTTACGTAGTAATTCACTGCACTTTGCTAAAATCTATTATAATAAAAATGTCACTCATTTAAGTTAATTATGGGAAATGCCAGTCTGAATGATTGAAAAGCAGGCAATACAGGATGCTGTAAAATATTCTTAATTTCAATGCAAATAATATTAAATGCTTACAGGGTTTTTTCAAGTGGAGTTTGGGTAGGTAATCTGACCATTTGATAGGTAATTATAATTATTCTCATATTTGCAGTTGTAAAAAAAATATTTCTAAACTACTGGGAGTCTTGCTTTCTTAATAATTCCAACTTCTCTCCTGAAACCTTCACACTGTTAACTTACTAGAGGAGTCTTTCTTTAATAGCCATCCCTAAGATAAATTTCAGCCCAAATTCTAAATTTATAAGATCTCAATTAATGAGGTTTTATTAAAGAGATGTCTTGTTGCTGATGCAATTTCGATGACATCTTTGTCGATTATCTTGGTGGTCTAACAGCCAAAGCACAGCAAAGTTCAATTTATTTCCATCAAACAAAACAAAAGCAAGGCACACATACATATACATTTGTCTGTGATTCATTTACTGAGGCACAGATAAAATCATGCTAACATCCATCTCAAGAAGCTGGGTCAGTGGGTCCACTCCCATCTGCCAGAAAGACCACATCTATTTTTAAAGAGAATGAATTATGGTCATGCATAGCCTGCTGCCCTCCCCAGGGGGCAAAACCACAGGAGACCCCTCGCCATGTGCGGCTCCAGAGGACCACATGGGGCTTTCAAGAGCTGCCTTCAAGCTCTCAGCCAGAGCGTTCTCCGTAGACTCACTAATGGGCAAAGACGGCCACACTTAGCTAGGAATGGGCTGCGCTCCGGTTTTCTAGTCCACAGATTGTAAGGCAGCACAAACCTAGAAGACGAACATCAGTGGCAGTGGGGCAAGGAGGCTGTTCCCGTTTGCTAATGCTGCCTTTTTGCTAAACACCAGAAATGGATTGGCTTTTATAAAGGGGGTTTATTTGGTTACAAATTTACAGTCTGAAGGCCATAAAGTGTCCAAGGTAATGCATCAACAATCGGGTACCTTCACTGGAGGATGGCCAATGGCATCCAGAAAACCTCTGTTAGCTGGGAAGACACGTGGCTGGCGTCTGCTCTGGAGTTCTGGTTTCAAAATGGCTTTCTCCCAGGATGTTCCTCTCTAGGCTTCAGCTTCTCTCCAAAATGTCACTCTCAGTTACTCTTGGTGCATTTGTCCTCTCTTAGCTTCTCTGGAACATAAGTCTGCTTTCAAAGGCTGTCTCCAAAATGTCTCTGTAAACTGCAGCTCCTCTCTCAGCTCCTGTACGTTCTTCAAAATGTCCCTCTTGGCTGTAGCAAGCTCGCTCTTTCTGTCTGAGCTTATATAGTGCTACAGTAAACTAATCAAGACCCATACTGAATGGGCGGGGCCACACTTCCATGGAAATTATCCAGTCAGAGTTATCACCCACAGTTGAGTGATTACATCTCTACGGAAACATCCAATCGATAGTCTCCAACCCAATCAACACTGATACGTTTCTTGCCCACACAAGACTGCATGAAAGATAATGGCATTTGGGGGCACATAATACATCCAAACCAGCACAGATGCATAAGATGAAATTGCAGGAGTGGTGCTTCAATATGAGTTTTTAAATAGTGGTAATTCCTCATTGTTGAGAGATCCATCCACCCATCCATTCACTACTTCATCAATACATGGTTTATTCAGTACTCTGCAGCCTTTCCTCTTTCTTCAGATGAGCTTATAATCTATTTTGGGGCTTGGATATGGATGTAAACAGAGCAAGATCTTGGACAGGGGCAGAGGGGGCAGTGTCAGTGGGACTTAGAACTTCAAGGCACAGATATTGAGCTCGTACAAACTGGGTCCATGTTTCCTCTCTTCTCTTGACTTGCCCTTGGGGAGCTCCCTAATAGCAGAGACCCCACCCCTCTATTTGGAGGGTGCCAGATTAAGCAGAAAAAAAGACACCCATAGTTAAAGTTGAATTTCAGAGAAATTATGCATCCGTTTTTAGCCTAAGAGTGTCCCAAATATGGCATGCTTATCTGGCAGCCATATTCACCTGTAAATTGGGGCTCATGAGATCTAATTTTTAGGTCTGTCATGAACATTAAATGCAGTGAACTTTGAAAACTGCCTGCAACTGAATACTAGTAACTGTGATTGATTGAGTATTTACCGTTCATTGGGAAGCAGCCAAACTCAATGTGCCAACTAGGAAGGAATATTAGAATGTGGAGGGACATCTCAAGGACCCCACACCAGCACTGAAATTCAGGTGGAGACCCCACATTGCCCCGTTTCTATCTTGTCACATGGGCAAGCAAAGCCGTTGTAATGGTGTATGTTTTATTAGATCCTGACATTTAACTTTCCCAGAAGGAAACTATGGTAGACAAAAGAGTGGTCCCCAAAGTCTTCCGCAGAACTTGTGAGTATCTTACCTTACATGGCAAAGGGGGATTGAGGTTGAGGATGGATTTAAGGTGGATAATTCTCCTGGCCCTAAATGGAGAGACTAGCCTATCCTGGTGAACCAGGTGAGCCCAATGTCATCACAACAGTCCTTAAAAGTGGAAGAGAAAGCAGAAGAGCTCAGAGTGATTGTAGGGGAGAAGGACTTGACTGGTGGTTGTTGATTTTGAAGACGGAGAAAGGGGCCAGGAGCCATGGAAGGTGGACAGACTCTTGGGAACTGGAAAAGGTAAGGAAATGAATTCTCCCCTAGCACCCCCTTCCCCCAAAAACAGCCCTACCAACACTTGGTTTAAGCCCAGTGAGATCCTCGTCAGACATCTGACTTCCAAGACTGCAGCATGATAAATTCCTGATTATTTTAAGTCACTAAGTTGGTGACAGTTTGTTATAGCAGCAACAGAAGTCTCATACTAGGACTTTGTGAGTGTCCCTTGTACTTCCTCCCTGTGTGTTTTCACCATAATCTAAAGAACAAAATGGCGGGTGGTGGGTGGAATGGCTGCACTGGAAATTTAGTTCTGATGGCAGAACTGCTCTTTTCCCCTATGTTGGAAGCTAAGAGCTTTGGGTCTTTAACAAAAGAATATAACGATCCTCCCACCATAACCCTGTGACTTGGAACCCTTGACCGGAGAATCCCAGACCTGTGCCCCAAACATTATGTACATAGAAGAATTCATTTTCAAGGGAGAAAAGTAAGTATAATAATGAAGATAATCCAAAAGAAAGGGGCTTAAGTCATTCTTTACATCGTAATGCTTCCTTGACTTTTGGGCTAATGTTTAGCATTTTTAGATATAAGACGAGGAAAAAGGAAACCAGGAAGAGGACTAAAGGGGCCTTGTCACTTCCCTTCTTCCACGAGCCTCCAGCTGGGGCCTTTGTTTCAGGAGCTGCCACTGTTAATATTCCTTTGTCTAGTTGGCCTTGATGAAAGCATTATGTCTTAGTTTGCCAGGCTGCTCTGACAAATACCAGACAACAGGATGCCCAAAACACCGATAATTTATTGTCTCAGGGTTTCAGATGCCAGAAGTCCAAAATCAAGGGGTTGGCATGGCAACAGTTTCTCCCCGTGGTCTGTGGCGTTCTGGTGCTGGCTTGACACAGTCCTTGGGGTTCGCTGGTTTGTATCTCTGTCTGCCTTCACTCGATGACCTCCTCGATCTCCTCTGTGTGGTTTTCTTCGACTTCTGGATTTTATCAGGCCTCCAGTAAGGCAGAAAAGGCCTGCCGTGATTCAGCTGGGCCATACCTACATAGTCTCCCAGAAAACCCTATTCACAGATGAGCCCACACCTTAACTGATGATACATCTTCAAAGGGCCCTATTTACAAATGGGCTCACACCCACAGGAAAGCAGATTAAGAACATGCCTTTTGTGGGGAGCATAAGTCAATCTACCCTCTTCTCTGGGCACTTTGGAGATCTTTCCTGGGTGCTACAAAAAAATTGCCAGCATGTTCATTCATTTGCCTGTGTTTTCTATGAATTCTTTAAAATTGTCTATTTTCATCAAGGTACATATGTACCATTGTAGAAAACCATCACAGGGTTCAGAAGGGCTCATAATAAAGAGAGATTTCCTTACACCAGTGCCCCCAGCCCCAGGGGCAAACAGATTCAACTCTTTCGAGTTTGGATTCCTCCTTTACCCTAAGAAGCAAACGCAGATGCAAATTTATTCTTTCGCTATTTTAGACCAGGTTCCTCCATCTTAGCTCCACCTTATGACCATTTAGGGAGCTTTTGAATGTCTCAATCTCGAGACCTCACCACAGATCAATTAAATAAGAATCTGGAGGTGGGGCCTAGGCAACAACATTTGAAAAGCTTCCTAGACGATTCCAGCATGCCACCAAGGAGAACTCTGATTGTGATATTAGCTATGGAGTCTTCATTGTGAAAGATGAGAAATCAGCTTCTTTCCAAGAATAAAGTGTTTGCAAACTTTTCTGAAAATGAAAATCATCCAGATAGTTGTCAAAACTATATCTTCCCAGGGGTTTCCTCTGGGATTGTTTCAGAGGGTCTAGATGACAACCAGGGAATTGAATTTTTTCAAATCACCTTTATTGGGTATGATTTGCATACAGCAAAATGCACCCATTTTAACTGCTCAATAGATGAGATTAGATGAATTTATACATTAATGTAACTGCTACCATACTCAATGTGCAAACATCTCTATTACCCCAAAAAGTTGCTCTGTGAAACTTCCCTGTCAAGTTCCCCCTACACCCAACCCCAGGCAAGTCTTCATCTGATTTCTCTCACTACAAATTTGGTTTTTCTAAATGTTTATGTAAACAGAATCATTCCATACGTAGTCTTTTGCATCTGCTTCCTGATGCTCAGTTTAATACTTTTGAGATTCCTCTATATTGTTGTATAGATAGTTTATTACATCATTGTTGAGTAGAATTCCATAGAATTCCTGCACCACATTTCCTTATTCATCACCTGTGGATGGACATTTGAGCTGTTTTAAAATGTTGACATGGATGTTCTTGTATAAGTCTTCATGTGGAAATATGCGTGTGGAATTGCCGAGTATATAGAATATGCTTATCAGTGTAAGAAACTGCGAAAATGTTTTCCAAAGTGGCTGTAACCATTGAACATTTCCACCAGCATTTTCATTCACTGCACATACTTGCCAACAAGTGGCATTGTCAGTCTTTTTCATTTTGGCCAACCTAATGCATTTCATTTTAATTTGCATTTTTTCTGATGAGCTATTGATGTCATGTGCTCATTGGCTTTTTATATATCTTCTTTTCTGAATTATCTGTTCAAATCTTTCATCCATTTTTTTTATTGGGCTGTTGGTCTTATTATTGAATTGTAAGGATTATTTACATATTCTATCTTGACATATTTTTTAAAATTCTGGATATGTCTTTTGTCGGTCATATGTATTGTGAATATCTTCTCCCCATCAGTGACTTGCTTCTCAGTCCCTTAGTGGTTTCTTTAGAAAAGCAGAAGTTGTAGTTTTGATGAAGTCTAATATATAACTATTTTCCTTCATGGTTTATGCTTTTGGAGTCCTACCTAAGAAATCTTTGTGTAAGTCAAAGCCATGAAGATTTTCTCCTTTATTTTCTTCTAGAAATTTTATAGTGGGATGATCTACTTTGTGCCTGGGGTTTGCTCAGTTTCTTGAATTGATGGGGTTATAGCTTTCATAACATCTGGAAAAACTTTAGCCTTAATTTTTCAAATATGTTTTCCCCTTCTTTTCCAAAGCTTTCTTTTCTTTTGGGACTACAATCGCATGTGCATGAGGTTACCTGAAGTTGGCTCATGACTTGCTGATGCTCTTTTCTTTTAGTATTTTTTTCTCTGTGTTTCCATTTTGCATAATATCTATTGCTTTGTCTTTGGATTAACTAATCTTTCCTTCTGTAATGTCTAATCTGTCCTTAATGCTATACAATGTATTTTTTATCTCAGAAATTATAGCTTTCCTTTGTAGAAGTTCATTCTGGATCTTTTTTTTACACCCTCCATATTTCCATGTACATGCTAAGTCTTTACTCTAGATTTTTTAACCAATTGGATATAATTATAAGAACTACTTTGATGATGTCTTTTCTGTTAATTCTAATATCTTTGTCAGTTCTGTGACAGTTTCTGTTAATTGAATTTTCTCCTTATTATGGGTCCCTTGTTTTTTTCTTTATGTGTCTGGTAATTTTGGATTGAATGCTAGACATTGTGAATTTTACCTGATGGGTATTGTGAATTTTACCCAGATTTTTTTTAATCCTATAAATAGCCTTGAGATTTGTTCTGAGATACAGTAAACTTGCTCAGAAATAGTTTGATCTGTTGGGGTCTTGCTTTTATATTTTTTAGGCTAGACCAGAGCAGTATTTAATTTAGGCTTGATTTGTCCAATCTACTGAGGTATATTCTGACTTTCCCACCCACTGCCCCAAGAGGCTTTCCAGTCTGGAAGGTGGGAACAGATACTATTTTGGCTTAGTGTGAACACTGGCCACTGTTCCTACTAATCCTTTTGTTTGGTTCTTTTCCTGACCTAGGCTAGTTTCCTCACAGGCTGATCAGTTCTCAGCTGAAAACCCATAGGGACCTTGTGCAGATTTCCAAGTTTCTCTCTGAGTGGTTCTATCTTCTCCAATACTCTAACTGCCTCTAACTGTCTTGGTCTCCCCACACTCAGCTCGTCTCCTTAACTGGAGAAGACTACCTGGCTCCACCTGTAGACTGGAAAATATCTCGAGGGGCCAGCTGGGGCACTCGTAGGGCTTGCTTTGTTAGTTTTTCACCCCCCAGGGATTACCGCTTTTCATGCTCAGTGTCCATTGTCCTGAAAACAGGTTTGTACATTTTGTCCAGTATTTTAGTTGTTTCAGGCAGGAAGGCAAATCTGATCCTTGTTATTCTACTTTTGTCAGAGCAGAAGAATGATCATTTTATATATCCTTTCAGTATTTAAAAGTCTAACTTCTAAAACATTTTGTGATGAATATTTTTTAAATGTGTACCTACTATAGGCTAGGCTTTGCTTACATTATTTCTCTCTCTTCATGACCACTCTTCTGCTTTGCAATGAAAAAAGTGATGCTTAGAAACATTAGCCAATTAACTATTTAGTCTGGTTTATTTTAGAGGCTTCTAAGGTAAACATCTTTCCACTAAAGTAGCAGTTTACCTACATAGGAACCACTTGGAGTATTTTGTTTAAAATGCACATTCTATCAAGGGTTAGGGGTGGGGTCTGGGGGTGACTATAAAGGGTTAACACAAGGGAACTGTTACAGGGAGGTGTTCCAGTTTGCTAATGCTGCCATTATGCAACATACCAGAAATGGATTGGCTTTTATAAAGGGGATTTATTAGATTACAAATTTATAGTCTGAAGGCCATGAAAATGTCCAAATTAAGTCATCAACATGAGTATACCTTCACCAACGGAAGGCCAATGGCATCTGGAAAACCTCTGTTAGCTGGGAAGGCTCGTGGCTGGTGTCTATGATCCCAGGTTGTGTTCCATCTCCTCTTTCAGCTCCTGTGCATTCTTCAAATTGTTGCTTTTGGGGCATTTTGTCCTCTCTTAGCTTCTCTGGAGCAAACTCTGAGCTAGCATCTCCAAAGTGCCAGCAAGTCTGCTTTCAGTGGCCATCTCCAAAATGTTTCTCTGGCTGCAACTGTGAGCTCCTTCTGTCTGAGCTCTTATAGGGCTCTAGTAAACTAATCAAAACCCACACTGAATGGGCAGGGCCACACCTTCATGGAAATCATCTAATCAAAGGTATTACCTACAGTTGGGTGGGTCACATCTCCATGGAAACAACCTAACCCAAAGATTCCAACCTAATCAACACTAATATATCTGCCTCCACAAGATTTCATTAAAGAACATGGCATTTTGGAGGGCATAATACATCCAAACTGGCACAGGGGGTGTGATGGTACAGTTTGCTATCTTCAATGTGGTGATGTTTACACATTTCTAAATGTGTTAAAATTCATAGACTTGCAACCAAAAAAACAGAAATCTATTTTACCTTATGATCATTTAAAATGTATTTTTTTAAATTGAAAATACAGATTCCCAAGCTATACTCCAAGCCTACTTACTTACATCACTGGGGGTGAGACCATAGAATCCTTGTGTTATACAAGCTCCCACGTGATAGATAAGCACCCTGAGAATATAACCTGCCATTGTGTCTCAGTCAGAGGAAGGAATGTCTACAAAGCCTTATTTATTGTAATTTTTACCTACATTAATTCACCCCATCTTAAATGGAAGATATAAAATTTAAGTTTTTTAAACTGACTTTTCTTGGATAGGTAAATCCACAGAGACAAAAGTAGATCACAGTTTACGAGGGGCTGGGGAAGTGGGGTGGGGAGTTATTACATAACGGTATAAAAATTTGGGGGGAATGAGAATTCTCTGAAATAGTGGTGATGGTTGCACAACATTTCAAATGTACTTAATGCCATTGAATTTTTCACTTAAAATGGTTAAAATTTTATGTCAAGTGTATTTTACCATAATAAAATAATAAAAGAACATTTCTTGAACTCCTCTTCCCACCATTGATTCTCTACTCTATGAAATTTGATCAATAGTGGTCCTTTCATGGTTTTCCAATATGGCAGGATTCTTGTGAAAAGAACACATTTAAGTCAAATAAATAAACCATTGTGTGCCACGGCTGTCCAGATCCTTGCTTCATTGTACAGAGACCCTTTACAATTGCACTCAAAGCCTTTCTTCAGATGTTTCCTCTCTAAATGGTCTGACCTGTATGATAGAATTGAAAGAAAAGGAAGGAAGACATCAAGGTGGGTGATGAGGCAGGAAGAAGGTCTCCAGGTACATGAGTGTTGGAGCAAGTCAAGACAGGTGAGGAGGCAGGAAGAAGGTCTCCAGGTACATGGCTGTTAGAGCAAAGTGACAAAGGGTGGGTACAGGGTCTGTATGTGTACCAGGACCAAAACCTGGAGAAAATGAATATTTCTACCCATTATTCGTATTCCTCAAATCGGGGTTTCTCAGCCACAGCGCTACTGACATTTGGGGCTGGATGATCTCCATGGTGGGGCCATCCTGGGCACTGTAGGTTGTTGGCAGCATTCCTGGTTTCTACACACTATGTGGCAGGAACACCAACCCCTCCTCCCACCCCCAAGATGTGAAAAACAAAATGTCTCCAGACATTGTCAAGGGCCCTCTGGGGGGCAAAATCATCCCTGGCCATGGACCACTGCCATAGATGGATGGATAGATAGGTGGATGGATGGGTGGATGGATGGATGGATAGATGGATGGATGGATGGATAGATAGGTGGATGGATGGGTGGATGGGTGGATAGACACATGGATGGATGGCTGGATGGAAGGATGGATGGATGGTGGATGGATGGATGGGTGGTTGGATGGACAGATAAACAGACAGAATCTCTCATGCTAAAGCAGAGTTTCTCCATCTCAGCACTATTGACATTGGGGCTGGATGGTTTTTTGTTCTGAGGGACTGTCCTGAGCACCAGAGGATTTTTAATAGCATCCCTGGCCTCCACCCACTAGATGCCAGAAGCACCTTGCCCAGTCCTGACCATCAAAAATTTCTACATAAATTGCCAAATATCCTCTGGGTGCATGGGCAAAATTGCCCTAGATAGTGTGCTGCCCCTTTAAAACATGTCAGCTTGGGAGCACTAAGTAGACAAAGTGTTCATATCTCACCATTTTTGTTTGCATCATTGGCATCTTTTGGAGAAAACCAACCATCACTAGAACTGAGTTATCTGGGGCAAACCAATTTATACAGACCCTTTTTGCTTATGTTTTAATATTTCTTTAAGAAAAGGTTCATTATGAAGGTGACTTTGGCTATGCCACTTGCAGTCAAGAAATATCTTGTTTTAAATTTGAATCAGCATTTTACCCAGTGGGGGCCCCTGTTTTGTGCAGACTATTGACCCTCCCAAATGGGAGGCTCTCTCCATCACCTGGATGGTTTCCTCTCTAACAAGCAGGAAAAATGAGATGCTTGTGTAGAACTCTCAATCCCTGCTGTGGAGCAAGGTCCTGCTTTTGTGTCTGCACAGGAGCAGGGATAGGTGCAGGCTATGCTGGAAGGTGAGAAAGAAGTCACTCCTCTCAGGACCCCTCCGCTACCCATCATGAACAAACACACCTTGCCCATTTCTGCTGTGCTCTTTTTACTTCCATTATTGCACTGAATCTTTCCGGCTCTTGTTTGCAAGTTTTTAACCAAGAGCCATTTCCACTTTTGAGGGTGTGTCCGAGGATCTACTGGTGTGCTAGAGGCACAAATGGTGGGTGGATAGACAAATGAATGGATGGATGGATGGGCAAATGGGTGGATGGATGTATGGGAAAATGGGTGGATGGATGGATACGCAAAGGGGTAGATGGATGGCTAGATGGGCAAAGGGGTGGATGGAAGTATGGGAAAATGGGTGGATGGATGGATGGGAAAATGGGTGGCTGGATGGATGGGAAAATTGATGAATGTATGAACAATGGGTGGAAGGATGAGTGGATGGATAGATGGATAGATGGACAAATCAACAAATGGATGATGGATGAACTTAGGGGCAGATGGATTGTGCCTTGGTTTAGGAATAGACAAACCAAATGGATGAACAAACGGATGGATGGATGAATGGATGGATGGATGGATGACAAAAGGTTGGATAAATGAATGAACAAATGTGTGGATGGATGGATGAATGGATGAACCAATGGGCATATCGATGGGTCTTGGTTTAGGCTGCTCTTGCTAGTGAGCTGGTCACCAGATCAGCCCTCCATGAGGCTGAAATGGCCTTAGAAGTAGCCATGGGTGGTCCAAGCTTCCTTATATGTTAACTCAGAGTCCCCTGAGGACCTCAGAATTGAGTCTTAGCCATGCCGCTTACTCTGCGGTATTACATCCCCACCAGTGGATCTTTGGGCTCCTCATTCATAACATTGGGACAATAGCTCCTTACAGATTATTATTTTTAAGTGACTAGTGACTAGGAATTGCAAAATCAGCCTGAAAGCTGATATAAATATCTTTATTACAACCTGCTACTATTGCTGCTATTACCATGATCATTTTCATAACTATTCTTTATAAATGTTGATGGGACCAGAAAGGGAGATAGGATGGTGGTCTCTGGGATATGCTTTCCCCTGGTGATGCTGGGGAATGTTCCGTGGTCAAGGGTTGAGTAGGTCTCCGCAGGAGGCTGGGAACCAGAAAAGCAGGAGAGAACGGGAAAGGGACAGCTCTGCTGGTAGGGAGGGAAGTTTCCAGTAACCAAGGCAGGGGAGAAGCCATGCTTTAGTGTGGGTGATTGATCGGTGGAGACCTCTCTACACACAGCTCAGTTTAGGGGTGGAGAGACTGAGGCCCAAAATGAGGCTATAAAAGGGGGTATGGGTAAGACTAGAACCCAGGGCTCCTGACTCCCAGTACAGGAAAATGGACCCAGATACATCTTGAGTCCTCCATGTGACACCCAGCCTGGTCCATTACCTGAGACCCAGGCAAACCCATAACTACATAAGTGAGGATATAAAGTATGGGAAAGAGAAGTAATTATGTTTTAATGAGGTATACTTTTTGCTCATGAATGGAATCATCAACTTTAATTTTTAAATATCATTTATTGAGTGTTCTTATGAATACAGAAGCAGCACATGTTTATTGTTGAAAATTTGGGAGACAGCAAAACTAAAAAAGGAGATGAAATTTACCTGGTAATCTCACTATCCTGGGTTTTTTTTAAACACATATCATGGATGGATCAGTGACTGGATGGATGGATGGATTGATCAACAAATGAGTGGGTAGGTGGATGGATGGATGAGTGGGTGGGTGGGTGAGTGGACAGATGGATGGAAACATTAATGGATGGATGGATGGATGGTGGATAGATAAGTGGATGGGTATGTGGATGGATGGATGGATGGTTGGATGGAGGGATGGATAGATGGTTGTATGGAGGGATGAATGGGTGGATGGATGGATCAACAAATGGGTGTTTACATGGATGGATGGATGGTTGGATGGAGGGATGGATAGATGGTTGTATGGAGGGATGAATGGATGGATGGATGGATCAACTAATGGTTGTTTAGGTGGATGGATGGGTGGATGGATGGATGGATGGATACATGGATGAATGGAAACATGGATGGATGGATGGATGGATGGATGGAAGGAAAGACAGGTGGATGGATGGATAGATAATCCATACATCTTCTTTAACAAAATCATTTATACTCTACATGCTCTTACTGTCTTCATTATCAAAAGCAATGTATTGACTTTCAAACAGTCAAAAAGTACTTTAAGACATTCTGTTTGTAAACAAACAAAACCCACCTACCAAATAAAGGCAGAGCCCTCACAGGAACACCCCTCCCCTTGCCCCCTCCCCAGTGACAAGCACCATTGCCACTCTACATATGTCCTGTCAGAACTTTTCCTGTCCATGTATATGGGTTTGAACCTGTGGTGTTTTGTGATTGGCTGGAACATTAATGGTATCATGTTGTATAGTTGCATGTATATTTCTAAAGTTGCTTTGTCATAGAACAATCTCTGTTGGAGATAGTCCTCTGCAGCACCCACCTTATGCATTTCATCTGCTGTTGAGTTCCATCCTAGCATGGATCCACGAATTGCCCCATTGGATGGGCAAGTCGGTTCTGCCCAGCTCTCTGCTCTCACATGCCTTGCTACCGCAAGCATCCTTGTTTCTGCTTCCTGGAGCCTAGGTAATTTCCTGATAATTATCCTGATAATTTCTCCAGGTTAGGTACCTGGATTGGAACTGCCAGCTCCTAAGGAAATGCACACTTATATTGTCACTGACAGTGCCCACTTGCCCCCAAAGCTCATTTTCCATTTCCACATGAGAAGACAATTACATCCTGCCAACCACCTACCATGAACACACTTTGTAATGTTATCACTTTTGTGTGCAGTATTGCAACACACACTGATGCTTTCTATGCTGATAAGAAAATTTGCTACAGAGGGCAAAAGGCAAACAATGAAATAGGGCAAGGACTGTGATACGTTACTAATTCTCGTAAGAAAACATACAGGGAGAAGAGAGCTGGGAAGATCCTGATAATGATGATGGTTTATTGAATGCTAACCATGTGCAATAGTCAGCGTATTCTGCCTCATGAGACAAACTAGCTGTAGTGTTGACGAGACTCTTTTTTTTCCTTCACCTACCTCATATATCTCCAAAATGGCTGCGTTTCCCTGAATCTGGGGGTGTTATTTCATGGGGTCTCAAAACACAGAGCTAAAATAGTCTTAACACCTGATAGTGGTTCATGAAAGACACTGTCTGCAGTGCTTTGTTTAACGGCCCCTTGATTATGCTTGCCACCAAGCTTCCTGGGAGAAAGTCTATAATTACAGAATGGCAAATAGAACAAAAGAACCGCTTAGAATGCCATTATGCCTGTGTTACATAATGAGGATATTTAGTGTCATTTAGACAGAACTAGAGTCAAGTGTTAGAAAACTTAATTCTGGAGTCGTTAGCCCTCTATCGGTGGGAACTGAATCAGGCTCTGCCGTCTAATAGCTTTGTGGCTGAATTGCATGAGTGGATGTGCTGCAAAACCAACTTATGCTCAAGCCCAAAAGAGGGTGGAGGGGTCGTCTGGCTCTTAGGAGGTGCCCAGGGACAAGACCCATCTGGAGAGGGAAATTTCAAGATAGCAGCTCCTTGAGGCTGATGTTGAGCATTGTCCTGGCTGAGTGACAAGCAGGATGAGCTGTGGGGTAGAAATTAAACTCATACTTGAGTTATCTTAGCAAACTCTGGGAAAGACCATTACACTCCTTCATTTAGATGACTCCCAAAACTAAGGTGCATATCCTTCTAGAACTTTCCCACAAAAATGATGCAAACCCATTGGGGACAATGAAAGTGATTAAAATAATGCTGAAAAGAAGTTTCAGCTCCAGAAATGCCTCCAGTCAAATGACTGAAGGGAAAGTGTGTGAATTTGAGCAGAAATGGCAAACTCGAGACAGATGAGTCATGGGTTGTGAACCTGCAGACATCAAAAGTGGGAAGATGTGGACTCTCAGCCTTGACACCAGGGTCTTGTGCTCCTACAAATCACCTCCTGCTCCATCTTCTCTGCAATGTTGTCTGCTGTCATTTAAAAATGTGTCAGCAAGCCTTGCACTCATCCATGGGGAGACGGTTCTCTCACTGCTTGCTCCCCTTTTCAGAAAACTCCCCATGGTTTAGCCTCTTCTTCCACTTCTTCCCTACTATCCCATTTTCCTCTGTAAAACCTCAAGCTCCTGAGAAAATGGACAACTCATTTTGTTGGGTTCAGGGAAGGGAAAAAATAATTTATTAGCATAGAAAGATCTGACAGCTCACAGAATTTCAATGCTAATATTTGACTTTTTTTTTAACCAGAGCTAAAAGTATATATGGAAAATTTTAATATGACATAAAAATGAATGTCAAAGATTTAATACTTCAGGAGTAAGGGTCCTTTTTTTTTTCCTAACTTGTGGAATTTTTATTAATAGATTCCTTTTTTCCTTTGTTACTCTTTATCCAGCTCATTGTGAATCATTGTGCTTGGGGAATTCTTTTGACTTTTTTGTCTGTTTTTCTGAGTGAGATGAGGAGCAATTTTAGGCTGTCACGGATGTGCTGATTTGCTGGGGATCTTCAGAGTGCGATGCTTGAGGTCTACCTGAGCGAGCGCACCTGTAGGTCCTGCTGACACAAATGGGAATTATACACATTCTCCAACAGCGGGATACACCCCTGTGTCTATAAGGGCCTGGCAGCAACGCCTGCACTTAATTCATGATCCATGATGTCGTGTCACAGCCTGGGTGAGTGACACGCTGGTGCCAAAAGACTGAGTCGTGTCTGTCACTTCTCTGGCAGCCCTGACACATCCTGCAAAATGCCACAGCCACTGATGCAGAATGTTCCTGCCTGAGAGCCGACTGGCTTACTTTGGTCTTCACAGGGAACAAAATGTGTGGGAAAGTCTTTCCCAATGTGGAGACTTGATATGTCAGGTTCTCCCCGGCTGGAGAATGACTGCAGAATCAGAAGGATGATGGATGCCTGCTGTGAACAACTTTGTGCTAATTCTGGAATCCCCAGCACCCTGACTTGGGCTTGGGGGGCTTCCTAGAGGCAGGTGGGTGGCCCGCATGGATGCCAGAGGTCCCTGGCTGGATCCAAGGGGCAGGGAGTCCACCGCACCTCCTGAGCTCTGATGGGAGCTGAGCCCAGCACTGGTTGCCATGGAAACCCAATGAAGCATGTGTGCTTCTCAAGCCCCTCCAAGGACACAGGTGGGTGAGCACTGAGCAGCTTGGTTCTCCCAGTCCATCAGGTCTACCTGCAAAGAAGTGCACCCTTAAACCCCAGCCAGCCCCACCCTCTCCTGCAGCAGGTACATGACTTGCACCTGTGTACTCAGGTGGGATGTGGAAGGAAAGCATCCCAGGGAAAGTGACATGCTGATGCAGTCACACCCAACCTCAACAAGGGTGGTGCATTCTCTCTGCTTATGACTGGGAGCACCCCCACCCCACCCCAGCAAGCTCTTCTTTGTCTAACTCTCTAGCTTTCTGGGGTCTACCAAAGCCTTCCGGAAGACTCTCCTGAAGCCTCTGGCCAGGTGGGGACCATGTTTCCTTTGAACCCTCTGCTGACCACTGGCTGTTGTGATGCTGACTTTTTGTGTCAACTTGGCTGTCACACTGTCCAGTTCTTTGGTCAAACGGTGGCCTAAATAGTGTTGTGGAGATATTTTGCATAGGGGATTAGCATCACAGTCAGTTGACTTCACTCACTCTGCCTCACACTGGGTTCTGACCCCCAGGCATAGAAATGTGTGTCCATGTTCCCACTCCCAGACCACAGAGACTGGAGCCGTGGACGCATGTGGCTGTGGGTTGTTTTATTCAGGGGCCCAGATGGAAGTCACCAGGACTGAAGAGCTGGAAATTGGGTCTTTGGGATGGAATGAAGAGAAGACAAGTTGCGAGCCTGGAGTGGGTTCTAAGGGAAGAGCTCCTGAGAGCATGTGGTGGTCCTTGTCTCCAAACTAAGGGCAAGAGCAGGGAGCCCAGGGGGCTTCACCTTGGGCACTGGCTCCCTCAGGTTTGCATCTGTCTTCACACCATCCACATGACCTTGGGTCTGGTTCTTAGCTTTTCTATAAAATACAAAAAATGATAGAACTAGCCTGGTGAAGCTAGTGTGAGGATAAAAAAGATGATGTGGGTAATTGGCTTAGACCATGCCTGGCCCATGGAACAAGTGGCCAGGGGAGTCATGGATCAGGAGTGGGTCCTAGAGGATCATCTTCTATGAGAAGAGCAGTGACCTTGAGCAAATGGCACAGTGACCTTGAGCAAGGAGAGCTCTCAGGGATGGGGGCTGAAGGACAAATGTACCAAGATTCTCTGAACTCCTGCAGGTTGAGTCCAACTGGGAGCTGGACACAGGAGCTGCTGATATATTTGATTCTCTCCAGTCATCTGGAGCACAGAGATGAGTGGGAAAGTTGGAGAGCAATGCCGGGTGGGGGAGGGGGGGTGGCGACTGGAGAACATGAGCACACCTGGGGTGGACCCACCTGTTGAGGCAATTGGAGAACATGAACATACCCGGGGTGGACACATGTGTCGTGGCAATTGGAGAACATGAGCACACCTGGGGTGGACCCACCTGTTGAGGCAATTGGAGAACATGAACATACCTGGGGTGGACACATGTGTCATGGCAATTGGAGAACATGAACACACCTGGGGCAGATGCACCTGTCATGGCAATTGGAGAATATGAACATACCTGGGGTGGACCCAGCTGTCATGGCAATTGGAGAACATGAACACACCTGGGGTGGACCCACCTGTCGTGGGAATTGGGGAATATGAACAAACCTGTCATGCACCCAGTTTGAGCATGTTCTTGGTCTTGGTCTGCATTTTGAAGGGAGTGGATCCATTGTGAGATCTCTTAAAAGGTTGCTTCAGGTAAGCTGTGGCCCCACTGAATCAGATTAGGCTTTAATCTGTATTACTGGAGGCCTTGAAAAGCATAGAGAAAGTCAGGCAGAAAGAGAAGCCACAGGGAGAAGCCAGAAGATGGGAGTCAACAGAAGCCAGAAGAGAAAGAAGATGCCACCATGTGTGTTGCCATGTGATGGAAAAGCCAAGGACCAAGGATCGCTAGCAGCTAGTCCACAGGTGCCACAGTAGTCAGGGAGAAAGCATCACCTTGCTGAGAACTTGATTTTGAACTTCTAGCCTCAAAAATGTGATCTAATAAATTCCCATTCTTTAAGCCAACTCTTCTTATCATATTTGTGTTAGCAGCCGGGAAACTACAATAGCCCCTTTGAGCCTCTGCTTCCCAGCGGCAGCTGCTCTTTCCTGCCTTACAGTCAGACCAGGGAGGATTTGATAAAACAGGTCAAGACTATGTGTTAAAGGTCCCTAGTGGGATTGCTGATGAACTCCTTGAAAAAGGAAACCTTGCAACCTGGATGATCTGGTGGCATTTTCCTTTGTGCTGGGTGATCTGATAGTGATTTCTCAAGAACCATCTAGTTGAGCGTTTGTTCACCTTCTTCCCTGGGTTTTCTGATTTTCCATCAGGTTCCCTGATCTTGGCTTCATCCAAGCACTTCCCACACTTCTCTGGAACTGTTTGTTTCGTTGTCCTTCCTATCCAACTCTGGAACTCTATGGGGGCAGGGCCCCACTGCCTTGGTCCAGAGACACATCTGAGAGCTGCCTTGGAACGTTTTACAAAAGGATGAGCTTCCCTCCCACATCTTCTAAACAACAGTTCCCCCTATATTCCAACTGATTATGATTCCAACTCATTGCAGTCACATTTAGTGTTGTTTATTTAGCATATGCCCATTGCCTTCTGAGTGGCTTAAAACCACAGACATTTATTCTTTCCTGTTCTGGAGGCCAGACATCTGGAATCAAGGTGCCGACCAAGGACTGCTTCTACCTGCTTCTTCCAGTTCCTGGTGGCTCCAGGCATCCTTGGCTTGTGGTTGCGTCACCCCCAGCTCTGCCTCTGTCTTCACCTGGCCTCCTCCCTGTGTGTGTCTGGGTCCCTCTCTGTGTCTTTTACAAGTAAAACTTGTCAATGGATTTTTGGCCCACCTGCCCAATCCTGGATGAACTCAACTCACGATCCCTTACTTAATTACACATACAAAGACCCTTTACCAAGTGAGGTCACATTTCCAGATTCCAGGGATTAGGACCTGAGTAAAACTTCTGGGGGGACACCATTCCACCCCCTTCAGTGAGCCGAGCCCTAAGACATACCTGTACCATCAAACGTAATCTCCATGATGCTTCCTGCTGGACAGATCAATATTCCCATTTCATAGATGAGGAAATGGAGTCCAGAGATGCTATGGAGCAGGTAGGAGGTGACAGAGCTGGTGTTGGAAGGCACATCTCTCCAAGCCAACCTCTGAGCCCTGGGGACAGTCTTGGGCTTCATCCCCTGCATACTAGGTGTCCTTCACTACCCAGAGCCTCCAACAAGCCATCAAGAAGTACAGAGCTCATGCCAACTTGGGGCCAGACGGTACCACCTCCACTGGCCACCCTTCCCTCTTGCTCTGCATTGAAGGCTGTTGACTTGGATGAAGGCAGACCTGGGGCCAGTGGTCAGAAATCACCTCTAGACCATCTCCATATACTGGGCAATGAGGAGGGGAGGGTGTGGGGCATGGGCAGCATCCAAGCTCTTCCAGCAGACACATATGACAGCCCTGAGGAACCCACCCTTCAACTGTGGAATTACGAGTCATGTGTGTCTAACTCAAAGGCCTCCACGAAGAACAGAAGGATGTCTTTAAAAGTTCATTTACATTCTACTGGAGTACACAGGGACTCAGGATGATGCTGCATCTGCACATCTTAGAAATGAAAAAGATCAAAGAAAATCATGGCACCTGCTGGGAGACATGAACTTAAGCTGAGGAGCCCAGGAGGCTCTTCTGGATGCCTCATGCTGAAGGATTCTTCTCTTCCTCGTGCAAACGGGAGGAGGAGGATGTGGAGAGAGAGGGCTTTGGCTGATGACCCATGAAAAGCCAGCCAAGTAGTGCTCTTTGAGGCTCTTCAATGAAGGTCCTATCCCCACTCCACAGATGAAGAAACTGAGGCAAAAGAACAAGGAACAATATGCCCAAAACTCCCAGTGGCAGTAAGGACTGGAGAAGGGCTGGCTCCAAACCTACCTCCAACGAGGTCCCCAAGGAGTGCTCATAGCATGGTTGTCACTATGAATCTATCTATCATCTTTCTGTCATCTATCTATCTATCTATCTATCTATCTATCTATCTAGTTATCTATCTCCCTATCTTATCTACCATCTATCCATCCATCCATATTTATCTATCAACCTATATATCCATCTAACTATTCATACATCCATCTATCAATCTCTATCTATCTTTCTATCTATCCATCCATCTGTCATCTATTGATCATCTATCTGTCCATCCATCATCTATCTATTGTCTATCTATCATCTATCTATTCATTCATCTATGTGTCTTCCATGTAACTATCCATCCATATCTATCAACCTATCCTTGTGCAAATGGGAGGAGGATGTGGAGAGAGATGGCTTTGGCTGATGATCCATGAAAAGCCAGCCATGTAGTCCTTTCTGAGGCTATCTATCCATCCATCTATCTATCTATTGATCATCTATCCATCTGTCATCTATCGATCATCTATCTATCTAGCTATCCATCTATCTATCTATCTATCTATCTATCTATCTATCTATCTATCTATCATCTATCATCTGAATATGTGAAGATGGCAACTGGGTCTTTCTTATAAACAATAAAAACAGACAGGAGGTGGAGTCAGTGTCCCAGGGGAAGGCAGGCAGGATGGGGGGCAAAGACTTGTTCTCCTCCCACCCTCACTCTTCCCTCTGACTTGCAAAGGATCATGCCAGAAACTTTTCTCTGATATTTGATTCCTGGTGCTCAATCAGCAAGGGTGTTTTCTCTTTTTCATCATGGGTTTGTAGGTCTGACCCCAAACACATACTTAAGGTCAAATGTGCTTTGAATCAAGCTTTTCTTCCCCAGAGTAAGGGTTAGGAGGGGTGGCCTCTGTGGAACTTATTAGGAGACCTGTTCAGTGTCTGGAGCTGGCTGCAGAGACCCTTTAATAACTCATTCTGGTTCGCGGAGGGGCTGAGCATTGGCTCAACGCTAAACAGGTGCCCCCAGGGAGAGGCTGGGGTCTGGGGCAGAGAGGCTGGTAAAGGTTTACATTCAAGCAGCAAGACAAGTGCTTGGAGAAGGATGTGTGAAAGGGCTGCTCTCTACCCAGAGACAACCAGTAGTGAGTGTCTGGTCCTGAAATCAAACAGAAGAGCTTGCTTTGACTTTTGTTTCCCTGCAGGGAGGCAAACTTTTCCAGGAGCTTTTGTTAATTTTTGCACCATGTGAAATGGCGAGGCAAAAGGATTAATTTTTGCCACATCAGGGATGGATAGATGGGTAGGTAGAGACATAGATACAAGACAGATGGATGGGTGGAGAGAGAAGGATGGATAGATTGATAGGTAGATGGATATTGATAGATAATAGATAGGGATGGGTGGATAGATGGATGATAGATATAGTTAGATGGATAGATAGATAATTTATAGATGATAGATATTTAGATAGATATAGATATATATAGATAAGGATAGATGGATGGACAGATTGATGGATGAATAGATAGATGGATAGACAGAAATGGAGGGAGGAAGAGAGAGAAGGAGAAGGATTTTGAATCATCAAATAGAGGGGAAAATGTGCAAAAATCTCTTGCAGGGTCAGCAGTGGAGAAATACACACACATGCACATGCACACACACACATATACAGAGAAAGATTCATCAAGCAGCAGAGGGAAACGTGTGCCCAGTGAATGAGGTCATGTTGCAAGCTTGAACGATAATGAGTCATGCTTGTCTTGGGAGGTCATTTTCCGCATATTTGGAATTCAGGCATTGATTTTATTACACATTATGGCCACCGGTTTGAATGCGATGATTTAATTTTAAAGTCAGTTTCGCTTTTCTGGCAATGTGTTTTCGGATCAAGCTGACGGAGGCTGTTGATGGACTGAGTGAATTGCTGGCTTTGGAGGATGGCTGTAGCATCAAGATCTTCCGTGGGCACCGGCTCGTCTGGGCTAACAACTTGTGCCCTGCAGGGACCTCCTAGTAATTGTTCTGTCCATGGATGAGGAAGCCAGACTTGGATGTGACTTTCCCAGCATCCCCCAGCCCACTCGGGTCTTTTATGGAACTAGAAGCTGTACCCTCTTGCTGCAAACCCATCCATCTCCATGAGGCTGTGTCTGCTCGCACCCTCCCCAGGGCTGGGGGCTCAGAGGGCCACAGAGCCACAGCCAGTCTCCTCAACTCCTCCAGCTTCATGCAACCCTCATGAAAAACACTGAAACTCTCTGAGCCCTTCCCCTACACCATCCTCTCATTTCTGAGAGACCAAGGCTTCTCCTGAAAACACCTTGAGAACTGATGGGTGTGAAATGAAATTTACCTGCTGCAGGAGTAAGGCTCTGTGTTTCGTTCGGATGGGATGGCAAGGCAGCGGGAGTGGAAAGCTCCAGCAGAAAGTAACTACAGACAGAGTTCACCCGTGTGGCAATTAATCAATCACTCCTGTGCACATGTGGTGCCCCAGTAAACTCTCCAGACTCCAAAGCCTGGGAGAGAGTCCCCAGTGGGCAATCCCCATGCATGCTGTCACACACTGATGCCCAAAGGGTAATGTTTCCCAAGGCCACAAGCACAGGACATCAGAATTGCACATGTGGTATATTCCTGGACCCTGTCCCCTGCAACTCTGATCTTGCTGATTTTAATGTGTCATTTCCCTGTAATAAACCCTAACTGTGAGCACAACAGCTTTCCTTGATTCTGTGAGTCTACAGTGAGTTGCCAGACCTGAGGGTGGTTTTGGGGACACCCCCAAATTTGCAGCTGGTGTCAGAAGGGAGGGCAGTGTTGTAGGAGATGGCTCCCTCCTTCCTAGGCAGTTAGCTCTTAGAACAGTTAAAATGATGCAAAGCAAAGAGTGTCTGTCTGGGCTGCCGTGTGGAATGACACAGGTGGGCAGCTGCAGGTGGAACGACACAGGTGGGCAGTTGCGTGTGGAATGGCGCAGGTGGGCAGCTGCAGGTGCCAAGGGGCAGGGGCAGGTGTGGGGGGGGTTGTACTGGGGAGGAGGAGAGACATGCAAGTGCCGAGATGGGTGTGGAGTGAGAATGGGAGGCTTGGGCTGCACAGCTGGGGGGTGGGCAGAGGAGGGGCTGATGAGGAGAGGCAGTGGGGTGATTTGAGAAGCCAAGTGGGACCCCCCAAAATGAGATTCTTGGGAGAGGAGCCTGGTCGGAAAGGAAGTGTGGGCTGAAAGGAAGCTTGGGGGCTGTTGGGGTATGAGATGAACCCACAGCCTGGAGCCACGTGACTTTGGAGAGGCCCGGGGATCTGTGTCCTGAGAGACAGGGGTGTGCCGAGTTGGACAGAGGAGGAGGAAGCTGTGAAGCAAGTGGGAGCAGCCCTGAAGAACGAGGTGTCACAGACACCAGGCACCCCGGAGCCTGAGCTGGGTTGGGGGACAGGGAGGTCTTGGGGGATTGGAGGTCCTGGGAGACCCCACTGAGGGCTTTTCAGAGGCTTGGGGCTGGCAGGAGGCAGACACTGAGCAGTAAACCAGAGGAGAAATTGTGGGACCATCGGTTTCCTCCGAGTTTCCCCATTCTTTGCTGGGAGACTTTGGGGTTTGTTCTAACTAGAGTTGGCACCTACATGCAGGTCACGTTGAGCTTTCAGAGTTGGTTTGACCAGCAGGCAGAGAGAAGGAGGTTAGAAGGAAGACAGCACTGAAATACTCAACCAATGATTAGAAATTAATTTTATTACCTTCAGGACAGTGTTTTCAATGCCTTTCACGATGGACATAAAGAACGGTACCTGTCATGTTAAAAACGATTTCTGCTCTAAGTGGGCTCTGCAGGGGTGCTTTCCTCTTTTATTTTTTATTGCTTCGCCGTTAGGCATTCAAAATAACATTATGCTATGCATGGATTGGGTCCAAAATAAATACCATCAATATCAAAATGAATGAGGAAAAATATCTGTTACTAACGTTTGGCTTAGAAGGTAAAGACTTTGAAAGAGGGAAGGTTGGTCGTTATTGAACATGAAAGAAACCCAGAGGGAAGGGGAGGGGAGAGGAAGGGGGGGACAGAGGAGGGAGAGAGGGAAGGGGGAGAGGAGGAGAAGGAGGGGAGGAGGAAAGAGGGAGGGAAGGGGGAGGGGGAGGGAGAGAGGGGAGAGGGAGGGGAAGAGGGGAGGGGGAGGGGAGGGGGAGGGGGAGAGGCGGGAAGGGGAGGGGGGAAGGGGAGGGGGAAGTCACCATCAAGGAGACCAGATACATTTTCTTTCTTTTTGATATTTCTTTTCTGAGCAGAAGATAACAATGGAAGCAAAAATGATTTTCATTTTTTTAAAATTTCCTAACCCTACAAGTAAGTACCTTTAAGCATTCAGGAGATTGTTTCAACCCAAATGTGCAATAGTTTCTAGCACTTTTCCACATAACAATGTTACGTTAAAGAGTTAGTCATTGTGTGATGTAAAGAGTAAGGGTTTGTTGTAACATGTTGTATTTTATATTGCATTTTATATCCTATTTATCAGAGACATACACATGTTACATAAAATATGAGTGGGTAGATGATATATAGACATTGTTTCCACGTCCTCATCAAAACAATGGAGGTGGAGGAGGAAGAGGAGGAGGAGAGAAAAAAGGAAGAGGGGGAGGTAGCAGGAAAGAAGCTAGGTCTCCTTTTACCTGGGTCTGATGATAATTAGGATGTGATGCCTTTTTATACTGAAAAAATATCAGAATATGTTTCTATCTCCCCAGAGACACTTTCCAGTAAGAGTTGTGAGAGAGGCTCTGGCCAAACACAAGCCAGATGTCCCCTGACAGCCCTTCTCTCCCAACACTGGCCCCTGCCCGGGCACCCCTGCGGCCCCTCGCACCCACAGCCCCAGCCTTAATGAGCTGCAGCTCCACCAGGCCACCGCCCCACATTGCCATAATTTAGTCCCCCAGGGGGAATCCCCATGTCCTCTCCATCACCCACCACCCACACCCCTCCCCAGGTCAGAACTTGCCACAGAATCGAGGCTCAAGGTCACCCAGAGTCTGGGATAATAGGAAGACCCCTGCATTCCAAGTGTGGTGACTCAGCCCCCTCTGTGGGAGCACTGGCCTCCACTCCTGTCCCAGCTGGAATTGGGGGGCAGACACCTGGTCCTCAGCCCCCTCCCACCTCCCCCAAACCCGTCTCCTGCGATTAGTTATTCCTGCCAGAAGAGCGGGCCCTCTGGATTCTCTGAGTGGGGAGGGCGCCTGCCCCACAGTGGTGGACAGTGTCACTTTTGATTTCTGCTTTGCTTCCAGCCCAGGACCTGACCCTCTTTCAGAATGCTGATTTATGGAATTTGGAGGCAACTCTGCCCCAGATACGCTATTCCCTGACATTAAGGACACATTCAGAACCAAATGCATTTTTAAAGTGTACTTAATAAGATTCATGCCTTTTTTCAAACATGCCAAAAGCTGGGGTAAGAATTCAGCAAAGACTCTTGCAGTTTCCAGTAAAAGCACAAACCCAAAAGCTGGCCCTGATGACGCTCACGTGGCACTCCCACTTAACACGCGGCGTTGTTTTGGTCTTGGGGTACCAAGACCATGTTTAAGGGTGTGACAATGGGGTGAGTGACGAGGTCCCAGATTGCCTAGGTCTGGAGTCCTTCCCCATGTGGGACTTTCGGAGCTGAGACTGGGAAAGTCCCAGCAGGTGGTCGTTCTAGCTGCCAAAGAGGAAAGAACAACTTGATGATCAAACCACAGCAGTTTTCCAGGGTCTGGGCTCTGAAAAACCATGGCTGTACCTGCCTTAGCCAAAGTGTTTTCTTCATGAACTTGGGAGCCTAAGAAGGCAGAGGAGGGAGACAGGGCATCGCATTTCTATAACGTCTTCAAATGCAAATGTGGGGGAATCTCTGCTCTGATTAAGCTCTGAAGCTGAGGAAAGGGTGGTGGTGCCCATCCCCCAACAAGGGTGAAGGAGCCTCCCTGGTGGGTTCAGAGTGAAGGTCCACTTGGAGACGAAGGGATATTCATCATGGGCAACAGATGGGAAGGCTGTTCTGGGCTGCTGCAGCTACTCAGAGTAGAGACCTGGGCCAGTGCTGGGTGCTGAGTGCTGGGAGCTGAGTGCTGGGTGCTCGGATCTGGGTTCTGGGTGCTGGGAGCTGGGTGCTGGTGCTGTATGCTGGGTGCTGGGTGCCGGTAACTGGATGCTGTGTGCTGGGTGTTGGATGCTGGGAGCTGGGAGCCAGATGATGGGTGCTGGTAACTGGGTATTGGAAGCTGAGTGCTGGGTGCTGAGATCTGGGTTCTGGGTGCTGGGAGCTGGATGCTGGGAACTAGGTGCTGATGTTGGATGCTGGGTGCTGGATGCTGGGTGCTGGGTGCTGAGCACTAGGTACTGGATGCTGGGTGCTGGACAGTGGGTGCTGGGTGCTGGATGCTGTGCACTGGATGTTGGTGCTGGATGCCAGATGCTGTACACTGGGTGCTGGGTGCTGGATACTGGGTACTGGATGCTGAGTGCTGAGTGCTAGGAGCTGGATGCTGTGTGCTGGGTACTGGGTGTTGGGTGCTGGGAGCTGGGTGCTGGGAGCTGAGTACATATCAGAAGATCGTGGGAGTTCAGGACTATACACAGTCAGCACCACATTCTTACACATTGATTAGCATTGACTCACATATTATGATTTGGTCTCTTCCCACTCATTCAGATTGAAATTCTATCAGACCTCTTTATTCTGCATCGGCAATATTCAAGATTGCCATTTGTAAATATGCCAAGAATATATGCATGACACAGATAAACTGAAATGCAAAGTCAGACCTAAGAAAGCCAATGTCTTTGATATTTATTTATGGGCAATAGTTGGTCAACCCTAATGAGTAAGACAGATGCGAAAACTGAGCATAGAGGCAAGGTCTAAACCTTAGTTAAGAGTTTTCATTTATTTCATGTACATGGACCAAAAGGCTTATAAGCATAAGTGTAAATTTTGTACATTCTGCCTTTTCCTTACTATCTTTAGACTTGCAGGCATTTAGATACTTGGTGGACATACACTCAGTGGAGACCTCTGGGTGATGTGGTGGGACGAGAAGAGAAAGAATCTCCTGCTGTCCAATTTCACCATTTGTTTCCTCCTAAACAGCATTTTTCTTTTCCATTTAGTTTCTCAGTGCAATGAAAACAGAATTCCACACTTTTGAAAATTAAACTCCCCCCAATGGAAAGAGACAAAAATCCTCAGCTAAAATTAAAGTGAAAGGAATCTACCAGCCCCTGCCACTCCTCAGAAATAAATACAAGAATGTGTAATTATGAGGACATTGGCAGCATTTTCTTTTTATTAATATGGGTTAAGGCTTTGGGGACATTGGGGTGGGGTGAATGCAGTTTGCATGAGGAAGAACAGATCTTTTGAGGGCTTGGAGGGTAGATGATTGAGGGCTGAATTATGTTCCCTGTGAGGACTTGTCCAAATCCTAACCCCAGTGCCATGGCTGGCACCATTTGTAAATGGAACCTTGGAAGATGTTACTAGTTCAGGTGCCACAGTGAGAAAGGGGGAGACTTAGCCCCACAGCTCAGTCCCTGTAAGCTGAGGAAATCTGACAGGGACTCACAGGAGGGGACAGGGAGAGGCAGATTATCCTGTGATGCACGATCGCCAGCCAGCAGCCCCCAGGACGTGACAGACTTCAGAGAAAGTAAGATCTTGCCGACACCTTCATTTTGGACTTGAAACTTCCAAACGTTGAGCCAATAAATTCTGCTTTTTCAGCCAACCCATTCCACAGTATTTGTCATAGCATCCCGGGCAAAGTATGGCAGTGGGGTTTGTTACTTTCTTCCTATGGTTTCGAGCTTTTATATGTTTAACATTCCTGGGAGATGTATTTCATTTTGGTCACACTGGAGTAGGTAGGTTGTTAATCCGATAGGACTGGGTGTCTTCATAAGGAGAATTTTTGAACATGGGCACCGTTAGACACGGAGCGAAGACCATCATGTGGCAATGGAAGCAGAGATGGAAGGTGTCACTGCGAGCCAAGGGATGCCAAAGACTGTTGGCAAACACCGGAAGCTGCAGCAAGCAAGAGAGGACCCTCCCCTTGCAAGGGAGCGCTGACCTGCCTGCACCTTGATTTGAACTTCCTGCTCCAGAAATGGGAGACAGTCCCATCTGGGGCTTTAGCCCCTGGTTTTTGGTACCTTGTTTTAGCAGCACAAAGAAACTCTTACAGGCAGCTTCAGGGTTTTCATGCAAGTGCACTGCAAACGAATAAATATTTAAAAAGTGTTTCTTGTTTTTTGTTCTCTCTCTCTCTCTCTCTTTTTTTTTTAAATAAAAACACATTGAATTGTCCTATTCATGGTTGTGGGTATTTCTGTTGCAATTTTTCATCCTTCCTGTTCTGTTAAGAAAGCCATGTCATTTTAACCAGGACTCCCATGAGTTCATGTCTTCACCCTCTGCTGTAGCGGTTTTTGAGATGGACACTTCACCTCGGCTGCCTGTGGAGGATTTTCCCTCTGGGACAGGGGTGAGGAGGTCTGGTGGGATTTTCCCTCTGGGACAGGGGTGAGGAGGTCTGGTGGGATTTTCCCTCCTGGGGCAGGGGCCAGAGTGTCTTGTAGGGTTCTTAACCTCCCTGTCTCCTTCCTCTGAGCCCCAACTCCTCCCCAAGGACAAGAACACCTGGCTCTGAGCATACACAGCTCTCCTGGGGCTGGGGGCAGGCATTCTCAAGCTTTGCACCAAGAGCCAGCAGGGCCTGTGATTGTAACATCCAGTGGCTGCAGAATTGTCCCCACTGGGTGCTGAGAACTGCCAGGGGGTAGATGGACAGAGAGACATCCAAGGATGAACTCACCAGTGACCCATGGCTCAGTCTCACTTAAGGGAGGGTCTGGGACCTGTGGGATTCAAGGAGTCCAGCCTTTGGCAGGTGAGAGTAAGTCTTAGGAGAGCCTCCTCTACGACTTTTTTGTCCCTAACACCCTTGTGTGTTTTCCACAAGAGCGCACAAGCTCCCTCAGGCTCACCCTCTTCTTGCTGAGCTGGTTGCCTCACATAGATGTCCTCTGGTGGCATGGACATGCCTCAGTAGCGTGGATGTCCCTTGGAGGTGTGGACATCCCTTGGTTGCATGGAAATGCCCTGGTGACATGGATGTCCCCTGCTGGCGTGGATGTCCCTCAGTTGCATGGAGGCCCCTTGGTGGTGTGGACGTCCCTCAGTGGAGTGGACTCTCCTTGGTGGTATGGATGTTCCTCACGGGTGTGGACTTTCCTTGCTGGTGTGGACATCCCTTGGGGTCATGGACGTTCCTTTGTGGTGTTTACGTCCCTTGGTGGTGTGGGCTTTCCTTGGTTGTGTGGACATCCCTTGGTGCTGTAGACGTCCCTTGGAGGCACCCCTTATGTGACACCCCCCCCCCCACTGGCCTATGACACCCTATAACCTGGCCATACAGGCCCGCTCCTTGGGGGCTGGTGTCAGCGAAACACACAGCAGTTCTGATCCTCCCATTTGTACAACTCGTGTTTGGGGATACCGAGGGGCCTAATGGGGCCCAGCTGTGAGGTTAAAGTTTACAACAACCCGTGATGGTTTTCATTTCAGCTCATTGCTGATTCTCCACTCTGCCGGCCGTGCTGCAATTAGGGAAAATTATTTTGTGAACGGCAAAGCCATGCAGGGCGAAACTGACGGCGTGAAAGGAACCCGAGCGCGTTGGGGCTCAATCGGAGAGGCCCTGCCCGAGCGTGAGGTCGGGGGATTGTGCGCTGGATGGGCATTTTCTGCTCTGTGTGTGGGAAGGGGCAGTGAGGACATTTGGGAGGGGGTGGGGGTGACTTCAGAGGCTAAGCCCGGCCAGCCAGGCCCGCGGAAGCTTCTGGGTGGTGTCCGGACGAGGCAGGAACTTCGTCACTGAGGAACGTTCACAGGTGAGAAGAGCTGAAGCATCCACCTAAAACGTCAGTGTCTCGTTCTTGGGTGGGTTTCCTGCTCCACTTCATGACCCAAATGTGCAATTTAATAAGCAAAAGCTTTGGTGAACTTTGAAGACCTCATGTTGAGTGAAATAAGCCAGGTGCAAAAGGTTACATGTTGCAGGATTGTGCTTACATGGAATATCCAGAATGGGTAAAAGCACAGACAGAACGTGGCTCAGAGGTTTCCAGGGGCCGGGGAAGGGGGAGTGGCCGCTGAATGGGTACAGGGTTTCTGTTTGGGGGTAAGAAAAGTGAGAATAAATAAAGCCGCTAAACTGTACACTTGAAAATGCTTAAAATGGTTACTTTTATGATGTGTGTATCTATCTATCTATCTATCTATCTATCATCTATCCGTCTATCTATCAATCTATCTATGTGACCACAATAACGGTTTTTAAAAAGAAGTACAAACTTTGAGGAAAAGTTTAAAACAACATCTTGAGAGCCTACTTACTAAGAAATCCCTGAAATCAAATGGCAGTTTGGCTATAGTTTCTTACATTGAAGATGGGATTTTTTTTCCTCTACTACTGCCAACTTCTACTTGGAAACAACTATTAAAAAGCAGATGTGTGGGGATCGTGCTCTAGGCGTCATTTGTGTGCAGAATCAATCACTTGGCAGCAGGACAGCATTTAATTCAAGGAACGATATTCACATTATTTTTTCCATTCCCTTATTTTTTCCTTTCTGCACTCCATTTTTCTTGGGAATGGACGTCAGGATGTGGGACTGGAACGCCTTTGTGGGCATTTCCCAGCACTGAGATTTGTGTAGGGACCACGCATGGATGGTGAGCTGATCCTCCTTCCACCAGGGCCTCTGAGAAGGAAGACAGAGCTCACTGGCAAGCACTGGAGGGCACCTCCCATTTAGGAGTTGGTGGACTGCCTGAGGCCCCCAAATCTGCTGCCAGCTCTCCTGGTACCCATCCCTCCTTCTCCACCATCTCCTGGTGTCTAGTCCTGCTCTTCTTCCCGGCATCCTCACCCCAAGCCATTCTCACTGCTCAGGTCATCCTTCTCACCTTGGTCAAAGTGCCTCAACGTGACCCTTGCAACCACCAAAGCAAGGGCCCCAACGAATTTTGAGAAGAGCCATAGGGCACCATGTGGACCTTCTAAACCAGCCTGGAGCTGCCTTTGGGCAGGTCTGGGAGCTATATTCCTACTCCCTCCCCAAGCAGGCAGGGGTGAGGCAGAGGACAGGGCAGGCTAAGGGGCTTGTCCTTCAAACAAGGGTAGTTTCCTGGGTTTCCATCACAAGGTGCTGCCGACGGTGGCTAAAAGCACAGGGAAGTTATTCTCCTGCAGCTCTGGGGGCCAGAAGTTGGAAATCAAGGTGTCGGCTGGGTGGGTTCCTTGTGGGGGCCCAGGGAGGCTCCCTTCGGCTTCTCCCAGCTCCTGGAGCCCCAGATGCCCCCTGGCTTTGGCTGTGTCACCCCAAGCTCTTGTGCTCTGTGCCTTTCCCTCCCCTCACATAGGATGACAATATGGGATTTAGTCCACCCCATTCCAGCATGAACTCACCTCATTACACTGCAAAGACCCTATTTCCAAAAGGGCTTCAGTCTGCAGTTCCAGGTGGACATACATAAATTTTTGGGGGGAAGGAGGCACCATTCCACTCACTACAAGGCACAGTTACCTGTAGTCACTTAAGGTGATTGCAGTGAATTTGGTTTTTCCTAAATTAGAGAAATTTAAGGTACAATTCCAGCTTCAGCTGCATTTTAGGCACAAAAAGGCCCTTGAGAAGTTTTCTGAGATGAGGATCAAAGCTTTAGTAGTTGGACAGAGTCAATAAGGTTTTTGTCATGGAATTGAGAGGTAGGAGCCGAGCTGTTCTGACATGGACTCGGCCCCATGCCGTGATGAGCCCACCCCCTCCCCTCCTGACCCCTGCCTGCCCCTCTTTCTAGTGCCCTGGGAAAGAGAAGCCCCAGCTCTGTCCAGACATGCACTTGAGGGTCAGAAAACTAACTTGGCCAGGTTCCTCAGCACCCTGCAGACCCCTGGGTTTCAAGCAGATGAGACCCTAAGTTGAGCCCACTTCCTGCCCAATGTCCTTCAGTGGTTGACAAAGTGCTGTCCTGGTGAGTTTTCTTATGGGGGCATCATGTAGCCTGCTAGGCATTCGAGGTTTTGGTCATCCTTTGGCAGAAGAGGTTCAGGGAGCCTTAGAGACCATCTGGGATAATCTGTGGTCCCTGGTATGTGGTGGGAAAGGGCTCCACCATGCCCCATCCTGCTAACCTTCCCTGCGCCCTGACCCCACAAGGCCCTGTCCTGCTAACCCTCCCCCAGCTCACAGCACCCCAAAAGCATTCATCAAAGGATGATGGAGAATCCTGTATCCAACAAGCCCAGTCTTTCACCTCGAGGCAAATGAGATTCTCCAGAAAGTGAGAGTGAATCTGAACACAGCATCATGGGATTGAGAACGTCTTCTTGACCAAAAGGGGGATGCAAAAATGAAATGAAATAAAGTTTCAGTGGCTGAGAGATTTCAAATGGAGTTGAGAGGTCACTCTGGTGGGCACTCTTATTCACTATATAGATAATACCTTTTAGGTTTTAATGTATTAGAATAGCTAGAAGTAAATACCTGAAACTATCAAACTCCAACCCAGTAGCCTTGACTCTTGAAGATGATTGTATAACCGTGTAGATTACAAGGGGTGACAGTATGATTGTGAAAACCTTGTGGATCGCACTCCCTTTATCCAGTGTATGGGTGGATGAGTGGAAAAATAGGGTGGGATGGGGGAGATGATTTGGGTGTTCTTTTTTACTTTTATTTTTTATTCTTATTCTGATTCTTTCTGATGTAAGGAAAATGTTTAAAAATAGATTGGGTGATGAATGCACAACTATTTGATGGTACTGTGAACAGTTGATTGTACACCATGGATGATTGTATGGTATGTGAATATATCTCAATAAAACTGAATTATAATAAATAAATAAACAAATAAATAAGTGAGAGTGAGTGTGTGTGTGTGACACAGAGAGAGAGAAATAGAGATAGAGGTAGAGATAGAGATAGAGAGAGAGAGAGAGAGAAAGATTGGGGGAGAAGGAGGATGGGAAGGCAGTAGGGAGAAGAGATGGGAGAGAGAAAGGGGGGAGAGAGAAAGGAGGAGAGAAAGAGAGGGAAGAGGGAGAAATAGAGGCAGATGGAAGAGGGGGGAGGAGGAAGGAAAGGGGAAGGAGGAAAGAGGGAAGAGAAATTGTAGACTTCAGATTTTATACAGGAAAGGAAACAATTTCTTTCTGACAAGTTGCTGGTAAAATAAACCAAGCAGCATCACCTGCCAAATAAAGAAACAGCCGTCACTGGACCCAAACAACCCCACCCCTGCGCTCGATGATCCGATCCCCTTCCAGGAGCCCCAGTGGGCAGGAGGACCTGGAAGGTTCCGGATTCAGTGTGATGTGGGCTCCCATTGGGCCACCCCCTCTCCCCTCGGATCCACTCAGCACGGGCACCTCCTCTGGCCAAAGCGGGGACCCTCCCCACTCGCCAACTGAGTCCCTGTTGGTGTGGATTCCTGCCATGGCCAGAGAGCCTGGGTACCCTCTGCTCAACCCAGGTGGGGGCCTGGAGGGGTCCTTAGGCTGCTGATCTTCAGGGGGCGAGGACACGGGGGAAGAATCCAGTGTGACGGGTTGCATGCTTCTCTGCCAAGATCGCAAACATTGAATAGCATGTTTCCATAGAAAAGCAGCCACGAAGTCAAATGCATGGCTCTCAGTGTCATCTTGAAGCTCCAACAACCTTGCAGCCCCCTGGCCATGAAAGCAGCTCCAGTGCCTGGCATTCAGCTGGTTGTGTGGGTCTCGTGCAAAAGGCATGGCACAGATATGTCTTTGCATGGATCTGTCCTTGTTGGGGGGTATGGTGAGCTCCCCAAAAACATGGGGCCATGTCTTCAGCTCCAGAACCTGGGGGTGGGACCTCATTTGGAAGGAGGGTGTTTGCAGGTCATTGGTGGAGGATTCTGAGGTGAGGTCCTCGTGGACTGTCAGGGTGAGCCCTGAATGCATTACTGGGGTCCTTCTAGGAGAAAGGACAGGGAGGTCTGGGTTCACAGACACAGCGGGGAGGCTGTGTGAAGATGGAGGCAGAGCTGGGGTGACGCAGCCACAAGCCAAGTCCAGCTGGAGTGTTCCATTCAGACAAGGAGGTGGAGAAAGTGTTTCTGTGCATACAGCAGTGTGCGCATGTGTGTGTGTCTTTTTCCCTAAATGGAGTCACAAGATACACATGGTTATCCAAATTAACTATGTCACTGAACTCATTTCCTGGACATCATTCCATGTGACGACGTATGGCTCCGCTGTGTCTTTTTTGATGGTTGTATAGTGTTCTAGTTTGCTAATGCTGCTGGAATGCAAAACACCAGAAATGGATCAGCTTTTATAAAGGGGGTTTATTTGGTTACAAAGTTACAGTCTTAAGGCCATAAAGTGTCCAAGGTAACACATCAGCAATTGGGTACCTTCACTGGAGGATGGCCAATGGCGTCCATAAAACCTCTGTTAGCTGGGAAGGCATGTGGCTAGTGTCTGCTCCAAAGTTCTGGTTTCAAAATGGCTTTCTCCCAGGATCTTCCTCTCTAGGCTTCAGTTCCTCAAAAATGTCACTCTTAGTTGCTCTTGGGCATTTGTTCTCTCTTAGCTTCTCAGGAGCAAGAGTCTGCTTTCTACAGCTGTCTTCAAACTGTCTCTCATCTGCAGCTACTCTCTCAGCCTCTGTGCATTCTTCAAAGTGTCCCTCTTGGCTGTAGCTCCTCTTCAAAGTGTCACTCACAGCTGCACTGAGTTCCTTCTGTTTGTCAGCTCATTTATATAGCAGCAGTGATTTAATTTAGACCCACCCTGAATGGGTGGGGCAACACCTCCATGGAAATTATCCAATCAGAGTCATCACCCACAGTTGGGTGGGGCACATCTCCATGCAAACACTCAAAGAATTACAATCTAATTAACACTGATACATCTGCCCACACAATATTACATCAAAGAATATGGCTTTTTCTGGGGGACATAATACGTTCAAACCAGCACGTATAGTATTCCATGGTTTGAGCCTCACATTTACTGAAGCACAGGAAGGTGCTTCCAATTTTTCAACGCTACAGCCAGCGGTGCAGGGCGGACATCCTTCTCCATTGCAAATATGCACGCATGCCCTTGTGGGGGTGAAGCTATCGAAAGAAGGGCAGGGAGTCTGCTGGATCCAACGACCACGTGTTTCCCCACTTGGCAGGTTGTCTTACATGGAGCCGTGCAGTCTCTGCTTTTATCCGCACGTGTGTGTTCCCTGCCAATCTAACAAGCAAAAGTGGGCTTTCGTTCGGGTGCTATTTTCTAAATTGCATTTTCCCATTTTGAGAGTGACTAAACATCTTTGTCATAATTTTATTAAACATTTGCATATCCATTTTTTCTCAGGGTTGTTTGCTCCCATCTTTTGTCACTCATTTTGACCATTTTTTTTCACCCTTAAAATGTAACAACTCTTCATACGTTGAGATAGTAACACTTTGTTTGCAAGTGTCTTGCAAATGGTCTTCCCAGAATATTAGGTATTTTTCCACTGTTTTTATGGAGGGTTTTTCTATATAGAAGTATTAATTTTTTATATGTCTAAATTTATCAATATTTTCCCTTCTGGGCTTCTGACTTTTCTTTTGTCTTTAGAAAGACTTTTCTCACTCCAAAATTGTAAAATAACATTCCTTTGTGTTTTTTTTCTGGCACTTCCCTGGTTTCATCTTTTATGTTTAATTCTTTCTTCATCTGGAATTATTTTGGTGTAAGAACTGAGAGAAGGACTCAGCGTTTTTTTCTCCTAAATTTCAAGCCACAAACATTTATTGAATCACCCATCTTCCTATGCAGATTTGAAATATTAATTTTTTCATAAAATTATGAAGTTCTTATACATGGTAGGGTCCATTTCTTTGTTCTTTTTGCATCTTTTTTGCACCCATACTATAGTGCTTTATAAACACAACACTGTACCTTTCCATTATGTCTTAAAATTTGAGAGAGCTACTCATTTTATTTCTCTTCTTTTGTTGGGAGTTTCCTAGCTATACTGCCATGTGCATTTTTTTCCACAGGCCCTTTAGAAATTTTTTTTAACTGCCCAAAATAATTTTAATGGAGGTCTCATTGGATTTGTAGATCAATTCAGGGAAAACAGATATTGTCTTTTTATCTGAGAATAGAGTATGCCCTTCCATTTAAATGCAACTTGCTTGCTATAAATGGGAACTATCTGCCTAGATCTACAGAGTAGATTCTTGGGGTTGGGGGTGGGGGGTGAGAATAGGTGGTTTTTAAAGCCCACAGTGATTCTATTGCACACAGACTATCCCCCTCCACACCTCACACTGAGAACCACTGCTTCACACAATGGAGAGAAATTGGAAAATGTCAAACTATAACCTCTGCTTCATTCCCCATGGGCCCAGATTTTGTATATAGGAACCCAGCATTGTTTGAAAGGCATTTGGGATTCTGTTCAGTTTAATGTCCTTAAAAGTTTCCATGTGACCCCAAAATGAATTAGCCAGGCAGGTCCACAAAGCCTGAAATTATGTACAAGGGCAAAGCGATCCAAAGAACCTAAAAGGTCAGGAGGTATTTCTGTAAGGATCTTGCTAAAATAAAAGTCATAAACAACATCAAAATCTCCTAAAACCACCGCAGAGTTTCAGGCTCTGTGTTCAGATTGCTAGAACAGTCTCAAATTTCAACAGGTGTTCAAATGTAGAGAAAGAACCATCTCAAATAATAGTCACGTCTGTTTCTTTCTTTTAGAAACCAGAAGAAACTCTTATGGTCATTTGTTGCTTGTTAGTACTGATTTTACATTAGTTAAGTGTACATTTCCTGGGCATTAAATTGTTCCTCCGTAATTATTAAAAACAAATACACCTGCAAACACTGTGTGGTGCCAGTAATTATTTAATAGAACTTGTTTCTTTGAAAACACACACGGTGGGTCAAGCCCATGGGAGTTATGTAAAAACGAACCTCTGGGAAAGAATTTCATTTGATGGTTGTACATAAATATGTATTTGCACCCATGACTTTACTATATCATTTGTGAAATGAAAGATACCTAAAAGGAGTTCCTCTCTTCTCCTAAATTTGTAGCCATGTCCATTTATTGAAGCAGCCATCTTCCTCTGCAGATTTGAAATATTAATTTTACCATGTAAAAATGACTGAATGCTTTCTGCATGTTGGATCACTTTGCAAGGAGTGAAAACTTGAAACAAATGATTAGATTCAATTGCTGGTTCCAAGGAGCAGCATCCCCGAAACAAAGTGTAGAGTCATCTGGGAAACCGATACAGTAAATTTGCTGGAAACAAAATAAGGAGCCTTGGTTACATTTACCCCACGTAGGTGTAAATTGATGGAGCCACAGTGAACCTAGACGCACAGGTGGCCCTGGGGTTCTCCAACCCCTGTCTCATGCAGCCAGGGTTGCTGACCCCTAATCAGAGCCCCTCCACCCCATCCCCTCCATTGGGCTGTCACAAAGGACCTGATTATCTACGAATTTATGGGAATCCACAACAACTGGCCTTCCTTTCCTGATAATGTTTTCTGACACATATCAGGAGATGCGGCTGATGTACACGGCATTATGTGTGTGTGGGGCGCCGAGCCCAGGCAGCCAGCCGTCAGATGGTCCATCGGAGACCTTTGGCTAGACAGACGCATGCCAGGAAAGTAGTTTCCATGGCAACGTGCCCCACAGCTGTGGATAGTATAGGAAAAATAGTTTTATGATTATTTCAATGAAGTTTTTACCTTTTGTTTTTCAAGCACGATGGTGTGGGTTTTCCGCAGAGTCATCTCGCGTGGATGATATAACGTACACACACACACACACAAACTGCCGTCTGGAAAGCTTCAAGTTTTGAGCATGGAGCCAAGGTTAGGGAGAAGAGGGTTGTGTTTCATTTAACAGAGGAGCCAAAGAAGGGGATGCCACATGGTAAAAATGAAGGGGTGGGAAATGAAAATAAAAGTGGCACCAGACCTCCCTCTCCCTTCTACCCCTCCCCAACATCCTGGCTGGAGGGAGGGTCTCTGCAAGTGACTGGAAGCCCTTTTGTCCATCCCCTCCTCAGCCTTATTCCGTCTCCCCAGCTTTCCACGATGCCATCGAAATAGGACAAAGAGTGGTCCAGTCAGTGTCAAATAGCCACGGAGAGCCAGTTGTGATCACTCACTGCCTCTCTCTTTCCTGAAGAGTTTGCTCACAGGGGAGGGAAAAAAAAAAAGCCCTGCCTGACATGAATGTGGAACTCATTAGCAGACGCAGTTCACTTGTGACAAGTGATGGCCGTGACAGGTAATTTTGAGCCTTGATTTTTTTCTCCCAACCCCTCTGACTTGCGCCCTGGCTGTGCTCCGGCATTTGTCCCAGACTGGAGATATTCTGAAAATGATCACTCGCGAGTTTGCAAGCCCCTCTTCGAGCTGCCGCGTGCCATTGGGAGCAGGCTCGAGAGGGAGCTGGGACCCAAGTCCCCGTGGACTGCCAAGGGTCTCCAGCCTCAGATGCACGTGATTTGGGGGCAGAAAGGGGGCATTAGGGTTGTGCCCTCTGACACGGCACCCATGGACTGACTGCCATGGGAAAAATGTGCCCCCACTCTCACCCCTCCCCCGTGGGTTTCCTTAAAACACTGGATAGTACATATTTGCAGATTATCCAAGTACTTGCACCCAACTGGGGTAAAGGAGGTGGGGGGCCTGGCTGAGCTCTCCTGCCCCACAGAGGAGAAAGTGAGTTTGTACAGATTTAGGGAGAAGTACTTTGGCAATATCAATCAAGACTCATAAAAAAGGTTCTGGCTTTTATGTAGTAATTATATTTCTAAACTCTGTCCTCATATATGGAGTAGAGATGAGAGACCCCAGGAAAAGACTCAATGGGACATTTAGACTTTGTTAAATGTGTCATTGCTACTCAGGAGAGGGGAAGAGCAGATTATTCAACAAATGGTGCTGTTTTGGTCATCCCATCATTTGGAGGAAGGGAGATTAAATTAAAACAGTTCACTATGTCACATAGTGCACACAGATAAATTCCAGATGGAATGCAAATCTAAATATAAGCAAACCCGCATAGTTATGAGAAAAAACATCCTGGAAAATATCTTTACAATTTTGGAGTAAAGTCCCCACTTAGCAACTAGGAAGGACACATAAAATGCTTAAGGATTTCACAGCAAGGTGAATGATAAACAAGGAAAAAAACATTAGCACTATATAAAACATAATTGCCATACTATATAGAGAGCTTTTATAAAACAACAAGAAAAAAGCCAAACAAGGAAATAGAAAAATGGGCAAGGGATAGAATTCATTGGTTTCACAAAAATTTTTAGGGCCTAGTATGTGCTGTCAGTTACAGAATGGACAAAAACTAGACAAATATCACCACCCTCACTGAGTCTCCATTCCAATGTGAGAAGACAAAATTATTAATAAGCTTAATAAATAACTTCCAAAATATGCCAAGAGACTCCCACCTCTTGCTATCAGAAATGGAAGAAGTAGAGCAAAGCAAGACAGGTTTGAGCTGTTGACAATGGGGAAATGCAAAGTCAAACTAAAAAGAAAGGCATTTGCCTCTAAGATTGGTAAAATATCACACAATTGGTGAGATGCTGTGTTGGCACAGGTGTACGAAATGTTCACGTACATTCCCTGAAGCTGCTGACCCAAGGGGGCCCCAGAACTAGATAATTGAGGAGACTGTGAACCAGTTTGGTGGGATTTGCCTGGACAGCTAATTCCCTGCACGTGGGTTCTGCTGTGCTTTGTCTCCTTTTCAGCAACATTGTTACCATAATGTCTGTCATCAGAGGTGGATACTGTAACCTTGGCTCTTAAGATACAATATACTTTGTATGCCTTTTCTTAAGGATCCTTCATTTAACCTGTTTTGATGGAAAACCCCTCCTGTGTGGCATCTTTACAGCTATAATTCTATATGGAACTCTGCCATGGGGTTCTCCAAAAACAAGATTTGCATCATCGGTCCAAGACAAGCCTGTCCTATAATATCCCCCCCCGCTTTAGCAGCGAATTAAATGCTGAGAGAATGTATACAACGATCGATATAACGGCATGTCCTTTGCCCACACGACTGTGATTTTTAATTCAACACATGCTTTTAGAAATGTCTGACACCCAGTTTCCTCAGGAAAATGCAAAGGGTTGTGTTTCTCTATGACCCCTTCTAGTTCTCAAATTGTTCTCGTAATTCATAGTTGAAAGATGCCTTTTGAAGAAAGCCAACATAGCAAAGGTAAAATGCAGTAAAACAATTGTTACAGATTGAAGCTAATATCTTTGTCAGCCCATGTAAAAGTCATGCACACATCCTCAAAGTGCACACTTTAGGTGGCAATAAAAAAACTATTTAGATTGTTTCCTGATTTTATTAAAAATGAAAGGTGCTGGGATTATATAGAAAAGGTAGTGGTTCTTGAAATGTAAGCCGATTCTTGGAGTCATACTTTGGCACTGGCCATATCCCTGGACTTTAGCTGTAAGACTTTGCCTCACGTGGTCCCTGAATTCTATTTGTATTTTTGCATTTTCCTAGTTTCAGAGACTTTGGGGGCTGATAAACCATGAAATAGGGAGAACTTCCTTCCTATTTCACCCAGGAAAGCTGCCCTACAATTGTCGTTTTCTGCAGATGAGACAAACCAGAGGACGACTTGTGAGAAGGCCAGAGGGGCATTTTGGAGCGAGCAGAGCGAGGCTGCTGAATTCCCCGGGATGTGCAATCGTTCTTTTGCCTCTTCTTTGAGTTCTGGTCCCAGGAGGCAAAGATTAAGTTGCTTCATTTTCTTCTGAGGGAACTTCCTGAAAGCCCCTGTAGCTAAAACTTAGAACCATTTAGGGGAAGATAACTCCCCGTCCAACATCCCTATCCTTCACTGCCCCCACCCTCTAAGCCCATTTTAGGTTGCAGGAGTGAAATCTAGTTAATCGTCCTCAGCGGACTTGATATTCCCTAGGATTTATGGCTCATTGAGATTTCACCAGAATTGTAAACTCATCTAGCCAGCTGAATCTGCAACTCCCATGAGAAGGCGGGTCAAGAAAAATACACGAATTACAGAAAAACTCTGTTGTCATTTCTCAGTTGTACAGGCACAGAAAGATTGGTTTCCAAGGATTCTCTGACATTAAACAGCTTTTTGGAGGGTGGAGGGTGTATTATCCTGTAAAGCAGTTTGTGCCAGAGAAAATATTCAGAAAGGGTAAAATAATGAAATAGAGAGGAGTTGAGAAGTATAGAGTAGTGTCATTAAAAATATAAATGCTGGAGGCAGTGGGTGCCCTGCCTTGGACTTTGGAAATCTTTGCGGCGTCTGACAGATACCCGGTTCAATTACCTCCGGGGCAGAGGGTGAGCCAGTGCTCTGCAATTCCACATTTTTAATTGATAGGCAGAGCCTTGTTGGATGTGATAGAATAAGGCTAGGTTTTATTCACTGTACTGTTTATCTGAATGTGTGGGATTTCTGTGTTCCCCTAAATTAAAAGGGTGAGAATAAGACTACATACTGTATGATCACATTTATATGAAATTTCCAGAATAGACAAACCCACAGAGACAGAGAGCAGATTATGGTTGCTAGGGGGGGCTGGGGGAGATGGAGGGTGGGGTAGAGGGTGGTAGGGGGTGAAAGCTAATGGGTAAGGGTCTTCTTTAAGGGATGAGGAGCATGTTCTAAAATTGACTGTGGTGATGGTTGCATATGTCTTTGAATGCACTAAAATCCACTGAGTTGGGTGGATTGTATGCTATGTGGATTATATGTCAATAAAGCTGTTTGCTATGTGAATTATATCTCAATAAGGCTTAAAAAACAGACAATGACAAATAATAAATCTAAGGAATTTGCAAAAACTGAGGTAAGAGTAAAAAGCTATAAGGACAAATCAGTGAAAGGATGAGACAGAAGATGTCAACCCTCTATCATCTTCCAAGTGTGACCAATGTCATGTCCAGCTTTGTGTGACTGCAACTGACATTTTGTAGACCGTAAGGTGTGGCTTTGGGAGCCCCAGGGGTCTGTAAGTTCTTTGGTTACTTTGTGGGAAACATGTTGCTTGGGAGGGATATCTCTTTTTACTGACTTCCTCAAAGCACTTTTCTCCCATCCACACTCTAAGTCCAATTTCACTTTATTAATGGGATGTGAAATATTAGCTGCTGTTCCGGTTTATTAGAGCTGCCATTATGCAAAATACCAGAAATGGATTGGCTTTTATAAAGGGGGTTTATTTGGTTACAAAGTTACAGTCTCATGGCCGTGAAAATGCCCAAACAAAGGCAACAACAGTAAGGTACCTCCAATGAAGAAAACTGATGGTGTCTGGAAAATCTGTTAGCTGGGAAGGCACGTGGCTGGTGTCTGCTTACTCCCAGGTTGCGTTTCAAAATGGTGTTCTCCAAAATGTCTGCATCAACTTCTCAGGGCAAACGCCAGGCTAGTATCCCCACAGCATCAGCTAAAGTCTGTTTTCACTGGCCGTCTCCAAAATGTCTCTCTCAGCTGCAGCAGCACTGAGCTCCTTCTGTCTGAGCTCTTACAGGGTGCCAGTAAACTAATCGAAGACGCACGCTGAAAGGGTGGAGCCAGATTTCCATGGAAACATTCAATCAAAAGGTTACACCCTAATCAAAGGTGTCACTCACAGTTGAGTGGGTCACATATCCATGGAAACGATCAAAAGGTTCCAATCTAATCAACACTAATGTGTCTCCCCCACAAGGTTGGATTAAAAGAACATGGCGTTTTGGGGGACATAATACATCCAAACTGGCACAGCTGCCATCAGACAAACCTATGGATGGAGATTTCATTTGGGATTTGTTGTTTCTTTTTTTAACCCTAAATATAAATGTTATCCCTCGCCTGACCCCATAGACTCAAGTAAGCTGTTAGAGAGGAATTCTGGCCCTACTTTTCTCCACTGTGCCAATTCAAAGGCACAGCGGAGTAGTTTCTAGAAACACAGACCAGAAGAGTTCAAAGCCATTCTACCCAAGATGCTTTGCTGTTGGAAAAGGTCATTAAAATGTCCCAGAATAAAGTCCTGAAAATTCAAGAGCTGGGAACTACTGTGGCCCTCCACCCACCCAAAGATGTTCATTCTGCTGAGCGTGTCTCCAAACAGGAATGTGTGAGTTGTGCACATACAGTTTTCCTTGTGTGCTTTTCAAGAGACAGCCTAAAAATAAAAATGCCATCTTGGGACAAAATGAAGAAATTAGAGATTTCAGTTGAGATAAAGAGTGGAGTGGAAGAAAAGAGTACATTTTCCTGATGTTAGTTTCACGGTCTTGGTATTTGCACTTATATTGATGCTTATGGGCAAAATTGCTTGGCTTTGGGGGGGATGGGACACAGCCCTTGGTGGGAGTTGCTGGCTGGTTTCACATGTAAGGTGACCAGGGCTCTCTCTGTTATCTCTCCATTTAAAATTTTTATCTCAGACGTCATGGGGGGTCTGGTGTGGGGCACTGGAGCTGGGGCACTGGACCTGCTCTGGGCCCTGCTGCGGGTCAGCCTCACCAACTTAAAGGCAACCTCAGCTCCAGGAAACCGGGGAGAAGACCAAGGGGTCAGAGAGGAGGTAGAAAGTGTGGCAGATGCCATAAAGCAGAAAAGCAGAGGGGCACCCAGCCCTGACTGGGCTTTGAGGGAGGCCAGACTCTGTTTTACCTCTGAATCCCAAGATATGGGTTCAGCAAAGGACATAGCTTCAGATGCCAGTACCAGCTGTTGAGTCTCAATAGACTGCAGGGTCTTATTGAATAGGGTCAAGATGATCCTACGCAACCTGTTGACTTAACCCAGCTTGTCAATGGCAGAGGTGTGACCATCCAGCCACTTAAGTGGGATTATGGTGCCCAGCTTGTAGAGGAGGGGCTGACACCTTTAAGGCAAAAGCTAATATTGAAGTACAGTTGGCTTCATAAGCAGCAATTGCTGCAATTGAAAAAAAATGCTGGTGTTGTTACAATAGCCTTCCATGACCCAAGGAGTCTGGAAATTCTGTATGAGCCAGTTCCATTCTTTTTGCATGGATTACCCAATCCAAAACATATGCTTCCACCTGAATCCCTGGTGCCTTGTTATAACCATGCAAAGAACCATGGCTATCTGGCAGATCCTGGCAAATTTCCTGAAGCAAAACTTGAACTCGCCAAGAAGTACGGTTATATCTTACCTGATAGCACCAAAGTTGAGCTCTTCAGGATGCTAAGCACTCGAAAGGACCCAAGGCAGGTTTTCTTTGGTCTTGCTCCAGGATGGGTAGTGAATATGGCTGAAAAGAAAATCTTAAAACCTACAGATGAGCATCTCCTCAAATACTACAGCTCATGAATAACCTTCCAAGAGCAGAGTTGTTAAAAAATACTGTACAAGGGCCTGAAATATAGGTGTTTCTCATTAAAATATCTTCCTAATGGGTAATTCTCCAGATGTAGATATTACTTTTCTGTGTAATGGTTTCTCTTTTTCATTTTTATCTGAATGCAAAATAAAAATGCTGAAAGCAAAGACTATGTAGAAAAAAAATTTATCTGGATAAGCCTTGTGTTTCAATATTACCCCCTAATTAGGTGAAAATTCTTGTGCATTTGGATTCTGATAATTCTCATTGTGAAATTTTCCTTAAATACACATCTTTACACTCATGTTTTATTTGAACTCTATCCAGTGGTTAAGACTAAAGACAAATAGGAGTGAGTAGCAGTGGAAGATGGTTTCAGACCAAAAGCCCTACTAAAAGAACTCTAAGGATGAAATGGATAAATAGATTTGAGGTTCATACAGCTACTCATCTTGCAAGGCCAACCCCAGAATCCTCATTATATCAAGCAAATTGAGATGCTTAATTCAACTTGTTATCTTCCTTAGCATGAGGTGCTGTTTTCAAATTTGATTCCACAAATATGTTTTCATGGTCAGGGAAGGATGGAGAGATTCATGCCAGTATAGATGTGAACATATAAAATTCACAAAAGTGCAGAGGAGTTTAAAGATACCTCAGAAAATAAAAACTGAAGCCAGCCACAATGTCATTATCTTTGAGATTGAGTGGAGGGTAATTATGTAACTATTGATATTCTGTCATGTCCTTCTAGGAAATATTCCTCTCCACAGAAGGTGGTCCCCTGCAGATGAATTAGTGGGACTTGAAAAGGCTGATGAAGAGGTCACTAAGTGGGGTTGGAGGTGGGGGTGGGGGCTGGTGTTTGACTTCACACACCACCGCATAGCCATACCCTGTGCTGTGCCACCTCTCCGAAACGAAAGCCGCCATTGCTAACAGACAATGAGACTGACAGCCCACTTCTCCGCTGCAACAATGGAAACTCAGAAACACTGGAACAAGATTTGCAAAGCGTGGAGATGAATCTAATGCCAGCCTGGAATGAAATCCCTGGCAAAACTGTATCTCAAATACAGGATGAGACAAAGACCTTTTTAGATATAAACTGAGAAAGTTCACCACTAGACACCTTCCCTAAAGGAACTTGTAAAAGATATGCTTCAAGAAGAAGGAAAATAATTGCAGAAGGCAGAGCTGGTATATGAAAGGGACTTAATCCATTTCAGTGGCTATGAGATTTCAAATAGAGTCGAGAGGTTGTCCTGGAGGTTAGTCTTACACAAGCTACAGCCAGATATTCCAAATGGCAACAGTAAGCCAAGCTCTAATCATCAGTAGTCCCCAAAATACTAAAGAATACCTAGGTCCCTTATGTGAGACTCTGAAAGTTTCACTCACTAAGTTTATTTTTCAGAAACTTAAATCCTCCCGAGTGTTTCTATGCCAGACAAGTCCCAAAACCCAGAGGCAACAGCCTCTTTAAGGACATCAACAGGTACATCCCCCTTCCCCATAATGTCAACACCCCTTTTCAATATGAACAAGTTAGGGTGGCCACTGCCCAGATATCTCTGAATATTGAGACAGTGATCAAGCTAGAGTACCAGGTAGCAACAGAAAAGATAGAATTTAACAAAAGTTTATGAACACTGAAAATTTACATAATTTTTTTTTGTTTGTTTCTAGGGTATTAGACTAGGTAGAAGGAAATAACTAAAACTGTGGAAGTGTAACCCATAACATTCTTTGAAATTTTCTCTATAACTACTTGTTAGATTGTACTTTGAAAGTTATCACCTTTCTATATATATGTTACATTTCACAATACCTACCTCGATGGTTGCTAACATGCCCACAGACATAGGGGACTGGTGGTTTGATGGATTGAGTCCTCTACCACAGAATTTGCCCTTGGGAAGACTGTTGCTGCAAAGGAGAGGCTAGGCCTCCCTATAATTGTGCCTAAGAGCCTCCTCCCGAATGCCTCTTTGTTGCTCAGATGTGGCCCTCTCTCTCTGGCTAAGCCAACTTGAAAGGTGAAATCACTGCCCTCCCCACTACGTGGGATCAGACACCCAGGGGAGGGAATCTCCCTGGCAACGTGGAATATGACTCCCAGGGAGGAATGTAGACCCGGCATCGTGGGATGGAGAACATCTTCTTGACCAAAAGGGGGATGTGAAAGGAAATGAAATAAGCTTCAGTGGCAGAGAGATTCCAAAAGGAGCCGAGAGGTCACTCTGGTGGGCACTCTTACGCACAATATAGACAACCCTTTTTAGGTTCTAATGAATTGGGGTAGCTGGTGGTGGATACCTGAAACTATCAAACTACAACCCAGAACCCATGAATCTTGAAGACAATTGTATAAAAATGTGGCTTATGAGGGGGGACAGTGGGATTGGGGGGGCCCATAGGGATCACACTCCCGTTTGTCTAGTTTGTGGAGGGATGAGTGGAAAGGTGGGGGAAGGAAACAAACAAACAGACAGACAAGGGTGCCCAGTGTTCCTTTTTACTTTAGTTGCTCTTTTTCACTTTAATTATTATTCTTGTTATTTTTGTGTGTGTGGTAATGAGGGTGTCGGGGATTGATTTTGGTAATGAATGTACAACTATGTAATGGTACTGTGAACAATCAAATGTATGATTTGTTTTGTATGACTGCGTGGTATGTGAATATATCTCAATAAAATGAACAAAAAAAAAAAGAAAAGAAAAAGGGCCTTGTGCCAGTTTGAATGTATTATGTCCCACAAAACACCATTATCTTTGATGCAATCTTGTAGGGCAGATGTATTAGTGTTGATTAGATTGTAATTCTTTGACTGATATTTCCACGGAGATGCGACTCACCCAACTATAGGTGATAACTCTGATTAAATACTTTCCAAGGAGGCAGAGCTCTACCCATTCAGTGTGGGCCTTGATTCCTTCACTGGAGCCCTATAAAAGCTCAGAAAGAAGGAATGAGCTTGCTACAGCCAAGAGAGTCACTTTGAAGAATGCACAGGAGCTGAGAGTGGAACTGCAGCTTACAGAGACATTTTGGAGACGGGCTTTGAAAGCAGACTTTTGCTCCAGAGAACCTAAGAAAGGACAAATGTCCCAAGATTAACTAAAAGTGACATTTTTGAAGAGCTGCAGCTTAGAGAGGAATGTCCTGGGAGAAAGCCATGTTGAAACCAGAACTCTGGAGCAGACACCAGCCACGTGTCTTCCCAGCTAACAGAGGTTTTCCGGACACCATTGACCATCCTCCAGTGAAGGTACCTGATTGTTGATGACTTACCTTGGACACTTTATGGCCTTAAGACTGTAAGTGTATAACCAAATAAACCCCCTTTATAAAAGCCAATCCATTTCTGGTGTTTTGCAAAAAGGCAGCATTAGCAAACTGGAACAGGTCTTAATCCAATATGGGTGAAATCCTTCTAAGCAAAGGAAATTGGAAGCAAAAAGAGGAACCCAGAGGTCAGCAGAAATCATAGACCCAAGGAGAGAGACATGTTGCCTTGTGAAGGAGGATTCCTGGAAGAGGAAGCAAACCCGGCCAATTCTTGGAGGTTGGACTTCAGCCTCCAGAACCATGAGACAGTAAATCCTATTTTTTTTAATTCAATTTTAATGAGATATACTCGTACACTAAACAACCATCCAAAGTGTACAATCAATTGTTCACAGTACCATCAATCATATAGCTGTGCACTCATCACCCCAATCCATTCTTCGAACATTTTCCTTGTACTAGAAAAAGTGAAAATAAGAATAAAAAATAAAAGTGAAAAAGAACACCCAAATTATAAATAAATCCTGTTTTTAAGCCACCCCTTGTGTGGTGTTTCTCACAGTAGCTCTGGCACAACAAGGCAACCTTTGTGGGGCCAGATTTCTTGGTGCCTCTGAGCTGAGTCTTTATTGCTCATCTGTGAAATGATGATACTAATGTACTGATTCGATAAAATGACCATGAGGAGTCAAGGAAAGAGCTTGACACAACAGCTGCTTGACAAAAGACAGTTATCACAGATAGCAATGGGGATCTTGGAAAAGCATCTCGTGCTCCCTGATTGGATGAGAGGATGTCTCGGTTCCTTCAGTGACTTGGAGATGATGGAAAACCTTCTCAGGACAAGGCTCATCTTTGATTATCTGGAATCAAAAGGGTTCTGAGCCACAACGTGTGTCAAGGCAACCCAGTGAAGGGTGGAGTTCCCAAGGGCCTCTCAACATACCCACCCATGGTGTGTGATGAGCTGAATTCAACCAAGGGCTACTGCCATAGGCCCCGGCTGGACCCAGCCTCTCTCCCATGTTTTGACCGAGTTGGCAGGTCTGAGCCATGCTCTCCTTGTGGTCTGCAGTCACTTTGGGGTGGCTCCCAATGACCCCTGCCCCCCAGTATTCTCATGCTTTGTCACTTTTTCCCCTTGAGTGTGGGATGGGTCCAGTGACTCAGTCCTGACCTACAGGGTCTGGCAAGAGGCATGGAATGTCACCTCTGGGGTGAGGTTACGGGAGACTTTGGTTTCCTCTCTCAGTCTTTCAGCCCTTGCTCTAGGGGAAGCAAATTGTCATTCTCAGGCTTTGAGTTGTCCTCTGGGGAGACCCACTGAGCTGGGAGTTGGCTCCTACAGCCAACAGCCACACGCGTGATTTTGGAAGGTCCTTCACATTTGAGCCTTCAGATGAGATTGTGGCCCGAGCAGATACATCCAGAGGCCCCTATTCCTGACTCAGGGCAACCATAGATAAGAAACAAGTGCTGTTCTAAGCTGCCAAGATTTGGTGTCACTGGTGCAGCAGTAGAACAGCATCTGTAATTTCAACCTCTCTCCCTGCTCTACAGTCATGGCTGCCTTGCTAGCTCCAGACCTTGGGATGCATGCTTTAAATACAGGACATGCCTCTCCACACTGCATGGGAACTTCTGCACACTGTCAGCTCGTTGGTGGCTCTCCTTTGGGGCCCAATTCCAGAACCTCATCATGCAGGTGTTGCTGCCTCGATGGCTTTAGTTGTGTAAACTCAAGCCTCAACACTGGAACTAATCATCCCATGAGAAGAGGCACATCCACTCTCCTTCCTAATATCCTGTCTAAAGCACTTGCCCAGAAATCCTGTTTTCCATGGGGCAATAAGCTGTTCCTTCCCCTGGGAAGGAAGCCCCTACCCACCTTTTCCAAAACCAGCAGTAGCCCAGAAAGCTCTCATAATTTTGGCCTCTGCCAGCCCCTGTAGCATCTTATTTCTTACCACAAGGCAATTAAGAACACTCAGTAAAGGTGGCTCACCTATTTTGGAAGGGAAGACCATTCTTTTGCTTGCTAGCAAGCACTTTCTGCACGCCCCAAGGAACACCCAGGGATGAGCCAAGGAGATGGGGTGTCTGCCCAGCCTCACACAGAGCCTGCGGCTTATCCATCAAACTCTACTCCCCACTCCCTTTGCTCAAGTCTCACTTTTCCAGAAAAGATTACAGGCGCGTTTCCTCTGTCACCTAAAGACCTTTGATTTCTTATTTCCTTTAATTTGGGTAAATGGGTATTGGCTGAGGGTCAGCCTAGATTTCCCAGTTATTTAAATATATTCCACATTATTTCCCCAGGATCATTAGTTTAATTCTTCACCTGTCAGGTAAAATCATTCCAAGATCCCAGACAACAATGGAGGCAGGAGCCTTGCTTGATGCTATTTCTCTCTTTCGTCCCATCCATCAACCCTCAAATGTTCGGGGTGTCACTCTGGGGAGACTATGAACTCAGCTCAACGCAAATGGATGTTAAGCTTTACAGATGTTTCAGGCACTGAGAAGCGCCAGGACATGCAACCAAGAAAAAGTGACAAATTAAGGATCCACTCTATTTTTGTCTCATTTACAATGCTTCCCAAGAGGCTTTAGCTGGTTCAATTTGACTAGTTTAAAAGGCAGCTGTGTCTACAGGCAGTGAGTTTTGTGGCTTGCTAGTGCTTTGTGCTGCTAGCACACAGCTCCGTGTTTTCCCGGAGCCCAGGCTGCTTCTCTGTGCATTTTCAGGGGACCTCTGCCCCCTGCCAGGGCCCAGAACTTTCCTCCGAGCCCCCCCCCCCCCCCACCACCACAAGGAGCCATCAGTCACGGACTTTGGTGGAGTCTCACGCCTTACAAATAAGCCAGCCCTGGATGTTTCCGGAGGCCGATGAATCCATTGGAAAAACCCAGGAAAGGCAAACTGACACGAGGTGCAGAGAAGTGCTCAGCTGCTCAGAGGAAGCACTTTTATACAAAAAGCCAGTTTTACACAAAACCATGAATCCCCAGGCACTAGCCTTGGTGCAGACTCATGGGTAGATATTCTAATACATAAAGGAAGCTGGTTCTCTAAGGGCTTGCAGACATTGTCATCTGCAAATGCTTAAAGATGAGCTGCCCAAGCACTTTTTAAGACGCACACAGTGTAAGATATGTCACATACCTGTGCCTCGCTGCAGTTAACATCCATTCAGTCTGAGTCTACATCTACTCCTAAGAAGTCACGACCATGGCTTAACCTTTTTCTAATCACTTCGTTTGTTTTTCCAGTGCTCACAGAGAAGTTGCTACTTTGAGTGACTTCCTTTTAAAGGCTTTGCTGTCCATAACCATGGGATGTTTCCTCAGAATCCAAGAATACATTTATTTTTTGAATTGCACACTGTCTTTGTTTTCTAGGGCTGCTGTGACAAAGGACCACAAACTGAGCAACTTAAAACAACAGGAATTTTTCTCTCCCAGCTCTGAAGGACAGAAGTCAAGTGTGAGCTGGGCCAGGCTCCCTCGGGAGCTCTAAGTGAGGATCCTCCCACCTCTCCCAGCTGCTGATCTTCCTTGGTGTCCTCTGCCTCAGTTGCCTCATTACGTTTCCCCCCATACATCTGTTTGTGTGTCCAACTCTCTCCTGCTTATAAGGACCCTGCCATATAGGGTCAGCGACTGCCCCCATCCAGTTTACCCTCCTCTTAACTAGTCACACCTTCAAAGACCTTTCCAAATAAGGTCCCCATCACAGAACTAGGGCTAGGACTTGAACTTGTATTTTTGGAAGATAGAATTCCATCCATGCTACACACTTCAACTGCCGTGATCCTTTTTTATCCCCTTATTTGAGAATGTTAATATTTTAAAGGAAAATTACATATACTTTAGTGTGTTTTCCTATACACCCAGGCAAGCTGTATGAGGTGATGGATAAATCTATAATGAAATGCGTTCATCTTTGTCTGAAATCTCATGCTAACTAGTCATTTGTACGTTTAATAGTGAAAGGTTTGCAGACTCATGCGGTGTTAGAAAAGCTTCTAAAATGTCCCTCTTCGATTCAGAATCTGGCAAATGCTAGCAATCAAAGAGCACGCGGATGATGCAGTGCTAGAAGACACATTCCTGCAAGCCCCAAGTGAAATATCTTTGGCAGACTGTGGAAATCCTTGTCCCCTGAGCTGAAATGTTTTGTCCCTTCTCTGCAGCTCTGCCTGGGTCTCTGGAAGCTATTTTGAAGAAGCAAAAGGCACGTGTGCCTCTGCACTTTCCAAAGCTTTGGGAAAACATGTGTTATTGGCTTAGAGGATATTATTTTCTCTTTGGCAATTTTTTTCTCTGTGGCTGCCCCTGTTTTCAGGTCACTGGTGTCCTTGTGGAGCTCAACTGATGGCAGAGGACACTTGTCAAGTCCCCGTTTAACCAGGAGTCCACTAGCCTACAAGCAGACCACAGTTCCAAATCCGGTCCTGGGTTGAAGGGAGAGCATTTATGTCACGAAGGCGCCATCAGTTTCTTCATCTGAAAGTGTCACTTTGGATGTAAAGAAGGTGCACTGGAATCACGTTGGGACAAAAGAGCGTCTGCCAAATAGTCACGAAATGAAGAAAAAGAATTAGAGCAATTATCCATTTTAACGAGGCCAACTTCCTCGTGTTGTCATTCAAGAAGTACATAATATGGAGCCTGGATTTTCTGCCTGTGGCATTTTTTAAACAGAATTTCATGTGCAAACAAAAATAGATAACTCTTAACGTGATTGTTTTGGAAGTTTGCAGCTCGGGAGGTGGGAGGGGGAGCCTTTCAAATGGGGAGAGAAGACAGGGCATGGTCTCAAATTTCTCTGTGCTTCTGACTTAATTGAGTCTATTATTCAAGCAAGCCTAGATCGGGCTGATCTACAGAAAGCTGTTGCTCTCACAGATAATTAGCATGGAAATGCTCTTTTGGCCTCGGCCATCCATGCCTGTATAAATCCAAATGCCTGCATGTTTCCGGACACACAGACGCTGTATGTGGAGACCTCTGAACTTGTTTTCTAACTAGCAGAATTTCACACCTTAACAAACACACAAAGTCTCCATTCTGTTACTGCCTGTTGCAATGTTTTTCTTCTTTTTGCACCCCTCCCCTTGGAGGGACGAACACATGCACGCCCAGAACCCATGACAAAGGAGAGAAGGCGGGTCTGCCTTCCAAAACCATTTCCACGTATCCTGGCTGTGTCCCCCACCTCAAGTTGCTTAACTAGCAGGAGTTTCATTTTTCCCTTTGGTAAAGTGAGAATAATTATATGTACCTGGGGGTTGTTCTGAGGAATTGAGAGAATGTGTTAAAGCTCCTTAGCATCGTGCTGATCCAGAAGACATGATCAATATTAGAATTATGACTCCCAATAATAATAAGCATATTCTATATCACTGGGAAAGCCACTGTTTGAATGATTCTGCCCTTCCCAAGGGGACATTCGGAAATATGTGGGGTGATTTTTAGTGGTCACAAGTGAGGACGAGAGGAGGGTGCTCCTGGCATTGAGAAGGTAAAGGCCAGGGATGCTGTAGACATTCTGCAGTCACGGGATGGCCCCTACCACAAAGAATTACCTGGGTCTAAATCTCGAGAGTGCCAAGCCAAGATAAACCACACTTGGTGCGGGTTGCTGGTGCTGAGTTCCAACTTGGCGGGCCGGGGCCAGGGAACCTGGTCAGCCCCTGGGGGAGGTGATGGGCATGGGCAGTAGCGCCCTCCACAGCCCCCCCCCAGGGAACCTGGCCAGCCCCTGGAGAGGGTAGTGGGCATGGGCAGTAATACCCTCCACAGCCCCCCGGGCCTGAGAAAGTGGAGCCGGCTACAGGCCCCACCTCCCTCACCCAAAATACAACCGTTAGAGGAAGCTTGCCAGAGAAAACCGCCCCCTTTATCTTACCAGCACACTCCCCGTTGCCAGAGCAACTCCCGCCACCGCCAGTGCGCATACACCGTTGCCAGAGCAACTCCCGCCCCTTTTCAAACGACCTCCGCGCCCTCTCAGAACCAATCCTAGCCTTTATCCCCTCAGCATTGCCATGTAAGGACCCCACACCCCTAACACCGACCCCGCCCTCTATGCCACCCTATATAACTTGTGCTCACCCCTGAATAAAGGCTTTTTTTTCTACTACCTTGAAAAGAGAGTGTCTCGCGTTCCTCTCTCGCCGCCCTCCACACCTTGCACGCCTCCGCCGGGGACTCGGCCAAGTCCCCCGCCTCACCTTCGCCTCCGGGAAGAGCTGCCGCCGGTACCCCTCAAGCAACGCTGAGCGCAGAGGGTTCCGTGACTGCACGCCCCTATCTGCGACCGCAACTGGTGCCCCGTGTGAGGCACATCTACTCGTCCCCTCTCCACACAAGGGTCCAGCAAATCGCCCGCTCGCCCGGACGCCTCTCCATCTCCCCTTCCCCTCGCCTGCAAGGTAAGGGCCGCCTCTCCCTCGCCGCTCCGCGCCCGGAGCCGCCTCTCCCTTGCCAAATTATCCCGGCTACAAATACTGTTGCCCCCGACTACCTCTCGTCTTCTCTTTCTATGACCCCCATTCCTCCTAACACTCTCCCTCTACCCCTTCATTACTTTGGTGTAGTCCTCTGTGTCTTCGTTTCTCTGTTCGGCGCGGTGTGCCTCGCCGTGACCGCCCCCCCCCAGACTGTTCCCGTTACCAGAGAGTCCTGCTATCTGTTCTCGTCGTCTTCTTCGGCCTCGCGGCCACGGTTTACCTCATTCTCCTTGCTCTGTAGACGACCCCCCCCTCCTTTCCCCTCCGCTATGGGTAATCGTCTATCCGCACGCCAAGCGCCTCAAGTTCGCGCTCTGGCGGGTCTTCTGGACACACATCGTTGCAAGGTGTCTGTCCGGCAGCTGCAAGTATACTGGGACCTCCTGCTGCCCTTTAACCCATGGCTCACCACTTGCCATCTTTGGGACCCCGTCACTTATGATCGCCTTATTGATCGGGTCACCAACACCATGGAACATGAGAACAAGCGCTTCCCTCCCGGCTTGCTCCCCACCTTAATAACCATCCGCTCCTGCCTTCAAGGCTCCCTCCCCCCTGATCGAGGCCCCATTAAATCCAAGGAGGCCCTGTCAACTCAATCGACAGATTCGGACAGTGAGACCAATGCGGACCACGATTCGGACACAGAATCCTTAGTCGAGCAAATTAACAACGCGCTCGAAGTCACCCCCCAAAAGCGAAACAATACCGAGTCTCGCCAAGATGGCGAACTTCCTCCTTCTTCTTCCACCGAAGGGAGGAAGTGCTCCAGCGATGACGTCAGCCCTGAGCCGGGCCGGAAACCGCATGCGCTTTACCCCGCCCTTCCACAGGGCGGAGCTAGCCCGCCATCTTACGCCTTAGCTACGCCCACCGCACCGCCATCTTGCGACACTTGGGGCCTCCCGCTTCCGCTTCCCCCTTCGGCGGACTCTTGGATTGCGCCGCCGCAACCCACACCCACCCCCCACTCACGACCCACCTTCCTCTCCCCCTTAGAGCCGCTGCCGGCGGCTGCCGCCGCCCCTCCCGCCCCGCCGGTAAACAACCCCTGGTTGCCTTCTACACCTCAAGGCAACCCTTGGGGCAACGCTGCCCCTGCCCCCACTCCCGTGCCAGGCCCTCTGCAAGCGCGTCCTCCTTTCCCTCGCGCTTTTCGCTGCTTTCCCCTTAACGTTACCCCCACACCGCAAAAACCGTACGACTGGTATCCCATTGACTCAGACACTATCAAGCAACTTCGCAGGGCCGTCAAGGAGGACGGATTGGGTAGCCCATATGCTTCCCAAATACTGCAGGATGTCGCCATGGACCTTTGCCTCCCCCAAGACTGGGCCTCGCTTGCCCGTACCATCCTTGGCCCCGGCCAGTTCGTTGATTGGCGTGCCCACTTCCAGGCAGAAGCAGCTAGGCAGAGCGAGAAAGACGCAGCCACTGGGGCCACTCATCCCCCCGAGGCTTACATGGGCACGGGAGCGTTTATACACGCATCCGCCTATACCAATGCACCTGCCACCTTTTGGCCTATCCTTCGGGGAATCGCCTTACGAGCGTTTGCCAACTGCTCCGCCTGTCGGCCTAATAAATTCACCAAGCTCCTCCAGGAGCCGAGTGAGCCTTTCGCCACCTTTGTCTCCAGGGTCGAAGAAACCTGCGCTCGAAAGGTTAGTGATCCCCAGGCCCAACTGGCCCTCGCTCGAGAACTCATTCTCGAGGGAGCCAATCCCCCTTGCAAGCAGGCTATCCTTCCCTTGCGGGAGAAGAACATACACGATTGGGTACTTGCCTGCAGCGCCTTTGACCCAGCTGCCGCGTCCCTAGCCCAGGCTGTCTCTGGCGCTGTCACTGCCGCCTTAGCCGCCACCGCCGGTTGCTTCAAGTGCGGGCAGAGCGGCCATTTTGCCCGGGAGTGCCCCAATGCGGAGGTCAACCGCCCGCCTTTCATGCCGCGCAATGGGCGCCCCCCTCCCACTCCTTGCCCACGCTGTCAGCGTGGCTATCACTGGGCGCGCGATTGCAAATCTAACCCCAAACCCCTCCGCCCCAGTCAGGGTCAGCACCAAGGCGCTGAGCAAGCTTTAAACTCCAAGCGGGGCAAGCCTCAGCCCCGCCCCTAAGAGGCAGCGTCCCAGCCGGTTCTAATGGAACTGATCATCCCACCGGGGGCCACAACGGTGGCCCTAAAGGACTTCCCGAGTGCCCCTACCATTGTCATTCTTCCTCCCCTAGGGGGGATTGCCCGTACCAGTGGCATGTGGCATCTAACGGCACCGTTCAAGTCTCCCCGCCAGAGCCGCAAAAGGAAGGCAATAAAACGCTTCTCTGGACAGTCCCTATGACTCCGGAAAAGCCTACCCGTAAATTACAAATAGGGGGGCAATGGTACACGGGCACGCTCGATTCAGGGGCAGAAGTCTCTTGCATGCCCGCTCAGTATGCCACCATGTACATGGTTCTCGATGGTCCCTCGGTAGTGGGAGCCACCGGTACCTCCACTTCTCTTCAGGCCATGGGACCCATTAAGTGGGAGGATGAAGAAGGCCACTCAGGCACCTTCCGCCCGTTGTTCCTACACACCATAGACCAAATTTTATGGGGCCGTGATATCCTCGCTGCCTCTGGGGCAGTGCTTACCACGCAGCCCCCCCAATAATATGCGCCACTGCTCGTTTAACACCTCCAGCGCCCGTTCCTCTGCAGTGGGATACTGAGGAACCTATATGGGTGGAGCAGTGGCCCCTTCCCACGCACAAATTAGTTGCACTCCAAGCCCTTGTCCAAGAACAATTGGACGCAAGCCACATAGAACCTTCTACTAGTCCCTATAATTCGCCAGTGTTTGTTATTCATAAAAAAGCCACAGGAAAATTTAGGCTCCTCCATGATCTGCGGGAGATCAATAAGCATATTCTTCCCATGGGTTCCCCGCAGCCTGGCCTCCCCCATCCGGTGGCCATCCCGGCTCACTATCACGTAGCCACCATTGACATCAAAGACTGTTTCTTTTCCATCCCGCTACATGAGCGAGACCGCCCTCGCTTTGCCTTTACAGTCCCCGTCCCCAATCACGCGGGCGCGGCTAGCAGGTACCAATGGAAAGTCCTCCCTCAAGGGATGCGTAACAGTCCGGCCATCTGCCAAATGTATGTTAATCACGCAGTGGCCCCCCTGCGAAAGCGGGCCATGCTCATCCATTACATGGATGACATCTTAGTGGCCTCTGAGGACGCCGAGGCGCTTCCTCTAATCCTCAAAGACCTCACCACTAATTTAGCTGACCTCGACCTTACGGTTCAGCCCGAAAAGGTTCAGATTGTGCTGCCATTGGCCTTCTTAGGGTTTAGCATTGATAAAACCATTGCCCCGTCCGCTCCCCAGCTGGACATACCAGATCGGGTCACCATCACTGAGCTCCAACAGCTCTGCGGTCAAATCAATTGGCTCCGCTCTGCGTTGCCGATCACCACCGCGCAGCTCCAACCACTCTTTATGCTGCTGAGTGTCCCAGAAGCCCCGCCGCTAGCGGTCTCCCGGCGCATTAAGCTCACCCAGGAGGCAAAGGAAGCCATTGCCGCCATTAACAAGGCGCTCGCCGCCTGCTGTCTCAACAGGTTCAGCACTAGAGAGGGCAATCTTATGGCACTCATCCTTCCTACGCCCGGAACACCCATGGGCTGCCTGTGGCAAGATGGCCCTCTACTTTGGGCGCACCCCGCTAAAAGCCGGCTTAGGAAAATCTGCCCCGCAGTGCGGCTCTGGATCAGCCTAGCTTCAGATCTAGTCACCCTGGCTGTTCATGTATTTGGAGCGCCGCCGGAAAAAATTGTTTGGCCCCTGGACGCAGGCCAAACCCGCCTGCTTATACGTGATAACCCGGACATGCAAATCCTTTTAGAAGGATTTCATGGGGAATTCAGCTGCCACTATCCTAGCCATCGACTGTTACAGGGGCTCGCCAAGCTTCCCTTCCGCAGCCCCTTCCACCCTTTCCCCTCCTCTGCACCCATCCCGGGTGCCACTACCGTCTTTACTGACGCCTCCAAAACCCGTTTCGCCTTCCTCTCTTATCCCCCGGACCACCCAGAACCCCGCCTATTCAGCTATGTCAACCTTCATTCAGTCCAAGTGGGGGAAATTCTGGCGGTGTCATACACGCTGAACACCCACTGGGACCACCCAGTAAACATTTTCACCGACAGCCTCTACACTTATCAGGTCTGCCGAGTCCTCGCGTTTTCCACCTTTTTCCCCGGGAACTCGGCCATCGATAAAGCACTTTCTGACCTCAGGAGCATCTTGGAGCATCGACAGGATTCTTGGTTCATTAGCCACATTCGTAGTCACTCAGGCCTTCCGGGGCCCTTGGCTGATGGCAACAGTATAGTAGACCAAGCGGTCTCAGCTCAAGATACCCAAGCAATGCTAACTCGCACAGCGGCCCCTCCGGGGGACGCTGTTAACCAGGCCAAGTTATTGCATTCTAAGTTTCACTTTTCGGCTGCATCGTTGCATCATCTATGTGGCCTCCCCCTAGACACCTGTAAACATCTTGTCCGCAATTGCGCAACTTGTGTGCCCTTCGCGCCGCTTGGCCCCCTGCAACCTCAGGGAGTCAACCCACGAGGCCTAAAACCCAATTCTAGATGGCAAATGGACGTAACTCACGTTCCGTCCTTTGGGCGCCTCAAGTATGTACATGTAATAATTGACACCTTCTCAGCCATGTGTTATGCAGTCCCCCTTGCCGGGGAAACGGCCAAACACTGTATCAAGGCCCTGAGACAAGGAATTCTCTTCATGGGAGTCCCCTGGGACATAAAAACGGACAATGGGCCTGCCTATCGCAGTGCCTCCTTTGCGGCCTTTCTTCAGTTATATAACATCACCCATCATTTCGGCATCCCTTATAATCCTCAGGGGCAAGCCATTGTGGAAGCAGTCCACCGCCGCTTAAAAACACAAATTGAAAAAGAAAGGGCCATGCTCCCCCAGGCAACTCCAGGGGACCTTATCATAGCAGCCCTTATTCACCTTAACCTATTCACATTCAACAAGGAAGGGATTTCGCCCCTACATCGACATTGGGGGCCCTTGTATAGGCCCACCCAGGCCCCGATGGTCTACTGGAAGGACCCAGAGAGTAATGCCTGGAAGGGTCCCTCCCCACTCCTCGCCCAGGGGCGCGGGTTTGCTTGTGTTTTCCCAGATGATGCATCACAGCCAATCTGGATCCCAGGAAGAGCAATCCGACCCGCCACCAGCAGCCACGCGTCTAACGAGACGAGAACGCCGTCGTCTCCGCAACCTGGTGTACCAGATGACAACCTTGCACCTAGACCGGGAGCCGAGTCCGGAGATACCCCCGGAGAGACAAGAAATCATGGAGATTATGCGCCTATACAGACGGGCAAAAGCAAGCCCCCTGCACCTCCATAACCCCCACCCAAGCATTGCTTCCCTTCTAATGATCATGTTTGCCCTCGCCTCTTCCACCCAGGCCAACTCACTACACCAACCTTTTAACTGGACAGTCCATATCATGGGGGGAATAGAGAAGGACCTCCTCTATAATGTTACAGCCGAGGCTCCTTCGTTTACTGCCAGCATTTGTGATTTGGTTCAATTCACAGGGTTAAACAACAATAATTGGTTAAAGAATCAATGTCAAGGCGGCCTCGTTTCTGGTTATTACATTTGTCCCTCCACAGGCAAAGGCTGTGCTGACCCCTTGCATTTTTATTGCCCCTCCTGGGGGTGTGAAACAATGGCCTACGGATGGTCTGGAGCTCCCAATAGAGATCAGCACCTCCAAGTGTCATGGACAAAGCCAAATTGGCGCATTATAACCCTTAAGGTTAAAAACCCCGGCGAGGACAATTGGCTTAGTGGCCGCACATATGGCCTCCGCCTCTACATGGAGGGCTATGATTGGGGTGGTCTCTTCTCCATACAAAAGAGACACCCCACTGCCACCGATCCGAGCGGCGTTGGCCCCAACAAAGTCCTTAACCCCCTTAATCCACGGCCCTCCAGCCGCACCTCAGCTGCAAACAGCGCATCGCCAACCCCACCACCCCAACCTTTTCTGCCCCCCTCTCATTACTCCTCTCCCCTCCTCGGCCTTATCCAAGCGGCCTTCACCTCAGTGAATTCCTCCCACCCCAATCTTACCTCCTCCTGTTGGCTTTGCCTCTCCACCTCCTCCTCCCTGTATGAGCCCGTCGCCTCCAACCTCTCCTTTTCGGAAAATACAGAGAATAGCCCCTCGGAATGCAATTGGAATACCTCTGCCGTCCCCCTAACCTTTCATTCAGTTTCCTCCACAGGAAAGTGCATCCGCCCTCTCTCATACAACTCTCCCAACCTCACAGCTTGTGCCAACTACTCATCCCCCGACAGCTCTGCCAAATTTCTTATTCCCCACAACTCCTCCCAATGGCTCTGCTCCTCTACAGGACTTACCCCCTGCCTTAACGTGCGAACCCTCAATACAACTCATGAAACTTGCCTCCTAATTGTCCTTATCCCTAGGGTCCTATACCACAGCGAGGAAGACTTCTTCCTCCGCCTAGAAAGAACTGCAGCTCCTGCCCCTCTGCAAAAGCGAGAGCCCATCACCACCCTCACGGTCGCCACCCTCCTAGGTCTTGCAGGCGCTGGCACCGGAATCGCTGCGCTAGCCAGTCAAGGCTCCGCCCTAACTCACCTCCGGGCGGCTGTTGACGAGGACATTCGTCACCTACAAAACGCTATTTCCCATCTTAAAAATTCTGTTAACTCCCTCTCTGAGGTCGTGCTCCAAAACCGCCGAGGTCTCGACCTTCTCCTCAAAGAAGGAGGCCTTTGCGCCGCCCTAGGAGAAGAATGCTGTGTATATGCCAATTCCACAGGTCTCGCCGAAAACAGCCTAAAGAAGGTCCGAGAGGGACTAGAACAACGCAGAAGGAACCGTGAAGCCACCAACTATTGGTCCCACATCTTTGCCCCCCTCCTCCCATACCTCCTCCCTCTCATCGGCCCCCTACTAATGATTATTCTAGCTCTCACCCTAGGGCCCTGTGTTATCCGCAAACTTGCCCAACTTGCTAAAAGCCAGGCCAATGCTGTCTTCTCATCGTTTGTGCAAGTCCAGTATCAACGACTTGCCTCTACTGAAGAAGCTAGCCCTCCGCAGCGTCACCACCCTCGTCCATCCCGCAAGCAGCGAGGCCCCTCTCGAGCGCCCGGGCGCCACACCAACGCCGAGCTCCAGCCTCTCTGAGCGGCCGTCAATCCTTTTCCCCTCCCCGGCCTCCCCTTTCCCTCATCCCTTGACGGATCTCTCCTGTGAGCTTCTTCTTCTAATTAGAAAAGAAGGGGGAATTGCGGGTTGCTGGTGCTGAGTTCCAACTTGGCGGGCCGGGGCCAGGGAACCTGGTCAGCCCCTGGGGGAGGCGATGGGCATGGGCAGTAGCGCCCTCCACAGCCCCCCCCCAGGGAACCTGGCCAGCCCCTGGAGAGGGTAGTGGGCATGGGCAGTAATACCCTCCACAGCCCCCCGGGCCTGAGAAAGTGGAGCCGGCTACAGGCCCCACCTCCCTCACCCAAAATACAACCGTTAGAGGAAGCTTGCCAGAGAAAACCGCCCCCTTTATCTTGCCAGCACACTCCCCGTTGCCAGAGCAACTCCCGCCACCGCCAGTGCGCATACACCGTTGCCAGAGCAACTCCCGCCCCTTTTCAAACGACCTCCGCGCCCTCTCAGAACCAATCCTAGCCTTTATCCCCTCAACATTGCCATGTAAGGACCCCACACCCCTAACACCGACCCCGCCCTCTATGCCACCCTATATAACTTGTGCTCACCCCTGAATAAAGGCTTTTTTTTCTACTACCTTGAAAAGAGAGTGTCTCGCGTTCCTCTCTCGCCGCCCTCCACACCTTGCACGCCTCCGCCGGGGACTCGGCCAAGTCCCCCGCCTCACCTTCGCCTCCGGGAAGAGCTGCCGCCGGTACCCCTCAAGCAACGCTGAGCGCAGAGGGTTCCGTGACTGCACGCCCCTAGCTGCGACCGCAACTTGGAAGAGTGAGGACCCAAGAACTTTCACAGAGCTGAGCATTTTGGTGCTCCCCCACCAGGGAAGGGACAAAGGACAGAAGGCAGTTGGCTGCCAGCATGGAAGAAAGAACTTGGGCGGAATTCTGTTCAGTCGATAAAATGAAGTCATCTCCACTGCCAAGATGGCATTTTTGATCCCTGCAGCATGGCTTTTTGAAGATCCAAGATTTAATCAACAACATTAATTGGTAGAAATCCATGACTTCTACAGAGAAAACCCAGTAGGCGCTTTCTTCCAGAAGGCAGGCAGAATTAATTGGAGAGAATGGTTATGTGAACTCGGTAAATCAAATGAGTTCCTCAAACCCAGACTCTCTCAAATGCTGTTGATTTAACAGGAAATCTTTAAAGTCCTCTGTTGTCCCTCCGCTGCTCTGGCCAATCTGTTGACCACAGAGTAAGGACCTCAGGGTGACTTTCCGGCAGCCTTAAAAACAAGAAGTATGGTAGTGCAGAGCCCTGTGCCTTGAAACACCTCTTGCTTGTAGCATGAGCCTCCTCTTCCTTAGCTGCATCACTTCTCAAAGGGGAAAAAACAACAGTCAACCACCCGACAAAATGGCTGTGAGGACACAAAAGATGAAAATAGTAGTTAGAATCCTCTTGTAAAGGGTTATGATTATCAAGGTGTCTTTTTTTTAATAATTTGATCTTATTGAGATATATTCACATACCATGCAGTCATAAAAAGTGTACAATCAATTGTTCACAATACTACCATATAGTTCTGTGTCCATCACGAAAATTAATTTTTGAACATCTTCATTACCACACACACAAAAGTAATAAGAATGAAAGTTAAAGTGAAAAAGAACAATTAAAGTAAAAAAGAACACTGGGTGCTTTTTTTTCCCCGTTTTTTTTTTTACTCATCCTTCCATACACTGGACAAAGGGGAGTGTGGTCCATATGGCTTTCCCAATCACATTGTCACCCCTCATAAGCTACATTTTTATACAATCATCTTCAATATTCAAGGGTTCCGGGTTGCAGTTTGATAGTTTCAGGTATTTACTGCTAGCTATTCCAATTCATTAGAACCTAAAAAGGGTTATCTATATTATGCATAAGGGTGCCCACCAGAGTGACCTCTCAGCTCCTTTTGGAATCTCTCTGCCACTGAAACTTTTATCTAAAATTTTCCAAAATTTGCAAGCACTCTATACCCACCAAGCAATAAGTCTCCCTTCTCCCCTACCCCCAGCCCCTGGCAACCTCCAATGTACCTTTGGTCTCTACAGATTAGCTACTTCAAGGTATTTCATAAAAGTGAAAAAAAATCAGGCAATATTTGCTTATTTCACTTGCATAATGTTGTCAAGTGTCCTCCATGTAGCAGCAGTTCTGAGAACTTCATTCCTTCTTAGAGCCAGATAATAATCCATCGTGTGCATGTTCCACATTTTGTTGATCAATACATCTATTAGTGGACCCTTAAAACTTCCCCAATGGCATATAGCTTGCTGCTTCCTGCCTATTTCCTTTCTTACCTCCCCCCAATACGGTACCTGTCTCCACCTAAGATGCTGCTAAGTCATAGAGTGTGTCCCACCAGCACACCTGACACTCACCCCAGAACCTGTGAATGGGAGTGTCTTCTCACTTTTGGCTTCCCTTCAAGCTTCACTTTTAGCTTCAGGACCCCTCTCTTCTCTTCTCCTTCATATGAGGAAAAATCATTCCAGCCCCTTATGTCTACAAGTTATGCAATCAGCACACTTTTCTACTTGCAGTAATTGGTGTTTAATTTACATGGAGAGGAAGAGAAAAAGAGCTGTAAGCCAAGGGCTTCCTCTCGTGTCTCTGAGGTGGATGAGACAGTTTGTAGCAGGAACCAGAAGAAGATTTGCAAAGTGGTCTGCAGGTGTTTGGGACACAGTAAAAAATAATATGCCCACTAAAAAGTCTTCAAAAAAAGTTGGATACGTAAGGGAGTAAAAGAGTTCAAAAAATGCATCACTAGAACTCATGTACTTGCACAAAGTTCTCTAGAGATCTCAGAAGGAACCCTGGGCCTGTTGGAAGCTTTGGACTCAGGTGGTTCCCTTCCTTTTCCTGCCTATTAAGGTAATCATACACTTTCTCTCCTTTTTCTATTAATATGATGAATTGCATTGATTGACTTTCCAATGTCAATCAACCTTGCCATCCTGGGGTAAATTCCACTGGTCATGGTGTCTTATTTTTTTAATATATGTTTTTTGGATCCAATTTGCTAATATTTTGTTAAGAATTTCTTATATGTGTTCATGACAGATATTGGTCTGTAATTTTCTTTTCTTATAGTATCTTTGTCAGATTTTGGTACTAGGGTAATGTTAGCCTCATAGAATGAGTTAGGAAATGTTTCTTCCCTCTCTATGGCTGGAAGAGTTTGTGTAGGGTTGGTAATTTTTCCTTAAATGTTTGATAGAATTCACTAATGATGCAATCTGAACCTGGAAATTTCTTTGGGGGCAGAAAATTAAATTTTACTCCAATTTCTTCCTAGGACTACTCATGTTTTCTATTTTTTCTTGTGTCAGCTTTTTGTGCTTCCCAATGAATTTGTTCATTTTGTCTTAGTTGTTGAATTCATTGCCATAGAGTTGTTGACAATATTCCCTTGTTATTTTCTTAGCATTGTTAGGATCGCTAGCTTTCTTCCTTTCTGAAACACTTTATTCCAGAACCTTCTGTATTAGGTTTTCTGTTGTCTCACTGGACACTTCCTCTTAGTTCCTATATTAGTTAGGGTTCTCTACAGAAACAGAATCAATGAGAAATATCTATTAATATAAGATTTATAAAAGTGTCTGATGCAACTGTGGGTATGCATGAGTCCAAATTCTGTAGGGCAGGCAGCAAACTGGCAACTCCAATGAAGATGTTCAATGAACTCCTCAGGCAATGAGCTGACAACTTCGACATTTCCTCAGGAAACGCTTCACTGGTCAGCCGAAGAAGAAGTGAAGGTCCTCTATCTGTCTTGCTTAAGTCTTCAGCTGATTGGATTAAATCCAGCTGATTGCATTCTCTCATTGTGGAAGACACGTCCCTTATTGATAAGTAATCAGTCACAGCTGCAGCCAACTGACTGATGATTTAATAAACCAACCACAAATGTCCTTGCAGTAACAGTCAGGCCAGTGCTTGCTTGACCAGACACCTGGGTACCATCACCTGGACAAGTTGACACATGAACCCAATCATCACAGTCCCCTTTGCTTTGCTAGATCCTTCCCCTCTCCAACCATCAAATGTTGGCATGACCCAGGACTCAGTCACTGACCCTACACTCTTCTCTGTCCCTATGTCTTTCATGCTTCACTTAGAAGTCATAAGCAAGTCCTGTTAGCTCTGGATCTAAAACATACCCTCAAATGGATGATTTCCCTCCCTCTCCCCTGCGGGATACTGATTACGTGCTTCAACCTGGCGGGCCTGGGCCGGGGGACCAGATCCACCCCTGGGGAGGGTAGTGGGTACGGGTGACAGTGCCCTCCACAGCCCCCCGGGCCTGAGAAGGTGAGGCCGGAGGCAGGCCCCAATTCCTCACCCAAAACCAACCATTGGAGGAAGCTTGCCGGGTAAGACCGCCTCCCTCGTCCAACCACTCAACCCCTCCGTTACAATGCAACGTCCCCTACTGCCAGTGCGCATGCACCAATCATTGTGCAACACCCAACAACCAACCTCTGCGCCCTCTCAGAACCAATCCAAGCCTTTAACCTCTACAGCTACCCCACCCTCTAGACCGCCCGTTACAAGCTTGTACTCTCCCCTAATAAACTCTCTTGGTTTCTTCACCCTAAAAAGAAACGTGTCCCGCCTGTTCCTTTCTCGCCGCCCTCCATACTTTGCACGCCTCCACCGGGGACCTGGCCAAGTCCCCCGCCTCGCCCTCGCCTCCGGGAAAGAGCCCCCGCCGCCGGTACCCTCCGAGCAATCCTGAGAGCCTAGGATTTACCAACCGGCCGCCACCCCCCCCCCAGACGAATCAACTACGACCGCAACTGGCGCCCAACGTGGGGCTCGAACCCACGACCCTGAGATTAAGAGTCTCATGCTCTACCGACTGAGCTAGCCGCAACTGGCGCCAAACCCGCCTACTTATACGTGACAACCCGGACATGCAAATCCTTTTAGAAGGATTTCATGGGGAATTCAGCTGCCACTATCCTAGCCATCGGCTGTTACAGGGACTCGCCAAGCTTCCCTTCCGCAGCCCATTCCATCCTTTCCCCTCCTCTGCACCCATCCCGGGTGCCACTACCGTCTTTACTGACGCCTCCAAAACCCGTTTCGCCTTCCTCTCTTATTCGCAGGACCATCCGGAACCCCGCCTATTCAGTTATGTCAACCTTCATTCAGTCCAAGTGGGGGAAATTCTGGCAGTGTCATACGCGCTAAACGCCCACTGCAACCACCCAGTAAACATTTTCACTGACAGCCTCTACACGTATCAGGTCTGCCGAGTCCTCGCATTTTCCACCTTTTTCCCCAGGAACTCGGCCATCGATAAAGCACTTTCTGACCTCAGAAGCATCTTAGAGCATAGACAGGATCCTTGGTTCGTTAGCCACATTCGTAGCCACTCAGGCCTTCCGGGGCCCTTGGCTAATGGCAACAGTATAGTAGACCAAGCGGTCTCAGCTCAAAATACCCAAGCTATGCTGACTCACACAGCGGCCCCTCCGGGGGACGCTGTTAACCAGGCCAAGTTATTACATTCCAGGTTTCACTTTTCGGCTACGTCATTGCATCATTTATGTGGCCTCCCCCTAGATACCTGTAAACATCTTGTCCGCAATTGTGCAACTTGTGCGCCCTTTGCGCCGCTTGGCCCCCTGCAACCTCAGGGAGTCAACCCACGAGGCCTAAAACCCAATTCTAGATGGCAAATGGATGTAACTCATGTACCGTCCTTTGGGCGCCTCAAGTATGTACATGTAATGATTGACACCTTCTCAGCCATGTGTTATGCAGTCCCCCTCGCCGGGGAAACGGCCAAACACTGTATCAAGGCCCTAAGACAGGGAATTCTCTTCATGGGAGTCCCCTGGGACATAAAAACTGACAATGGGCCTGCCTATCGCAGTGCCTCCTTTGCGGCCTTTCTTCAGTTATACAACATCACCCATCATTTCGGCATCCCCTATAATCCACAGGGGCAAGCCATTGTGGAAGCAGTCCATCGTTGCTTAAAAACACAAATTGAAAAAGAAAGGGCAATGCTCCCCCAGGCAACTCCAGGGGACCTTATCATAGCAGCCCTTATTCACCTTAATCTACTCACATTCAATAAAGAAGGACTTTCGCCCCTACATAAACATTGGGGGCCCTCGTATAGGCCCACCCAGGCCCCGATGGTCTACTGGAAGGACCCAGAAAATAATGCCTGGAAGGGTCCCTCCTCACTCCTCGCCCAGGGGCGCGGGTTTGCTTGTGTTTTCCCAGATGATGCAGCACAACCAATCTGGATCCCGGGAAAAGCAATCCGACCCGCCACCAGCAGCCAAACGGCTGACAAGACGAGAACGCCGCCGTCTCCGCAGCCTAACGCACCAGATGACAACAGTACACCTGAGCCTGGACCCCAGTCCGAGTGAAACCCCGGAGAAACAAGAAATCAGAGAGATTATACGCCTCTATAGACAGGCAAAAGCCAGCCCCCTACACCTCCGCAACCCTCACCCCAGCATAGCTTCCCTTCTAATAATCATGTTAGCTCTCGCCTCTTCCACCCAGGCCAACCCCCACCAGCCTTGGAAATGGATCTTAACACAATGGGAAGATTCCAAAATTGTGCAAACCAATACCACCGCAGGGCGACCCTCTTTTCTTGTCAACGCCTCTAATCTATTTCCCAACCCTCCCGTTGGCAGTAATGAACACCAATATTATATGTGCCCAGCCTCCAACCCTGGAAAATCGTATTGCAATGCCCCCAATCAATATTATTGTGCCTATTGGGGCTGCGAGACACTAGCTACTGGTTGGAAGCCGTCTAGCGTTGATCACTATCTTACCCTACACTGGGCCCCCTGGAACTGCAAACCCCGTGATGAGCCCATTTATTTCAGCACGGACGACAGTTCCCACCTTCCACCCACAGGTACCTGCACTCACCTTAATCTTACCGTGCAACTCCCCACTGATCCTTCCTGGTTAACCGGTCGAACTTGGGGCTTCAGAATCTATAAGGACGGAACCGACCCAGGATCACTTATTCTCATAAAAAAAGAGGCTGCAAGCCAACCATGCCAAAATACTGCATTAAAAACACCCTCTGGCATAGGTCCCAACCAAGTCCTTAACCCCCTTTATCCACAGCCCTCCAGCTGCACCTCAACTACAAGCAGCGCATCTGGAAACCGCACCTCAGCTACAAACAGCGCATCGCCAACCCCACCACCCCAACCTTTTCTGCCCCCCTCTCGTTACTCCTCTCCCCTCCTCGACCTTATCCAAGCGGCCTTCACCTCAGTGAATTCCTCCAACCCCAATCTTACCTCCTCTTGTTGGCTTTGCCTCTCCACTTCCTCCCCCCTGTATGAGCCAGTTGCCTCCAACCTCTCCTTTTCAGAAAACACAGAGGACAGCCCCTCGGAATGCAATTGGAATACCTCTGCCGTCCCCCTAACCTTTCATTCAGTCTCCTTTACAGGAAAGTGCATCCGCCCTCGCTCAAGTAACTCTCCCAACCTCACAGCTTGTGCCGACTACTCATCTCCTAGCAGCTCTGCCAAATTTCTCATTCCTCATAACTCCTCCCAATGGCTCTGCTCCTCTACAGGACTTACCCCCTGCCTTAACGTGCAAACCCTCAATACAACTAATGAAACTTGCCTCCTAATTGTCCTTATCCCTAGGGTCCTATACCACAGCGAGGAAGACTTCTTCCTCTGCCTGGAAACAACTGCAGTTCCTGCCCCTCTGCAAAAGCGAGAGCCCATCACCGTCCTCACGATTGCCTCCCTCCTAGGTCTTGCAGGCGCTGGCACCGGAATCGCTGCATTAGCCAGTCAAGGCTCCGCCCTAACTCACCTCCGGGCGGCTGTTGACGAGGACATTTGTCACCTACAAGACGCCATTTCCCATCTTAAAAATTCTGTCAATTCCCTCTCTGAGGTAGTGCTCCAAAACCGCCGAGGTCTCGACCTTCTCCTCCTCAAAGAAGGAGGCCTTTGCGCCGCCCTAGGAGAGGAGTGCTGTGTATATGCCAATTCCACAGGTCTCGCCGAGGACAGCCTAAAGAAGGTCCGAGAGGGACTGGAACAACGCAAAAGAGACCGTGAAGCCACCAGCTATTGGTCCCACATCTTTACCCCCCTCCTCCCTTACCTCCTCCCCCTCCTCGGCCCCCTACTAATGATTATTCTAGCTCTCACCTTAGGACCCTGCATTATCCGCAGAATTGTCCAGCTTGTAAGGAAACAAACGGATGCTATTTTTTCCTCGTTCGTGCAAGTCCAGTACCAGTGACTCGCCACCTCTGACGCTCCCTACTCCGAGATGACAACCAACCCTCCGCGACCTCACCGCCACCGGTCAACCCGCCGACCGCGAGGCCCTTCTCAATCGCCTGAACATCGCACCAACCTCGAGCTCCAGCTTCTCTGAACCTCCAACTTTAAACCCCCCACCCTCGTCCATCCCGCAAGCAGCAAGGCCCCTGTCGAGCGCCCGGGCGCCACACCAACGCCGAGCTCCAGCCTCGCTGAGCCACCGTCAACCCCTTTTCCCCTCCCCGGCCTCCCCCTTCCCTCATCCCTTAGCGGACCTCTCCGGTAAGCTTCTTCCTTTAATTAGAAAAGAAGGGGGAATTGCGGGATACTGATTACGTGCTTCAACCTGGCGGGCCTGGGCCGGGGGACCGGATCCACCCCTGGGGAGGGTAGTGGGTACGGGTGACAGCGCCCTCCACAGCCCCCCGGGCCTGAGAAGGTGAGGCCGGAGGCAGGCCCCAATTCCTCACCCAAAACCAACCGTTGGAGGAAGCTTGCCGGGTAAGACCGCCTCCCTCGTCTAACCACTCAACCCCTCCGTTACAATGCAACGTCCCCTACTGCCAGTGCGCATGCACCAATCATTGTGCAACACCCAACAACCAACCTCCGCGCCCTCTCAGAACCAATCCAAGCCTTTAACCTCTACAGCTACCCCGCCCTCTAGACCGCCCGTTATAAGCTTGTACTCTCCCCTAATAAACTCTCTTGGTTTCTTCACCCTAAAAAGAAACGTGTCCCGCCTGTTCCTTTCTCGCCGCCCTCCATACTTTGCACGCCTCCACCGGGGACCTGGCCAAGTCCCCCGCCTCGCCCTCGCCTCCGGGAAAGAGCCCCCGCCGCCGGTACCCTCCGAGCAATCCTGAGAGCCTAGGATTTAGCAACCGGCCGCCACTCCCCCCCCCCAGACGAATCAACTACGACCGCACTCCCCTGCCCACCCTTCCTGTGTCCCATCTTCTCTCACCTGGATATGGGAGTTTTCTGGCTGGTGTTTTTTCCAGCCCTTTCAGCTACTCTCCATGCAGCAGCCAGAGAGGCTGCTTAAACACAAGTGAGACTTACGACCCCTGGCATCAAAACTTCCCCCAGATCCTGCTCACACTCAGTCAAGTTCTCACTGTGGTTTACAAGCCCTGTTGCAGCCTGCCAGCTCCATCCCCAGCAGCTCCCCCATGGTTTAGAGGTCCCCTTGCAGCCTGCCCAGCTCCCTCCCCAGCAGCTCCCCCATGGTCTAGAGGTCCCCTTGCAGCCTGCCCAGCTCCCTCCCCAGCAGCTCCCCCATGGTTTAGAGGTCCCCTTGCAGCCTGCCTAGCTCCCTCCCCAGGCAGATCCCCCATGGTTTAGAGGTCCCCTTGCAGCCTGCCCAGCTCCCTCCCCAGGCAGATCCCCCATGGTTTAGAGGTCCCCTTGCAGCCTGCCCAGCTCCCTCCCCAGCAGCTCCCCCATGGTTTAGAGGTCCCCTTGCAGCCTGCCCAGCTCCCTCCCTAGGCAGCTCCCCCATGGTCTAGAGGTCCCCTTGCAGCCTGCCCAGCTCCCTCCCCAGGCAGCTCCCTCTTGTCTGCTCTGTTCAGCCAATGACCGGCTCATTCCCTGCTCCTGCCTTGGCCCTTGTTTCTTGGGAAATCCTCTCCCCAGTCCTCATGGCTTGCTCCCAGACTCCATTTCTCCTCCAAATATCACCTTCCATGAATGAGCATCCCCAACTCTATCCCTCTCTGACTCCAAACCTTTCAGAATCTTTTTCCCTACATAAAAGTCTATTTGATTTATTTTTTTTATCATGTGTAATCTGTCTTCCCCAAGAAGACGTGACCTCTTTGAGGGAATCTGCCTCGCCTACCTCCATATCCCCATCACCTGACATAGACTGAGTGCCTGCATTAGTTTCTTTCTGCTGCTGCAACAAAGTATCTAAACTTGGAGGCTTAAACAGCACCTATTGATTAGGTCACAGTTCCGGGGCTCAGGAATCCACTGGGTCCCTCTGCTCCAGGAAGAGCCTGCTTTTGATCCCGTTCACTTTGTCAGCAACATTCAATTCCCTGTGGCTGCAGGACTGAAATCCCTGTTAACTTCGGGCACTCACCCAGGAGCCACTAACATCCATCTTCATTTTCCACGTGGGCCCCTCCAGCAATGGTGGGTCAAGTCCCTTTTGTGCTCTGAATTTTTCTGACTCTTTCTGCCCCATCCCTCTGCCTCCAGCCACAAAGCATTCTCTGCATTTAAGGGCTCGGGGATTAGATTGGCCCCACATGGGTAACATAGGATCCTGTCCCTCTTTTAATGTTGGGAAACTTATTTACATCTGTAAAGTCCCTTGCCTGTAATATCACAGGGTCACACATTCCAAGGAGCAGGATGTGGACATCTTTGAAGGGTTATTATGCAGCCCACCCAGCACCCAGCCCTCACCAAGAATTTAATGATGAATCAAAGAATCAATGAATTGGGTCATTTCAGTGAAGGTCTAGACCAGTGGGCAACTCTGAAGCCAACCTGGGAGGGCGGGGAGGGTGAGTATTCACAACTCCTTTCTCCCAACCTGAATGGATTTCTCCACTTCTCTGGAGAGCTCTGAGTGTTCCAACAGGGTTGGTAGACACCCAGCTGGGAAGGGAGGAAGTCTCGCTGATTCCAAAGCAACAGAGGAGAATAAGAAGCTGGGGCATTGATGGGCATGCAAAGGAGCTGATTATTCTTGCAAGTCCCCTGTTTGCCTGCTGCAAAAGGAGCTGAGGAATGGCTGTTCCCAACTTCCCATGCAGCCCTGGTCACTGAGCCCTCTGCTGCCCTTGTGGTCAGCTGCCCTTGCCCTTGGGGTCAGCTGCCCTAGCTTCCATTGTGGCCTTGAGGGCTGTTCACTCTAACCCTCCAGGCTGATGCTCCTAAGTCAAGAGGACAGAGCCCCAGAATCACAGGAACAAGGGGGATGGGGTAAACTTAGCCCAGCGGACTGTGCCCTGAAGCCCAGGAGGCCAGGAGTGGGCACCTGCCCAAAGCCGCCCTGCTCTGTCCTCCAGCGTGGGGCATCCTCACTCCCAGCTCTGGTTGCTGTTCTAATCCTCACACAAACCCCAGACTCCAAGGAAGCAAATGGGGCTCCAGAAAGCCTGGGGGCCTGTTACCTCTGCACAGTGTCCTCCAGCCTGACTGAGACTGTTTTCCTCATCTGAAAACAGGCCTAATAATAAGTCCTACACTCTGCCTTCAAAGTAGGGGTTAAAGGGGTCAGAGACCCAGGCTTTGACAGATGTTGGCTAATGTAGCTGTGGAAACCACCTGCCTTCGGGCCAGAAATCTGACACAGTGGGGAAGGAAGGAAGGAAGGAAGGAGGGAAGGAAGGAAGGAGGGAAGGAAGGAAGGAAGGAGGGAAGGAAGGAGGGAGGGAAGGAAGGAAGGAGGGAAGGAAGGAAGGAGGGAAAGAAGGGAGGAGGGAAGGAAGGAGGGAGGGAAGGAAGGAAGGAGGGAAGGAGGGAGGGAGGGAGGGAAGGAAGGAAGGAGGGAAGGAAGGGAGGAGGGAGGAGGGAGGAGGGGAGGGATGGAGGGAGAGACAGAGGGAGGGAGCCCAGGGGCCTGCCTGCACCAAGGAGAAGGCCCAGCAGCAGCCAGGATCCTTGGGGCGGGGGTAGGTGGGGTTTGGATGCAGTTGCCCAACCCCCCCAGGACCCTCAGAGAGAAGGATGGAGAGGGCCTATGCCCCCCCCAACATACACACACATTAGAACCCCCCACGCTCTCACGTTCCAGGTGTCCTCTCCTGCCCGAGACCGATGGGTCGCCAGCGTCTGTCCTGCTCCGAGATGGGAGCGGAGAGGCCGCCAGGCGCGTGCCCCCTACCCCCCACCCGGTGCGCTCGCCCCCTGCCCGGTGCCGGACCAGCTCTGGGGGCCGAGGGAGCAGCGCCGGGGCTGAGCGCCAAGGTGGGCTCCCGGCGAGTGTGCTGCGGGGTCCCCTCAGCTCTCGCGCCCCAAGCGGTGCCTCAGGCCAGGAGGTCGAGCGGCGGGTGGAAAAGGCCAGGGGCGGGAGAGGGCATGGCCCCCCTCCTCCTAGCTGCCGGGGCCCCTCGGCCGCACTCCCGCCCTGGGCCGCGCCTCTGCTCCTCTCTTAGGGGCTGCGCCCCCAAAATCTCTGCCCCTACCGCCCCTGTCCCCGTCCACTCGGCCTCACGACACGCCGTCCCTGCCCGCTCCGGTATGGCGCCCTTGCTTTCCCGTGACCGTGCAGCAAGTTACTCGGCCCGCGCCCGGCGGGGGTGAACCCCCAGTTCCCCAAAGGCAGCCTCATCTGTGGGGCGAGAGCCGGGACGCCTCATTAGTGGGGTGGGGGTGTGGGATCCCTAGAGGGAGGCGGAACAAGCCCCTTCCCAGGCCCAGACGAATCCCACAAGGCTCGGATAAGCGGTGCACGGCAGAGGGGCGTGTGGCCCGCGGGGTCGTTGCCCTCTGCATGGAGACCAGGAATCAAGGGTCACAGCCCAGGCGGTGAAAGGAAGAGGATGGCGGCCCTGGCAGACCCCAACCCCCGCTCAGGGGCCCCAAGGGACTCGGGGGCTTCCAGGTTGGACGCGGGGCGCCGGTGTGTGTGTGGGGGCACGCAGGCTTGGGGGTCCCCAGCACGCAGGCGCACACCTAGGGATGTGTTGGGTGTGACCTCGGCCTGCTTCCCACGGGGGCTTCTTAGCACTGGGGTTCGGTTCCCGCACAGGCCCCAGAGGCGGAGGGAAGGGGGTGGGTAACCATCTCTGACACAGATTGTCCAATTAATGAATCCCTGCCTCCCATCGGGTAGAAGTTCCTTTACCGGCATACTTTTCTGAAGTCCTTGAGTCTGGAAGAGCGGAGAGGCGTAGGGTGTCCCGCTTCCACCAGAAATTTAGTCCCCAGTTAACCTTACTTGGAGTTGCGAGAGGGGGCAGTTTTTTGAAACGACCCCGGCAAACTTTGGGTAAATGCACTCAGCCCCGGAGCGGCGGGTGGATTTGTCTGCAAGCGACGATTCTAGGCAGATACCGGAGTTCGGAGGCGCCCCGGGAGAAAGGCAGCGAGGCCCGACTCGGCCCGGCGGGGATACGCCCTGTGCGCCCTGCTCGCGCCGCCGAGCTCGCGGCTGTTGCCCAGAGCCCGCTGTGACCCGTCAACAGAAGGCAGGCGAATTTAGGCTGGGGGCTTCGGGAGAAGAAACCGGACTCGGCGTGTGTGTCTTCTTGCCCAGGGCCATGCCAAAAGTGGAAATGAAAATCCAAATACACCCCTAAGATTTATTTCTAACAACATTAATTACCGCAGAAACTGCTCGCTGGGAGCTCTTAATTTATTCATGGTGGAGGAAAAGCTTTCCCCATTGTTTAGTGGTGGTGTCCAGAAAACTCTCCCTTTTAGATGTCCTTCGTGGCAAATTGCTTTGCGCCTTGCCAAAATAATGTTTTCTTTAAATAAAACATAAAGTAAAAGTCCTGTGCTTAAATCTGAAAGGAGAGAGTTTTAATTTCCACCATATGTTGCAAAGTACATAGTAAGGGGGAAAAGAGTTATAAATTCCACTGACTCTCTCCGTGAAAGCAAACAGCATTCGCTAATACGAAATGTATTGTTATTATTTTTTTTAATGCATTTCGCATTGTGGGCTATTTTAGGGACACCCTCAAATGACCCCTGGTACAAAACACTGCAGCAAAAGTGAAAGGAAATGGAAAAACCCACAGTCTGAGGGCAGGGGGTTGGATGTACACAGGCAGCCCACCCTGCAAGGAGGGGAGAGAGCACAGCCCCCTCCATCCACCATTTATTAATATTGTAGATGTAGCATTTGTCGACAGGTTCCATCTCATCCATTCACGAGCTGGATTAACAAAACCCATTTTAATGAAAATCTATTACCCTCCCATTTGACACGCAGATGTTTGAATAAATCAGTACAGAGCATAGGAGGAAATACAAATGCAGGTTGCTAAATTTAAAAGGGAGGAGAGGGAAAGGAGCCGTCTATGAAATGTGTTAAGACGTCTGTAAAATCCTGAACCCTGGATCGATACTTATAAATTTTTAATGTGCGGGGAGGGGTTGATCGTTGTTAAAAAGGCTCAATCCTGACGGAAAAACCATTAACACCCTCCCTTCTTATCATTAATAGAAATTGTCTTTCGAATTACCGGATGAGAAAGTGGGCCACACTGAAGGGGCATTCCTTGAAATATGGTTTCTCCTTTCACGGAAAGCAGCAAAGACCCTCGGGAGGCCGTGGAGGACAGGGGAGAGCTGGTGGGGCCGGGGCGCGGGCCTGGGGCTACCCCTGCCCGCTGCTGGGAAACGCTGCTCTGGAGTCAAATTTAAAGCGAGTGCATCCAGATGCGGGGAGAGGAGCCTGGTTTCTCCAGGTTAAAGCGGAAAACATCCAGAGTCTACATTTGAAGAATTCAATACATCAGATATTGCATATTTGAATATCAATTGCCTCTTTTTGCCTTTGCATTGTAAATGCAAAAAAAAAAAAAAAAAAAAAAGTCTTTAGCAGTGGGGCCTGTCCATTAAAAAGTATCTAATTCACATACAGAAAGCCAGGCCATGTTTTAAAAAGCGGGGAGAAGGGACAAGGTGCATTTACTCAGGCTAACCTTGGCCCTGCCTGTGTCCCACCTAGTAAGCCAGTAAATTGGGACAGGGGCCCCTGTGTGTCCCGATGAGCTGCAGCTGCAAGGCTTTCTCTTGCTGAGTTTCCTGGGGGCGCTGGGGCAAGACAGGGAGTCCTGCCAAGTTTAGTCTGCCTTGCAGACCGAGGTCCCAGAGGGCACACACAGCTTAGAAACCTGGTCCGTTTCTTTTCTGCATCTGAGGAAAGGAAGGGAAGGGTGGAGAACATTCACCAGCACCGACACGTTGTCCGATCTCTCCCAACCTCTTCAGCCAGCGCGCGCCGCCGCGGAGTCGGTTTCCAGCAGTTCCCAGCGCGTCTTGTGCAGTCCGTCCGAGTTTTCTAACTCTGCCTGGGTCCCCAGGGCCGGCACAGAGCAGGCCGGAGGACGCAAGCTGGGATAAAGGTGGCGGGGTTGGGGGTGGACGCTGCCAGCTAGCCTCGCGCTCTCGCTGTCCCAGAGGGGCGGCTTTCTGCCTGGCTGGGGGTCGGCGGCAGGCAGGGAGGGTGAGAAGGCAAGGCGAGCCGGAGCTGGAACGAGTGAGCCAGCGTCGTGGGGCGCAGAGGTGCCTACGAGTGTCTGGAGCGCCGGGCAAAACGCGAGAACACCCGGCGCGGCGCCTGCCTCCCGGGGAGGCACCGCCGGCCAAAACCACCCTTCCGGGCCTGGAGCCTCACCTCTCCCTCAGAACTCGGGGTTCAGAGTATCCAGAGACAGAGGCGCCAGTAATTGGGCGAGCCCAGGAACCAACGGTTGGCTTTTAAATTTTAAAATGACCCACTAGCCTCTCCTCGCCGGTGGCCAGTCCTCCGCCCTCAGCATGCGTTATCCTAGCATTTTTATTTTGTTTGATTGCATTTCGTTTGCGTGTGTTTTCCCGTTTGGGACCTAAATGGGCGGTTGCGGGGTAGAAGCAAATCAGACGCCCACGACTTGACCAGCTGGCGACAGCTCGCGGGTTGCGGGGGCGCGTACGCGGCGCGTGGACGCCGAGAGCAAAGGGTCCGTCCCAAAGGCTCCTCGCCCCGGCTTTGCGCGGGAAATTGGGTGATTAGGCTTTGGGACTTCTTTTTTCTTCAAGGAAGAGTTCCTGAGCACCCCCTTAGCCTTCACTGTCCCCAGTTTCTTCCTTTTTGTTGTCGATTTTCTGAGGCATCTGTGTTTTCATTTCTACCCTCAAACTTTTCTGAAGCCCATTTCTTTCCGAAGAGTTGGCAGATGCGTGGAAGACGTTGACATTTCTGCAATCTTACAGGACATGCTAAGACCTTTTAAAATTATGTTTTCTCCCTAAACTTCGTCTTGCTTTATGTGCGGAGGCTCAGGCCAGCCCCGCAGCAGAGACGCCTCCGTCCAGTGCAAATGCAGCGTTTCATGAAGCGGAGCTACCATGCGGCCTTGGACAACGACTGGAAATTAGCAGAAATATGTGGCAGAAAATGCCTCTGCCCAGGCTCGAATATTAAAGTTAGCAGTGACTCTGGGCATTTCTCGTGGCTGCATGGAAACAAGACTCCAAACAAGGGGTACAGGGAGGGGAGGGTTTGGGGGCGCCCCTGCTGCCCAAAGGTCAGAGGAGGACACAGCCGCTTTTGTGATCACCAGGAAAAAAATTTGGATTTTACAAAAGATTCTCCCACTTCACTAGCCAGTAAACTTTTAGAAAAGAGCAGGCCTTAGTCTGATAGATGTTACTACATTTCTTTTGGAATGTGGGTTATTGCAAAATCATTCTCCTACATTTGGCTTGGGAATTAGAGCTGCAGTTGGTTGGGGTGGGGGGTGGGGTGCTTTATCACCCAGGACTGGCTCTCTTGCCTCCCCTGGGGGGATTCCTGGGAGCCCTGGGAGATACTGGTTCTGGAGTCTTCCGTCAGAGCAGGGGGTGGGGAACCTGCCTGAAAGAAGAGGCTGGAGGTATTGCTGTTGGTGGGTCTAGGCTTAGATGCCTGGACCCTCCTCCCCTGCAGGGACATTAGGCCAAGCAGGGCCAGAGGGGAAGACCAGGTCCCCGGGGTCCTGGGGTGAGCCAGATCTGCAACGGGTAGTGTACCTGCCAGAGTGCTGGGGAACTGACCTCCCCACCTGGGCTGCAGGTGTGAAGAGGCAGGGGGAGGTGAGGAGCGGGACAGTTTCCCTGTCCCTGTGGACCAGACCAGAGGAAGTTGCTTTGACCCAGAGCCCCCTGCTCCTCCCCCAGACCTCTTTTCAACACCCCCCTTCTGTCCCTTCTCCGCGTTCCCTTTCTATATCCACCCTCTCCCTTCTCTCTCCTGTCTCTTTCTCTCCTTTCTTTCTCCCTTCTCTCTCCTGTTTCCTCTCTCTTTCTCTCCTTATCTCTATCTATCTCTCTCTTCCCTTTCCCTTCCCCCCTCCTGTCTCCTCTCTTTTCTCTCCCTCCCTTCTCCCCCCCCCACCTCCCCACTCCCCTCACCTCGGCTCATCTTGCCCGTTACTCTCGGCTGTCTCTGGCAAGGAAAGAGCGCAGTTTGAGGACCCGCCGGGTGGGATTGGGTGGAGAGGGACTCGGTCGGGCAAGGACTGACAATTCTGGGGCCGACACGCCGCCACCCCGCGATCCCTGCGCACCCGCTCCGGGCGCGGCCGCCAGTGTTTCCCCCGTACGACTCGCGAGGCCGCGGCATGCATATTACATGAGCGGCTATTTGTAATTCTGTGTGATATCCGTGCGCCTCCGCTTTGATTAGAGGGCCGCGGTGACGAAGTCCTGTTTGTTAAGTTGGAAGGGCTTCTTAGCCTTTCGCTTTAGACGGCGGCTCCAGATCTCCAGCTCCTGGGCACACGAGGCCGAGAGGCCCAGGAGCGCGAGGAGAGGTGTCTGCCGCTGGGGCAACGTTCCTGGGAGGGAGGAGAGGACGAAGGAGGAAGGAAGCAGGGAAAGGAGAGAAAGGGGGGACGAAAGGGAAGGAGGGTAGGGAGGAAGAAAAAAGTAAGAAGGAAAGAAGGGGGGGGAAAGAATGAAGGAACGGAGGGAGAGGGGAGGCTGGAGGAAGGAAAAAGGGGAGGAGAGGAGGGAAGGGGGAAAGAGCAGGTCTGTTTTTCCAAGTCCTCTCAGCTCCCCACCCCCCACTTCGCTGACGTGCCCCGAGATGCTGGAACCCCGCGTGAACCCGCGCGGATGGCGCGGACTGGAGACCCCACGGATCCCAAAGAAATCGCTCATTTTTCTTCCCTGTTAAGGAAATGAACGTTTGGCTCCGGCCCGCGCCCGCGCTGGGAGGGTGGACGTGATCTTGGGGTTAGATTAAACGCCTCAGGGGGAAAAGTGACTTCAGAAAATGCAAAACAAACTCCGCCAAGAATCACAAAAGCCCTCCCATCCCCGTAGAAGCCTTGCCCCAACTCCAGAGGGGTGGTGGGGGATGTTCCAGGGGGAAAAAAAAAGGAAAGGGGGGGTGGGGAGTCAACTTTATTTGCATATGGAATTTTGCAGCGAAGAATGACATATCTGATTTCCAAGATTTGAAGATGAATTTCATGTTGCGACTGACAAAAGCGGTTATCCCTACGCACGTGGTGGGAAGGGGAGAAGGAGCTGGTTTTGGCAAAACCCTAAATAAAAATTTCCCTAAGCAAACATCCTAGACACGGGGTGACAGCACGGCTCTAAAGAAGGTGGCGGCGGTCCGGCCGTGCGGAATCTGACGGGTGCCCAAAGGAACGACGTTTACAAACCGATTCTCCCTGCGACCGCGCGGCTGCTCCGGACGCCCAGGACGCAGGCACTTTCCCCGGCCTCCGCGGTGTCGGCCCCTCCGAGGTCTGCGAGCCGAGCCCCACCGCCCACGCCGAAGCTCCGGCGGTCGACGTCCGTCCCTTTCCATCACTTTGGGGATCCTCGATCCTGGTCACCCCCGCGACGCTCCGCGCCCCACGCTCGCTCCGGGCCCCGCTGGCTGGTCCAGCCCGCAATCAAACCGCATCTCCAACTTGGAATCAATTATCACCTTCGATATCGCGTCTCCTCCGTCGGGGTCCCCCCGGTATGTCCGCAGTGCCCCGCACCGACCTATTCTGAAACGACTTGCTGGTGATGCCAACCAGCGAGGACCTCCTCACAATACATAAACTCCTCCTCGAGTTTCGTTTCTGCCACCCATTGATAGAATTGCAGATACCTGTTTGGGGCGCTGGCGCCTGCGCTCGCTCGCGCGCGCGCTCTCTCCCTCTCTCTTCAAAAATTGGATCTTCGCCTCTCCGCACCGAGGTGCTCAGATGCCAAAGAGTGATGAAATGAAAAGAAAGCCAATTGCCGGGCTGGAGGTGGGCGAGAGATAGCGTCTCGGCGTGCACCCACCGCGGAGCCCGGAGCGGTAATTGCTGCAGACAGCGAAGCTGGGGGTTGGGCGGACGTAGCCGTGTATAAATAGTGTGATCTCAAATTGAAAGGCACAAATAACAGCAGGCAGGGGTTACCCCTGTACGATCGTCCTCTCCGCGCCGGGAGGCGTGCGGACCGCAGCCCGGCTCCCCGCCAGCCCTGCCGAGCCCCACGGAGCTCCGCAGCCCCGGGAAGCCATGGAAGAGCTCACGGCTTTTGTATCCAAATCTTTTGACCAGAAAAGCAAGGAAAGCACAGGAGACGGCGGCGGCGGCGGCAGCAAGAAGGATTCGATCACGTACAGGGAAGTTTTGGAGAGTGGACTGGCGCGCTCCCGCGAGCTGGGGAGCTCGGAATCCAGTCTCCAGGACATTACCGAAGCCAGCGGCCACTGTCCGGTGCATCTATTCAAGGACCACGTGGACGGTGACAAGGACAAGCTGAAGGAGTTCGGCACGGGTAGGGCTGCGGAAGGTAAGCTAGCCGCTCGCGGGACTCGGGCCCCTGGTGGCCGCGGCGCCTCCTCGCCAAGGAGCCTGCTCCTCGCTCCGCGCTTGGGGAGGCCCCGGCGCCGTCGCTCGTTCTCAGTTCAACCCCGAACTCTATTCACTCACAGCCACGGCTCGGGCGGAAAGGCCTGGGCCATCAGTCGTGACTGTTTTCCAAGGAAACCAAACGGAGGGGAGCCTGCGGGAGAAGCGCCGCGGTATCCGGGAGGGAGACAGGAAAGCGGCGAAAGGGCAGGGGCGGGTGGCCGGAGCTGGGGCAGCGCGCCGCCCGCGGGCTCCCTTTCCCGGGCGTGGGTATTGAGCGCCTCAATTGGCGCTTTCCCAGCCTGAAGTCCCTCCGGTGGCTCTGCCTTAAATCCGAGGAATACCGCAGGGCAGCTTGGGTGTCTGTTTTTTAAATAAAGATCCACACACATCTCTCTGAGCGCCCAGAGCCTGCCGGCTCCCCCAGCTAGAAATAGGAGAACCCGGGATGCGCTAGCCTGGTGGCCAGGAAGAGTAGCGTTTTCTGCCTCCTGAACCTCCCCGCACTGTTTCCTCTTATGGAAACTTTCCCCTGGGACCTCGAGGCTTGCTCTTTGGTGACGCGAGTCTGTAAATTAAAACCTCTCCGGTGTCCGCAGGTGGCCTGGCCGCCCTGCGCTTGCTGCAGCGGGATCTCTTCGCGGCCTGATGGGCCAGGGGAAGCTCGTGGCCGCCGGTCCCGGCTGCCCTACCCTGGACTCTCAGGGCACAGCAGATCTTGCTGCGGGGTGATAGCATTTGAGCCGGCACAGCCACGGCCTCTCGTGGTGCTGCTGTGCCTGAAACCTGCGCAGATGATGGCCGGGTTGTTCAGCAGGAAAAGGGCAGTCTACCAGGGTTCTCCAAGCAGAATAGCAGCGCCCCAGCCTGCAGATTCCCGTATAAACAGATTGACTGAGTACAGTAAATCAGAGGAGCAAAATTGGCTAGCTTTCTGAAGGACATAGTTTGAAAAACGCCATTAATCTATATTTTTCATTGCAAAGAGAAAATCCAGTGGCCAATAATTTTGCTCCCCCGTTTTCCAGAGGTGAGGGGCCAGGGTGGTCTCCCTGGGTTGGGTCTTTCATCAGCAAGCGTGCCCTTTCCCTTCATAAGGACCCTTCATCTTGGGTCTGGAGTGCAGAGCTAGGGGAGTTGCCCTGCAAGCCAGGCCAGGGACTGAGGGGTCTTTGGAGACCTTGACCTGTTTAAGCAGAAAGCTGGCGGTGGGGTAAGTAAGCCCCCTCCTGCTGACAGCCCAAGCAGTGTGGGCCCGGCCGGCCTTGCCTGGGGTTTGGCCCATCAGCAGCTGTTTCAATGCACCTGGTTCCATTAATTCACACAAAGAGCGTTTTCTTTAATGGGGAGCAGATTATCAGCTGGCCTCTGCCAATGGCCTGTACTGGTTCCGAGGTGTACAGGGCCCAGCGGCTGACCACTCTTCACAATTGCCCCTGCCCTTCCCAGAGACATAGCCCCCTCCTCCTATCTGCTTCCTTATGTCCTGACATGGGGATCCAGGAAAAGCGCCCCTGGGAAGAAAGCAAAGCTCCATTAGGCTGATCAGAAAGTGAGACAAGGGCAAGGAAGGAGGGAGGGAAACATCAGGAACTGGGGCTTCCCCCTCCACCGGAGTTGGGGAGACCCTGGAAGAGTGGAGATCCAGACTGGCATCTGCAGGATGGAAGTCAAACGGGAGCAGGGTTGCTTTCCTGGAGAAACCCAGTGATCTGGAGTCCTGCGTAGCCACCCCCACAGATCCCAGCACCGGAGTGGGCAAATTTTGCAAAGATGCCAGAGGATTTAAGGACTTTGAAGACCATTTTCTCAGCTGGGCCCAAGCCTCAGATTTAAAGAAATGAAGGAGGAAGGAAGACTTGGGGCTGTCTCTAAGAAACAATTTACTATGGGGAAGAACTAGGATGTTCTTTGGAATGTGTTCCTTCCAGGAAGTGAAAGAGGCTTTAAAATCCAAGTTGGAGTTAAGTGCCCAGGAGTCAGAAGCCTTGGGGGAAGGGAGGTTTCAAGTAGACCAGTGTCCCCAACTAAGGGACAGTGGTGGGGTGTGGAGCTCCAGGAATTTTTCCCCATAAAAGCTTTGGGTCTTCTTCATTCGCAAGCCTCTGGGTTTTAGAAAGGGGACCTTCAGAGCACCACTTTGAGACTGTTTTTAGAGCTGAATGAAGCCCTAAGCCCAAGTAGAGGGTGTCTGGGGTGTAGATTCCTAGGGAGCCTGGAGGAACCCAAATGGCAGGGAATTCTCCGACTCAGAGGGGACTCTAATCAGGTCACTGAGGTGCTCTTTGCTTGTGTTCAGCAAGCACTAGTATCAGGGAGAAAAAGGAGCTGCAGAGAAAAACACGGGTGCAGCTGATGCAGCTCGCACCAGACACCCCCAGGCTGCAAAGGGAGGGTGCCTTTCAATTAAATCCCCGAGTTTGGTGAGGATTCTGAGAGTCACACTTCCCTGTATGCTGACTCCTGTGGTCTAGAATCCAGCACCTCTCTCCCACCTCCCTGCAAATACTGAAGAGCTCATAATATCTGGACACAAGAAAGTGCCATCCTTGGCGTCCTGTTGGGCTGTGCCTGACCGCCAGTGGACATGTGTGAAAGAGAGCGACCAAGGGGGAAGTCGAGGGACCAGTGCTCGAGGTTCCCACCCAGGGCGCAGTGGTGTGCGTTGTGATTGCTTTGCTTTCTGGGCCAGAAAGAGAGCAGGGCGGGGGTCGCTCCCAGCTCCTTGGCATCCCGGAGGCTCCGACGTGGCCTGCGCGGCCCTGTCCTGCTAAAGCTGCAGCCCGCGGCAGCGATTCTCCCCCGGCCCGGAACCCCGGCCTGGCCTGCGCGCGCCTCACCCTTCCCCGCCCTCCACGCTGAGCACACCACCAGGAACATGACACGGGCGATTCTTCCCAAGTTGTTTTTTACTTAAAAATAATATTTAACAACGCTTCCCCTTCCCCCCAAAAAGCTTAGGCTGTGTCAACACACATGAAGTGGATAATTGAGGAAACTACTCAAGATTAGACCAAACATTACCGCGCCGGCAGTGCCCGGGTTATTACAAAAGGAGCGAGTCTTCCCTTCGGGTTTGTTTTATCGACTCGAAGCCATGCTTGCGTCAGGGCGCAGCCGTTTCCAAGGCCCCTTCCATCTCGTGTAGGCACTTAGATTTTCACCACATCGCGCTAACAAGTCACCTGAGGGTGACCTTTCTCGAGGGCAGGACCCGCGGGGTGTCGGGAGGGCGGGAGTCCGACAAAGGGAAACGGGGAGCCCCTGGACGCGCGACTCGGGGACTCAGCCCGTGTGCCCTCGGCTCACCCCCGCAGGGATCTACGAGTGCAAGGAGAAGCGCGACGACGTGAAGTCGGAGGACGAGGACGGGCAGACCAAGCTGAAGCAGCGGCGAAGCCGCACCAACTTCACGCTGGAGCAGCTCAACGAGCTGGAGCGGCTGTTCGACGAGACTCACTACCCCGACGCCTTCATGCGCGAGGAGCTCAGCCAGCGCCTGGGGCTCTCCGAGGCCCGCGTGCAGGTAGGACGGCGGGCCCCGCCACACCGCCCCGTCGTGGTGCGGGGCCAGGGCGCGCGGCCTGGGCGCAGGCCGCCGTTCCCTTCCAGGCAGGTTCTGCCTTTCCGACGCGCCCCGGGACTTCACTGATCCGTGAACCGCGCGGGAGGGCGCGCTCCCGCGCTTCACCCTGGTTTGTCGGGAGTTTGAATCTCTCCTTTCCCCATTTCATCCAGGGCTTCTGTTTCCTTCTCTCTCTCCCCTCCCCACCCCAGCTCTCTCTTCTCCTCCTCTCTGGCCCCCTCCCACTCCAGCGAGTGGAGAGGCGGGGAGCGGAGGCGAGCAGACACGCGGGGCCTCTCGATGAGCGCTGCTCCTGTCCGCGCGGGGTCGGATTAGCCCCGGCGCGGGGGGGGGGGGGGGGGTGCAGGAGCGCCCCGTCTGCCTCCGCGAGCACCGCATGAATTCATGACACCCAGCTGGCGTGTCACTGTCTGCGGGGCTTTGGGTGTGTGCGGAGGGGGCGCGCGGGCAACGCTTTCCCCGGCGCTGTAAACATTAAATTACATTTATTAATTTATTGATGGTGGGGGGAGAGCAAAGTTCTCTGCGAAGTCGCTTCCTCCAGGTTCTGCAGACAGCGCGGGGGGGGGGGCTCAGCTCTGCACTGTCGCTGGTTCCTTTCGGTTCTGAGTAAGGACAGAAGAGCCGGGGAGAGGAGAAAAAGGGGGCAGGAATTGTGAAATTAGCGTTCCCAAACGACGAAAGGACCGTTAAAAGCGAAAGAACGTTGGAAGAGAGAATTTCACATTGGTTATTTGGTCAACAAATTAAAACACAACTTTCCCCTAATTTTATTTATGAAACGAAAATGCAAATGCATTTTTTTGTAGATGGCATTTTACAAAATGTTGAATTAAAAATAGATACATATGTATATATTTATGTTTGCTCTCTGCCCTCCTTCTATCTCTCCATGTCACCGCGGTAAAAGGCTTTCCTAAGATGAAATAACGATTCCCCGGGGAGTAGCAGCGGCAGTTCCCGTATCCTCCCCACGTAGGCTCGTCTTCACGACCCGCAGCCGGGCAGGGTCCGTTCGCGCATCTGTGGCCGCAGCGAGGGGAGGAGGCTCGGCCCGGAGTGGATTTCCCTCTGGCCCCTCTTCTCCGAAAGATAGATTGGAAGGCACCATATAAATTAATGAAAAGATTAAACTTTTGCTGAAGGGGACATCAACTTTTATGTCATCTCGCAGTGTCTTAATACCTCGGATCTGTAATCTCTCCCAGGCCTTGATGTACTGTTTCTATAAAAATAAATTACTTGTAATTTAATTCTGCACTATTTCTTTCAGTAGTCTATTACTGAATAGCACCTTAGCAGGAGATTCTGAGTTGCAGAAAATTGGTTCTTGGGTGCCTGCACATCTTGAAAAGGCCCTAAAATAAAAAGAAAGGAAGGGGGAGAGGAGTGACTGGCTATCGATCCAGAGGTGAATTAAAATTTAACGACTGTAAATAATAATAAAAATAAACATGGGAATATAAAAGAAATAATTTTCTGTTGGCCACAGGGAAAAAAAAATCACGTAATAAAGAGGACAAGGCAGAAAGTGCTCATAAAAATCAATTAGTTAAAATCTGTTCGTGGTATAGAAGTCAAGGGGGGGTTGGGGGGAAAGACAATGAGGAGGGAAATGAACTATATTTAAATACCATCTGAATTGTTTGGAAAGGTTTTTCGGTACAGCTTGTCCCTTGTTGCTAACGGATATAGTTTCAATTTAGTGTGGAAATTTGCTGTAAATAAATTGAGGCTCCTATGGAAGCTAGTCCTTATTAACCTTTTATTTTTGTGTTGTACTGGAAGCTCATATCACCCAGCTGTCAGGGTTATAATTGAAAGTTATGAGACCACGGTGAGGAGCAGGCAGTAATTTAATTACAACAAGTATCTTTGGGTTTATGGCGCAGAGCTAAATTAAATGTCATTATTCACTGTCTGTAATGGAAATCAAAAGGAAATCAGATTAGAGCATTTGTGAAAGAAATCACTGAGTGATCCTCAATGAAGAAATAACTGTCTAAACCAGTGTACCATGCTTTACTTAGCATATTCAAGACTAATTGGAATTGATCGTGAATCACCCCAAGACTGATTTATTATCGCTTAACGCAGCGGCTAATTCATCACTTTTATTCTTCATAATCTTATTTTTTTTTCCCCCGCTGAAGGGGAAGTGAGCTTCGCTTTCTAGATTTAAATAGAATCCTGGTTTTGAAAAATGCCTTTTCAGGGGCACAATTTGTGCTTTCTGGCTTCCCTCTCCCGAGGCCCGGACCCCGGACCCCAAAGCAGAGGGGCGCGGTGGGCAGGTCCGAAAGGGCTGCGGTACCACTGGGGGGGATTTAAGCTCAGAGTTTGGAAATGGAATATGGTTTGTGAATTTCAACTCAAGGCGAGAAAAGCATATTTTTGGAAGTGCTTTTCAGGGGAACAGGATAAAAGTTTTCCAGGCTCCCTGGAGCCTGATGGGACGAGCTTTCGAACGTTCTGGAAAGTCCTTCTAACAAGCGAGCGAGCCAGTGGCTGTTCCGCCCAGGAAGAGAGCGGCCTGACGACAGCAGGGGAAGGAAAAGTTCACATTTCGTTTGCTGAGGTTTCACCTCGAGGGGTGGGGACCCAGCACCCTCTGGGTCACGGAGCAGGGCGCACACGTTGGACGCTTTCTGCCCCCCAAAGCCAGGAGTTCCCGGGGTGGCTCATGGCCGTGGACGCTTTTCTTTGTGTGGATCTTTCCTCGTGTCGATAAGCCATGCCCACCCCCATCTCCCATTGCGGCAGTCGAGGTAGCTTGGAGGGAGAGCTGATGGAAAAACCGGTTAAGGAAAACTTATGGGGCATGGCTGGGAGCATCCACGGTGGGCAAGAGGGGCTTCAGAATTCGTCAGCGATATTATAGTGCCAGCATGTCTGGAGGAGTAGGGGGCACGAGCTTCGGGAGCGGGGAGGGGGCTGTGGGAGACCTGAGCCGGGGACGCTAGCGCCCGCACCTCCAAGTCAGGACTGTGAATTTCGGGGGACTCGCCTATGGTCGCCTCGCCTTGCGCACCCGGCCTCTTGAGGCGACTCTCCAATAACCTGACGTCCTCAGGCTGAGCCCCCGCAGCGGAAAGCCTGCTTTTGTTGGGGGCGTCCGCTCTTTCTCGGATCGCGAGTGCCCATGGGCCTTGTAATGTTAGCGAAGCCCACCAGAAACCGAAGTTTCTGGAACAGGCGGAGGAGGCAGGACGCTCCGAGCTGGATTTGAGTTGGGGGTTGGGGAGAGGAGAGAAGGCGCATTTGGAGCTGTTTCTCCACGTCTGCGCCCCCCCCCCGGTCGCTCGAGTCTGAAGATCAGAACTCTCACGGGGTGGTCGGGGATGCGGATGGTCGCGTACGCCCACCCAGAAAGCTGGAAACGCCGCCAGTCCACCCCACCTTTCCAACACCCACTTCTTCATTTTAAATATATATAGGTGTCGGCGCTCACATCTCACTTGCGGGGGTGGGACGAAGTGAATTTGACAATTGCCAGCCCTAGACAGCCAGCTACCGCGGGACGGGGGGCTGTGGGGATGCTGCGGGGCGGGTCCCTCGGGCTGCCGGGCTTCAGGCATCGCTGCGCGCCTGGGGAAGCCCTCGCCGCAGAGGCCCGGCTCACTGCGCTGCGCGTCTGTCTGCTCTGTCCCCAGGTTTGGTTCCAGAACCGGAGGGCAAAGTGCCGCAAGCAGGAGAACCAGATGCACAAAGGTGGGTGGCTTGGGGCAGGGGCAGGGGGAAGACCGTGGAGGTGCTGGGACGACCGAGCGCGAAGCTCAAGACCTTTGTCTGTGTTCGTAGGCGTCATCCTGGGCACGGCCAGCCACTTGGACGCCTGCAGAGTGGCTCCCTACGTGAACATGGGCGCCCTGCGGATGCCTTTCCAACAGGTAGCTCGTTTTTCTTCCTTCTGAACGGCCTCCGCCGTCGTTCCTCCTCGAGTCCTCCCGCCCCCGCGGACTTTTTGGCTTGCCTTGGGAAGAAAGGCGGCCGCTTTTACAAGGGGCATTTATAGGCGCGTTGGCGCGTATTAAAACCACGCTGTGAAACTCCAAAAGTCACCTTTGGGAGGGTGGAAACACAAACCCAAACAAAACCTTACAAAAATTGGAGGGAAAAAAATTCCACCCACCCACGAATCAACCACCCCGTCGCCTGCGCTTCGGTGGGAGGGCCAGGATGGACGCCTCCCTGGTGCCGGAGGGCCTTGGATGGGGGTGTCTGAGCCGCTCCCAGGCCTGGGTCTCGGCCCCATCAGAGCAGAGTTGGGCCGGCTCAGCGCAGGAGCCACTCTGCGCCCCGAGGGCCGCGCCGGGCTGGGAGCCAACGTTGGGGCGTGGGGAAGGCTGCGGGGCTGGAGGCGCGGGGACGCGGGGCCGAGAGCGCAGCACCTACGTGCGCGCAGGCTCTCCCTGGCCCTGTCCTTAGCAGGACTGGGCGGCGCGCGCGTTGGGGCCCCATCTGAAAGGCGGGACAGAACACACAGACAGCGCCCTGGGGCCTAGACGAGACAGCGCCCAGGGGCCTAGACGGGGTGGGCGCCGCGTGGGCCACCACACGAAGCCATTTTGCTCTCAGGCTAGGGCTGGGTCTATATTTGCACTCTAAATCGCACGTGTTTGCTGAGGAGCCTGTTCCGGGCCTTGGAGGGTTGGCGAGTTGTGGGAAGGAGTAAGGAAATACCCGGGAAATAAAGGCGTGAGCCGCCTGGGTTTGCACTCGCGGTGGGCGAGGAGGGAGGGACGTTCCAGCCGCGCGTGCTGGAGGAGGGGCCCGCGCCTCCCCCATCTCTCCCCACTCCTCCCTGGTCCGTCTTCAGACTCAGGGGGACGGAGCCCGCTCCTTGCAGGACCCTGCTCCTTGCAGGACCCTCTTCCCAGGGGCGGGGATTTACGTCGCCGGAACAGCTTTGTCTGCTCCGCCTTTGGGCGGGGTTGAAATTCAGCTGTGGAGGCGCAGGCCTGGAGGTGCGGTCCAGGGGTGGGCGCGGCCAGTGACCTGTCCAACACTGGTGTTACCCCGACAGCGTCTTCTGCCCACGGAGGAGAAGGATGTGTGTCTGTGGAGGGGTGGGTTGGGGGCGCCAGCGACGGCCGCACAGAGAGTAGAGACGCCCTCGGGATACGTGGGGGAGGATAGGGCGCCCCCACCCTGCCCCCCGCCCTAACCACGCGGAGTCTGCTCTCCGCAGGTCCAGGCGCAGCTGCAGCTGGAAGGCGTGGCCCACGCGCACCCTCACCTGCACCCGCATCTGGCGGCGCACGCGCCCTACCTGATGTTCCCGCCGCCGCCCTTCGGGCTGCCCATCGCCTCGCTGGCTGAGTCGGCCTCGGCCGCCGCGGTAGTGGCCGCCGCCGCCAAGAGTAACAGCAAAAACTCAAGCATCGCGGATCTGCGGCTGAAGGCGCGCAAGCACGCCGAGGCTCTGGGGCTCTGACCCGCCGCCCGGCCCGCGCCCGGCCCCCGTTCCCCCGCCCGTGCTCGGTCCTGCACACTGTCCCCCCAGATCTCCCCCCGACGGCCCGACGGACGCCCCGGAGCGAACCCTCCAGCCCTGGCGCAGCGGCCTTCCTACCCTGGGCACCCCGGGCGCGCGCGCCCCGCCAGACCGTCCTAGGATGAGAGAGCACGTGACGGGAGGGGCACCCAACCCAGCCCTGAAGACGTTTGCTCCACTGCGCGCGCTCGGACCGGATTGCGGCCCGAGGGAGCCTCGCGGCGTCGCGCCACCTTCTGCTGTCTGTGTTGCTACCCTGTGCTTGTGGCTAAGTACACACGCATTTGGAAGGTCTTCGCTTGCATTAACACAAGCTCCCCGGGACTGGTCTCAATCGCAGATGGCAGTATATTCCACTGCCAGGAACTCTGCCATCCGAGGAGCTGCAGGACTCGCGTGGATTTCAAGGGCACGGGCTGGGGTCCCCTCTGCACCCCGCCTCCAAAGCAGCAATAACGAAACGCGTCTCGCCGCTGCCGACGTCCTTGTGAGGGGAGGGGAGTGGAGTGGGGCGGGAAAGAAGACCCGAATCTCGGAATTGGGACTCTTCTGGAGACCTGACTTACGGACACGCTGTCTGTGCACACGTTTGGCCCTGAAGCGCCTCAGTGAGTCGGGATTCGTTGTGCCACAGAACGCGCGACTATATAACTTTTGTAGTCTGTGATTCCAGAATTGACTGACGGTTTTGCTGTTTTACAGAATTCAGATGCAAATGACTTGTATTAAAAGGTGGACCCGCGGTTTTAAGGTATAATACTGATGCAGCATTAACTTTAGTGAAATGCAATTAAGAGTTGTTCAAGTGCAATATTGTAAATATTATAGATTAAAAAAAAATAGCTGTGCACTCTTGATCCGTCGGCGCCGGACAGGTGGGGACGTTACCTCGTCCTTCCGGCGGAGGGCCTCGCCATTTGACGGTGTTGGGAGCGTGCTCTGGAAATGGTTTAAAGTGAGATTTGTGGCATGAAAAGTGGATGCCAGGATGGCCTGCGTCCGGTAAGGAAGGCAACAGCCGGGAAGAGATAATTCTTGCAGCGACTCTTAAGAGAATACTGTTTTGTAGCGGTAGGCAGTTCCAGATTTTCTTTCTTTTTTACCTTTTGTCACCCCACCCCTCCACTCACCCCAATCGTGTAAGCACCAAATAGCAACTTGTAGCAGCTAGCATGAAATGAGGAAGTCGCTGGAAGTGAGATAACCAAAGCTTACGGGTTCCACATTTTGCACCTGAATTTTAGGCCCTGCCCGTTTGGGTTTGCACCCTCCTCCTCCGTGTGTAGGGGAGGCCAGTGCTGGGTTTGTCTTTATAGAGGAAGGGTCTGCATGTTTTCCTTAGTCATCCAGCCTGCCCAGGCGGAAGCTGGCTTCTCAGTGATGCCCCTGCCACCAGGCTACTGAAATTCCATTGTTGACTCTATTTCAAGAAGAGGGTTTCATCTATCCAAACTTGGCATCTGCAGTTTTCTTTCCTTATTTGATATATTTCTCTGAGAGAATTTCTCTTCAATGTACCTTTTCACTGAGCTGACATGAAGATAAATCTGGACATTTCTAATTTGTATCATCTGATACCTGTTATAAAAATCTAAACACCCCTTGGATATTTGTATTCTGAAATTTTAGTAAGACTAAAAAGGCAGGGAGAGACATGAATAAAGAAAGTCAGTATTTTTAAATCACTTGCAACTTTTATCAGACATTATAATAAATGGCAATATCGAGTTTACTTCCTACAGATAATTTTTCTTTGAAGCAGATGTGAGGGAAAACAAGTCTCTATACATAATCTGGAACTTTCCTTTAAATATAACAAATGCATTTTGAAACATTTAGAACTAGATGCATTCATGGTGATATTGAACACTTGGTAAAAGTTGGAAGTAAAACGTGTACATGTCAGTTTTTTTTCAAGAAGCTTTACAATTTTTATCTAAACATAGCCATCTATGAGCACCCCCTTCCAAATGGAAAACCCTCTCCACGTAAGCAGAAAGATATAAATTCTGGGTCTGTTAGAGTCTGAACTTGCAAAGCAGAGTTGCCTGGGGTGGCTGGGTGGGGGCTCAGGCCTGCTGGATGGAGCTCTCCCAAGCTTTACATTTGTTTTAGTTAACACGGAAAGCCAGCCAGATGGAGCCCTAAAAATGAGAGCCCCCAAACAAAAGAAACAACACACCCAGGGAACTGCATAGGTAGTTGTTGCTGTTGAAACTGGCTGGCTCTTTGCTTCTCTTCCTAGAGAGTGTGGTGAGGTGACATGCTATTTGTGAGCAAGTGGGCATTTTGGTTGAAGGTGGGGTGCTTTCCTTTTAGCTCCCTCTTTCTTCCGGAAAGTTCAGGATGGAAGCAAGTGGGGATTTCAGCTGGAATTGGCAGTTCTTATGGTCTCAGCTCTTTTGTTCACTTCCTTTCCTTTTAGGGTGTGAGGAAGGAAAGTGACTATGGAGGGAGCTTTTAAAGTGGGGTGTGTGGGTTCTGGTTTCTTGGGGGAATGGTCAGCTTTGCTTGCACACTTGCTCTGGGAAGGGCATGCTTTTCCACAGGCCATAAGAAACTAAATTTACAGGACAGGCATATTGGCCCCTCATGGATGCTTCTGCTCAAAACAAAATCCTTTTCAAAGTAATTCGTGTTACTTGAAAACAGCATTTCTGTGAGCTTCCTGGCAAAATGAGAAGTATCACCCAGAAAGCAAATTGAAGAAGATTTAATTTTAATGCCATTGGATGCAGAGTTGCTAGTCGTTAAACTTACATGGGATTAAACATGTGCATTAAAACAAATTGCTGACTGAGCTGAAGGCTCCTTTCTTTTTGTGGATTTGTGCGCTTTATATGCGGAGTGCTACTTGCAGATGCCGAGATGGGTTGAGCCATTGAACATTGTTTTCTTTTTCTGAAAACTTGGCCAAAGAGTACTTTTAGGGTGGGAAGCAACTGGCTTAGAAAAATCCTGATCTTCTTGAACTTAGTTGTTCCTCTTAAATATCTTTCCTTCCCTTGTGTTACTAGGAAACACAAACAGGTAGTCTCATTTGGTGAAGACACTCTTTATTGGATTAAATCTCCAGTTGTCTGACTCATGCATACTTTGAAAAGTTCTGCCACCCACAATTGCTAAGGTTTATAAATATGCAGCTGCTTGAGGGAATAGAAAGGTACTTTAATCAGCAGTTTCAGCAGGGCTCCAAGCCATGGCATTCTTCGCCGTGACCCTGAAAAAAAGGGGTGGGCAGATTTATCCCCGTGTCATGTAGATGAAAATGGAGCAAGCCAAGGACACGTTTTTTTCAACATTATTAAGTAGGCAGTTTAAGGGGCTGGACTCTGCACCGGGATGTGGGCCTTCAGCATCTTTTGCTCCTTGAGTGAAGGATGGTTCCTTGCCCACTCCAAGCCAAGGTGGGAGTCCTGGGGGTCCCCTTTCCCTGGGACCCTGAGTTTCAGCTGTGAACTCTGAGCCACACAAGTGTCCTGGTCTGGCCAGAGGCTGGGCACACGTGGCTGTTTCAGCCGGAAGCAGCTGGGATGCTTCCCACACTCCGGTCTGAGCTCATGGCCAACCCTGGTTCAGATGAAGGAAAATCCGTCTTTGTCCTGCTCTCACCCCTAGCTTCTAATTCTTCCCCAAAAGCAAGGAGAAAGCCCCCAGCCCCCTTTTACTCGGAATGTTCAGTGGGGCAGGAAAGACTTACAGGCTAACAATGACAAACCATTTTGAGGCACTTTGCTAAGGTTTCTTCTTTTCTCAGTTTTTTTGGGGGGTAGGGTGGGGTGGGGTGGGATGTCTTACAGTTGACAAGTCTGTCATTTTAAAAACTGGTGCCTAATTTATTAAAAAAAACTAGCTTAGGGATATGCTGATTTTCAATACACATGAAAACTTGATGCAATTTATAAATGTATTGAAATTTGATATTTAATGAGAAATCAGTTGAGGAATGTAGAAAATATCAAGTTTCAAAGCTATTGACATGCTATTTATTGAAAGGTGATAGTTTTGGGATCCCAGGCCCCTTGTGCGTGGCAGTTACATCAGAGAGAGGCGACACACTGCTTCTTGGTGTTTGAAGTACGTGGATGTGGATGTGTTATTTATTTTTTTGGTTGAAAGTTCATAAATATGTGCTATTTTAATTATGTTGAGTGTAAATTTGACATTTGCCTTGCATTTATTTTTATATTTTTAAAAACCTGTTGCTTTTTTTTCCCCCAATTTATGAGCAGCCAGAATAACACGGCTGTGTTTGGTTTATGCATCCAAGGTGGGTCAGAATCCACAGGCATTTTCAGGGATTGGTGAAATGAAAAGAAATAACACAACCTTTCCCAAACCAACGGCCTTCAGATGTGCGTCCTCTGCCATTGTGGGGGAAAAACATTCTCGAGGTTTTCTTGGCTACGCTCACATGCTCCTGACACAAATCAGCCCCGACACGTTTAGTTCTAGCTACAGAGTGTATTTTGTCAAATCATATGGTATGACTGTACATCTTGTAAAAGTGAGATATAAATAAACTTATAAATATTTGTATTCGAGTGTCAAAAAAAATTCTCACCTCTCCTGGAGGAGCCTTCTTGGGAGAATTGGGGGTAGGCTGTGTCTGCAGCTGTTTTCCTTCCTCCAAATAAGCATCTGTGTGAATTTCTGGGTGGGAGCTGGTAGCGCCTTTTGGATTTCCAGGGGCCCCTCCTATGTGTGCTCCTATCCCAGCTCCTTTCTTTAACATACCTTGCAGCTTTCCTCTCTTCCTCGTGGATGTCCTCCCAGAAGGTGGCAAAAAAAAGAGAAAATCCCTGACCTGAACCACACGTCAGGGTTTTGGGATCACAACGGGCCCTTTGTGAAAAGGCCACGCATTGTGATTCTGAGTTTTCGGTTTAAAATTTTCACATTGTTCTGTTTTCCCAGAGTGTACCGATTCTGCACAATGGCCTGGTGATGATGGTTGAGCCGTTCTAAAATAATTAGAATAAATGAAAAAGAGACCAATTTTTTAAAATGACAACTCTTTATTTTTTGGCATGTGCTTTTATCTTCTTATGTAAAGGAAAGTTAATGATGGAATTTGGCTCCCCTTGCCTGCTTCCCAGCTTTGATAAAAACCACATGTAGGGAAAACAGTGAAACCGCTGGTGAGAAGGTCCCTGAGTTGGGGAGTGGGCTCCTCGGTCAGGGTGAACATCCTCTAAACCCCGCCTAAATTTTCCCCAGGAGTCTGCCCTTCTCCCTATTCTCTTCAGGACTTGAAACCTTCCCTGCTAGAGAAAGAGCTTTTCAGGGCATGAATCTTCTTTTTAATGCAATTTTATGGCAGATATAATCACAGATCCTATAATCATCCAAAGTGTACAATCAGTTGTTCACAGTACTCTCATATGGTTGTGCATTCATCACCACAATCAATTTTTGAACATTTTCATGACTCCAAAATAAAATAAAAATAAGAATAAAAATAAAACCAAAAGCTAAAAGAACACCCAAACATCCCACCCCCCCTCATTGTTTATTCACTTTTTGTCCCCATTTTTCTAGTCATCTAGGGCATCATGCTTAGCTGCTAGGTTGAACTTGAGATTTCATTTTCATTTCTGATCTGCATTGCACAAAACTGGCCCATGCCAGAGCTTGCTGGGCCCAGCTTTTTAGGAGTCACAGGCCGGAAGGAAATGGTCAGCTGCAGGATAAGGGGGCTAAAGCTGGGGATCTTGAGGAAAGAGACTATCCTCTGGGGTCTCAGTTAACTGTGAGCAACCACAGAGCCAGACTTTGACCACTGACAGCCTCCTCTGGCATTTCACTCCTCGGCCTTGAGAAAACTCTGTCCTTTTGGGGCAAAGGAAGGCAACTTTGGACTTTGTGGATTTGTGTCCAAGTCCTTTGTCTTCATGGCCTCAGTGAGAATTTAATCAGGGAAGTTCTTTTATGGCTAACGAACCAGCTGTGCTCAGCAAATCTGCTAATATTGAAACTGCTTAAGAGATCTTTTGCCTGAGAAGGGACAAGTCACATTTTGGCCAGTTTTAACTAATCCATTTCAGAAAAGGCAAAGTCTGGTTGAATCTCACTCTTCAAGATGTTCTTTACATGCTCTTACCTGAAAAATAAGTTTCCCAGGCTGGATTTTCTTTTGGGTTTTTCCATGGGATACCTTGTTGCAGTTCTCCTTGGACCAGGACAGTTTTATTTATTAAAGTTAACTTGCACATATGTATACGCTGGCAGGAAGTTGAGAGGTGGGAAATGTTAGCTAGCCATTTCTTAGGACTGGTTCTCAAATTCCTAAATTAAACACAAAAGCACATTCACTTTGCCTTGTAAAGGCAACTGTGCTTTCTGTTTCTCAGCTTCTGAGGTTTCTGCTAGTGTGTGACTTTCATGTTTAATCATAAAAAACCTAGGGATTTAAAGAAAAAGACAGAGAAAGCAAATGCAAGCCAACTGCCAATTTGTTATAACTGAAAGTGATTGTGGAGAAGTTGTTGAAGAAAATAAAGTCATTTTTAATTTCATAGTTGTATCTATATTCAAAATGTAAGAAAGAAGACAAAGAAAAATGATGTTGATCATCTGTGTGGCTTAAGTTATACCATTGCCTGTTGCTTCTACAGATTTTTCAAAAATGACTTCCTTTAATTTCTTTTTTTTTAAACATTGGGGTTTGGGGAATAAAGAAAAATTCAAAGTTTTTTTGAATTGCCAAATCTCATCTGTTTGTGCATTAGTAAGCAGAGATTTATTTTTAAGTTGATTGAAGTCATGAGGCTTTTTCCCTCAGTATTTTTATATATGCTATTTACCCAAAATCATGGAGAATTTGCTTAAAACCCTAAAATGTTCTGACTTCATTGACTTCAAGTAGAATTTTCAGGGAAAATCCGCAGCTCTCTTGGTGGAAGCTGAACGGGGTGAAAAGCAGACCCAGTAAATTCACATTGCAAAGCTTGTCCCTGGACTAGCTCATCTATTGCTATTTTTCTTTTGAGATTTAAAAGTCGTCATGAGCCAAAGAATTCAAAGGAGTCTGCATTGGGTGATCCATCTTAATTCTTACTATAAAACAGAAAGGCCAAAAATGAAATCTGCCCATGTTTAAACAGACGTGGTATGTTTGCACTATTTCACAAAAATGCACCCTCAGAAGTCTGTATTGAAGACCAGGATTCGTAGTTCATCAGAGAGCAACTCAAATAGAAAGCAGTGTAAATTTACACGTTAAAACCGACCCATTAAAATAGCTGATGAGTCTTCCTCTGAGTGCAAGCTTGTGTCTGAGTCACACTTAGGAGAGTAAGCCGTTGACTCTTTGGTGGATTGTTTCACTGAACTCTTTAACAGAGGGCCTCCAGAAACAATTGCAGCTATGAGAACTCAAAAAAGAGCCCTCCATTCAGGGGAGTCGTGCCTTTAAAAGGACTTGCCTGGTGGTGAGCAAACACCCACATTTTACAAGAAAAGCTGGGTCACAAGGAAGACTGTGCAGCAGCCAGCTCTTTCAGGGAAGAGTGTTTTTCCCAAACAGGTGACTCGGAAGGATACGATGTGCTTTGCAATAATAACAAATATTCATTGCATATGTACTGTCTGCAGAACCCATACTGTAATGGGATAATCTGACATGCCCAAATCATCCTCTTTCCCCTGTAAGTTTCAATCCATTTGGATAGATAGTATACTTGCATGTCCAAGGGCTTGAGCACTTGTTAGAAGAAATATGTCATATGTGTTTGCACACACACAGGAACAATGAAACAATTCAACCCATTCCAATTATGTTGTATATTCAAGAAGGTCAGTGGGAGACGGCCACAAGCTATTGGTTTATTTGACCACGAAGTTGATAGAGAAAATGGCTCCAGTTCCTTTACTTTGGAAAACTTTCCCAGGCCACTAGGAGCCCCTTCCTGGAGTTCACACCTTCTGCTCCCTCATTGCCCATTTCCTCAGATTTTCGTCTCCATTTTGTGTTCCAGCAGAGGCAGCAGGTATCCAGGGTACTAAATAACTGGAGTTTTGGGAACTGGGGCAGACGTAGGATTGCAAGACCCATCGGTAGGGGTGGAAAGAAAGACGAGTGGAGTTTGGTCTGGGGAAGAGAGGGTCTGAGCTCCTGCACCTGGAAAATCAATCCTTCTTAATTCTTGCTATCATATTGCCATAAAAATCAGAAACATTTTTATGGCAATATAATAATAGCAGGGCAGAGAAGAGGAGGGGAGAAGGCTGGGTAGGGGGTCTTTACAGTCCCTTGTGACCCTCACCCTGACCAGAGCCCTTCTGGGCATGGCAGGAGTTTTCTGTACAAGGAGAAGTCGTTATTACAATTTCTCACCCACCCAGTGCCTGAACTGCTTGTTTTTCAGAGAACATAGGAATTTTCCTTATACCATTAGAAATAAAAAAACACTTAAGACTACAACTCATTGGGAGCACTAATGCCATATTGTCAATGTGTTTTGGAGAATATTTGATGATACCGGGTGATTGCCTAGGGAACCTGGAAGTGGGCCGTTTCTGAGTGACTGAGGAAAAAGGAAGAATTCCAAAGAAGGGAGAGCAAACAGAAACCTGTGCCTGGAGGAAGCAAAAGGACACCCTTCTCAGCTATAGGGCATCTTTTTTGGGTGGCACGGCAGGACAGAGGATGCATCACCAATTTTCTGCAGCTCACAGTGGCTAGACTGGGCTGCAAACAGGATTTCTAAGCAATGGTTGATGTATATGTAGAAACCCAAACTCTTCAGTGCATGAGACAAGCGTCACCTGATGCTAAATATCCAACGAGGAAGACAAAGACCTTTGCTCAGGTTTTTAAAAAGCATTAGGAAGGAGGCTATTTTACTCTGCACTTAGACTTTGTATCTTTCAGTCCTGCACAAACACCAACCACTGCATTCATGCCCAGCAACAATGTTTCAGATTCATTCTTTCTTCCAACATAGTTACTAGCTGAAACTGATTTGAAAAGAAGATGAGAGGAGACACAAATTCCACGCCGGTCATGCTCTTGGCTGAGTTGTCTAGTTTCCACTGTGTGAGTTTTCTGGAGATGCTGGAACACATGACCACAAACTGAGGGGGCTTAAAATAACCGAAATTTATTCTCTTGCAGTTCTGGGGTCTAGAAGAAGGGCATCGAGGTGTGGGCAGGATTCCTGGAGGCCCCTGCTTGCCTCTCCCAGCTCCTGGGTCCCCCCGTCTCCCCATGTGCATTGTGGCACAGCCACCTCCTCTGTAGTCGAATCTCCCTCTACCTCCCTCTTCTAAGGACTCTTCTAATACACCGAGTCCACCCAGATAATCCAAAAAAATCTTCCCATATCAGAACCCTTGACGTCATGCAAAGTCCTTTTCTCCAAATACGGTCAGGTTTATGGTCCCCAGGGACGAGGCCACTGATCAGCTCACTGCAGACTTCCTCGTTTCTCGGGGCTCGGTGGATTATGCCAGAGCCACGACAAGCGGGTTGTGCTGTTTGGCTTCCCCCCCGAGGACCCGGGCTGATTGTCAGGGAAGTGCGGCATGAGGCTGCACGGTATGGCTGACGCAAAAGGGACCGAGTCATGGGGTCGCATGGAAATGCAGGTTGTCATTCTTTTCTCCCCGTCTGTCTGACTCTAATGACAAGGAAACTTGCGGGGGCTCTGACCTGCCATTGGAAACTCTAAAAGAGAAAGGACAGACAGACTTGCCTGAATTGCTCACTTCTCTACAACTATAGAGCTAATTTTTGCTTAACGAAAATTCCAGGAAAAGCCACAGAGAAACCATGCTCAGAATATATAGATTTCCTTGGAGAACAATTTTCACAGAGCAGACTGGAAATCCTCTTGGGGGGCACGGCAGGTTTCAGATCTGTCGTAGCCGTGTTATTGTGCTTTATGGTTTCCTAAAGGTCGACTTTCTGAGCGCGGGACCGCGGTGGAAAACGGCACAGAAGGGATATTTGTTTGACACGCCCAGGCGGGCTGATGCTGAGTGTGGCAATGCCTGCTGGCAACCTCGGGCTGTGTCCTTGTTTTTCAGTCACCCTGACACTTTCTCCAACCCTGCGGTTAGAGCTCCCCAGCGGGCATTTACTCTGCAGCTGTCCTGGGTCTTCAGCGAGCCCCTCCAGCTTCATGCCGTATCCTGTTCTGCATATGGATTGGGAAATTTAAGAGGTGCTTTCGGGATTTTTGCAGTTGTTTCAGGGGACTCTCTGCTAATGTGTGCCAATGATCTAATTAACCACACTCTCAGGCAGAAAGGCCTGCACCATGTTTTAAAAGTTTTTAACATTTGTTTTTAATTTTTTTGTGGCATAATCCACCCTTTTACAGTGTACAGTTTAGTGTTTTTGGTGCATTCACCATTTTGTACAACCATCACCACTCTCTAATTCTAGCACATTTTCATCCTGTCAGAATGAAACCCCACAATTAGGGGTCCCTCCCCTTCCTCCCCTCCCCCAGCCACTGGAAACCACTCTTCTGCTTTCTTCTTTAGAGATTTGCCCTTTCTGGACATTTTGTGTGAATGGAATAATGCAGCATGTGTACTTTTGTGTCTGACTTCTGCACTTAGCTTCATGTATCCAAGGTTCATCCAAGTTGGAGCAGGGATCAGAATGTTGTCTCTGAGTTAAATTCCATTGAATGGATGGGCCACATTTGGTCTATCCATTCATCCGTTGACAGACACTTGTGTTGTCTCTACTTTGTGGTTATTATGGATAATGTTGCTATGAATATTCAGGTACACGTTCTTGAAGGTTTCTTGGATATATACCTGGGAGTGGAATTGCTGGGTCTTACGGTAATTCTGTGTTGAACTTTTTGAGGCACTGCCACCCTGTTTTCCAAAGTGGCTGCCCCATGTGACATTCCCACCAGAAATGCGTGAGGATTCTAATTCTTCAAATCCTCAACATTTGTCCTTGTCTGTCTTTTTGCATCTCACCATCCTAGTGGGCGTGAGATGGTATCTCATTGTGGTTTTCATTTACAATTCCCCAATGGCTAAAGATGTTGAACATCTTTTTATGTGCTTATTGGCCATTTGTGTATCTTTGAAGACATGTCTATTCCAATCCTTTGACCATTTTTCAACTGGGTTGTATGTCTTTTTGTTGTTGAGTTGTAGGGATTCTTTATATATTCTGGATACCAGATCCTAATCACATCTATGATTTGCAAATATTTTCTCCCATTGTGTGTGTTGGCTTTTCACTTTCTTGATGGCATCCTTTGATACACAAAAGTTTTTAATTTTGATAAAGTCCAATGTAACTATTTTTGTCTTTGGTTGCTTGTACGTTTGGTGTCATATCTAAGAATCCATTGCCACATCAAAGTCATGAAGATTTACCCCTATGTTTTTTCTAAGAATTTGATAGTTTCAGGTCTTACATTTAGGTCTTTATCAATTATGAATTTATTTTTTTGTGTGGTGTGAATTAGGGTTCCCACTACTTCCTCTTCCTTCTTCTGTGCCCTCTTCTCTTCTTCCTCTTGCAACTTGTCCTGGCACCATTTGTTTAAGAGTCAATTCTTTCCCTATTGAGTGGCTTTGGCACTCTTATAAAAAAAATCAATTGGCCATACATGTGTGTATTTATTAGTGGACTCTCAATTCTGTTACATTGGCTTGTATGTCTGTCCCTGTGCCAAAAGCACAGTTTTGGGAGCTATAGCTCTACAGTAAGTTTTGAAATAAAAAAAATTCTTCTTTTTCAAGATTCTTTGTCTATTTTGGGTCCCTCACATTTATATATGGTTCTTAGAATTGGCTTGTTAATTCTCATAAAAAAGCAGCTGGAGTTTTGATGGGGCTTGAATTAAGTTGGTAGATGGTGGGGAATATTGGTTCCTCAACAGTATTAAGTCTTCCAATCTATGGACGTGGGGTGTCTTTCCATTTATTTAGGTCTTTTAAGATTTTGTTACCCCTTCCCCTCTCCCTTCTTCCCTTCTCCTTCCCTCCGCCTCTTCTTTCTCGTCCTCTCTTGTTGCGTCCTTCTCCATCTCCTTCTCTTCCTCCTCCTTCCGACCTCCTCGTCCTTGGTTTCTTTCTCCTCTGGAGGACTCATCGTGCTGGGCAAATCACAATTCCAGCAGCCTTCCCTGAGTCTGTCAAGCCCTAAAACCTCACGAGGATCCAGAGGTTGAACAAGCCCTGGCTCAGCCCAGCGGCGAAGCTGCAAAGCTGACCTGTGTCCTCCCAGGCCGCCTGTCAAGGGCAGACACCTGCTTCCCCTGCGGTCCTCGGGGGCCCCCTTCCCACATGGTCCACAGACGTTGTCACAACCCTCTCCTCGGAGAACATTGCTGGCATGCCTGGCGAGCTCATGCAGAGTGAGAGAGGGCTTCCTTCCACAGAAAAATGCCAGAAACACCACTTCGTGCTTAGAGGCAACTTTGGCAAGACCAGACGCGGAGCTCGGAGTTGGTCCTGTCGTTTCTGCAAAGTAGAGATGCTCTGCCTTGCCACCTCTCCTTCTCTTCCTTGTCTTCAAAACTCAAAGGTGAGCAGACACCTGCTGTGCCTGGGGTGGGGCTGTGAAGGTACAGAGGGCCCTTCAACTGCATTTGCGGAAGCATGTTTAAAACTTACATACATGCGGTTGCAGTTGACTCGTCTGGGGGGGGGGGGTGGCGGCCGGTTGCTAAATCCTATGCTCTCGGCGTTGCTCGGAGGGTACCGGCGGCGGGGGCTCTTTCCCGGAGGCGAGGGCGAGGCGGGGGACTGGGCCCGGTCCCCGGCGGTGGCGTGCAAGGTGTGGAGGGCGGCGAGAGGAAACAGGCGGGACACGTTTCTTTGAGGGTGAGGAAGCCAAGAGAGTTTATTAGGGGAGAGTACAAGCTTATATCGGGCGGTTTAGAGGGCGGGGTAGCTGTAGAGGTTAAAGGCTTGGATTGGTTCTGAGAGGGCGCGGAGGTTGTTTGAAAAGGGGCGGGAGTTGCTCTAGTAACGAAGAGGGTGGAGGGTGCGGGTAAGGCACGGGGGGGGGGTTTTCTCCGGCAAGCCCTCCCCAACGGTTGTACTTTGGGGTGAGGAAATGGGGCCTGCATTCGGCTCCACTTTCTCAGGCCCGGGGGGCCGTGGAGGGCGCTACCACCCGTGCCCCACTACCTTTCCTAGGGGCTGATCAGTTCCCCTGGCCCAGGCCCGCCAAGTCGGAACTCGATAACAGTGTCCCGCACATACACACACACCACATATGGACACACACACCACAGACATAGATACATACAACACATGCAACATGCAACACACAGGGGTTACACAATGCAGACACACAACACATGCACACAGAGCACTCAACATATATCACATACAGAGATATACACAACACAACACACACACAGATACATCCAACACATGCTCACAAGACACATACAACACATGCAACAAACAACACACAGGGGTTACACAACACAGATACACAACACATGCACACAGCACACTCAACATATATCACATACAGAGACATACACAACACACACATAGATACATCCAACACATGCTCACAAGACACATACAACACATGCAACAAACAACACACAGGGGTTACACAACACAGACACGCAACACATGCACACAGCACACTCAACATATATCACATACAGAGACATACACAACACACAACACACACATAGATACACCCAACACATGCTCACAAGACACACACAACACATGCAACATGCAACATACATGGGGGTACACAAGACACGTGGACGCACACAACACACACATAGATACACACAACACATGCAATATACATAGGGCCCACACCACAGACACACCCAACACATACACTCAGCACACTCAACATATATCACCTACAGAGATAAGCGCATCACACAACACACACATAGATACAGAAGGCACATGCTTACAATGCACACAACACATGCAACATGCAACATACATGGTGGTACACAACACAGACACACACAACACATAGATACAACACATACACATAATAAACACAACACATGCAACATACATAGGGACACACAACACAGACACACACAACACAGACACACAGCATACTCAACGTATATCATACACAGAGATATACACAGCACATAATACATACAGATATACCCAACACATGCTCACAATACACCTACAACACATACAACATCCATAGGGCACACACCATACACACAGACACAGCACACACAAAGATGCACACCCCACATGCTCATAAGACACAGGGAACACATGCAACATACATAGGGACACACACCATACATGGACACAGACAACACATACACTCAGCACACAGCATACAAATTGATGTACATAATACATACATACACACAACACACAACATACATGCATATACACAACACAGAACATGCAGCACACAGTGCACACACTGGCATACCTAGCACATACACACAACATATATACACGACACATGACACACATGGGTACAACACAGAGAACATACAACACACAATGCACACATACACACAACACAACATATGTCACATAAAGAGATACACAACACACATATAGGTACACACAACACATGCACACAAGACACAGATACACGTGTAACATGAAACATACACAGGAGCACACAAGATGCACAGACATATGTAGCACACAGCATACACATTGACATACGTAACACAGATACACAACACATACACAAAAAATGCAACACACATGGGTATACACAACACACAGAACATGCAACACACAATGCACACACTGGCATGCATAAAACATACACACCATACACAACAGATGACATACATAGAGCTATACACAACACACAACACACCATGCCCAACACAACAAATATACACCCACACACATACACACAACATACAACCCACAGAAAACCACACACAGCACATACGTCACCCCACAGCACTCATACACATCCACACACAACACATATACACTCAACTTTCAAAACACATGGACACAACACATACAGCACACACACAGCACACAGATTTTGTAAGGTTTAATATTTTTTTAAAAGAAGGAAAGAAAAGAGGACTCAGATTGAGTAATAAGGGAGATCCAAGCTACTGTTTTCTATTATAAAGACCATGAAAGGACCCTGTGTGCCCTTTAAGAATTGTTGAGATTTAGTTGGAAATGAGTACGCTAAACAAATCTGCAAACAGCTCTTGACTCTGCAGTGCAAGGGGAGGGGGCAAGGTATTTTGTGAGTCATGTGTTTAAAAGAATCACTCATCCCAACACATTCTTTCACTGAGTGATTCAGAAACCATGAACAAGGCTGAACGAATTCTTGTGTGGCATTGAAGATTGTTAGTGCATGGGGTAAGACTGAGTGGGTGGAGATGGGGGGAGAGAGAGGGAGAGAGGGGGTAGGAGAGAGACAGAGAGAGAGACAGGGAGGGAGAGAGGGAGAGAGAGGGGGCATAGACAGAGAGAAGGAAGGAGAGGAAGAGAGAGAGAGGGGGAGAGGGAGGGTAGAGGGAGAGAGAAAAGAAAGAGAGAGACAAGAAAGAGAGAGAAAGACAGAGAGAGAAGAAGGAGGAGGAGGAGGAGAAGAAGAGAGTGGGGAGAGTGATGGAAAAGTAATCACACTGAATCTTACACTTCTAGTGAACCATCTGTTTCAATTTTTCTACTTTCTTTCCAGGCATTGGAATAATTTTTGCAGAATTATAATAATACTTTATGCAATTTTGCACTTTTCTTTTCCCATACAGCCTATAAGCAGAGGTAGGTTATGTTAATTTATATTAAGAAATATGACTGCCAAATTGACACAAATATTCGTGTTAGCCAATAAAAACATCAGTTCTTTAACGAGGAAAGCCTACTGGGCAAAAAAGAAAATAATTTCAGCAGATTGCTTAATGCGAGCGGAAAATCAAGTCAAGTGTGTTCCCACCCACGCTGGGTAGTGGCAACGATTCATGGTGTGACTTCTGGAATAGCCAGAAGAGAGATTTATTATTTTTTCTATGGATTGGCACCTTCTGGACAACTGCAAATCCATGATGAGACAGAACAGAAACTACTGCAACCAGTTGGAATTGCCTTTGCCAATTTTCTCTGTGTGGAACATGACTTATATCTCAGCTTTTAACGTCAGCGGCTCGTTCTGATTTGGGAGGCAAAGCCCACAGCCCATGCGGCTTCCAGTCTGATGCTGGATCACAGGGTCTTTTGCGAGCAGTCCGTGAATGTACCCCATCCTAGCCTAGATATCCTCTAAGTCCAGGATGTTGTCATTCAATCACCGACAAATTTGTCTCAGGAACTGTGGCCAATGACACAGTCTCTCTCTGTACCTCCGTCCACCTCAAATGGATCGGCTCATTGCCATAACGGTTGGTTGAACTGAGGATAAAACATGGCCAAACTCTATGGGGAGAACATCCTGAGATTCCTGACTCTAGTGGACTGAACTACATCCCTAAAGAGATGTGCTCAGGTCCCAAGCCCGGTGTCATGAATGGGAACTTATTTGGAAAGAGTCTTGCAGATGTTATTAGTTAAGATGAGGACACCCGGGAGTGGGACGGATCCTGATACAATATGGCGCCTTGTAAGAAGGGGAGAGGAGACACGTGAAAACACGCAGGAGGCACAGATTGCAGCAATGCTCCTACAAGCCACGGGCCCCCAAGGATGGTCAATGAGATGCAGGGTGAGTGATGGACAGGGCTTTTGGAAAAACTTTCTTGAGGAAATACCAGGCTGGCTGTCCCCACCAGCCTTTTGTCCTGCTGGCAGTTGGAGACGCAGTAAACCTCTTGAGGGAAATTGTCTGAGGATGGGGAGTAAGAAGATGGAAGGAGCTGGGTCCTGGGAGAGATCCCTCTGGGTTTACCCTACATCTTCCGTCAGCACCAGGAGCCTCCAGCGGGAGCCAGCTCAGCCCACACCTCAGTTTGAGGCTCTCGATCTCCACAACTGGAAGCAATGAATTTCCAATGCTTTCAGCCACCCTGTCTGTGGAACTTGCTTTCGACAGCCCTGAGAAACCCGTACACTGACTCCAGGATTTAGAAAATCAGAATGTTAGCTTTCCCTGCTGGGGATTTTGCGTCTATCCCTTCCCCGGTGTGGCTGACACTTTTACAGAAAGGAAGATTAGAGACCATCAGGGGACCGCAAACCTGCCGTCAGAAGGGGCAGCAACCCAGGAAAACATTTAAATTTGGCTCTTTCTAAGGACTAGGTCAGCTGCTAATGCGCTTTGTTATCCTGAAAGAGGTTAGCAGTTGAAAAGTCTCTTTCCACAGCCGGTGGAATCATGGGCTGGCCACATCCTAGGTATAACCTTTTCCTCTCCCTGTTTTCAAATGTTTTTGGTTGAATGAAATGCCAAGCACTTTTCCCCCCAAGTACTTTTTCCTCTTTATGTTTTAAATCATGAGTTTAAGAGAGGAATTTAGCCTTTAAAGTTTTGATACCACCAAACGTTACCATGATATCATACCCATGATAGTCATCCAAACAATACTTGATAAGAGAATTTTGGTGGTCAAGAAATTGGGGGGCAGGATCTTTGACAATGACTCTTTGCTGGGAGCAGTCAGTGGAGATTGGACCTCCCCAGCGCCTCTGAGGTCAGAAGTCACAACCCACACTACTCAGGATTTTTATCCCTGACAAAGCATGTCTTGCCCTTGCTTTTTTCCTGAAAAAATAGGTCATATTTTGCCAAATGTAAATGGACTTGAAAACCAAACTTCCATCTTGATTCACAACTCTTAACCAATGGCGTGTGTTTGTGAGTGTGTGTGTGTGTGTGAATTCTACATGTTGTTACATATCATGTCCCATCCATGGAAACAATGATTTTTGACCCTGTAGCATAGATTTAATTCCCTGTGGCTGCTGCATTTCCAGTTCAAAGTGGATATTCACACTTCCTTTTTGCTGGTAAAAAATGAAAGAATTCGATGGCAAGGGCACTGTTTAAGGGCCTTAAAGGATTTGACTTACATCCAGGGAATTTAGGATCTGCATGCTTCTGCAGCAACTGTGGGCCAGTGGTGCTGGGCTCAGCGAGGTCGGGTGTTGCTTGTTGAGTTGGGGATATTCGCCGTGCTCAGATTAGTAGGATACCAAGTGCTGGTTTGAAGCCCTGGTGATCAAGCCCACCTCCCCACTTCAGACACTGGAGCAACCAGCTAACTTCAAAACATTCTTCTGGGGGTTGTGTCATTGTTGAGGTTCTCCTAAATCAGGTGACTTTGTAACCTGAGCCCTAGGTGGCCAATGTGAGATGGGAGTTGATAGTCTGTGAAGCCAGGAAGGAAAGGATGTGCATCTTTCTTGTGAGATGACCTAAAGGAGATGCAGGGATAGAGTCACAGAGACGCATGAGACCCAGCCCCACCCGAGGAGCTCACAGCCTGTGGGGTGTGGTAAGTGCTGCAGTGTGGCTTCTCCCACCCCCGCTTCCCAGTATCCTCTGCTTGGGGTCCTCTGCAGCAGGGGCTGGAGAGCTGCCCACCCAGCTTCCCAGACTCCCTTGCAGCTAGGGCAGCCTCATTTTGAACAATGAGGTGCAGGGTAAGTTGGTGGACAGGGATTTTGGAAAAGCTTTCTTGAGGGCAAACCAGGCTGTCTGTCCCCACCAGCCTTTTGTCCTGCCAGCAGCTGGAGATGCAGTAAACCTCTTGAGGGAACTTGTCTGAGGCTGGGAGGTAAGAAGATGGAAGGAGCTGGGTCCTGGGTGACATCGTTCCATGGCTGCCCTAGCCCTGGACTTCCTGCCTCCAGAATTAGGGATACATGAGGGCAACAACCCTGAATGGTTTACTCCACTGTGAGCTGGGTTCTCTTTTGTTTGCAGATGGATGTGATCATTAATGATTCCAAGGGGCACATGTGCACACAAAAATCCTGTATGTGAGGCGATGAGGCTGATGGTGGGTACAGGGACAGCAGGGGGAGCAGAAGAGGAAGGGGGGCAGTAGCAGGGAAGGCTTCCCAGAGGTGGGGACATTTGGGTTGAGGGTGACAAGCCTGAAGTTTGAGGAGGGACTGTATCTCCCTGTCCTGAGGGAACTACGCCAGATGAGGTGCCTCTCTGAGATGTGTGATCCGGTTTCAAATGCACCGTTACTCCCTGGAGCAACACAAGCTGGAGATGGATTCAGCGTTTCCATGGGAGGGGACCTGGATATCACTTGGACAAACCCTCCTGTTGTGTGATGAGGACTCCAGATCTAGAGAGATGCCGGGTCCCTGTCTCGGCTCCCAAGTCCAGGAGAATAAGGCAGTGGGAGGGTATTCAGCTGAAGGTTGGGGTGTGTGATGGGCACAGGTATATGGGCTGGGGTTCAGTGGGGCCAAGGCACAGGGTCTTGGAGAGGAGCCTGTGGATGGGCAAGCGCTTCTGTGCCTTGCTGCAGAGTCAGGGTCAAATCCACCAGTCGATTGTAATGCTGCAAGTTGTGAATATTATTGCTTTCTCAGCTAAAGACATTCTTGGCTGAAATCGTGGTTCATGGACTTAAGGGATGCAAGAAATGGAGCTGTGGGAACATCAAGGGAACACGAGGGGGAAGGAAATAAGAGTGGCAGTCCTCGGTGATCAGGGGCCACATTGGAGTCAAGACATGGACTTGGCATTTCTAAGATCTGGAGTCCTCAGTTGAATGATAGGGTTTGTCCAAGTGAGCTCCACTTGCCCCAGCTGCCCCAGCTCCCTGGCTGCCCCAGCTCCCTGGCTACCCCCAGCTGCCCCAGCTCCCTGGCTGCCCCAGCAACCTGGCTGCCCCCAGCTGCCCCAGCTGCCCCAGCTCCCCAGCTGCCCCAGCTCCCTGATTGCCCCCAGCTCACATCCTACATTTGCCTGTTTCCCCCCCGTCACATCTCCCCACTGCCATGCTGAGCTTTCCCCTCCCAAATAAACTACTTGCACTTCCTTCGTTGTCATGGGGTCTGCTTGCTAAGACAATAAATGAGCAGGTATTCTGACTATACAATGTGTGCCTATGGTTATACAGTTACAAGGTACAGAAAGATAAATGGTGGAAAAAGAATTCTTGCATCCCTGTCTTCCAGTCCCAGAGTCCCTGCCCAGAGACAGCCACTCCTCCTGTCTCCATCCTCAGGGGACACTAAGCTTGTAGGAGCGCACACTTCCCTCTTTTCTCCTTAAACACACGGTGCCACATTCCAAGGGAGCTCTCTCCAGGTTCTGATCTTCCAAGAGTAACTAAGACCTATCGGCCACTTGTTCTCAGGTCCGGCTACATGACTTGCAGGTCTCAGAGCAAAATGAAAATGTGGGGCCCCTCGTTCAAATTCATTTACTATTACAAGACAGAGACACCAGAGCATTAAACCAGCAGGGGGTCCTTTTTTGGCACGTGGCCCTGGGTGACAGCCACGTCAAGCACAAGTTTCTATTTCTAAAACCTTCGCTCTCCAAGCAATGAGAAGTCTGAAATTTCTCCTTGATTCTAATTTTTACCAAATTAGAGTAATAACAACAATAATGCCTACAATTTACTGTGAATTTATCACGGCTCAAACCCCGTGCCTAGCTACATTTAGATATAACTATAAAGGCTGCCTCTAAGAAAAGGTGATAGATGGATAAAAATGCAGAATTCAAGATGAATTTGACTGCAGTAGGTGCCCTGTTAGATGCATGAGTTTTTTTCACTAATAAATCTTCCTCGGTGATTTATATTCGTTTATTCCTATTAGGTCTTAGATGAATACGCGACACTGTTGCTTTGGTATTTGGCAGAATCATAGAAAGGGTGGACGTCTCCTCTCTCCTCAATGGAAAGAACTAATAGAGGAACATGTAATTACTGACACGAATGAACTGTTCTCCTTGCCATGCAGGGAATTAATTCCATGCTGCCTAATATTTGGCTGGCCCCAGCCTTTTCTCTATTATCATCCCCTCTCCTCCCACCCCGGATGCTGTTGGCTCGGCCGCGGAGACTGCAGATCAAACGATGTGCACAGAATTTTCATGGCCACATGTGGGTTTCCTCTAGTTTCCATGGGCGTGGACACAGGGAAGAGCCGTGGAAAGCTCCTCTCCCATAACAGGCTATGCGTCTCGGGAAGGGACAAGGACGCGAAGCTGACCTCCAGAGCATCTGGAAGCGTGTGTGGGAGGCTTAGCAGGCTCCTTTGTTCAAGGATGTGTTATCTGCGTTTCGGCCAGGGGATTTCAGAGCCTGGTGCTGTCCCCACCTGTGAGGTGTTGGAAATCCGCAATCAGTGAAACCACTTGGTCGAGAATGTGGCAGGTGATTGCAAAGAATTCCACAACTAATCACTAAAGACCTCTGTGTATCAGCCCCTTAGCTCAGTTCCCACCAATTTATATCATTGCCACAGGTGGCAAACCCACATTCTTGTTTTCTTCCCCTTCCCCTTTCCTTTCTTTCTTTGTTTCTCCTTTTTCCCTCCCTTTCCTTTCCTTTCCTTTCCTTTCCTTTCCTTTCCTTTCCTTTCCTTTCCTTTCCTTTCCTTCTCTCTCTTCCTCTCTTCTCTCCTTGTTTCCTTCCTTCCTTGCTTCCTTCCTTCCCTCCTTCCTTCCTTCCTCCTTCCCTCCCTCCCTCTCTCCCTTCCTTCCTTTTTTCTCTTTCCTTCTTTCATTGTTCACCAAAACCACTTTCTTTTCAATCACTTAAAAAAATTTACTCCAACTTTTAATTTTGAATAATTGTAGATTTCCCTGGAGTTGTAAGAAATAACACAGAGCAACTTTGTCCAGTTCCCCCCAATGGTGACATCCTCAAAGCTACAGTACAATGTCACAACCTGGACATTGTCACTGATCTCATCCAGATTTCCCCAGGTTTGCTTGAGAGCACTTAGTTCTGTGCAATGTCATCACCTGTGTAGCTCCGTGAACTCACCACAATGGCTAAGATACGAAACGCGTCCTTCACTCAAGGATCCCTTGTCTTACCCTTTTCTAACCACACCCACCTCCTTCCTGCCTCACCACTCACCCCTGACCCCTGGTAACAACTAATCTGTTCTCCATCTGTATAGTCTCATCTGTCATGTCAAGAATATCATATAAATGGAATCATATGACATGCACCTGTCTGGAGTTGGTTTTGTTCACCCAGTGTAATTCTATGGCGATTCATACTCTATCAACAGTTGATTCCTTTATATTGCTGAGCAGTACTCCCTAGAAATACTTGCTATTACATTTTCAGGCATACAGAACAATACGGAAACCCGCATAGGAACTGTGGTTGGGTGTGACTCGTGGGTTAGTATTCTAGTTTGCTAATACACCAGAAATGGATTGGCTTTTATAAAGCGGGTTTATTTGTTACACAGTTATAGTCTTAAGGCCATAAAGTGTCCAAGGTAACACATCAGCAATTGGGTACCTTCCTGCCTGTCTCAGCTCCTGGGGGCCCCGGGGGTCCCTTGATTTGTGGCTGCATCACCCCCAGCTCTGCCTCTGTCTTCACGTGGACTCCTTCTCACTGTGTCTTTTTGCATCTCTTAAAAGCACACACTGCTGGGTTTAGAGCCTGTCTTAATCCAGAATGCTCTCGTTTCAATCCTTGCCTCAATTAACTCCTCAGAGACCCTATATTCAGATAACATCCTATTCCGAGGTTCCAGGTGGACGCAAGTTTTGGGGGGATGCTATTGAACCCAGCACAGCAATGAATTGGTCAAATCTCTTTCATCGTCTATGGGGCTAAGGTTTAGGGGCCTTAACACAAGCTTACACACTTCTTCCCTGGGGCCATCCTTGCAGGGACCTAGCTACACACCCTCATTCTGCATTTCTGTTTCTGTTTCATATCCCAGGGTGCAGGAGTTGATCACTTTGCATCTCTAGTCTTTGGCTAAACCTCCTTGGGAAAGGAGTGTGGCTCTTTGATGGCCCTCGATGGGTCACATCTTTGGGGTTCTTTTGTAATAAATGCCCCCACCACAGCCAAAGCTGATGACATTCAGTACACAAAGGGCCACTCCTGGTATAGAGCACCCACATATCCCATAGATAATCATGCTGGGCGAGGATGCTGGGAGAGAAAAGCACCCCCAAATGTACACAGATTGTGGCTGCTCCTAGGATGCAAGGTGTCCAGGGGAACCCACCTGATCCCAGGCTTTTGGGGATCCCCCTGTCTCCCAAACACTCATTCAGAGGCAATGGCTGGCACAGGCTCTCAGATCCTTCTTCGTGAGAGAAGGCTCTGCATTCCTATGCTGTTACACGGACTAGAGACAGTTGAACCACCGCCGGCTCCCAAGCCTTCTTCCCCAAAAGGCACCTCAGTAAGTAACCCTGTGGGAGGCGGCAAAGCAAACAGGCTGATGGCACAGAACCCTGCCCAGCTCCTTCTCTGCCCAAGCCCCATCCAGATGTCCATGCTTCAGCTATGTGTGGCCAGGGCTGGGTTGATTTGGTGTGGCAGGCTGTAGGTCATCAATACAGTGATGCCCCCTCAAAACTATCCCACCTCTTGTCTCGTACCCCCCAGTTTGACTCTTGGCAAAGAGTGTGCTTGCCCTTCAGAAACCAAAGCATGATAAAACTTGCAACGCATATGTCCATTTATCTTATTTACCAGCGTTGGATACTGTAATTCTATTTCGTCCTGTACGTTCCTTCTCTGTTCCTTTCTGTCCTCTCTCTCATCCAGGCATTCTCTGGGCTTGGCCTGTCATGCTGTGGTCTGTCCACTTCACACTTGGAGTTACAGCTCAATGACGGATGGCTAAATTAGGCTGCAGAGCTACCAGCCTCCTACCCCACTGTATTTAATTAAAAATCCTCTGGAACTCCTGGGTCTCTCAAATCCTGTCCTGCAAGAAGCTCACAGGCAGCATGTTTTGTAGTTTTTTAAGGATGATGGATGAGACCCTCCTGGCACTGAATCCATGGAAATTGGCTTTGATGCCTACATCTGTGCTGTTTTATTTTACTACAGAGGACCCAGTTGCACCTTCTGTGTTTTTTATGGACAGAGTGAGGTAGGTGGAAGTGAAAGACTTTGCCCAACCAGACTAAGAATTAGAACATAACTTACTCATGTACTTACTCATGAATTGGTGCTCTACCTGAAGAAGCAAGGTTCGTGGGTCCACCTCCAGCTCCATCCCTGGATGTCATCTCCAGTCACTCTGTCTCTTTTCTATTCACTCTTGGCTGTCCCTGGAAACGTAGGAATGCCCCAGTCTTGGGGATTTTGTGCTGGCTCTTCCCTGTCCTCAGTGCCCTTCCAGACACATCCTCATGTTCTCTCTCACCTCCTCAAGTCTCCTCCAGCGTCACCTTCACATGGAGAGCTCATGTGATCATGCAGCTGGAAGCACACACCCACCACCCCACATCTCCATCCTGCTTGGCTTCCCCCACACCATTCATCTTCTTTGAAGAGCTACAGAGTTTATTGATGGATCATATTTGTAACCTGTCCCCAACCTTCCCACCTGGATGTTGCATGAGGACAGGGTGTGCCCCGGCACCTGGCCCAGAGCAGGGGCTCAGTGAATGTGAGTTGAATGACTGACTAAGAGAATGAATGAAGTAACTTTACAGGTACGTGGAAGGAAGCAGATAACAGAAGAGAGAAACCTGAGAAGAAAGAGCATGATACAATGGCCATGGAGGGAAAAGGGACAAAACATAAAACAGAAAGAAAAATCAGTCAATGGAGAATGGGGACACCCCAAGTTCCTGATAGATCTTTCTCTGGGATGCCACTGCTCTGGGGAAATGAGAGCTGTCTACACGTCTGGAAGAGGATTCTGCTTTGACAGGATTCTCTGGTTCACTCTGCTGAACACCTGACCCTTGGAAAGGTCTAGGGTTTTCTCATGATTTCCCCAGGTGCCTCCGGACCAGGGTCTCCTCCCGTGGAAACCTGGCTCTGGGATGTTGTCCCCATCTTGGTTAGCAACAGTCTCATCCTTTTCGCCATCCTCTGTCTCCTTACTGTAATTGCGACTTGGGTTGCACCATAGTTGTAGGGGTTCACCTGTACAGTTACCAATGAACCTTCCACCTGGCCCACCTGCCCAATGGGACCTGGGGATGGCCCCGGCTGGGTGGTTGTTCAAAGTCCCCAGGTGATGCCAAACCATGAAGAGGACTGAGCACTAAGCACCGAGCACCAAGCATTGAGCACTTCATACTAGCCTCCAAGCACCCAGCACTCAGCACCCAGCACACAGCACTGAGATCCAAGCAATCTGCATGGGAGCTTGGGGCAAAGTGTTTTAACCTGTGCAGCTCTCAGCCCTGAAGCAGAGCAATGGGGAAGCCGGTGTGGCCCACCGCCGGGTGAAGGACACGGTGTCTATCGGGGAAGGCAAGCCTTGGCTGGGAGTGAGGTCCGGGCAGGCTCTGGAGCCTCGTCTGCTCACCTGAAGCAGGCTGTAGGGCTCTGGGGTGTGCTCTTGCTTCTGGAGCCCCAGCTGATGGGGAGCTGTTGACCCCTTCCAGCTGCTGGCTGGGGAATAACTAATCATTCAGGATTGTTACATTCATAATCAGAAAGCTTCAAATGCTTTTTTTTGCTTCTTCCCTGTAACTGGAGAAGATCTTTAAATCTTTTCTGTTAAATGCTTTCCTTGTTTTGGGACTGTGAAAGTATCTAATAATATTGTTATTGATATCATAATAATTATTAATATTAGTATAAATATTATAGAAATATAAACAAATGTTCTGTTTTTATTTGTGATATAAAACTATAGAGTATAAAATCAGTATTAATATAAATTATATAATATATTATTAGCAAAGATATTATATGTATTAATAATATTGTTAAGGGAGTATCTTGAATTACGTTTTTTTTGTTAGGTCTGTCCAAGCAAAAGTACAAAGAATGTAGGAATTTCCTGATCAGGGTCACCCTTATGTTTTGGGGGCCTGATGATTGAGGCAAAGACGATTTCTTACTTCTTGAATTACCTTTGCAATTGTTATAATTTTCACTTTTTAGTATTTTTCCCCTCCTGACAATGCTGGTTATAATTATTAAATGAAGCATGCTCACAGTTCAGTTTTTCGCACTCTGCAACCAGTCCTAGTATTTTATGATAACTTGTATTTTTCTAATATTTTGTCCTTTGATGTAGAGCACATGATGACAAATGGAAGAAAAGTGGCATCTGAAATTGGGCTGCTAAGGAGGGCTACAGAGACTCCCAGAACTGGTGGGGTTTTCTCCTCTAATTGACGTGGATTTGAGTGGATATATGTCCTGGAAAAAAGGTGAGATTTAAGGAAGATAGTTTGAAATAATGATCTCTAATTAAATTCAGAACATGGGTGTGATTTTCCAATTTACTGAAAAGAATTTTTTGAGAGACTCTGGAAATAGGATATTGCCACTCTCCCTTTTCCCAATTCTGCATATATGGTTATTGACTAAAAGTATTTTAAATGTGGACAACAAATGTTGTGATCGAATAAGCAAAGGTCAACTGTAAAATCCACATAGAATTTCAAAATGCTTGGACCTCATATTGCTCCTGGTATATATACTTTTATAGATTCTATAGATCATTTAATTTTCTAGATTTATAAATCATTACTAATTTACATTTATTCAACTTTTATAACATGGATACATTGTCATCCATATTTCATATTTAACTTGATACACAGTCATCATGAGAGCATTGTAATGGGACATTTATGTAAAGCCAGAAACTTATTTGTCAACATTTGTGTTTTTAATATTCTCCTTTGCATGAGTCCTATCAAATCCTCTGATAGGAAAAGCATGGGTGTTATTATTTGCCACAATTGGATACTATGTTACTGCGTTTCACGCTCTGACTTTGATTGACATGAATTCTTACTGGGCAATTTGGGGAAACGTTCGCTGGTGCAAATTGATCGGAACTCTGCAGCAGCTTCCTGGGTTCCTGCACTCGTGAATGGCTGGTTTGTTTTCTGCTGGATGCTCCTCCTGCAAGTGGACCTGCTTCCACACAAACAGGCTTGTGACCTTCCTCCGATTCAAGCACTGTTGGGTGAGTTTAAAGCTGATGCGGTGGCTTTCAAAGGACAACTGCACTGCTTGTGTCATGGGCTCCAGTTATGAGGTTCATTTCCACATCTCCTCTTTTAAAAGATGATGTGTTGGAATAGCATCCGGAATCTTGGAATGTAAGAAATGGAGATTTCTTTGCTTGTCCATGTGCTCATGGCGGGGCCACTTTGTCCAGGGCAGAGATCCAAGTGTGGGGACTTACTCATCTCATGGGCAGAGTGTGACAGATGGGGAAAAATCGGGATCTGTGGGAGTGGGTGGGTCAAGGAAGGGTGAAGATGTGGGGTTGAGACCAAAACCAGGCCATAGGTAGAGGGGTGGGGAGATGAAGTTCAGATCAAAGGAACTGTGGGCAAATCAGTGCAACTTAAGGAACTGTCATGAGCTTTTTGCATGTGAAGGGAAGTCAAGGTTGTTGTATTAGTTAGCTACTGCTGTGTAACAAGTAACCACAAACCTAGTGGCTTCAAGCAACATATATCAATTATACCACAACTGTGAATGAGAAGACCAGGTGGGTCCCATCTGGTTCTTTGAGGAGGGTCAAGGTATTGGCCAGACTGGCCACTGGCTTTTGGGAGAATTCATTTCCATGCAGCTGCAGAACTCAAGAGGCTGCATCTCTAAAGCCAGCAGGAAAGTGCTTCTCTGAAGCTCCACCTTCTTTTTTTTTTTAATCATCATTTTATTGAGATATATTCACATACCACGCAGTCATACAAAACAAATTGTACTTTCGATTGTTTACAGTACCATTACATAGTTGTACATTCATCACCTAAATCAATCCCTGACACCTTCATTAGCACACACACAAAAATAACAAGAATAATAATTAGAGTGAAAAAGAGCAATTGAAGTAAAAAAGAACACTGGGTACCTTTGTCTGTTTGTTTCCTTCCCCTACTTTTCTACACATCCATCCATAAACTAGACAAAGTGGAGTTTGGTCCTTATGGCATTCCCAATCCCACTGTCACCCCTCATAAGCTACATTTTTATACAACTGTCTTCGAGATTCATGGGTTCTGGGTTGTAGTTTAATAGTTTCAGGTATCCACCACCAGCTACCCCAATTCTTTAGAACCTAAAAAAAGGTTGTCTAAAGTGTGCGTAAGAGTGCCCACCAGAGTGATCTCTCGGCTCGTTTTGGAATCTCTCTGCCACTGAAGCTTATTTCATTTCCTTTCACATCCCCCTTTTGGTCAAGAAGATGTTCTCCGTCCCACGATGCCGGGTCTACATTCCTCCCCGGGAGTCATATTCCACGTTGCCAGGGAGATTCACTTCCCTGGGTGTCTGATCCCACGTAGGGGGGAGGGCAGTGATTTCACCTTTCAAGTTGGCTTAGCCAGAGAGAGAGGGCCACATCTGAGCAACAAAGAGGCATTCAGGAGGAGACTCTTAGGCACAAATACAGGGAGACCTAGCCTCTCCTTTGCAGCAACCGTCTTCCCAAGGGTAAAACTTATGGTAGAGGGCTCAACCCATCAAACCACCAGTCCCCTATGTCTGTGGTCATGTTAGCAACCATGGAGGTGGGGTAGGCGAATACCCCTGCATTCTCCACAGGCTCCTCAAGGGGGCACTACATCTTTTTTTTTTTTTCCTTGTTTGTCTTTTTTCTTTCTTTTTTTTTTTTTAACTTTCCCTTCTTTTTTAAATCAACTGTATGAAAAAAAAAGTTAAAAAGAAAACAAACATACAATAAAAGAACATTTCAAAGAGACCATAACAAGGGAGTAAGAAAAAGACAACTAACCTAAGATAACTGCTTAACTCCCAACATGTTCCTACTTTACCCCAAGAAAGTTACCTAATATAGCAACATTTCTGTGAACTTGTTCCTACTATATCCATCAGAAATTAACAGACCATAGTCATTCCTGGGCATCCCCAGAAAGTTAAATAGCTTATCTGTTCTTCTTGGATTATTGTTCCCCCTTCCGTAATTGCTCTCTATTGCTAGTTCCCCTACATTCTACATTATAAACCATTTGTTTTACATTTTTCAAAGTTCACATTAGTGGTAGCATATAATATTTCTCTTTTTGTGCCTGGCTTATTTCGCTCAGCATTATGTCTTCAAGGTTCATCCATGTTGTCATATGTTTCACGAGATCGTTCCTTCTTACTGCCGTGTAGTATTCCATCGTGTGTATATACCACATTTTATTTATCCACTCATCTGTTGAAGGACATTTGGGTTGTTTCCATCTCTTGGCAATTGTGAATAATGCTGCTATGAACATTGGCGTGCAGATATCTGTTCGTGTCACTGCTTTCCGATCTTCCGGGTATATACCGAGAAGTGCAATCGCTGGATCGAATGGTAGCTCTATATCTAGTTTTCTAAGGAACTGCCAGACTGACTTCCAGAGTGGCTGAACCATTATACAGTCCCACCAACAATGAATAAGAGTTCCAATTTCTCCACATCCCCTCCAGCATTTGTAGTTTCCTGTTTGATTAATGGCAGCCATTCTAACCGGTGTTAGATGGTATCTCATTGTGGTCTTAATTTGCATCTCTCTAATAGCTAGTGAAGCTGAACATTTTTTCATGTGTTTCTTGGCCATTTGTATTTCCTCTTCAGAGAACTGTCTTTTCATATCTTTTGCCCATTTTATAATTGGGCTGTCTGTACTATTGTCATTGAGTTGTAGGATTTCTTTGTATATGCAAGATATCAGTCTTTTGTCAGATACATGGTTTCCAAAAATTTTTTCCCATTGAGTTGGCTGCCTCTTTACCTTTTTGAGAAATTCCTTTGAGGTGCAGAAACTTCTAAGCTTGAGGAGTTCCCATTTATCTATTTTCTCTTTTGTTGCTTGTGCTTTGGGTGTAAAGTCTAGGAAGTGGCCGCCTAATACAAGGTCTTGAAGATGTTTTCCTACATTATCTTCTAGGAGTTTTATGGTACTTTCTTTTATATTGAGATCTTGGTCCATTTTGAGTTAATTTTTGTGTAGGGGGTGAGGTAGGGGTCCTCTTTCATTCTTTTGGATATGGATATCCAACTCTCCCAGCCCCATTTGTTGAAAAGACCATTATGGCTCAGTTCGGTGACTTTGGGGGCCTTATCAAAGATCAGTCGGCCATAGATCTGAGGGTCTATCTCCGAATTCTCAATTCGATTCCATTGATCTATATGTCTATCTGTGCCAGTACCATGCTGTTTTGGCAACTGTGGCTTTATAATAAGCTTCAAAGTCAGGGAGTGTAAGTCCTCCCACTTCGTTTTTCTTTTTTAGAGTGTCTTTAGCAATTCGAGGCATCTTCCCTTTCCAAATAAATTTGATAACTAGCTTTTCCAAGTCTGCGAAGTAGGTTGTTGGAATTTTCATTGGGATTGCATTGAATCTGTAGATGAGTTTGGGTAGAATTGACATCTTAATGACATTTAGCCTTCCTATCCATGAACATGGAATATTTTTCCATCTTTTAAGGTCCCCTTCTATTTCTTTTAGTAGAGTTATGTAGTTTTCTTTGTATAGGTCTTTTACATCTTTGGTTAAGTTTATTCCTAGGTACTTGATTTTTTTAGTTGCTATTGAAAATGGTATCTTTTTCTTGAGTGTCTCTTCAGTTTGTTCATTTCTAGCATATAGAAACATTACTGACTTATGTGCATTAACCTTGTATCCCGCTACTTTGCTAAATTTGTTTATTAGCTCTAGTAGGTGTATCGTTGATTTCTCAGGGTTTTCTAGATATAAGATCATATCATCTGCAAACAATGACAGTTTTACTTCTTCTTTTCCAATTTGGATGCCTTTTATTTCTTTGTCTTGCCGGATTGCCCTGGCTAGCACTTCCAGCACAATGTTGAATAACAGTGGTGACAGCGGGCATCCTTGTCTTGTTCCTGATCTTAGAGGGAAGGCTTTCAGTCTCTCACCATTGAGTACTATGCTGGCTGTGGGTTTTTCATATATGCTCTTTATCATGTTGAGGAAGTTTCCTTCAATTCCTACCTTTTGAAGTGTTTTTTATCAAAAACGGATGTTGGATTTTGTCAAATGCTTTTTCAGCATCTATTGAGATGATCAATTGATTTTTCCCTTTCGAGTTTTTAATGTGTTGTAATACATTGATTGTTTTTCTTATGTTGAACCATCCTTGCATGCCTGGAATGAACCCCACTTGGTCATGGTGTATGATTTTTTTAATGTGTCTTTGGATTCGATTTGCAAGTATTTTGTTGAGGATTTTTGCATCTATATTCATTAGGGAGATTGGCCGGTAGTTTTCCTTTTTTGTAGCATCTTTGCCTGGTTTTGGTATTAGATTGATGTTAGCTTCATAAAATGAGTTAGGTAGTGTTCCATTTTCTTCAATGTTTTGAAAGAGTTTGAGTAAGATTGGTGTCAGTTCTTTCTGGAAAGTTTGGTAGAATTCCCCTGTGAAGCCATCTGGCCCTGGGCATTTATTTGTGGGAAGATTTTTGATGACTGATTGGATCTCTTTGCTTGTGATGGGTTGGTTGAGGTCTTCTATTTCTTCTCTGGTCAGTCTAGGTTGTTCATATGTTTCCAGGAAATTGTCCATTTCTTCTACATTATCCAGTTTGTTGCCATACAGTTGTTCATAATATCCTCTTATAATTTTTTTAATTTCTTCAGGATCTGCAGTTATGTCACCTTTTTCATTCATTATTTTGTTTATATGGGTCTTCTCTCTTTTTGATTTTGTCAGTCTAGCTAGGGGCTTGTCAATCTTGTTGATCTTCTCAAGGAACCAACTTTTGGTGATATTTATCCTCTCTATTGTTTTTTTGTTCTCTATGTCATTTATTTCTGCTTTAATCCTTGTTATTTCTTTTCTTGTACTTGGTTTAGGATTGGTTTGCTGTTCATTTTCTAGCTTCTTCAGTTGATCCATTAGTTCTTTGATTTTGGCTCTTTCTTCCTTTTTAATATATGCGTTTAGTGCTATAAATTTCCCCCTTAGCACTGCTTTTGCTGCATCCCATAGGTTTTGGTATGTTGTGTTCTCATTTTCATTCGTCTCTATATATTTAGCAATTTCTCTTGCTATTTCTTCTTTAACCCACTGATTGTTTAGGAGTGTGTTGTTTAACCTCCAGGTATTTGTGAATTTTCTAAGTCTCTGATGGTTATTGACTTCTAATTGTATTCCATTGTGGTCAGAGAATGTGCTTTGAATAATTTCAATCTTTTTAAATTTATTGAGGCTTGTTTTATGTCCCAGCATATGATCTATTCTGGAGAAAGTTCCGTGAGCACTAGAAAAGTATGTGTATCCTGGTGATTTGGGATGTAATGTCCTGTAGATGTCTGTTAAATCTAATTCATTTATCAGATTGTTTAGGTTTTCAATTTCCTTATTGGTCTTCTGTCTGGTTGATCTATCTATAGGAGAGAGTGATGTGTTGAAGTCTCCCACAATTATTGTGGAAACATCAATTGCTTCCTTTAGTTTTGCCAGTGTTTCTCTCATGTATTTTGTGGCACCTTGATTGGGTGCATAGACATTTACGATTGTTATTTCTTCTTGCTGAATTGCCCCTTTTATTAGTATGTAGTGGCCTTCTTTGTCTCTCAAAACATCCCTGCATTTGAAGTCTATTTTATCTGAGATTAATATTGCTACACCTGCTTTCTTTTGGCTGTAGCTTGCATGAAATATTTTTTTCCATCCTTTCACTTTCAGTTTCTTTGTGTCCCTGTGTCTAAGATGAGTCTCTTGTATGCAACATATTGATGGTTCATTTTTTTTGATCCATTCTGCGAATCTATATCTTTAATTGGGGAGTTTAATCCATTTACATTCAACGTTAAAACCATGAAGGCATTTCTTGAATCGGCCATCTTATCCTTTGGATTATGTTTGCCATATTTTTCCCTCTCTCTATTAATATCCTTTATTGTACCCATACCGAATCTCTTTAGTACTGAACCTTTCTCCAAGTCTCTCTGTCCTGTCTTTGTTTCTCTGTCTGTAGGGCTCCCTTTAGTATCTCCAGTAGGGCAGGTCTCTTGTTAGCAAATTCTCTCAGCATTTGTTTGTCTGTGAATAATTTAAGCTCTCCCTCAAATTTGAAGGAGAGCTTTGCTGGATAAAGTATTCTTGGCTGGAAATTCCTCTCACTCAGAATTTTAAATATATCGTGCCACTGTCTTCTCACCTCCATGGTGGCTGCTGAGTAGTCACTACTTAGTCTTATGCTGTTTCCTTTGTATGTGGTGAATTGCTTTTCTCTTGCTGCTTTCAGAACTTGCTCCTTCTCTTCTATGTTTGACAGTGTGATCAGTATATGTCTCCGAGTGGGTTTTTTTGGATTTATTCTATTTGGAGTTCGCTGAGCATTTATGATTTGTGTATTTATGTTGTTTAGAAGATTTGGGAAGTTTTCCCCAACAATTTCTTTGAATACTCTTCCTAGACCTTTATCCTTTTCTTCCCCTTCTGGGACACCAATGAGTCTTATATTCGGACGTTTCATATTATCTATCATATCCCTGAGGTCCATTTCGAGTTTTTCAATTTTTTTCCCCATTCTTTCTTTTATGCTTTCATTTTCCATTCTGTCATCTTCCAGGTCACTGATTCGTTGTTCAACTTCCTCTAGTCTTGTACTATGAGTGTCCAGAATCTTTTTAATTTGGTCAACAGTTTCTTTAATTTCCATAAGATCATCCATTTTTTTATTTAGTCTTGCAATGTCTTCTTTATGCTCTTCTAGGGTCTTCTTGATTTCCTTCATATCCCGTACTGTGGTCTCATTGTTCATCTTTAGTTCTTTGAGTAGCTGCTCTAGGTGCTGTGTCTCTTCTGGTCTTTTGATTTGGGTGCTTGGGCTTGGGTTATCCATATCGTATTGTTTTTTCATATGCTTTATAATTTTCTGTTGTTTTTGGCCTCGTGGCATTTGCTGAGCTTGATAGGGTTCTTTTAGGGTTTGTAGACCTATTGAAGTCCTTATCTCTAATTTATCAGATCTACAGCTTCGTGGAGTACACTTTCTCTAACTAACCAGCAGGTGGCGTCCACGAGCTACCTGTTCTCCACAAGCCAGATCTCCCCTGCTTAGCCTTTTTGGTGAGTGGGGGAGTGAGTCTTGTGGGGCCCAATTGGTGTACCAAGCTTGCGTGTGTAGTTGGTGTTGCCTGCCCTGTATGTGGGGCGTGTTTCTGGGCAGTCGGGGAGGGGGGGGTGGCCCTAACAATCAAATCTCCCTGATGATCCTAGAGTTTTAAAGCTGCTGCAATAGTCTAATCCTTCAGTTCAGTCCTGCCACAGTTTGTCTCTGCCACTGACCCACAAGTCCTTGGTATTGGCGTATGGCTCCTGAGACTTGCAAGTGGGCCCCTCTTCCAGGCTGTGCACCCCAGGTCCTCTGTTGAGGGATGACTGTGCTATGTCACAGGTGAGTGCCGTCCCCCCAGGGCAGTTCTGGGCTGCTGGGCTGTGTAGGGAGGCTCCCAGTCTGCTGAAATGATGGCTGAATGGGGCTTTGTTAATTCACACTGCTCCACCTTCCCAGCTCTGGGACATTCAGCTGAGGTTGCAGGGAAGGCTAATGTCCACGCCCAGTTTTGTGGTGTGTGCCTGTTATTTGAAGCACTTCCGTCACACTGGGTTGTCTGGGGCAGCTCTGGGCTATGGGGCTGGCGATGGGCAGGAGTGTTTCCTGTCCACCAGGATGGTGGCTGTGAGCGGACACCCCCCTTTCCTTGGGAAGTTGTGTTGTTTAGTGAATTTTCTCAGCCACTGGATTATTGCCTTTTGTCTCAGAGCTCTCTTAGTTCTGCTCTTGACTTGACGTGCCCAAATTGCAATTCTTTGAAGCTTTCTGTATTGAGCTTCTTAGAGTAATTGTTTTAGAAAAAGCAAAAAGGATTTAAAAAAAAAAAAAACGGCCCTCCTCAGAGATCTAATGGGTTATTGAAATGCTAATAGACAAAGCAACCAGGGCCATTAAGGAAAGGTGCACAGGGCAGAGAGATCAGCTTTGCTTTGGGATTTGCATATGCGCCTCAAGGCCTGACCTCCGCCCTTCCCCTTTCTGTGTTCACCAGAACTCCAAAAATCCTCTGCTTTTATTTTGGAGTTTTTCGTGTTGTTTTTTTTCTATGCCTGTCTCCTCTCTGCTGGGCTGGCTGCTCTCAGAGTCTCTGGTGTCTGGTCTCAGTCTATCTATGGTTGGAGTTTGAATCAGTAGAATGAGTTTCCGATAAGAGCAGCCACTGCAGTTCTCCCTTCTCCTTCCCGGAGCTGACAGCCCCTCCTCCCCCGGGACTGAGCCTGGCAGGGAGGGGCGCGGGTCCCCTGGCCGCAAAGACTTACAGATTTCGCTGATCTCAGCAGTTCCACGTTTTCATGAGTGTTGTATGAAGTATGCCCAAAGACAGATTGCTCTGTGGTGTCCAGTCCACGCAGTTCCTGGCTTTTTACCTACTTTCCTGGAGGAGTAACTAAAACTTACAGCTCACCAGTCTGCCATCTTGCCCCGCCTCTCCACCTTCTTTTAAAGGACCCCTCTGATTAAGTCAGGCCCACCCAGGATCTTCTCTCTTGGATGAACTCAAAGTCAGCCACTCAGTAGCTTAACCATGGAGTTGCAGACACGTCATATTGATAGTCCTGCTTGCTCTTGAGGGAGTTGGATGACACAGTGTATTTGTACTGTTGGGTGGGAATCTTGGGCACCATTTTGGAATCCAGGTCTTCAGAAGACTGAAGGGATTTGGAACTTTAGCCACTGAAGGCTGCAAGCAGTGGTGGAGAACTCGAGTCCCTACAGGGACCATTCTTCATAGAGATGCCTGCGGTCGCAGTTGATTCGTCTGGGGGGGGGGTGGCGGCCGGTTGCTAAATCCTAGGCTCTCAGGATTGCTTGGAGGGTACCGGCGGCGGGGGCTCTTTCCCGGAGGCGAGGGCGAGGCGGGGGACTTGGCCAGGTCCCCGGCGAGGTGGCGTGCAAAGTATGGAGGGCGGCGAGAAAGGAACAGGCGGGACACGTTTCTTTTTAGGGTGAAGAAACCAAGAGAGAGAGAGAGTTTATTAGGGGAGAGTACAAGCTTATATCGGGCGTTTAGAGGGCGGGGTAGCTGTAGAGGTTAAAGGCTTGGATTGGTTCTGAGAGGGCGCGGAGGTTGATTGAAAAGGGGCGAGAGTTGCTCCGGTAACGGTGTCTGGCAACAATGTATGCGCACTGGTGGTAATGGGAGTTGCACTGGCAACGGGGAGTGTCCGGGCAAGATAAGGGGGTGGGGAAAAGGCGGTTCCCTCCGGCAAGCCTCCCCTAACAGTGTTATTTTGGGTGAGGAAACGGGGCCTGCCTCCGGCCTCACTTTCCCAGGCCCGGGGGGCTGCGGAGGGCGCTGTCGCCTGTGCCCACCACCCTCCCCAGGGGCTGATCAGGTCCCCCAGCCCAGGCCCGCCAAGTTGAAGCACGTAATCAGTGTCCCGCATTTCCCCCTTCTTTTCTAATTAAAGGAAGAAGCTTACCGGAGAGGCCCGCTAAGGGATGAGGGAAGGGGGAGGCCGGGGAGGGGAAAAAGGGGTTGACGGTGGCTCAGCGAGGCTGGAGCTCGGCGTTGGTGTGGCGCCCGGGCGCTCGACAGGGGCTTTGCTGCTTGCGGGATGGACGAGGGTGGGGGGTTTAAAGTTGGAGGTTCAGAGAAGCTGGAGCTCGAGGTTGGTGCGATGTTCAGGCGATCGAGAAGGGCCTCGCGGTCGGCGGGTTGACCGGTGGCGGTGAGGTCGCGGAGGGTTGGTTGTCATCTCGGAGTAGGGAGCGTCAGAGGTGGCGAGTCGCTGGTACTGGTCTTGCACGAACGAGGAGAAAATAGCATCCATTTGTTTCCTTACAAGCTGGACAATTTTTGCAGGCGAGGAGAAGGGGAGCTGGAGAGGCGTCCGGGCGAGCGGGTGGTTTTACTGGACCGCTGCGTGGAGAGGACTTTTAATTCCAGGGGCCCCACGTTGGGCGCCAGTTGCGGTCGCAGTTGATTCGTCTGGGGGGGGGGGTGGCGGCCGGTTGCTAAATCCTAGGCTCTCAGGATTGCTTGGAGGGTACCGGCGGCAGGGGCTCTTTCCCGGAGGTGAGGGCGAGGCGGGGGACTTGGCCAGGTCCCCGGCGGGGTGGCGTGCAAAGTATGGAGGGCGGCGAGAAAGGAACAGGCGGGACACGTTTCTTTTTAGGGTGAAGAAACCAAGAGAGAGAGAGAGTTTATTAGGGGAGAGTACAAGCTTATATCGGGCGTTTAGAGGGCGGGGTAGCTGTAGAGGTTAAAGGCTTGGATTGGTTCTGAGAGGGCACGGAGGTTGATTGAAAAGGGGCGAGAGTTGCTCCGGTAACGGTGTCTGGCAACAATGTATGCGCACTGGTGGTAATGGGAGTTGCACTGGCAACGGGGAGTGTCCGGGCAAGATAAGGGGGTGGGGAAAAGGCGGTTCCCTCCGGCAAGCCTCCCCTAACAGTGTTATTTTGGGTGAGGAAACGGGGCCTGCCTCCGGCCTCACTTTCCCAGGCCCGGGGGGCTGCGGAGGGCGCTGTCGCCCGTGCCCACCACCCTCCCCAGGGGCTGATCAGGTCCCCCAGCCCAGGCCCACCAAGTTGAAGCACATAATCAGTGTCCCGCAGATGCCTTCCTGCTGGATGAAAGAAGGGCTCGTGAGACAGGATGGAAGGAGGGCTGGTGAAACAGGTAATAGGGAGTGGTGGAGACTGGGGTTTGCTGGAGAAAGGGGAAGCCAACACTCAGCTCTGGGATAGTACACACTGCTGCCAGAGCTGGCTTCTTCTTTGGGAAACAAAAGTGGGGGTTGAATTCTTATGAAAAATCTCTAAAACTCAGAATGCTGTTGAGTAATTCACATTTAGAAAAAGCAGTGTATGCACAAACAAAACTTGCCTATGGTGGCCATCGGCCAGCTGGCTGTGTGTTTAAAGACGAATCCTACTGTCCTTTTGGTGCCTCAGGCTTGGTTGGAGGATTCACGAATAGGACCCTGTCGGGAAGTCTGCCGCCACCACCTGACTCCTTTTGGGGAAGGGCATTGGCCTGTGCAAGCAGAGGGCGAGCTCAGAGCCTCTGGCTCCATTTGCAGCTGGGGTGGGAAGGACTCATCTCACCGTTTGAAGGTGCCCTGGCTGGATTATATCTGAAACATTGCAGACAGCTCCCTCCTGCTCCTCCTCTGTAGTTTGGGTGGTTTCCTCATCTTGTGGAAGCTTTACAACCTGCGATTAACCTTAGCTGTTTGTCTTTTGACCTTCCTTAGAGGAAAAAAAAAATTGAGGGAAGAAGCCATGTGATTTTGGAAGAAAGGAAGACATATTGGGGCACTCAGCTCCTCCTCCCCTTGTTCCTGGATGCAGGAGAGGACAGGAAAGGGGGGGAGGGAGACGGAGGGAGGTGCAGAGACCCACTTCGACTTCCTGCCCTCACTTCAAAGGGTGCTCATTTCTCTGGCATCATTTCCGAGATTTCCTTTCCCATTAGCTCCCCTTTGTTGGCTGATGGTTGCAGAGTGAGCTGGAGTCAACCTCAGTGCAAACCCGATATTAAAAACGCAGAAGATAATGCCTGGAAAAACACACGCCCCTCCTGGATTTAGAGGAAAAGCAATTCATAAGCACGGCCATGCTTTTCTAATAAAAATTCATTAAATAATGGGCATAAGGGATGAAACAAGGAGAAAACAAAGCCACACAATCAAGGGACTTTCTTTGAAGTTTTCTGCCCCTAAATACAAAGCAAACATCAGCTGTTACTGGAGCTCTTTCCCCACCCCCAACGAAAAAGAACTGCAGGGTTTTCCCCTTCTTGCAAGCAGATGAAGATGAATAAAAGGTTGCCTGGAAGCTGTGCAACATGGTTTTGTTTTACTCCTTTGCATTTGATGCCTACAGGTGGGAAACAGGGACAACAAAAGCAAAACACAAAGAATAGTAATACACTGGCTTTGCTTAACGCAACCTTGTGTGCAGACTCGCCAAGTGAGACGTGCTAAATCCATTTGTGGAAAGTGAAAACAAATGTAGCCCTTGCTCGCCTTATGCCATCACACAGAGAGGACAGGGAAGGGAACATCCTCAGAGCGTGCCTTCCAGGGGTTTCATGAGCAAGAGTGGTGAGGGCAGAAGTGAAACACGCAGCCACGGAAGACTGCTGCAGACGTGTACCATCAGCCTTGACATGACTTTTGGAAGGAGGTTGTGGGTTGAGAAACAAGAGAGAAACGTAGCAGGGATTCTCTGGTCTCCACGTGTTTGCTGATTGAGTTCTGATCCCATCAGTTTAACTCTTGGGGAGGGACTTCTGGGAGTGGATGCTTTTAAAAATCTATCTTGGAGAGGCTTGAGGTTCCCGGTCACCAACTATTGGTTGATCTGAAAGACGTAAAGAGAAAGGAGTGTTTGGGGGATATTTGTATTCCTGTGCATGATAACAAAAACTAAAACAACAGTGACCGCTTCCATTAAAGAAGGTGAGAAACAGGCACAAGAAAGGAGGACAAGCACCTGAGTAAATTCATGGGGAGTCTGGGGGTGCAGGGCGTGGGTGGGCGACACTGTGGGTGCATGTGCTTGGAAAAGGAGGGACACAGAGGTGGTGGGAAGCCTCATGTGGGGCCGACCCCAGACACTGGGGAGATTCCCTGAGACACTTGTCCCACCTGCTTTGCAGGTGCAGCTTGGTGGCACCGTGTTAAGCTGGGCTTTCTCCTCTCCCATTTGGGGCCATGTTAAGCTGGGCTTTCTCCTCTCCTATTTGGGAGGCTGCTTGCCCTGCCAAGAGGCTGCATTCCACATTTCCCTCTGACCCTAAGGCCGCCAGGGAGGAAGCTTGCAGCTGCTGCAAGAGAGGAGTGGGCTCTGTCTCCTCTCCTGGCTCCATTCCATGGGGAGGGGGCTCCACCAGCAGCAGTCGGAGGGGGTGGCCATTGGGGCAGGGGTGCAGGGGGCCGAGGGGGCTTGCAAGAGTGGGACGGGGTGATGCAGATTGTGGGAGGTGGGTGACGAACCCCAACCCAGGCGTGCTGTTCACCGTGATCTGTGTCCCTGTGGGTGTGCATTTATTTGCGAATAGGACCTTGAGAAGATGCTGTTTTTGGTGAAGGGATGGCCCAGCTGAATAATCCGTGGGACTGGGTGCCCCATAAAGAGAAGAAACTGGAAGCTGGGGTCTGAGACGGCCACCCAGGAGAAACCAGAAGTCCATGGAAGCCAGAAGAGCTGATGCAAGGAGAGACAGATGGCCCTGAGATGGAGGCACAGGGCACGCCAGGAGCCTCCAGGGGGCCAGTGGCCGGCCTGGGGCAGTTACAGTTTTCTTGGAGAAATCGAGCCTTGCCGATGCCTTGATTTTGGAATCTTCTCACCTCAGAACCATGGGCTGTTGTGAAGCCAACCCGGTGTGTGTGTTTGCCGCAGCAGTGCAGGCAGACGAAGACACACGTGCTCATGAAGCGAGGCACCCAGCCTGGTTGTGGGTGGGGGGCTCTCTCTGTAAGGGTGGGTCCCCCTCACCCCTCATCCCCTCAGGGCCTCACATGGCGCCTTGAACCCCACGGGCATCTGAAGGGTCTCACATGCACGTTGAAGGAGAGAGGGGTGAAGGACCTTGTCTGTGGGTCTGGGGCTGGTGTGGAGGGGCAGGGGGCTCATTCATGGTCTGGGGTCACTGGGGAGGAGCAGAGGCTTGTCTGTGGATCTGGAGCCACTGGAGAGGGGCAAGGGGCTTGTCCATGGGTCTGGGGCTCACTGGGGAGGGGCGTGCAGGCTCGCCTGTGGGTCTGGGGTCACTGGGGAGGGGTATGGGGACTTGTCTGTGGATCTGGGATCACTGGGGAAGGGCAGGGGCTCATCCGTGGGTCTGTGGTTGCTGGGGAGGGGCAGGGGGCTCATCTGGGGGGCTGGGGTTATTGGGGAGGAGCAAGAGGCTCGTCTGTGGGTCTGGGGTCACTGGGGAGGGGCAGGGGGCCTCACCAGTTCCTCTGGACTCACTGTAAGGGTTCCCTGAATTTACGGTGTCTGATCACTTTATGAACCTCTGTGGATTCCTGATAACACGGCTTGGAAACCATTCTCATCTCTTTCTTTGCCCAAGAGCTGGGCACCAGGAAACCCCGTGCATGAGCTGCAGCTGAGGTTTCCAGAGACACATGGTCAGCAGTGTCCCCTCGCCCTCTGCTACTAAAAGGAACAAGGAATCCTTCAAAATCAATACGTAATAACAGGCCGCAGAGCTGCTCTTTCCACCCCCGATAGCCAATTACCGACAATTCACTAACGTTGACAACTCGTGGCAAAACGAATTGCGTTAATAGTGGCCGCTTCGCAAGGGCCTATCCATCTTGCCGTGGCCTTCCCGGGAACAGTGTTCCAGGTTCAAGGTGCTAATGGGCTCGTCTCTCATCCAGGGACAAACGGAATATTAGGGTTACTGCCAGGCACACTGATCCAGCCTTGCAGCCGGTGCACGCAGTGGCTTTGCAGACACACCTGGTCCTGGAGCTGCAGGATGTGAGGACAGCCTCGCCCTGCTCCAGTTTAACTAACCACATTTTCAAAGACCTGGTTTCCATGCCGTCACACTCCCAGGTATCGTGGGAGGGTGTGCCGGTTTGAATGTATTGTGTCCCCCCAAATGCCATTATCTTTGTGGTCTTGTGTGGGGCAGACCCTTGGGTGCTGGTTGGATTTGCTTGGAGTGTGCCCCACCCAGCTGTTGGTGATAATTTTGATGAGATGTTCCCATGGAGGCGTGGCCCCACCCATTCGGGGTGGGCCTTGATCGGTGGAGCTATATAAATGAGCTGACTCAAAGAGGAAAGAGAGTGCAGCTGGGAGTGATGTTTTGAAGAGGAGCAAGCTTGCTAGAGAGGAACGTCCTGGGAGAAAGCCGTTCTGAGGCCGGAGCTTTGGAGCAGATGCCAGCTGCCTTCCTAGCTAACAGAGGTTTTCCGGAGGCCATTGGCCATCCTCCGGTGAGGGTACCCGATTGCTGATGTGTTACCTTGGACGCTTTGTGGCCTTAAGACTGTAATTGTGTAGTGAAATAAACCCCCGTTTTATAAAAGCTTATCTATCTCTGGTGTTTTGCATTCTGCAGCATTAGCAAACTAGGACAGATTTTGGTACCAGAGAAGTGGGGTGCTTTTGCTGCTGAGTTTGCAGATACTGAACATGTTGGAACGGCTTTTTAAATGGATAATGGGGAGTTTCTGGAAGAGTTGTGAGGAGCTTGATAGAAAAGGCCAAAACTGCTTTAAAGAGACTGTTTGTGGAAATATGGACTCTAAAGATACTTCTGATGAGGACTTGAGCAGAAATGATGAATGTGTTGTTGCAAACTGGAAGAAAGGTGATCCTTGTCTTAAAGTGGCACAAAATTTGGCAAAATTGAGTCCTGGTGTCAGATGGAAGGAAGAATTTAAAAGTGACAACCTGGAATACTTAGCTGAGGAGATCTCCAGACTATCTTTGGAGGATATACCCTGGCTTCTCCTTGCAGCTTATAGTAAAATGCGAGTGGAGAGAGATAAACTTAGAACTGAACTCTTGGGTTCAAAGAAACCAGAAGCTGATGGCTTAGAAAATTACGAGCTTCCAGGGGGTGGAATCCCAGAAGCTATAGCCCAACGTGAGGACATAACCAAACATGGAACCCAGCCGCCATTTCAGTACAAGCCAAGATTGGAGATGGAATTATCCAGAAAGGATTTGTGGAAAGTCCTATTGTCTAATGGCTTTGACCCCTGTGTGCTTCATGCAAAGCCAACAGAATTTTTGTGAGATCTTTATAGACAGAGCCATTGCCGGTCTGGACTGGAGGAGACAGACAAGGAAAAAATTAAAGGAAAAATCTCTTCAAAGACAGAGCCATGGAGGTTGAGGTCTGGAGTCAGGAGGTCTCGGGCTGGGAGAGCGGAGCAGCCCACATGCATGGAAAGGGTGAGTTTGCCCTGGAGGTCGAGGGCGGGCTTTCCGCCTCGATGCTCTGGAAGAGTTTTGCCACCTCAGGTCCCAAAGAGGGTGGAGCCGAGAAGGTGGTCTCCCCAATGTGTGGAAATGTTGGAGCACTCACCCAAGCATTTGGAGAGAAAACGGCTGCCACAAAGGCACTTAGGAAGGGTTAGACTCCCGCTCTCTCAAGCCCCAAGGATGCAACGTCGTTCTGTAAATGACTCTCAGACTTTGAAATCTAATGGAGTTTGTCCTGCAGGTTTTAGGAACTGTTTTGGTCCTGTTAACCCTGTTTTCCTTACTGTTTCTCCTTATGGCAATGGAAATGTTTATCCTATGAATGTCTCTCCTTTGTATATTGGGAGCACATAACTTGTTCTAAGTTCACAGATCCACAGCTAAAGAAAAATTATGCCTTAGGACTGACCATGCCTAAATTGATTTTGATGGGATTTTGTACTTGACTATTGTTACTGAGATGATGTAAGTTTCTGTGATATTGTGATGAAATGAATGTATTTTGTATTTGGAAAGATAATGTCATTTTGGGGTCCAGGGGGTGGAATGTGCTGGTTTGAATGTATTGTGTCCCCCAAATGCCATTATCTTTGTGGTCTTGTGTGGGGCAGACCCTTGGGTGCTGGTTGGATTTGCTTGGAGTGTGCCCCACCCAGCTGTTGGTGATAATTTTGATGAGATGTTCCCATGGAGGCGTGGCCCCACCCATTCGGGGTGGGCCTTGATCGGTGGAGCTATATAAATGAGCTGACTCAAAGAGGAAAGAGAGTGCAGCTGGGAGTGATGTTTTGAAGAGGAGCAAGCTTGCTAGAGAGGAACGTCCTGGGAGAAAGCCGTTCTGAGGCCGGAGCTTTGGAGCAGATGCCAGCTGCCTTCCTAGCTAACAGAGGTTTTCCGGAGGCCATTGGCCATCCTCCGGTGAGGGTACCCGATTGCTGATGTGTTACCTTGGATGCTTTGTGGCCTTAAGACTGTAATTGTGTAGTGAAATAAACCCCCGTTTTATAAAAGCTTATCCATCTCTGGTGTTTTGCATTCTGCAGCATTAGCAAACTAGGACAGAGGGGATGTGCGGATGTGTTCTACCCCTCAATCCAGAATCATGGAAGGAGCCTCCACCCCTTTCCTTACAATATGACCCCAACGGGAGCACTGATCTGCTTTCAGCAGACCCCAACGCACAAATCAGCCTCAAATGTCACGCCCAGGTGTGAGGCGATTCCTCAGATCCCCTTTAAATTGTTCCATCAGAAGATGAAGTTTTCACTTGAGGCTGAGTTTATTCCCCGGTTCTACAGAGGTTCCGAAAGCCTCGATGTCCGGGAGGTTGCCAGTGTGGGTAGCCTCCACAATTCGATGTTCTGAGTTGGGGTCCCACTCTGGAGACCACTCTCACCGATGGTTTCTCAGAAAGTTCACGCTCTTGGTCTCCTCAGTGCACCTCTCTGACTTGTGGTTCAAGTTTTGATCTTAGCTCTTAGTAAAGGTCTGTAAGAGCTGCCGAGACCTGCTCTGCCCGCTGTCCCATGGACAGCTTGAGCCCTGGGGTCAGTATCATCCCAGTAAAACCCCAGGTCAGAGGGCTTTGAGAATCCAGTGCCAGGAAGAAGCCTGTCTCCTCCAGAAGAGATGTGCTGCCTCTCTCTGCCCATAGGACGACGTATTTCCATTTTCGCTGTGGCTGCCAGGAAGCCACGTGCCAATGTCATGACTCAAGGAAAATCATTATGTGAACGTAGCTCACTCTTGGCTTCCATTTCTATTTTAGTTAATGCGTTTTAGGTAACTTGGCTCTCGTCTCAAGCTTTCGGAAAGACAGCTTATAAATGAGTTAAGTTAAAAAGTTACAAGGAAAGAGGAAGTGGGATCAGGGGCAGGTAAAGGAGGCAAAAGGGGCAGTGGGTGCTGGGGAAAAGGCTACCGGGTGGCTTTGCACCTGGGTGGCTTCACTGGCAAGGTGAATCGCACCCACCTGTGCCCACTGGGCGGCTCTCCCTGACTCCACACTTCGGAGCGAGCTCCTGGCACCGGCTGTGCTCGTCCAGGTCCGCATTCCGGCTTTGCGCCAGCCCTGTCCCGGCCGCCGTAGCCCCCGCCTTTGCTGTGGAAACCTCGTCTCCGGTGAGCCGGGGAGCATGTGGCCAGCTAATCCTCCCGTGAAAGGGAGGCTCTGTTCCCCTGGCTGCTGTGTGCGGCCTCACTGGGGAAGGCCGTTTTTTATTGTCAAAACTGCTGAAATATGGTCAGATGATACATTTCAAGGATGGATTTGAAAGGAACGTGGCGCTGCGAAGAGCTCGCTCACAGGCGTGCTTTCTTTGCGCAGCGGGGGCCCCTGCGCGTCTGGTTGCCGGACAGAGGCTGTATCTGGGACGCCCCTTTTGGATCAGCTCATGAGCTGTGGAAAAGCTCTCCGTAAAAAGGTGGGCAAAGTGCTGGCAATTTGATCTGGTGCTGCCGGAGGCCTCCGCAGGGGGTGGCGGACAGTATTCGAGACTTGGCTGCCAGATGAGAACGTGGAACTGGACTTTTTTAGGCAGCTTTCAAGCTCAGGACATAAAGCTAGAATGCAAGGTGGTTTTAGAAAAACGCCAGCGATGCAGGAACACGCTGGACTTCTGCTGAGCTCTGCCTTCCTTAGTTGGAGGCATCACAGTCAGGAATCACAGAATGAGCTTGTTGGAAGGGGCTGCAGATAGAATCAGGGTCTTGGAGGACTGGGCAGGGGTCTCCCAGGCAGAGGAGCTAGTCAGGGGGCCTGGGTAGGGGATAGAATTTGCAAAGGTGTGGGGGCAGGTCCTGGGAATGAGGGGCCTGGAGGAGGGCAGCCCCCTAGGGCCCCCAGCTGATTGTACCCATGTGGGACTAGGGAAGATGGGGTGCACCCTGGAAACCCTTCTCCAACACCATTCCCTTCTACATGGAAATACCCTGGGAGAGAAGACAAGTCCACGAGTGTTTAGCATTTGAAGGGACACACCCAGGACCCCTCCCTCTCATGTCTGCACTGCAGCAACTCTCTCTGTGTCTCTCACTCTCAAAAGTTCTTTTTGCTCCAATTTGAAAAGGGAGGACAAAACTAACAAAACTCTTTCTCTGCAAAGAAAAGATTCCCCGGCTGCAGCTTGGGAGCCCGAGGCCACTCACCAGCACACGAGGGTTGTGAAGCTGCAGCCCCAGCCTGTGCCCCTTCCAGTGAGTGCAATGTGTGAATGTGATATCACAGGTATATGCATATGCATGGAGCTTACGTGTACATATATCATGCATATGCATGTGCCATATGCATACATAATTACTCTAGATGTATAGATATATCTATGCTGTGCAGATATACATACCAACCATATACATATCCCATTCACGTACATACATATAGCATGCATATACATACCATGCATATAAAATACATACACACGTCACACACATACATACCATCCATACACACACATACATCATGCATAGACATGCATCATGCATATACACATTCATATGCATACCATCAATATACACATACACATACATATATATCATGCATATATGTACACATATATGTAGCACCCACGTACACACCCCATCCAGGTACACACATATATCATGCATACACATGTATCATGCATATACATGTATCATGCATGTATGTACACATATACTATATCTATACCTCCACCTACACCCCCACTTCCACCTCCACCTCGATCTAATCCCCCCCATCTCCCCCCCCTCCCCCATCCCCCTGAAGTCAGATATCGCAGGTGACAGCACCCGGCTCCGTGAGGGACACGCAGCCCTTTCTCACCTGTGTGTGTTGAACCTGGTGTGAGGACACACCCTTTGCACGCTGAGGGCCCCTGCCTGCCCTGGAAGGCTGCCCTGCTGACAGCCCCTCGCCTGGAGGGGGTGGGAACTGACCCTCAGGCAGAAGCTGTCTGAGCTGGCAGGCTTACAGAGCCCCAGAGCCCCGGGCAGGCTCGCCCCCATCCTCTTGGAGGGGAGTGGAGGTGCTTGTCTCCCCCTGCTTCATCCCTTACAGGCACCAGCCCCACCTACCACCCGCCTTTAGCTTCCTCACCTGGCCCGGGAGCCAGCTTCGTCCGGGGCCACCTGGCTCAGGCTGAACCTGGCCCCAGAGCACCCCCTGGAGCTTTCCGGCTGGCACAGCCACATGAGTTCCTGCAGCTTCATGGAGGGGGAGGGGGCATCAGCCACCAGCTCACACCCGTCCTTGCTGATCTGCAGCCCTCCTGGTGGAATGGCCCCCCTTGAGCAGCTGGTGTTAAGCCGGGGTCTGTGGAGGCTGTGGGGCAGGACCGGGCTGGACCGGGCAGTGGTTCCCAGGGCACGGCTGGACCGTCAGGGGAGTCTGGGTGGGTGGGGTGGGGGGGGTCCATGGATGGGGACAGGTGCCCAGGTTTTCCCACAGAGCTGAGCAGGTGGAGTGGGGACTGGGAGGGATGGCACGGGGCGGGAGGTAGCTCACCACAGGGATGTTTGGATTCGGGATTAGGGGGAGTCGCGGGAAAGAGCACCACGTGGAACTTCTGCCTGGAGTTTGGCTCTGCCGAAGGGGTGTCAGCCAGCCATGTCCTGCCTTGTTCTGGAACCCTCACCTTCATTTCTTGGGTGTTCCAGGGAGAGGAGGCAGTTTGGGTGGAGGATTTGGTGCTGTGTGGGAACGTCCACAAAAAGAGTGTCAGAGACCCTCAGATTTACTCTCGTCAGCTGGGGGCCCTCAGAGTGAAAAGGAGCATGGACCCACCTTCCCACAGAAAGAGGGGAAGCCTTAGCCCCTGCCCCCCAGTTCAGGACCGTAAGCCATGGGTCTGGCTGGGGGAGCCAGCAGTCAGTCACGATGAAACCCAGCCTCTTTGCACATAGTAGACAATGTTGTGGGTGTGGACATACAACCGCAAATCTGCATTAGAGACAGAGGACTTCGCCACTCACTTTTGTAACTCTCCAATAACCACCTGACAGGCATGGTATTGTTTCCAGTTAATACTTCCTGCTTCTTTTCAAAGCAAGAGTGTGTGTTTGCACATGTGTGTGCATTTGAGTCTCTGTGTATGCATGCGTGTGTGCTGTGCCTCTGTGTGCATGTGTGCTGTTTTGTGCATGTGCATCTGTGTGTTCTGTGAGTATGTGCAGCGCATCCCTCTGCATGTTTCTGTGTGCCTCTGAGTATGTGTGTGTGCTGTGAGTGTGTGCATGCATGCCTCTGTGCACGTGTGCCTCCGTGAGCATGTGTTCTATGTGTGTGCATGTGCAGCCCTCTGTGTGCTTGTATGTGTGTGCTGTGAGTGTGTGCATGTGTGTCTGAACATGTGTGCCTCTGTGTGTGTGTGCATGTGCTGTGTGAGCTGTAACTGTCCATATGTGTGTGCACGTGTGCCTTTGCATCTGTGTGTGCATATGTGCTGTTCAGACTTCCAGATCCAGCATTCCTGCAGACCACGTGGTTTTCACACCTTGCAAGGTGGAAACTGCACACTGTCCCTGCCCCCGCCCCCAACAAAGCACATATTTAGCCTAAGTCCCGTGAATGTGCCCTTACGGTAAATAGCGTCACTGTAGATGCACTTGGTCAAGTTGAGATGAGCTCATCCTGGATCAGGGTGGCTTGAATCAAGTATGACTGGTGTCCTCATAAGCAGAAGAAACTTGGGCACTGGAATAGACAGACACAGGGGAGAACGCCGTATGACATGGAGGCAGAGATGGATGTCCTGCATTTCAGGAACGCCATGGCCAGAAGCCAGGAGAGAGGCAGGGAACAGATTCTTCCCTGGAGCCTCCGGAGTCAGGGAAAGAAAGAGGTTGGATGCCCTTGATAAGAGGCTGAAAGCAAAGCCCTTCCTTCATTGAACCGGGTGCAAAGTTACAGCATTCTGGCAACCACACTTGGATTTCTGGCTCAACCAGGGTTTCCAACTAGATTCTCCAAAAATAGAAAAAATCGCTGTTAATCTCACATGTTCCTCAAACATGTACCAGGACTCAGCTGCCCGGCTCCATTTGTGCTGAGCTGCTTGGAGGTGGGGACTTTTCATTTTCACACCATCCAAAAGACATGAGTTTCAGGGATCCCTTTGGATATACAGAACCCAGAGAAGCACAATTGGGCCCATGCCAGACGTGGGTGAGTCCGTAGGTAGTTCTGCTATCTCCAGCTGTGCCTGGGTTTGCACGTTTCAGCCCTCAAAACAGGAAGGGGGCACCCGGGGAAGTGCTGGCTTGGAAATAAAGCACTCTGCACCCCTTTCTTCCTCAGTCTCTGAGGATGTGGCCGTCAGGTGTGAATTCACGGTGTATGAAATGGACAGTCTGCTTCTGAGTTGTCTTGCTCTTCAGGCTGGGTAGAAAAGCGAGAGCCAAGTCCCTGTGATTTGTCATCATATTCAAAATATTTCAGACCAACACACACTGGGCAGAATGCAGCTGGCATTTGCAAGACTCTTTTTTAATGAATAAAATAACTTTTCACCTAATATGTCGTCAGGCAGGCTCCTTTGGGAGGGCTTCTCCGGGCAAGTTGCTTGGTGTTCTTGCAGGAAATGGCCTTGGGGATGGGAGCTGGCTGCCATCTCCTTCAACGGCAGGGAAACAGGTGCCAAGAGTCCTGGGGGCTCTCGGACACTCTGGACCCCTCACCCACCTCTGGCTGATGGTGAGCCGCAGTGACTGCAGGCTTGTCTTATTTGGAATAAAAATGAGCTGTAACTGGGTGGCCCCTCTTGGATTTAGATGTGGAAGCATCTCCCAATACTGGGTGCTGGCTGTGAACCAAGCATGGGGCTCGGCTCCAGTGACCCATGTTCCGGAGGAAGCAGGAAAGTGGCTGGATGAGGTCAGAGGAGAATACGTGAGATTTTGACAAAGGACAGGGCTCCCCATGTGCACCAGGAGGTCAGGACTTCCACTCAGGGTGCAGCGGGCTGACGGGGAGGCGAGGGGTCTGCCAGGCGGGGTTTGATCAGGACATCAGATTTATAGTTTATCAACTCACTCAGACCACTGTGCAGAGATGGGCGTGGGGGAGAGTCTGGGGAGGGGATGAGAGACCCCATATCAACCAGGTGGGAGAAGGTTGCCATTGGAAAAGTGGGAACCCATGGCACAGAGAGAGGTGGGCTGGATTTGAGAGAAGCTGTTGTTGCAGGATCAGGGAGAAGTGGTGACTTTTGGTGGCCTTGTGTCCGTGGGTGTGGGCTATTTGACAAAACCACTTGAGTTCAGAGAGGAGGCTCCTAGCAGCAGAGGCGAGTGGAGAGCTGCTTCTTGCGGTCACCTGAGTGAAGGTGAGTTCTCTTAAGGTTTATGGCAACCCCCCTCCACCCCCCACCAACACAGACTCAAAAAGAAATTCTGTGTTCAACAGACATTTGATCTGGGGAGAATTGCTCCACGCATTCCAATTTTCTCTCCCCTGCCTCTTTTACCTACTGGTGTAGAGTGTCCCATTGCGGGACACTGATTACGTGCTTCAACTTGGCGGGCCTGGGCTGGGGGACCTGATCAGCCCCTGGGGAGGGTGGTGGGCACGGGCGACAGCGCCCTCTGCAGCCCCCCGGGCCTGGGAAAGTGAGGCCGGAGGCAGGCCCCATTTCCTCACCCAAAATAACACTGTTGGGGGAGGCTTGCCGGAGGGAACCGCCTTTTCCCCACCCCCTTATCTTGCCCGGACACTCCCCGTTGCCAGTGCAACTCCCATCACCACCAGTGCGCATACATTGTTGCCAGACACCGTTACCGGAGCAACTCTCGCCCCTTTTCAATCAACCTCCGCGCCCTCTCAGAACCAATCCAAGCCTTTAACCTCTACAGCTACCCCGCCCTCTAAACGCCCGATATAAGCTTGTACTCTCCCCTAATAAACTCTCTTGGCTTCTTCACCCTAAAAGAACCGTGTCCCGCTTGTTCCTTTCTCGCCACCCTCCATACTTTGCACGCCTACGCCGGGGACCGGGCCCAGTCCCCCGCCTCGCCCTCGCCTCCGGGAAAGAGCCCCCGCCGCCGGTACCCTCCAAGCAATCCTGAGAGCCTAGGATTTGGTAACCGGCCGCCACCTCCCCCCCCCCAGACGAGTCAACTGCGACCGCATCCCATGATGTGTGAATCTTGGTGTTCCTGGCGCAAAGTAGCACCCTCCCCTCCAGAAGCCCCCAGACCTTTATGCTAAGAGAGCCTGAGGACTGGCTTTTTTTTGACATAGGTTGTAATTTGTTTGTTTGTTTGTTTGTTTGTTTTTTACTGCAGTTCTGTTCCACTCCCGTTTGATTAATTACTGAGGTGGCTGGAAAAGCATTCTCTTGTAGACAGGACGCAATTGATTTACAAAGTGTGTACATGTTATTTCCTTCAACGACTGTATATTCCTTTCAAAGGGAGTAATTTGGACAAGGGCATCAGGTCCCCATAATTTAAAATTGATTCCAGCAAAGTGCTCCCCTTTGGGGACACGATGGGTTTTCTTAAGCTAAGGGGTTTTGTCTCGGTATTGCAGAATTGTGTCTGAGATCCTGCCCTTGCGTCAATATCCATCCTTTGATTTTTTTTTTTTTTTTAGACACGGAGGCCTCCTGGCTCATGGTGGTGATAAGCATTAAGCTTTGGTTGTGCTTTACAGATTTGGTGATTAAATGGTGATTAAAAATTCTGGTTGATAGTGGAGTTTTTCTTGTGACTGTCCCACACAGGCAGTTGGATTATTGTGGCATCTGAGTGTTTTGTCTCTGCCAATGTATTCCTTTAGGAACATTGAGATTTCCACCAGACCACTTTCCCCCCAGCCCCTGGATGTTCATTTCCCCAGGTGAGGTTGTTATGGCTCCTAGTGATGTGTTTCCCCCAGAATGAATCTTATCTCCCAGCAAACCCAGGTTCCCTAATGAAATGAGTTTTATTCAAAGTCTCAGCCCTGTAATGCTTCAGGAAAACAAGATAAATGGAACGATTCTTTTAGGAAATGCATCACACCAAACGGTGGCATATTGCTGATGAAGTTTAATTTTGTAATAGTTCATGAGGTGTAATATACCTGCAGCCATTTAGGGGGAATGGATCTGCAGGCTCATTATGAGATGGAATTGGTGCCCCTAAATATTGCTTTTCTTGTTGGACTGTAGCCGGAATTCAATGAAACTTGCATACTGCTTGAACTCTGTGGAATTACAGTACTTCCCTTTTAACTTTTTTTTTATTGCATAACCACTAAGTATTAAGCTAACATGCTTTTATTTAATTGGTGCTTTATTTAAGTGGATATTGTGCCAATATTGCTTGAACAAATTTGGATGTTTTGGGCATGTGAAATTCAGCAATAAAGCAGATTGCAGCCAATTCACGCGATTTGGCACGCATATACTTTTTTCCTTAAAATTTAAAAACATAAAACTACACAGTTCAAGCTTTGATTTTATGGGAGCAGATGGCCAGTCATGAGAAACTAAACTGATGGCTAGATGCTTTCCCTTATATCTTAAATATTGGAAAGAACAAATGTTTACACTTACTTTATAAAATAGCAAAATACATATAAGCTGCCATGAATATATTATGAAGAGCAAATAAAGAAGTAGGTGTTTCAAATGTTGTGTTTCTTAAAAACACCATTACAGTTATAATTTATTCTAAAAAAGATTACAGGGTATACATATTAGAAATAAATATAGGGCTAAGGTTTCTCTGAGAACATCCTGGACATAACAAATGGAATCATGAGTGAGAGGGGAATGTGTGGTTACAATGCAGCAGAAGGGTACAAGGATTTGGCTATTTTTAAATGTATCCAGTGGGGTCAAGGTCTCCATGTATTTTTATTGTTGTTGTCAGCACACCAGGATGGTTCTGAGGAAACTGCAAACCACACTTAAGAAAGACAAAGCCCTGCATGAGTTGGAGCAGCCAAAGGTTACCGATTTGTAGTTGGAGCAGCTGAAGGCTACTGTATTATTCACCAGGAAATGGAGCAGCCATGAGTTTGATGGAAAAGAACATGAGCGGGGAGAGGGGCAGGGCTGGCGAGGGGATTGGGGTGGCTTTGGCAGATGCCGTGAGGTTGGAAGGCAGATCCTTTCTTCAACTCAAGATGTATTTGGAGTTCTCTGCAATGGAAGCAGAGAATTCTGGAGGCCTTTGAAGAACATGCCTGAGGACATGTTACTTGATGCTCTGATATCCTGGGACTGCTGAAACAAAGCATCACAAACCAGAACACTTAAAAGAACAGAGATTCATTCTCTCACCGTTCTGGAGCTGCAAGTCCAAAATCAAGTGTGAGCTCCTGGAGGCTCTAGGGGAAATTCCTTCCTGCCTCTTGCAGATCCTGCTGTTTGCCGGCCATCCTTGGAATTTGGGTTTGCTAAACCTGCTGAAATGCAGCTTTAGCATTAAATGGGTTGGCTTCTACAATGGGGATAATTCACGTACAAGCTTACAGCTCTGAGGCTGCAAAACTGTCCAAATCTAAGCATCATCAAGATGATACCTTCTTCCTGGAGAGGTTGCTGGAGCTCTGGAACTTCCCTGTCACAGGGCCGGGCACATGGCGGTGTCTGCTCGTCTTTCCCTTCTCTTCCAGGTTTTGTGCCTTCCAGCTCTTGGCTCCAGTGGCTTGCTCTCTGTTTCTGAGTCTTTCTCTAGGGTCCCTCTCATCCAGGGTGACCTCATCTTTAATAAACACATCTTCGAAGACCCTATTTCCAAATCAGGTCATGTTCACGGAACTCGAGATTGGGACTTGAATGTGTCTTTTTTTTGGGATGCAATTCAAGCCAAAATATGCTCATTTTCTGCTCTGTCTCTCAAATGAAGCATCACAGTTCAAAGGATGCCTGTGTTAGAGTGGGTCCTATATAAATAGTCATCAAACCTGACTTTGATTTGGAAAATGATACATATCACCAACTTACTGGATAACTTTGGGGAGAAATGGAGCCTTGAGCGGTTTTTAAAGTTCTAGTATCTGTGTGTTGCTGGGGAGAGATAAACCCTACTCTTCTGTTTACAAACCCTTATTGAGGATTTATTTTATAGCCACCACCATCTACAGGTTCAACAATTTTATGGTAGGAATTTTAATTCTTTGAAGTATAATTGACCTGTTTTTTCAGATAATTGCCATATCATGATTTTTTAAAAACCTGCCTTGTTAAAAAACAAAGGATACAGGGGTGTATATGTGAGTTCATATCTGTGTGTTTTCTATATCTGCATTTGTCCATTATATGCATAGATAAAAGCTGCCTACAAACTCTCGAGGTAAAGGAGCGGAGAACCGACCCGACGCAGCAAAAGGGCACGATCACGTTTGCTGAGCCCGTCATTTTGCATAAACGTCGCCTATCTTTCTTCCTCAGCAGCAATTAGCACTTAATGAACTAAGAGACAGTCAATTATTAAAAAGCGACTCTGGGGTCAAGAACGTTTGCTGTCGATGGAGCCGCAGAGGGTGGCTTCCAATTTCCTCACACGTGTCTCCGTTTCCCTCACGCACACATCTCTGGTTCCCTCACACATGCATCTCCGTTTCCCTTGCACACGTGTCCCCTTTTCCCTCTCCTCTGATGGAACTTTCTTTTCCGGGCGACAGTCTGTGAGATGATCCGTTTCCGGCTCTCCTTCCTGCCTGGATGACCAGCTCAGGGGATGCGGCCGTTGGGGATGGCAACGTCACAACTCACAGACTCACTGTGTCACCACCCCTCACCAGGACCTCTCATCACCACGTGATAGATGCTTTGACTCCGGGTTTGGGAAAATGTTTTTCATCTGAAAATCAAATCATGGAACCAGACCCTTCCTGGGAGCGGTGTGGTGGGGCACACGGAGGAAACGGGTTTGAGGTCTCGTCCTCTCCTCGGATGAAAGATGAGGTCTCCCAGCCTGTTTTCTCTGGCTTCCAGGAAAGTGCTGACGCTGCCCATTTTCCACGGCAGCTTCATTCACCACTTCCTGCCGCTGTGGCCACGCTGGCCTCAGCCCTGCCTGCTGGAGCCCGTCTCATGTCCTTTCCTCCCTGGGAATGTGAGGCCACCTCCTTCCGTCGCGGAGGAGGGAGACCCTTTTTCCTGAGTGGAATTCCACCACAGGGGCTCTGCTCCCTTCCCTCTCTCCCCCGTCAGGGACAGCTGTCTCCAGATAAACCTCCTTCTGGAAAGTGCACACATTTACTTTGCTCGTCTGACTTGGTTTACACTTATGACCACCCCTTCTGTGTGGCTGGTGGGTCTTAGCTGGGTGTCAGGCTGGATGTCACGAGTGGGAAGAGTAAGAAGGGCAAACGGAGGCTGGAGTAGGTCATCGTGGCTGGGAGGACGTCCAGGAGCTGGAGCAGGACTTGGGGTACCGATGGGCTCCTGGTCTCCTGGGGGTAGCAGAGGGTAGGAAAGGACCCCGAGAGTCTGCTTGCAGCACTCACGATTGTGAGGAGCTGGGTGGCTCCCATGGGAGCAGCAAGGGCTTTAGAGTGACCAGGTTTGGGGTACGTTCCATCACGGCGACACTTCTGACACTCACATGTGAGGGAGGCTGAGTTATGTTCCCCAGCAACGGCACGTTCTGACTGTCCATCCACACCCCTGCAGCTGTGAACCCGTGTGCACAGGACCTTCCGAGGATGGGTTTTTAGATGAGGTGTAGCCAAGTGCATTGGGATAGAGTTTAATGCACATGACCAGAAGCTGTATAAAGAGAAGAACTCTGAAGCCAGAAGCCAGAGGAGGCCACCAAGCAAGAAGCTGGAACTCAGGGAACCCAGGCGAGCAGATGCAAGGAGAGATAGAGAGACAGCTGATGGGATGCTGGGATGCCCACCAAGGAGCCCCGAGGCCCATGGCCAGGCAACTCCAGATCCCTTCAGACTCCAGAGGAAAGCATGGCCTTGCCAACATCTAGCTTCAAAACCGTGCACCACAAAGTTACTGATACACCAACCCGTTGTGTGGTGTTCGTCACAGCAGATGCACAAACTAAGACTGCATGTCATTTCCTTGTTTGTAAAAACAGGAGGAAAACCCCACCTCGTGAGGAAGAGATGCACATTAAATAAAATGACATATGAAAAAGCCTTGCTCACCGTAGGTGCATTGGTTAATTTCCGCCTTCCACTTGTAAACTTGCAAGGGGGTGAGGAAGGAGGGGGTGGAGGAGGGCCTGAGTGGGGCCTCGGGGGGCTGAACCAGCCACTCCCCAAACTCCAGTGACCCCCAACATCAGTGCCTCTCCCGACATCTCATGCTAGAGCAGAATTCCATTGCTCTTGGAAAGCATTGTCCCAGTGTAAAAAAAAATGAGCCTTTCTGATAATTTAGGGAACCGCTATCCATCTTCAGCATTTCACATACTTGCCTGAAAATTTTGCAAAATTAGGCAAGCTAGGATTTCTAAAGTGGGCAAGGGGCTGGCTGCTACAGTCAGGGTGTCCCCAAGGTCACATGCTTGGAGGAATTTTAGGACGTCTGTCGGTTCCTTTAGGGTTCTGTTTTTGTAGCCCCTGGGTGAGGGAATTTAATGGCAAGGTGACAGTTGTGGCCATAAATGCAAACAGAGCCCAAGTGGCTGGGACAGGGCAGGGGGCTGGAAAGAAAGGAGCACAGCCGCCCTCGGTGGGCTTGGCAGGGGTGGACTTCGGAGCCTCTGGAAATGAACCCCGGCTTCACAGATAATGAGCAAGGCATTTGGCACCCCCGTCCGACCCACTCGCCATTTCCATCCGAGAGATTCTGCCCGAATCATTTTGAGCCACAGACGTAAGATGGGTTTTCCTTACTCTCCTGTGTTTTCACACATCCCCCCCCCCCAGATCATTTCTCCTGGTGTTTCCAGGAGCCAAATGCAATGCATCGAGTGTTGCTTGTAAGCCCTCCCGCTCCTCATTTGAAGGATGTTCATTCTGCTCTAATGTGCAAGTGTGGCTGGAAGGCTCCTCACTTAGAGTGTGACAAATCTTTCTGAGCAACGTTCTGTCCCTCTAGCAGTTGGAGGGTCTTAGGTAGGTGCTCGTGCTGAACAGATCTTGTTTGCATTGATTAAAAATGACTGCTAATGGGCCTCTAACAGACATTTGCACACTGATGTTCATAGAGGCATTATTCACAATTGCCAAAAGATGGAAGCAACCCAAGTGCCCATCAACCGATGAACAGGTAGACAAACATGGTAGGTACATATCACGGAATATTACTCAGCTGTAAAAAGGAATGAAGTTCTGATACATGCAACAGCACGGATGAATGTTGAGGACATCATGTTGAGAGAAATAAGCTAGACACAAAAGATCAGATGTTGCAGGATCTCACTGATAAGAAATAATTAGAATAAGCAAACTCAGAGTCAGAATCTGAAATACAGGTTACCAGGGGCTGGGGTGGGGATAGGGAGGAGGGAGTTAAAGCTTGAAATGTAGAGAGTTTTTATATGCAATGATGGAAAACATTGTGATGTATGGTGGTGATGGTATCACAACAATGTGAGCACAATTAACAGTACTGAAATATATATCTGAATGTGGTTAAAAGGGGAAATGTTAGGTTGAATATATAATAATAGAATAAAATTTTTTTAAAAATCCATGGAGTGCACAATACACACAGCAAACCCTAAGTTAAATCATGGACTATAGCTAATAGCACAATTATGAAAATGTGCTTTTATCAATTATAACAAATGTTCCACACCAATGCAAGGTGTTAATAATAGGGTGGCATATGGGGACCTTGTATTTTATGCATAATGGTTCTGTAACCCAGAATGTCTCTAATTAAAAAAAAAAAAAAACAAAACACACAACTGCTAATAATGGCTAGAGAATGCTTGAGCCCCGAAGCATGTGTCTCTGATTTCCAGAGGTCAAGAGCTCATTAATCTTTCACTGTTCTTACAGCTTGGTGCCAGTTTGCCTTTAAAAGTGCAGGATTTGATGAAGGCAAAAGTAAATTCTCTCCATGGTTTGCCCTAAGTCACACGGAGAGAGGTAGTTCATCTGCACTGTCTGTTTGATGAAGATAAAGCTGAAGTTGGTATTTATTGCAATTTTTCAGCCATAGCTGGTGCAATAGAAATCAATGACTTTTTTGAAAATGGTCTTAGCCCTGATTATCAGACTTGCTGCAGAGCCACTGGTTGTCTGTTCAACAACACCATCCCTGTCATGCTGGGCTCAAAGTTAGGTGAGGTTTCTCAGCCTTTCAGCCTCCAAAATTGTGAGCCAATGAGTTCCGGTTGCTTAAGCCAACCCATTGTGTGTTATTTGTCATAGCAGCTGGGAAGCTAAGACTCACAACCATCCAATGAGGAGGTTCTATCGTGACGCCGAATTAATGATGAGGAATCTACTGAAGTGATGTGGTCCAAGGGTGATGAACGATGATGGAGCTGTGGAACCCAACCCCGCGTCTGCCTGCCTCCATGCCGTGCCACCGCCTTGACCACAGATCTTCTGACTTTGATATGTTTTATAGACCCAATCCTTGAACAGGATGGCGTAAAGGAAAACGATCACCTTCATCACCACTATTATCCAGCCATATATAAATAGCAATCATGACAACTAAGCAATACCCACCATTTGTCAATCCCTCATTACATGCCAGGAATTGGGTTGGGTGAGTGAATGGATCCATTTCATTGAATACCCCAGGAGGAAGTTACCATTTTTGTCCCCATTTTATAGGTGAGAAAATTAAACATGTTTTGCATCATTGAACGTGTTTGGTTAGATGCAAGGTCCAACAGCAGGGAGCTTCAGAATTGGGACCAGGAGGCTGTACTCACCGTCATCAAACATACTCATAAGAGTGTGTTGGGAAAAAAAAAAAGAGTGTGCTGGGAGAGCCTCTCCCTGAGACAGCAGGTGGAGGGCCTCCTGGCTCCACCTCTCGAATGATGTAATGTTTTTCTCTCTCTTTGTAAAAGTGATCCATAATTCACTTAATATAAAATTCACCATTTTAAAGTGTGCAATCCAGTGGTGTCTAGTACCTTCACAGTCTTGTGCAACCACCACCCCTATCTGGTTCCTGAACATCTCCATCACCCCAAAATGAAACCCCACAGCCACCAGCACCCCTTCCCATTACCCCCACAAACCTGGGCAACCACTACACTGCCCCTTGTCTCTGTGGATTTGCGTTTTGGGTATTTCATGTCAATGGAATCACACAACATGCTGTCTTTTCTGAGCAAAGATCTCAGTGAAAGTTCCACCCTCCTTGTAAGCACAGCTCAGAACTTCATTCCTTCTTATGGCTGAATTACATTGCACAGTTCAGATGCACCAAATGCTTTCTGAAGAAGGGTTGAATTAGAGGGTGGCAATGATCTGTGAGTGAGGAGGGAGCTGCAGCCTCTGTGTTTAAATGACCCACCTGCCATGGAGGACAATGTGGGTGCAGGTGAGAAGGAAGACCATTTTGGTGGCTCACCTGGAGCTTTCTTGGTAAAACACCAAAAATAAAGCAGTAACCTCCACTCAGGGATGTATAACAGGATGCTGAAAGGCTAAATGGGGAGGACAGGTAGGGACCAAGGCATTTTGTAGGTGGGGTAGCAGAAGACACTCATTCTGGCCACACAGACTCCTTCCGCCTTCCCCTCCTCTGCCCCTCCCCCACCCAGAATTCACACGATCACATCCTATTATTTTTCTAGCAATATGGAATAATTCAGCTTCCCATCTCCATCGCCATCACGGCCTCCCCCATTTCCTGGTGGACTTTCACCCTAGACTTGTCCCTCTCTCCAACGGAGCCCCTTGGCGTGTTTACTTTGCTTGTCAAGATGTTAGACAAGTGGGTGGCACATGACTGTTTTCAAACCCCGCAAAGCAATAGGAAGGGGGAAAATGCGAAAAAGCTTGACAAATGTTGCTGGGACCACTTTACATGTGTTCTACATTCTGAACATGAGGCACCCATGGTAATTCCCGAGAAGTGATCTTTGGTATAATGGCATTTTTAAGGAGCTTGCTTGCCTCGGGGCTGTGAGTTATTGAGCAGTGAATATTATAGGAGGGATTATTTACAATAAATCGTGTAAAACCACAAATGTTTCATAATCGGAATATGTCAAGTGTGGGGGAACGAGGCAAAACTTGGTTTATAACTTCCTTCGAGAATGAGCCCAAAAATTGTTTGGTGGGAGGGCTAATGGAGAAATATCCAGTCTACCCCTACCCCCATAAATACCTACCTTGCTCATATAAACTAAGTGATTAGGAGCATTTGACATTTTCATTTGTAACTGTAAAAGCTGGCAGAAAAGGGAATTTACAGAGAGCTCATTTCTCAAGCGTCTTGTGCTCGAAACGCCCTCGCTCTATGTGATACGTGGTGTGGTATGAAAAGGAGGCGGTTGACAGAAGCGTTTGGATGAACTCCAGGCACCAAGCACCTGAGTTGGATCCGGAACTCCCAATTCTCATCTTTTGGGGTGCCTCATCGGTAGAACAGGGGTGATGGTGCATCTCCCTCTGGGGCATGGAGCTTGGAGAACATGTGGGAGAGAGACCTCCAAAGGGTGCTGAACCTCATGAGATGTTGGCCAACGTGAAACCCATACCTTGTAGAAAGAGTGGGTCCTAAAAATGTTGCATATGGCGGGAAAGAGTCTGTACAGGAAACTCTTTTCTCACCCTGAGAGTTTTACTTTTGAGTCCCTTGCCGTCAAGGTACAGATGCGCTGTCTAGCTACATCGGCGTCATCATCTCCTTCTAAGCAGAAGGAAAAGAAAATGAGTCACATTGGGCCATTGTCTCCTGGAAGCTTCTTTCTGTGCCCTTCATCCAGGGGAGCTGAGGGTGACTTCCTGCACTTCGTTGCTCACTTCTTCCCACCCTCCACCCCAATCCTTGATTTAAGAGGAAAGCAAGGAAGAGGGTAGAGCTCTGGCTTCCACCTGCACCAGCTCTGAAGAACCAGACTCTTAGACCAAGTTCCTGACCCTGAACCCCATCCCTGGAGACTTAATTCATCGTATGTTATCCATGGACAGTGATAGTTACCGCACGTGGCTACCTAATGGGGCATGTACGATGGTGGACACCAGAGCCAGAACGCCTGCCTACAAATCCCAGCTCTGCTGCTCATTTTGGGAATGGCCATGGCAGGGCGTCTCATCTCTTGGTGTCTCAGTTTCCTTATCTGTAAATCAGGGCTCTTCTAAACAGTAAAATGAGTTTGCCCACGTCAAATGCAAAGAGCAGCTCCTGGTGTGATAGCAGGTTCCATGTGAGTGTTGACTGCTGTGATTATTGCTTGAAAATGGTGTGTGGATCCCTGTGAGGGAGCCAGAAAGCAAGAAGCAGGTCCTTGGAGAGGGTATGTGGTTCAAGCAGTCACACAGGGAGTAGGCGGTTGAGTTTGGGTGTCGGTTTACCTCTCTTGGTTCATCTGAACACTCTGACAGCCGAACTTGTTGCTTTCTTATTACCAGCAACTCAGCCTTGCACCAAGGGACATTCCCTGAAAGTGAATTCTCTGCTTTTCTCACTCATATTTTGGATGGTGGGTTGGAGTCGTATACTGTTTAACAGTTGAGGGACTGGGCTGGATCTACATTCGCTCCTCATTCTTTATGGATTCTGTAATAGCCAATCAGCCTCCTCACTAGCATTTATTTGCAACTTCAAGATTGATATCTGCAGTGCTTTCATGTGTCGTTCACAGACACACTCAGAATGATGAAATACTTGAGTCGTCCGATGCACCCATTCCCAGCTGACACTGGACAAGGCGATATTCTGCCTTGTTGTTGAAACTTCTGTACTGTAAACAAGTGAATTTTCATGGTCTATTTGGTGTAAATTTTTTTGCATTTTTGGGGGTTATTTTTCTGTTAAAGTGGCTTCCAAGCATCATACCGAAGTGCTGTCTAGTGCTCTGAGTATAAGACGGCTGCCATGTGCCCTGCAGAGAAAATACGGGTCTTAGATCAGCTTCTCTCAGGCATGAGTTGTAGTGCTATTGGCTGTGGGTTCAATGCTAATCAGTCAACGATATACACTAAATAAGGGATCTTGAAACAGAAACACACACAAAACAAGGTTGTATGTCTGCCAGTGGGTGAAAATGTTGGCCAGAGGCTCTCCAAACCCTCACCCTCTTTCCCCTGGGGGGAAGGAATGGCTCAGGATTCACTAACTTAGTGTTGACGACTCCATAGAACACAATTGCTGCAAATAAGGAGAAAAGAACGGGTCTTTAAATTTACCACGTTCTGATCCATAGTATCAAGACATTTGTACAACATGAACGTAGGAGACTGGGAAGAAATTTGAGAACAATTGTGGAAACGTGTCAAGTGCAGCATGATTTTTACCCGGAGGTGTCAGGCTTCTTACTAATGAGGGCTGCTAGAAATAGGTCATTTCTCATTTCAAGAGCATTTTAAATATGGATCTCTCCTTAATGATGTGTTGCTGATTTGACAGATGTTTTGTTGATTTTCAAAACTGTAGACCCTCCTGCCATTTTACAGGATCTTAATCGAGCTGGGATGTTTCTTTGGCTGTGAAACATCTTTTCAGATTGCAGATAATTAGTGATGTGCTCACCTGGGAATTAAAGCCAGAGGTGGAGAGAAGGAGACAGTGAACTTGTGTCTTCTCCTGTTTCCTCCTTTTTCAAGCTCGTTTTTCCTCGATGCTCAGAGCTGGAGGAGAACGTGTGATGATATTTCTTGCTCAAGTGAAGAAATATCCATTCTCCACACAGGCGAGCATGTTTTTGTTGTGCATTTAGACTACCTTTTAGGAAATTAAGCACAGAGTCTCCTTCCCTTTCCTCGCCCCTGGGACCTCATCAATGTGCTACTTTGGCTTTTTCCTGGGAAATCAGTCTTTTCCACTTGATGTTACTTCATGTGCCTTTCCACATTGTGAATTTTTAGTTAACATTTCGATGACTATATATCATTTGGTTGGGTGTTTGGTTTAGTATTTTAATTTTTTGTAAAGGTTGGAAATTTCAAATTCCTCTTCATGTGGAAGGCACAATTTTATCTCTCTAAAAAGAAGTTTCTTCTCCCCTTCAGTCCTGGAAGTTCGCAGTCATCAGTTTTTTTCTGTCCACCCCTAGAAAAGGAAGCTGTTAGTGCTTTCCATACAAGGTGTTCTAGTTTGCTAATGCTGCCAGAATGCAAAACACCAGAGACAGATTGGTTTTTATAAAGGGGGTTTATTTGGTTACAAAGTTACACTCTTAAGGCCATAAAGTGTCCAAGGTAATGCATTAACGATCAGGTACCTTCACTGGAGGATGGCCAATGGTGTCCAGAAAACCTCTGTTAGCTGGGAAAGCATGTGGCTGGCGTCTGCTCCAAAGTTCTGGTTTCAAAATGGCTTTCTCCCAGGATGTTCCTCTCTAGGTTGCAGTTCCTCAGAAATGTCACTCTTAGTTGCACTTGGGGTATTTGTCCTCTCTTAGCTTCTCTGGAGCAAGAGTCTGCTTCCAACAGCCATCTTCAAAATGTCTCTCATCTGCAGCTCCTATGCTTTCTTCAAAGTGTCCCTCTTGGCTGTAGCTCCTCTTCAAAACATCACTCACAGCTGCACTGAGTTCCCTTTGTCCGTCAGCTCATTTATATGGCTCCAGTGACTCAACTTAGACCCACCCTGAATGGGCGGAGCAATACCTCCATGGAAGTTATCCAATCAGAGTCATCACCCACAGCTGGGTGGGGCACATTCCAAAGAAACACTCAAAGAATTACAATCTAATCAACACTGATAACATCTGTCCACAGGAGATTACATCAAAGATAATGGCGTTTGGGGGACACAATACATTCAAACTGGCACAGGGGGTTTATTTGGTTACAAAGTTACAGTCTTAAGGACAGAAAATGTCCAAGGTAAGTTATCAGCAATTGGGTACCTTCACTGGAAGATAGCGAATGGCGTCTGGAAAACCTCTGTTAGCTGGGAAGGCATGTGGCTGGCAACTGCTCCAGAGTTCTGGTTTCAAAAGTGCTTTCTTCCAAGATGTTCCTCTCTAGGCTTCAGTTCCTCAAAAATGTCACTCTCAGTTGTTCTTGGGGCATTTGTCCTCTCTCATCTTCTCCAGAGCAAAAGTCTGCTTTCAAAGGCCATCTCCAAAATGTCTCTGTAAACTGCAGCTCCTCTCTCAGTTCCAGTTCTTCAGTGTCCCTCTTGGCTGTAGCAAGCTTACTCCTTCTGTCTGAGCTTATATAGTGCTCCAGTGAACTAATCAAGACCCATGCTGAATGGGTGAGGCCACATCTCCACGAAAACTATCCAATCAGAGTCATCACCCACAGTTGGGTGGGGCACATCTCCATGGAAACACTCAGAGAATTACAATCTAATCAACACTGATACATCTGCCCACACAAGATTGCATCAAAGATAATGGCGTTTGGGGGGACACAATACATTCAAACTGGCACCCAAGGAATATACCATGGGGGTTGTTTGGGACAAAAAGTAGGAAAGACATGCAAATTAAGACCCAAAGACAAAGAAAAGTGTTAAGAAAAAGTCCATCCAGTTTCATACATGTTGTAGGATATATCAGACTTCATTTTTTTATATGGCTGAAACATCTCCATTGGACAAGTGGATGACATTTTGTTTATCTGTACATCTGTTGATGGACACCTGGGTTTCTTCGACCTTTTGGTGGTTGTGAATTCTGCTGCTAGGAACATTGGTGTACAAGGATCTGTTTTAGTCCCTGCTTTTAGTCCTTTTAGGGTTATGCCTATCGAGACATGGCACCAGAATTCCTTTTAGGGTGATGGACATGTCTCGGAACTAGAGAGAAGTGGTGGTTGCACAACCCTGTGACTGTACAAAATGCCACTTAATTGTACACTTGGAAATGGTTAATAGTCAATTTGATATTACGTGAATTTTACATCTATTTGAAAACAAACAAGCCTGTTCTACAGATTACTCCACATTGCTTGGAAAACCATTGAGTCCCTCATTCTCCAAGACAGTCATGGGCAAGATGGTGCCCAGGCACTTGGGAAGATAAATCTTGGGTTTGATGATGTCAGACAATTCCGGATGTCTTTGCATCTGATAGAATCAGGAATGGAATTAATTTCTGCCAAACTGGAAGGGTTTTAGAGACAGGGACAAATATTTAAATGCTTCTGTAAACCTCCTTTGCCTTATAGGTTCCTACTCAGTTCATCGAAAAACCATTGCTAACTTTATCTCCTACCTTGAATAATTCTTTCTCTTTTTATGACTTGGTGCTCTGATAGTGCGATACAGTGCCACATTTGTCTTCATCCAATAAACTCTGCCTGCTGAGGAGATGCTAACGAAGAACAGGGAACTACGATGAGGGCAGATCTATGTGTGGGCAAGCAAAGTCTCTGCTAAAGAGGCAGGAAGTGCTGTTTGGGTTTGCATTCTGGTCTCAGCACTCATTTACTGTTTGACCTCTTGGGAGTCTTCCAACTGTGAAGTAGGTATAATTTCTAGCCTCAAATTGTAGAGGGAGAGAACACACCAAGACAAGATATCCCAACTTCCTTTCTCCACACTTGTTATGGGTTGAGCAGAGTGCTCCAAAAAGACACGTTCAAGTCCTAACCCTTGTCCCATTGATGTGACTTCATTTGGAAATAAGGTCTTTGAAGATGTAGCTAGTTAAAATGAGGTCACAGTGGAGTAGAGGGGCCTTGCTGCAATAAGACTGTGTCCTTGAAAGAAAAGGAGGAGGCTGTGTGAAGACAGAGCAGAGCTTGGGGTGATGTAGCCACAAGCCAAGGATACCTGGGGCCACTGGAAGCTGGAAGAGGCAGGAAGGAACGTGTCTTAGAGCCCCCAGAGGGAGCACAGCCATGCAACACCTTGATTTTAGTCATTAGGCCTCCAGAACTGTAAAAGAATAAATGTGCATGGTTTTAAGCCACCCACTGTGTGCTAGTTTGTTATGGTAGCTCTAGGAAATGAATAGACCAAAGAAATAAAAAATACAGGTGTGCTTAGGAATCAGGAGTGAGAGAGCATAGACTCCCCAAAGAGTGAAGGACATGATGAAGATGGTGACTTTCATCCCGAGGTAGAGTCCAAAGATAGAAGTGAGTACCTGAGCAGGACGCTAAATCAGAGCTACAGTGTTGGTGAACTCTCTTTCTAGTTGTTGGTTGACCCCAGTGTGGTCGGTGTTGGGGTGTCAGAAATTAAAAAAAAAAAAAAAATCTTTATTTTGACTCTTCAAGACTTAAGTTCCAAATTCTCTTTTCTTTCTGTGCATGGGCATAGGGTGCTTAATTATTAGCAAAGAACATCTCGGAGAGGATGTGCAGAAACATTAAAAAAAGAATGCACTGCCATCCCACCTCCCGCTGCGTTCTCCAGCACTCTGACAGCTGCTGCAAAGCCCACGTCCAAATTCATGTTTAATTTTTGATTCCCGTTTCCCTTTTTTCATCAGACACACTCATTCCTTTTATTTTCTAAGATGTAAATTCAGCCAGATCTAAGATGCTGGAAATCAGCCTTAATTTGCAGTGGAATTCTCCACTCTAACTAATGATATTCAGCAAACGGCTGGAGAATCTAAGGAACATGTGTTTCAAATTGAACAACAATGATAGAGTTTTGTTTGCACTCATAAATAATGAATTTTTCTGAGACCACAAGTAGAGCTTGTCTAAATTAGACTCTCCAGCTCAGTAATTGACCTGGCACACATGCTGGGTCAGTGTGGTCAGCAAGCTGGTGCCCTTGTGTGCGGAGGGGGCAGCCGGTGGCGTGGATGATGGACATCAGAAAAGCAAAAACGGAAAGAAAGGAGGGGAGGAACATGTAGGCCTGTGTGCAGAAACGCGTGTGCTTGATTATCTTCAGCCCAAGGCAAAGCAAGTGGCATTTATAGCCCCAATTTACTAAGCGTTAATCATGGCAGAGTTGGGGTAAATCATTTTAATGTTAAGATTTATGGCCCCTGGCCCAAGGACTAATTTCCATAAGGCATTTACAAAATCCATCTTGTCCTGTGAGGATGTGATAAGTGGGTGCCTCCACGGGACCCTGACCCAGCAGCCCCTCCCCACGCAGGACACAGTTTTCTTTCCTTCCTTCCTTCCTTCCTCTCTCCGTCCTTCCCTTCCCTCTTCCTTTCCTTCTCTCCTTCCTTCCCTCCCTGCCTCCCTCCCTCCCTCCTCTCTCTCTTCCTCCTTCCTTCCTTCCTCCCTTCCCTCCCTGCCTCCTTCCCTCCCCCTCCCTCCCTTGTCCTTCCTTCCTTCCTTCCTTCTCTCTCCTTCTTTCCTTCCTTCCTTCCTATCTTCCTCCCTCCTTTCCTTCCTTCCTCCTTCCCCCTCCCTCCCCTCCTTGATTCTTTCCTCCCTCCCTCCCTCCTCCTTCTCTCCATCCCTCCCTCCCTCCTTCCTCCTTCTCTCCTTCCTCCTTCCCTTCCTTATTCCCTCCTTCCTCCCTCCCTTCTTTATTCCCTCTCACCCTCTCTCCCTCCCTCCTTCCTTCCTTCTTTCCTTCCTCCCTCCCTCCTTTTCCTCTATCCCTTCTTCCTTTCCTCCCTGACCCCTCTTTCTCTCTCTTTCCCTTGTGCCTGCATCACTTACATGACAGCTGGAGTAAAAGACTGGCTGTGAGGGGACCAGCAAGTAGAAGCCGTTCAGTGGGTTTCCAGAAAGGAGGCACTGGTGTGGACATGAAAGCTGTGGGTAGACCAGATGTACACAGAGCTTAGCTGCTCGGACCCTCTACATGGAATGTTGTGTCCTCTACATAAAATATGATTCTGCAGAGAACTTGATTAATCTCTGGAAGTCATGGCTCAATTAGGCCCATGATTTTATAATCACATGTGGGCTTGCTTGTTATTGTGTTCCCAGAAGAGATGGTCTGCGGTGATGAAACCACAGTGCTGGGTGGGAGGGGTCAAGCAGAGTGTGCATGTTTATGAAGCAAAATCACTCTGAAGGGCTGTCCCTCCCTCCTGCATTCCATACGCACGTTGTAAGTTCCATGTTGGGTAAGTCGACCTTAAATGAAATTTTACCTGAAAATGAAATTTCTGTAGGTGTTGGGTTTTAGAGGGGTCCATGAGAGAGTGGCAGGGCTTGGCAGGTGACCTGTGCTGATGACATTGTCCAGTGGCCTCAGGAGCAGCTGTTCTCTCCTCGTCTGAGGTCCCTCCATGGACTTGCAGTGATCTGGTGATGAGGGAGAGAAGGACATTTGTCTGGGAATTCGCTCCATGCCCAGCACAGGTGGTGCTTGGTGGGGGACGGTGTCTTTGGAGAGGGGCTCAAACATCTCTGTGTTAAAGGACCATCCAGCCCACCTGCCCATGGACGGTGCTTCCTGGACCAAGAACAGTGATCAGATGTTAGCTGAGCACTCACTATGTGCCAGACTTCTCAGGAATCGAGAGTGATCCTTGCTCTCAAGTGGTCTAGTGATGAGGGCAGCTGTCTTGTTTTCCAGTAGCTGCCATACATATTTCCAGAAACTGGGTGGCTTAAAGCAGTAGAAATTCCTTCCTTCACAGATTTGCAGTCTAGAGGGAGGGTCCTTCCCTGCCTCTTCCAGATCCTGGAGGCTTCCGGCATTCCTTGGCATTCCTTGGCTTGTAGATGCATCGGCCCATCACTGCCACCATCATCACGTAGCTGTCTCCCCTGTGTGTCTTCTCCTTTTCTTGTAAGGACACCAGTCTTATTGATGAGCACCAACCCTACTGCAGTGTGATCTCATCTTACCTAATTACATCTGCAAAGATCTTTGTTCCAAATAAACTCACGTTCACAAGTACCAGGGATGAGGACGCCAGCATACTTTTTTTGGGGGGGAGGTGGGCACAATTCAATCTTTAAGAGTGGCACTCACACTTATCAAAGGAAGGGATGCAAAGGACACTACCTGGGGAAATAGTGAGTGGAGCTGACTGTGCCTTCTGAGCTGAGCTCAGTGGTGTTGCCAGTGATGATGCTGTCCTGCCTGGAATTGAGTAGGGGTCTGTAGTGATCTCTCAGTTGCCCCACATCACCTCCCCAAGTCCCTTTGCTTCTCTGAAAGGAGAACCTGGATGACTCAGAATATGGGAAGTGGCAGGCATGCAGTTCCAGATGGTTCCTAGAGCTGACCCTTGTCATGTTAAGTCAATTCTCTAGGAGCTAAGCCCTTAGACCTGGAGATAGAATCAGATTCTGAATGGCTCTGATGGTTCATTTTTTTTGTGTGAACTTGTCTAGTTTATGGAGTCCAGTTGTTTGGTCAAATCTTGGCTTACGTGTTGCCTTGGAGGTCTTTGTAGATGGGATTAGCATCTGCAGTCAGTTGACTTTGCACAAACGAGATGAACCTACATAATATGGGTGGGTCTTTTCCAGTCAATTGGAGGCCTTCAGAGCAAAGAACTGAGGCTTTCAAGAAGAGGAACTTCTGCCTCAAGGTGACAGTTTCAACTCCTCTTGGAATCCCAGCCAGCCAACATGCCCTACACAGTTCAAACTTAAGAATGCAACAGCACTCATCTCTTACTGGAATTTCCAACTTGATGACCTGTCCTACAGATTTCAGACTTGCCAGCCTTCATAATTCATAAATCAGTCCCTCTCTCTCTCTCTCTCTCTTCCCACATGCACACTCACATCCTGTTACTTCTGTTTTTCTGCAGAACCCTGATGAACAGACTGGGCACTGGGTGGACAAGAGGACAACAGGTCATCTCTTGGTGGAGAAGTTGGGAAGTGGGTCCTCAACTTGGTAGAGAAGGTGATCTCTTGGTGGAGAAGTTGGGAAGTGGGTTCTAACTTGGTAGAGAAGGTGATCTCTTGGTGGAGAAGTTGGGAAGTGGGTTCTAACTTGGTAGAGAAGGTGATCTCTTGGTGGAGAAGTTGGGAAGTGGGTCCTCAACTTGGTAGAGATGTTGGGAAGTGGGTTCTAACTTGGTAGAGAAGGTGATCTCTTGGTGGAGAAGTTGGGAAGTGGTTTCTCAACTTGGTAGAGAAGGTGATCTCTTGGTGGAGAAGTTGGGAAGTGGGGTCTTGAGGGACCTGAGCAGGGTGTGGTCTTATTTAACATGGAAACGGCACTAAGGTGTTCCAAGAGCAGCTTCATTGCCATGGAATCAAGGACACCCCAAAGAGGTGTTGTAAGATGGGACTGAAAAGCAGACCCAGAGTTTGTGTCCATTGTGAAGGGAATGTGTTTGGGGAAAATAATTTAAGTTACATTCATGAGGTGATGGGTCCTGCACCATCAGTTATTGTCCAAGAAAGGAAACTGAGGGTTTTCCTCCTGAAGACATGGGGGGCTGTGGCCCCCCTTCCTGGCCTATCTCAAGCCTTTTCTGCTCCTCCCCCCAGATACAGTGTGTGAAAGGCACTGGTGAAGTTTTTGTGACTAATTAATTTCATTTTACCAGTCATGCTTCCTATATTAAAAAATTATCTTAAACTGCAAAGAACCAGGCCAATGGATGTGGGTACAGAAGGTGAAGTTTTTGCAGTTTGTTGCCTGCTTTTTCTCGATCCCCTTTCACAGCCTCTAACCCTTTCACAAAGTGTTAATTTTCTCTTCTCACTGAAGCCAAAAGCAGAATTTTGAGGACAAATGAAACTGCGGAGATATTCCAAATGCTCAGTGAGGGGGTGGGGGTGATTGGGTTGCAAACCCGAAGCTCCAAGTGGCAATATTTATTCCCAGAGGACCTCACAATGAGAATCATAACGGTTGAAACTGTAAGAAAACCACACAGACGGGAAGAAGCTTTTTTTTTGGTTTGTTTTCAGATCTGGCAGATAAAAGCCTTAGCAAAGATCTCTATACTGGAACTTGTTTAGCCTAATAAGAAATTTCCTTTGAACAAACTATTTGCTTACCTATTAGCTCAAAACAACAGAGCAGTTACTTGATGATTATACTTAAAAAAAATCATAGATCTGTGAAAAATCCACTTTTAATAAATCCTACAGTTATCCTCAATCTGCTTGGTGTAAAATAAGGAATTAAATTAGTAATGTAACTTTACCAAAAATATTCACCTGTCTTCCAGCTGTTCTCTATGGCACTGTAGATATGCTGTGTTTTATGGTATGCATTTTTCTGTGCAATAGGTATTCATTGCATCTATTTTTTTTTTTTGACGGATGCTAGTGATAAAGTCACTGAAAAATCAAAGTTTAGCCCTGTGTGCCCCTTCTGAGTGGACTCCGAATAGTTCCTGAAGTTTGCCACATTCGAGAAGTTCTCATCTCACTTTTTACTTCACCTCTGTTTTGGCTGCATGTGCTCTGAAACCCAAAGTGTGTCATGAAATTTTTACGAAACTTTAAAACTGAAATTAATTTTAATTTACTTTAAATACATTCAACATAGCACCATAGGGTGTTTCAGAAAGTCAGTAGGAATAGGTGATAAGGTGACAGTGTTTAAACACTATGTATGCATTTAGTCAACAGGAATACTTTTTCCAGCTAAATAAATAAATATCAAGCAGAAAATCCTTTTGGTGACCATTTAAAAATATTCAACTTTGTTTCTTAGAACACACCATATTTTCTCAGTTCAAAGATGGGGTTGGCTGTAAGATAAACTAGTGATGCATTTTTTAAAAGGACACTTGTTCTTTGAAAACAAATTTGCACAATGTATATTACATGCTGTTGGGGATTGAGTCTTGTCCCTCCTAAAGACAAGTTCAAGTTGTGTCACTTCCATTCTATAGGTGTGAGCTCTTTTGTAAGTGGGATCTTAGGAGACCCTATTAAAATAAAGCCAAATGCACATCTGCTAGGAAGGCTATTATTAAAAAACTGACAATAACAAGTGTTGCCAAGGATGCGGACAAATGGAACCCTTGTACATTGTTGGTTGGGCTGTGAAGTGGTGCAGCTGCTGAGGAAACAGTTTGGAGGTTCCTTAGAAAGTTAAGTGTAGAATGACCAAATGACACAAAGAATCCGCTCCCAGGTATATACCCAAAGGAATTGAAATCAGGGACTCAGATATTTGCACACCAGTGTTCACTGCAGTTTTGTTCACTGCAGCTTTGTTCAATAGCCAAAAGGCGGAAGCAACCCAAGTGTCCATCCACAGATGAAGGGACAAACAAAATGTGGTGCATGCATTATATTCTGGAATATTATTCAGCCATGAAAAGGAATGACATGCTGGAACATGCGATAACATGGATGAACCCTGAAGTCATCACGTTGAATGAAATAAACAAGACACAAAAGAACAAGTATTGTTTGATTTCCTTTCTACGAAATCCTTAGAATAAGCACATTTCTGGAGGTAGAAAGCAGGATGGTGGTTGCCAGGGGTGGTGGGATGGGGGGATGAGGAGTTATTGTTAAATGAGTATAGGTTTCAGTTTAGGATGCTGAAAGTTGTCTGGAAACACACTGTGACAGCTACACAGTATTGTCATAGACTTAAGGTCAAGAATTGCCCACTTAAAATGCTTAAAATGAATTTCATGTTTTGTATATCTTACCACAATTAAAAATAATAAATTAAAAAAAAAAGATAAGGCCAATTGACTCAGGGTGGCCTTAACCCAATGTGACTGGACTCCTTATGAGCAGGGGAAATTGGACACAGTTAAAGGAGACAGGAGAGAGACAGCATGTGATGGAGGCAGGGATAGAGTTACGGATGCTGGCAAACCACCCCCAGAACTCTGCAGATGTCAGACGGAACACGGCTCTGCCAACACCTGGGTTTTGGACCTCTGGCCTCTAAAACCAAAGCAATATATTCCCGTTGTTTAAGCTGAGCAGTGTGAGTTGTTTTGTTATAGCAGCCCTGGCAGACTGAGACAATTCCTACTTCCTTTTTAAGTAATATTTTGATTTCAGAAATGTTAAGATAAATAAAAATTCCTCAGTGTTCAGGACATAAAGAAGTGTGTTGATGGTAACTCAGCCTTTTGCTGAATTTGAAGTGAGTGAGGATGCGGACCTCTTATGGTGGAGTGGTGACAGTGTATGACCTGAGAAGACATCATCACGTGGAGACATAATTGTATTGGTGAGGCCCATCCTCCATCCTCCAGCAATCACTCCTTTCATTGCCTTCTTGCACCCACAGTTCAGGTGGACTTGGCCTGGTAACTGGGATGTACTCTTGGGATCTGGGCTCACCGTCATCATCGATGTTATGGTTAACTATTAAGGAAAGACACCCCCCCCCCAAATAGCTGCCCAGTGTATCCACCTCAGAAGGCTGTGCCAACAAACCCCAGCAATTCTAGATGGGATAGATGAATTCCAAGGAGGTTTGAGTCAAACCTTGCCCAAGAACCTGTTGCCTTGGTTAAATTCACCTCTTCCCATCGAAATTGCCCTGAACCCACATGTGAGAAAGACACACCTGAAGCATCGATGTCAAATTTCAGCTAGAGAGAACATTAAAAAATTGGCCACAGTCAAAAATAAAAGTTATCTAAAAGGATACAAGAGTCAGACTAGCATCAAAAGGTATCAGTAAGGCCAAATAATAGATGACAATCCAGCCCTGCCTTTAAAGTTCTGTGAGAAAGTTCTTTTGAACCTAGAATTCCTATCTGAGCAAATGATCATGTTTGAGTGAATGCAGACCATTTCTGGTATGCAATGACTCAGACATTTTACCTCCCACTCACGCTTCCTTAAGAGGTTATTTACTTTAGGATGCATTTTAGCCTTAGGGAACTGTTCTAGTTTGCTAATGCTGCCAGAATGCAAAACACCAGAAATGGATTGGCTTTATAAAAGGGGATTTATTTGGTTCCACAGTTACAGTTTTAAGGCCATAAAGTGTCCAAGGTAACACATCAACAATCAGGTACCTTCACTGGAGGATGGTCAATGGTGTCTGGAAAACTTCTGTCAGCTGAGAAGGCATGTGGCCGGCATCTGCTCCAAGTTCTGGTTTCAGAATGGCTTTCTCCCAGAACGTTCCTCTCTAGGCTGCAACTCCTCTTCAAAATGTCTCTTTCAGTTGCTCTTGCGGCGTTTGTCCTCTCTTAGCTTCTCCAGAGCAAAAGTCTGCCTTCAAAGACTGTCTCCAAAAATTCTTGGTCAGCTGCAGCTCCACTCTCAGCTCCTGTACATTCTTCAAAGTGTCCCTCTTGGCTGTTGCAAGCTCGCTCCTTCTGTCTGAGCTTATATAGTGCCCTAGTAAACTAATCAAGGCCCATGCGGAATGGGTGTGGCCACACCTCATAGGAAATTATCCAATCAGAGTTATCACCCACAGTTGGGTGGGTTACATCTGCATGGAAACACTCAAAGAATTACATCTGTCCACACAAGATTACATCAAAGACAATTGCATTTTGGGGGACATAATCCATTCAAACCAGCACAGGAACTGAGAGACCAATTTGGATCTTGAGTTAAAGGGTATGAAAGACTGACAGGTCTCAGAATAAAAATCAGATTGTCTTCCTGAGGTGTCTCGGGAACTTAAGCATCTTACAAAGGTAAGTGGTCAGTACAAGAAAAAGAGACAGGCAATGAGCAGCTTGGGGTGGTTTGTCTTGTATCCAGCTGGTTAAGCTGTAACTGTCTTCCCAGGATGCCCCAGTCTGTTCAGTTCCAAGTCAGGGTTGAGGTGAAATTTGGGAGGTGCCGTGAGACAGCGACCATTCTTTGGAAGGGCCTTGGGGTGGATATAGGGACAGCCAGAGGCAAAGTTGAGCACAGGCTTCAGCTTGTCCTTGTTCTCCACCTTCCATGTCCAGCCATTTTTCCTGATCCTAGAGGACAATGGCAATGCTTGACCACTCACTGGATCCTTGCATGGAGAAACCTGGGAAGGAGAGCCACACTGAGTCCACAGCATCTTCCCCTGCCTTTGACAGCTTCTCAGTGTGACTGCTGATGTCTCCTTCACCTTTTGTGTTTCACATACCCAGCTCACCACACCTCTGTGCAGGATCTAATCCCTGTAACGAATCCCTTACTCCTTAACAGGATTTTGCTTCCCTAACCGATACAAGACTCCAAAAAAAAAAATGACCCAGTAAAGGAAACTCAACTGATCATAGATAGCATAAGCCATATAGTGAAATGTGTTTATGATGTCACAGGGCATGCATTAACTTGCAGGTTTCAGAACCAAATGAATGCATGAAGCTTGGAAGGCTTAAAAATCGTTACAGATCAGAAAGCCGATGGCACCGATCTCAACCATGGGAAAAGTCAAGTGTGTTGATGTCAGTTGAGAAGTGGGAAGGAGGAGAGGGAGATGGAGATGGAGGGGTGGTGAAACAGCTAATGTTACAAAGTGAGACGTGCTGCCTAAAAGGGAAGAAATAAGAAGCAAAGTTGCCACTGTTGGTTTTGAGGGCACATGGTGACCCAAACACTGAGTGCATGCTTTTTAAGTAACTTATTCAATGCTCATTCAACTCCGTGAGATGCCTCCCGTTGTTTTCCTAATTTTACGGGAAGTGAGGAAGTGGAGACACAGAGGGTAGATAATTTCACAAAGAGAGGGATGGATATTATTGATGTGACTGTATTGGGATGTAAAGGGGCAGGTGAGGTGAGGGGCTGGGTGAATGAGCCAAGTGTGCATTTATCACCAAGAGGAACAAATGGAGAAGTCAGCATCCTACTCTCCTGAGGCTGCTGTAATAAAACACCACAAACCTGATGGCTTAAAAGCACAAAGGTGTTTGTCTCCCAGTTCTGGAAGCCAGAATTCTGAAGTCAAGTTGTCGGCAGGACTGGCTCCCCTGAAATCTGCGTGGAGGAGCCTCGCTTGCATCTTCCAGCACCTGGTGTTTGCCGACTGTCCTTGACTTTCCTCAGCTTGTGGCTGCGTCACCCGTTTCTGCTGCTGACATCACGTGGCCGTCTTCTCAAGTCCATTTGCCGCTGTGTCTGCATTTTCCTCTTCTCCTAAGGACACCAGTTGTATTGATTAGGGGCCAACCCTACTGCAGTGAGACAGCATCTTAATTTAACCAATTCCATCTGCAACGACCCTATTGCCAAATGAGTCCGCATTCTTAAGTATCAGGGTTTAGGATTGCGACATACAATTTTTGAAAGATACAATTCAACCCATAACAGAAGAGTATACATTTGTTAAGAGACAGGAAACCAAAGAGCTAAAAGGAAAAACTCATCAGATGAAAAAGGTTTGTCTCTGAGAAATGAAATGCATTTGAGGGAAGGGAACTGTCACTTTTTTTCATAGTTCCTTCTGTATTATTTGCCTTTTTTCCCATTTGTTGCTTTGATTAAAATACCGCATATATGGGTTAAAGGAGTCAGTGAAACACTGTGGGTTTTGGAATTTCTTCATGCACTAACACATCTCTCAGCAATGTAAGGGGGATGACACTCATTCCAGAAAGTTCTCCAGGTAACTCCAGTCATGCGCCAATCCCCAACTCAAGGGTCTCCCTGAATCATAGAACCCACCCCCCACCTGAGACACACAGATGGTGAAACGACTTTTATAGAACTGAGCGAAGGGCAGCCTCACCTCCATCCCAGTGCTCCCTCCATCCCAAGTACACATGACAGGAAAGTGGGAATTCCCAGGCTGATTCCTTTCTCCATCTATCCCAGACCAGGTCCATGATAGCAGCTAATGAAATGAACCACAATGACTTTTTTTATGAATGTGAAGTGACTCAGATATACTTACTGGAAAAAAAAATCAATTTAGTTTTCTGGGGCTGCCATAATAAATCACCACAAACAGAGTGGCTTAAAACGAAGGGAATGCATCCTCTCACGGTTCTGGAGACCAGAAGTATTACATGAAGGTGTTGACAGGGTTGCTTCTTTCTGGAGGCTCTAGAGAAGGATCGTTTGCATGCTTTCCTCCTGGATTTGGGTGGCTGCTGACAATCCTTGGCATTGCTTAGCTTGTAGATGTGTCACTCCATTCTCTGCCCTTATCATCACATGGCCATTCCCTCTGCTTCTTCCATTTTATCTTCTAAGGACACTTGCCATTAGGTTTAGGGCTCAGCCAGATCATTCAAGATGACCTCCTCTGGAGACCCTAAACTAATTCTATTTGCAAGGACCCTTTTCCCAAATGAGGTCACATCAGAAGTTCTGGGGGTTAGTTAGGGTATAGACATATTTTTGGATGGCCACCATCAAACTCTCTATACTTTATTTGTTGCATCTTCTTGTTTTTGCAACTGTTAACTACTCTTAAAGAGTTTATCTCACCTAAGCCTCTGAAGCACAGAAGGGCTGCCTTGACTCATTCATGTCACATCCCTCAGCCAAGGGACAACTGGGAAGCAGAGCTTTGCTTCTGAAATTGTAAGACTTTATGATTTTTCTTGCTTTGCTTTGTATTTTTTGCCTTATCACTTAAAAGAATGTCTACTAATTTTAAACATACACACCAGCCCATCCCAGATGCCATGTCAATCACCAACAACCTGGCAGCCGTCAGTCTATAGAAGAAAGTTCTGGAAGGGGAGACAGGCTCGGACATCTTCTCCCCCTGCCCACATGCAGATAGTCTTAGCTTCAAAGGATGTAGAGCTCCAAGCAGAGTGGTGAGTCCGGAATTGATGGACCTCATTAAGGGGATGCACAGACCCCCAAATAACTGCACCACTCTTGGATGAAGCTTCTCCTTTCAGACCCATCATCTCATCACCTGCTGGGACAGCACAGGGTGGGTGTAGGGGCAGGGCAGACACCCTGGATTGGTCTGAATTTTGGCTGCCACTTACCAACTGCATGTCCCAGCCCCACTGACTCTCCTGCTAAACAGGAACATAATATCCAACTTCTAGAGTGGCTGAAGATGACAGAGGATGCAGCAGAACCACACCAGGCACGTGACATGACTTTATAAACAATACTTCTTCACTGTCTCCTCATCCACAGCTTCTCCAGCACCCGGAGAAAGGTAAGTGACCATTCTCAGCTTTTCCCAGAACTATTGGGGAAGGCTCGATTCTCTGCTCTACTGAGGTTGACGCATGGCTATGGATTTGGAATTGATCCTTTCTGCTTTCCTTCAGTTGTTTTCCTAGAGTGTGAGCTCTTTAGGAGGTCACTCAGGAGCCTTTATTATGCATGTGATCCACGTTGCTGTTTTTCCTTGCTTCAGTTCGTGCCTTTTGCAGCTCCTGCTTTGAGGACACCCCCCCCCCCCCGCCACTGCTTTGCGTGTTCTCAGGATTCCCACTGGTTTCATATTCTATTTCCTTGGCTTATCTTGCCTTGCCTTCAGCTCATGTTATTTTAAAGTTTGGAGTTAAATCTTATGGTTATGGGGCTAACTGTGGCATCTCCTCTGCATACCAATGGAGCACCCAGAGACTCCAGACAAGACCCCATCCTGCCTGGCCCCACCTGGACAGCCTAGAACTTCCGCAGCTGGGTCCTTGGAGGGGTCTGTCATCTGGTGTGAGGATTCTCCCTTAGCACCCCTGCTACAGCCCACCCCTCATTCCTCTTGGCTGTGTTCAAGGCATCTAGAAAGGAGCTTGCTTCCACAACCCATGTTTCTGGAGAACCAGCCAGTGTTACCAAGGGAGGTATGAAAAGGTCTGAGTTCTTGGGGTGGAAGCTGTGGGGGACCATCACCCACTCCACATGGGGGTGTCAAACCCACCCCCACCACTGGTTTCAGCCCCAAGACTCAAGCCCTCTGTATGGGTTTCCTGGAGGTGCTGTAACAAAATTATACATGCTGCCTGGATTAAAAACATGGGAATTTACTGTCTCACAGCTTTGGAGACCAGAAGCCCAAAATTAAGATGCCAGCAGGCCCATGCCCCCTTTCGAAGGGAGGCTCCTTCCTTTCCTCTCCCAGTTCTTGGGGCCCTGGTGTCTTTGGCTTGTGGCTGCATCACTTCAATCTCTGCCTTCATCTTCGCATGACCACGTCCCCTTCTTCCATCACCAAATCCACCTCTGTCTCCCTCTTTTAAAGACCTTTGTAATGACATTGAGTCCATACACATAACTCAAGATAACCACCCCCTCTCAAGACCCTTAATTTAATCACATCTGCAAAGTCCCATTTGCCATGTGTGGTGACACAGTCACAGTTCCAGGAATTAGGGAGAGCATATCTGGGGGATATTTTTTATCTGTCACAGTCTGCCTTCTGGTCTCTGGGGCATCTCAGCACTGCCTGGCAGGGATTCCTGGGGAAATTCAGCCCACATCTCCCCAGATAGCACATGGAGTCCCTTCAGCTGTAATCGCCTCAGCTCAGGGGGAGCTGTTTTCTATTCCATCTGACACTTTGCGTCTCCCAAGCTTTGTGGAGCAGCTTTATCCATGGTGGCTGTCACTTCTCTTGGCTTCTGTGGATTGCTCCTTTTTGTTCCTGAAGATCTGTTCAGAGCCTCTTTGGGAAGGCAAAGCTACAAACACACAGGGAGGCACGTTTAAACCCAAGTTGTTGCACTCTCCTGCTATTCTGACCCCAAAGACGATGTGCACCTTGAGGGGCCAACTCTCACTTTGTTAACTTGTGAAGCAAAATAAATTGGCTGCCCAAATTGGCATTGCTGGGGTGGATCCCCTCTCTTGAGAAATGACAGAGACTTTCTGAAGAGTTAAATATGAAAATTGGGGCTTTCTCAAAGAAACAGACTATGTCCTACAAAAGTTGCAGGTAAGCAATATTTGGGAATAGCTGGTGTTTTAGTTTCCGAGTCTGCTTAAAGCAGATACCGTGAAATGTGTTGTCTTGAACAATGGAAATTTATTAGCTTACAGTTTTAAGGTCGAAAAAATTTCAAGATCATGGCATCATCAAGGTGATGGTTTCTTCCCAAAGACTGACTGCAGGTGATCTTTGGTCCCTTCTACATGGCAAAGCATATGGCGGCATCTGCTGGTCTCTCCTTTCTCTTCCAGGTTTTGTTGATTTCCACATCTTGCTTCAGTGTCTTCCTCTCTCTTTGTCTGAATTTCATTCTCTTATAAAGGCTCCAGTGAGAGGATTAAGACCCACCCTGGATGAGGTGGGGCACACCTTAACTGAGGTAACCGCTTCAAAACATCCCACGTCCAATGGGTTTACACCCACAGGAATGGATTAAATTTAAGAACATGTTTTTCTGGGGTAACATACAGCTTCAAACCACCACACCTGGTTTTAGTCCAAGAGAGAAAACCTATCAAAAACAGATATGCACTTTGTAATAGCCCATCTATGTGTAAAAGACCCTACCTGGGAATGTCTTAATCTCTCCCTCATTTTTGAAAGATAGTCTCTCACCAGATATCAAATTCTTTGTTTTCTTTAAGCACTTTAAATAGCTCATAAAACCACCTTTTTGCCTCCATGGCTTCTGATGAGAAATTGACACTTAATCTTGTTGGGACTCCTTTGTATACAACATGTTGTTTTTCTCTTGTAGCTTTCCAAACTTTCTCCTTGTCCTTGGCATTCGCGTGTTTGGCTACAATGTGTCTGGACATGGTTCTCTTTGAGTTTATCCCATTTGAGGTTCCTTGGGATTCTTAAATGTGCATGTTCATGTCTTCCACGAAATTTGGGGAGTTTTCTGCCATTATGTATTTAAGTATTCCCTCTGCCCCTCTCTCTTTTTTCTCTTTCTGTGTCTTCCATAATGTGTATATTAGTATGCTTGATCATATCCCACAGGACTCTTAGGCTCTGTTCACTTTTTTTTTCATTCTTTTCTCTTTCTACTCCTCAGCTTGAATAATTTCAATTGTCTTGTGTCTGAATTCACTGATTCTTTTTCACTGCCAGCTCCAATATGCTGTTGAAACCCTTTAGAGATTTTTCATTTCCATTATTGTGGTCAACTCCAATATTTCTGTTTGGTTCCTTTTTAAAACATATCTCATCATTAAGATCCTCATATTTTTCATTTACTATTTTCCTGATATACTCTAGTCCTTTCTCTGTGTTTTCCTTCATATCATTGAGTATATTAAGGATTTTTTTGTTTTGTTTTGTTTAAGTCTTTGTCTAGTATGTCCCAAGTCCGTTTTTCTTCATTCATGGTGTATTAGTTAGGGTTCTCCTTGGAAACAGAATCAATGAGAGATGTCTCTTATTATCAAATTGTAAAAGTGACTCACGCAACTGCGGGAGCGCACGAGTCCAAATTCTGCAGAGCCATCAACAAGCTGTCAACTCCAAGGAAGACGTCCGACGAACTCCTCGGGAAACGAACCGACAACTTTGACGAACTCCTCAGGAAACGAACCGGCAACTTTGAAGAACTCCTCAGGAAACGAACCGACAACTTTGACGAACTCCTCAGGAAACGAACTGGCAACTTCGACGAGCTCCCCAGGAAAAGCTTCACTGAGCAGCTGAAGAAGAAGTGAAGGTTCTCTAACCGTCTGGCTTATAAGCCTCCAACTGATCACCCAGACCAAATCCAGCCAATTGCATTCTCTCACTGTGGAAACACACCCCTTGATGAGTCATCAGTCAGCTGCAGTCAATTGACTGATGATCCGACAAACCAACCAGCCTCAAATAGCCTCACAGGAATCATCAGGCCAGTGCCCGCTTGACCAGACAGCTAGGCCACCTAGCCAAGTTGACACATGAACCCAACCATCACACATGGTTTCTGGATTTTTATCTTGTTCCTTTGGATGGGCCTTCTTTTTCAGCTTTTTTTCCCCCTTGTAATATTTTTTGCATAGTATGCATTTTAGTATTTTAAAGTGTTAACTCTGGAATTTAGTCCCACTTCTGAATTTAATCCCTAAGTTGCCTGTTCCTTTAGTTTGTATCCAATTAGTGATGTGACCAAGATTTCCTTCAGTGCCATGAGCTAATGAGAACAAACCAAAGCAAAAAACACCTTTCACAGTCTTTGTGACTCAGTTCTGCCTTGGCTGATGGTGTTTTTCAGCGTTTAGTCCTCTTACTAAGAAGACCATCCCAAGGCGAATGTGAAGTACTCTCTGCAGGGAACTCTCCATCTCTTCTGAGCTGGCATCATGTCCTGGTCTTGGCTTGCTCGTGGCCTCATGGATTCTCCTGTTTACAAGAATTCAAATGCCCCCTCTACTGCCTATGAAATAGACCCTTTCCTTCTCCTGGGTGCTCCAGTGTGTGACTTAAAGCAGATAAACCTCTGTCCCAGACTGCTTTGACTTAAATTTTTCTTACACTGCCTTAGGTGTCTACAAACTGTTTCTGAGCAAGTCCTGGAAAGGAAAGCCAGACTCTAGTTTCCTTGTTCATTCTTTCAGGATGCCACATCATAGATTGTCAGCAACCTACAGGTTCCAGAGTATGCTTATAGGGGTAATTCTGCTCCCTCCAGAACAGGGTCACAAGCTCACAATGGATGTGCAAGCTGGCTCCACATTGCACCCAGGAGGGTGTGGGGAAGGCCCCAGTGAGGACACCAAGAGCTTCTCCTACCATCTTTAAAGCCATGTTTTCTCAACTCAGCACTTGTCCAATTGCTGCAACCCTTTAACTATTTTCCAGAGGTTTGAGGAAGATGGTTTTGCCAGTTTTTGCTAGTTGTTCAAAGATTCTGGGGAGAAATGGCCCGCAGGAGTCTCTTATGCTGATTTCTTGATCAACCAGAAGTCTGCTGTAGATTTTTCATCTAAACCCTTTATCAGATTAAGAAAGTCTCCTCTATTCATAGTTTGCTAAGAACTTTATTTTAAATAACTGAGGGATGTTGGGTTTTCTCAAACATTTTCTGCCTTCATCTTTAATGTGCTGAAATAAATTTGAAAAAAAATGTTGTTAAACTAACCTTGCATTCCTGCCATATACCTAACTTGGCTACAGCATTTTCATCCTTTTACATATATCTGGATTTGGATTTATTTTATTTAAGATTTCTGCATCTACATTTAAAAGTAAGAATGCCTTGTACTTTATCTTGCTCATACTGTCCATGTTGAGTTTGATGGGAATCACCCTTCATTTTCTATTCTCTGGGTGAGTGTGTCAATTTGCAATCATGCTTTCCTTAATAGGTAGGTATAACTCATAAGTGAAGCCATTTGGGTCTGTTTATAAGTCCCCTCATATTTTCTATTTTGTGTGTGTGTGTCCATTTGGTCATTTCTTTGGTCTTCAGTCATGAAAGTCCATCAGAATTGCATTCAGCTTCTATTTTGTTCCTTCTGGGTGGACAAATACAGTCATGGCCAAAGGGCCCTGAGTCCTGACTCATCTGGAGAGTTCCCACAAATTCACCTGGGGGGTTCTCACAGGCTGACCAGGGCAAGGTGGGAAGGGTCACACAGGCTCACCTGGCAGATTCTTACAGACTCACCTGGTAGGTTCTCTCAGATTCACCTGGGGGTTTTCAGACTCACCTCGGGGGTTCTCACAGACTCACCTGGGGGGGTTCCAACAGATTCACCTGGGTGATTCCCACAGACTCGCTTGGGGAGTTCTCATAGACTCACCTGGGAGGTTCTCACAGACTCATCTGGTGGGTTTTCATAGGCTCAGCCGTGTGGTTCCCACAGACTCACCTCGGTTGTTCTCACAGACTCACCTGGGGGTTCTCACAGACTCATCCAGGAGAGAGGTTCTCACAGACTCACCTGGAGGGTTGCAACAGACTCACCTTGGGGTTCTCACAGGCTCACCTGCGTATTTCCCACAGACTAACCTCAGTGGTTCTCACAGACTCAACCAGGAGGGGGGTTCTCAGAGGCTTACCTGGGGGGTTCCAACAGACTCACCTGGGGGTTCTTGCAGACTCCCCTGGTGAGTTCTCACAGATTTACCTGGTGGGTTCTCACAGATGTACCTGGGAGGGGTTTTCACAGAATTTGTCCAGTAATGTCTCACACTTTGTTAGCTCTCTGACATGTTTCAAGTGGCTAAAAAGCCATTTTGTTAATTTTTTTTCTTTCCCCCAGCTGGAGGGTTGATCCAAGCTGACAAATGCAGGTTCTCTCCATTGAAGCCAGCTCTGTTCCATGACAAACTGAAATTCTCTGGGAAGAACATTTGTGCAGATGTGCTCCTTTGTCATCTGCGAGTCAACTTCAGCATCTCTGCTCGGCCACATCATGTGGGCATCCAAATAGGAGGGTTAGAAAGAACTTCTCTGTTCTTTCTGGCAGAGGTGAGCTGGGCCCACATCAGCAAAATTGGGTCCAGAAATGAGGTTCCATGATCAGAATGCAGGGTTTTGTTTGAGGTACAGCTAGGTTAATTTTGGGGCAGGGCTTTCCCCATAATTGGACATGTTCTTGCTACATCATTGACTAAGTAGGAAAAGGTTCCCTATGTAGTAATTTACATTTCAGTTTTATTTTCCTGCAGGGTGGGAAGGAAAAATTGGTGTAGATTTCCAGTAGTTAGAAGGGAACATGCATTTAATAAAATAGAATTGTTCTGGACTATTTTTTAATGAGAACAGACTAGAGATTTAAATGTGAGCAAGGGATGAAGCTAAAGACACCCCATTTGATGGGGTGAATGCAAGAAGCGAAGAGAACATTCCCTCCTATCGGAGGCACATTTGTTAAATTAGGACAGCGAACCAAGCAAGAATAAAGGATCATTTTTTATGCTGTTTACACATTACGGGATCCCAGAGGACTACTTATTCGGGAGTAATAATGCATCAGGCACCACACATAAACTCAGATGATTGCAGCACCGCTGAGCAGACACGGATTAATTGATTTTTAGTGGAAGACACTCAGGAAGCTTGGCATTGCCCCCACTTCAAGAAGTGGCAGCTAACAATCTTGCACATATCAGGAAATTAAATCAAATGCACCTTCCCCTATAGCTCACCCAATCCTCTCTTTGCAAATCAAGAATCCTTGCTCACCTTTATCCTGGAGTCCTGCCCTTTTCCTGGGTTGCAATTTGTGTTCTTTTACTTAAAAACATGCTCAGATATTTCCTCTCACAAGTAAGTAATTTTATGGAATGTTTTAAAAAGGTGAAACTTCCAATAGATGTAACCTGGAAGGAAATTCAGGCTTCTTATTTTCCTGTCTTAGACACAGAGTTTTATCAAATGTTTTCTGCTAAATATTCTACCAAATATCATGCACATTTTTCTTCCCTACCTCTGCAGAAAAAAATGCAGATTAATATTTAGGCAGAATTTTTACCTGGCAGGGTATTGTTTCTGCAATAAGTCTGATTATTGAAGTGGCTGGCAAGGATATATCCAATTTCCTGACCCTCATGCTGGCTGATGACCTCAATGTATTCTTCTCCAGACCTTGCTATTAATTAACAGTTATGTTGCAACATTTGCTTATTTGTACATTCCTAGCTGCCTCGCTGCTGCCTCCTTGTCCAACCTAAGAGAAAGTACATCAGATCGCTAGGAAATGGACAATAGGAGAGAAAGAGAAGGGGGACAAGGGGATTAGATCATTTGATAATAGAAACAAACAAGTTGATGTATGCACTGATATGCTAAAGCAGATCATGGTTTGCAGCTTTGCAAAGCTCCCTGATCATCTGCTTGTCCCTCCAGCCCCAACCCCTCCTCTGTCCCTCTTAGGAATCCGACTGCAGCCTCCAGGACCCGTCTCCAGGCTCATCTCGGAGACCCCGACGCCCATCTCTAAGCATGCCTTTCTGAGGCGCCCCTCTGTTCTGCAGGATCAGCTTGCAGGAAACCAGCTTGCCAGTTGGACCCAGCCAACCCGGGACCCTTCCCCAAAGGCAGTTAGTGCTGTGGATTTCCTCCAATGCGCTCTTTACCTTCCAACGTTTATTTCCCAGTTTGTAAACAGACCAAAAAAAGGTGTTCGGTGAATACTCACCCAATTCTGCTTTCTGAAAGAAATGCATCCTCAGCAAGATCTCTTCTGGTATTTCTGTCTGTCCCCCAAGCCTGGAAGAGGGTCTGCCACATAGGAGGACATAAGTAACACACCGCAACGTAGACATTATCTTGTGGCCGACACGCAAAGCTTATTTATGGACTCACTGCTTTCCAGTTGTTTTCCTACCTTCATGAACAAAGCTGCATAAGAGAAGAAGGGATTTTGGTTTTGTTTTGCTGTCCTGGATCATGCATAGGGTGTTATACAGCAGAGCTGTGAATAAATGAATGACACCATCATTCATTCTGCTTTAATTCTGGTTTCCTTGCTCCAGGGAAGTCATCGGATCATTTTGTGCTTAACCTCCTGTGTCTTTCGGTTCAGGAAACAATAGGCATTGTTTTAACCAGCTAAAGATTGTTTATGCCTAAATAATCTAACCTTAATAGAATAAAATTCTTCTGACATATGGATTGCATTGGCCTTGAAATAAACATAGCCTTAAAGATTAAGGAAAACACACTGTTACAAAATTGGGCTTTGCCAAAACCAAAACATTTGGAAAAACAGTTGAAATGTATGTTTCCCAAACCTAAAACATGACTTTATGTTAGTGCTCCTTTCTGTAACTTCTGTGTGTTTCTGGCTGCTGAAATAATGAGAACAGGTTTTCATATCTACTTATAATAGGTTGTATTAGGTGCTGTGATTTGGGGTGTAAGGTCCTTTTTCATGAGTAAATTGAAAACTTGAAAAACCAGTGCTTGAGGGCTTGCTCATTTTAAATTTTATGATTATTTTTGGACCAGATCCACTTATTTTATTGTATTTATTCAATTTGTGTATACTTGGGCTTCTCAACCTATTATTTCAATGGCTTTAAATTCCTTCCCTCGTGGTCTTAAGCATTAACTCTTTGTTGGCTGTTGGTTCTTTGAGGTGTATTTGTCACAGCCAAGGCCTGGACATACGACTGGTTTTAAGAAAAAATTCCAGAATATGAACTTTTAAATAAGTGTGATCCCTCCTTAGGAGTGTAAACGCAGCTTCAGGATGTGGTGGGGGAGTTTGAGCTGGACCTGGGTTTCGATATCCTATGTTGTTTATTAGCCAGAGGCCTTTGAAAAGTTGCAACCCCAATTTGAACTTGCATTTCCTTGTCTGTAGTATGGGGGTGACAGTGTTTCTGTTCCAGAGTTGTTGCATAAAAGGGAATGATGCAGACATTATGTTAATCACGCAGTAAAATGGTTGCTCAAATTAACAAAAAACATGGGCGTTTCCTTCTCTTTCCTTTTGATTTTCCTCCAAGTTGGTGGCCAGGGGACATTCCAAATCCAAGGAAACAATTGGTCAAAACACTTGGAAGCTTTTCTCTTTTCTTAAGAACAGTCTTAGTTTAGTTTATGATTCACATGAGGTATGGCGGTTTAGCCACTGTATTAGTTATCTATGCTGAGTAACAAATCACCCTCAACTTGGGGGATTAAAACAATAACATTTGTTTCCCACAGTTGGTGGGAGGTTGCAGTCTCATCTGAAGAAACCATGTGGGTGGACTCCCATGTGAGCTTGCTCACAGTTGTTGGCAGAATTCAGTTCCTCATGGGCCATTGGCTGATGCTTTCATTCCTTGTTGGCTGTTGACCAGAAATGGCCCCAAATTTCTCACTAGATGGGCTTTTGTTGGGCAGTTCACAACATGCCAAATGGTTTCCTTTTGAGTGAACAAATGTGAGAACCATAAAGGACAAGCTGGAAACCACCATCTTTTGTAGCCTAATCTTGGAAGTGTCTTCCTGTCCTTTTTCCATGTTCTGTTGGTTAGAAATATGTCACTAGGTGCAGTGCACACTAAAGGAAGGATATTACACGCAGATACGAATATCAGGTGGTGAGGGGCTTTTAGACTCCTGATATTTCCATGAGAACAAGCATGGTTGAAGGAGGAGACCATGTAGAGACCGAGCCATCCAGGAGAACATCTGTGATGGGTTGACTTATGCCCTCCAATTTAGTCATGTTCTTAACCTTAATCCATGTCTGTGTGGCTGTGATCCTGTTGTAAATAGGATCTTCTGAAGATGTTAATTTTAGTTAGGGTGTAGCTGATGCTCCATTGTATTTCGTCATGAACCAAAGAAAAAGCCTAGATGGACAATGCAAGAAAAATGACTTTGAGGGCTCTCTGTTCTCCAGGACACTTTTCAGCAGTGTGATAGTTTGGATTAGCCAAGTGGCCGTGAGAGTGCAAGTGCCAGAAGCAATACATCTTCTGTGTTCAGATTCCTGATTGAGCACAACTTTCTTCTCCACCTCAACGTGGGGTGGGTTGTGAAGGCTTTGCTCGGGGTTGTCACAGGGAAGCCTGAGGCCAGGAGAGAGTGTTGGGGACAATGGTGGGTGTTTGGCTGGACCCAGGTCTTGGGGAGTTCCTGGCATTGGGACTCACGAAGTGAGTCCTGAGGTCCCCCCAGCCTTCTGGGTTTTGATGGAGGAATGCTGTCCGGCGTGTCTGGTTGCTTGGAGTCTCCAGAGCCACGGGACATCTGGGGAGCTCATCGAGTTGGTATCTGGAGTGGCTTTTTCTTCCGGGGACTCCAGGTGGAACGAGTGGTGGGCTGCAGAACCCCCTGCTGAAAAAAGGAAAGTCCTGTTACACCCCCGTGGAGTCTTCATCTAAAATAGGGCTAATTCATCTGTAAATGCCACCAACCATCTTGTATAATATGACAGATGGAACCTTATGTAGCCAAAAGCAAAACTAAAACTTTTGTTATCTGACCTATGTGATACATTTTACTAAAACTCAACCAAGACGACATTTAAAACTTTTATCGACTACTCTTTGGTTTTAAGATGGCTGATTAAATTTGGGACATGTCTTGCTTTACCACCAATATCCCACACCCTTCTTTTATTCCATGAATGCTTTTGAAAGAGTTGGGCTTATTTTGACCAAATGGAGCCATACTGAAATTTTGCTTAATTTGGAAATACACCAAATTATGCTTTTTGTTTCCAGTGGAACACTAGGGGATTATTGAAACATCCACTTTTCCATTGTCTGGCTTACTTTTTCTGCAGTTGGATTCTTTTCACAGTCCAGAAAGAATCCTTTTCTGGAAACAGATGGTGTAAGTGACCAACCTGTCTCCCTAATACGTAGACTGTGTAAAGAATCTACTCAAAAGAGACACGGTTGCAGCCTACTAGCCAGACTCGGTTTGAAGAACCTCTTGTGTTACCAGCTTCACCTCCCCTCATAGTCAGAATTCTAACGTCTTGGAGAAAGGTGTAATGGTAATGTCACAATCTTAAGGGAGAAAAAAACGCAACTCAGACGAAGTAAAAAAAAAAATAATGCCGTGAACTTCCTTTGCAGGCCATTCTCAACCGATGCAATTAGCCAGATGGCCGAGAGGATGTAAGCCTCTAAGGTTTTAGCCCACCCCCTCTAGCTTTTTTTCTTTGCAGCTATTTTCTTTGCAGTTAGACTTCTTAACCACTTTAGCAGGACAATGGGAACAAAATCCTGGATGTTTACCAATGCTACAATTACGAGCCAAGTGGTCGCAACCTATCATGATAATTTGAAGCAATGCATAACAACCATTCCCTCGACCAAATAAATTGCTGTAATACAACACGATTATTTATTACAAGGTCAAAATAAGTGGAATCACATCGTGGCTATCCATCAGCGTGGAAGTGATTCTAATAGCTCTCTCCATTAAGTGGAAATCACCGTCGCTGAAAATGTGATGCCGGCTGTAATCTCCCCAAAGAAACGTTTTCTTTTTAAATTGTGGGAAAGCAATTTTGATCTTAATGAGGCTGTCATGATGGAGATGTTTTAAAATAATGTAATTATTGTCTCTAGAAGCAGGGATCACACACTCGTCTGCATGTCTATGAATGAAAAATCAATTCTTTCTTTCCTGCTGAAGGTCTCTGATGACAAAAAGCCTGAACGGAAAAGTCAGGAGAGTTTGGGGAGCAGCTTGCATTCCAGGCTGTAGAAAACTCACACCCATTGTGGGAACGTTGCAGTTTGTCTAGAGAAGGCTTAGTTTTGGGCAGATGTGCAGGGTTCCTGCAGAACTGTTGGGATCATCCCACAAGGGCAATTCTTGTTAGAGCTGAGTACTCTATTTGTGATTTGTGCCAGTCTGTGAGGGTCCTGCAGTTTACTGGGTTTGCACATAATTGCACAGCCACTCTTCCCATGGGCAGATGTTATTCTAAAGTCCACCAGGGAGATGTCTCAGGAGCCTCGTGAGTCAGCGTCTTACACGCATTTGTGGATGGTGGTAATTGATGCGCAGTGGACGGTGAAAACTGTTTTGGGGTCATATTTGTGTGAGTGTGCTCGGATCCAGCATTTTTGGTTGATAAGTTCATGTCCCTCCTTCATCAAATTGTAAATTTGATCAAGTCTGTTCTCAACAAAGATGTAAAAAGAGTTTTTTTTTCGTGGAAAGTAGTGTTGGGGGATGACCGAATTCCACTGACTTGCATGTAGAACTTTCAACCTCTTGGTTTCAGCGTGCTCTGAGACTGTAGATTTCCTTGGGTCTCGCCAGGAGCATGCATGTCGTTTTTGCATTACTCTCTTGGAGAGTGTGGAATCCCACGTGTTGTCAGCTCCATTTGGAAGGAAGATGCTCAAACATGGGTGATATTTTCTGGAGCATTTGGGGCAGCCTGTGGTAAGTTTAAGAACAGGAAAAGTGGTCCCCTGGAGATGTTAGGAGAGAGAAACCTTCCTGCAGCTTGCCATGCAGAAGTGCCTTGAATCGCTCACTTGTGGGACGGCAGTCTCCCAAGGAGAGGCACTTTTCCCTCCGGCCCCAGCTGCACTTGTGGGTCAGGGCAGCTCACACTGGAATGGCCCTTGGATGGTGTGGTCTCAGCGTGGAGCTGGGCCCCCCACCCTCGATGGCCCCTGTGCTGTCCTCCTGGGGCAACACTGGTGTCCTCGGCTGTTATCGCTTTCCCTGGTTTCCACCATCTCCTGACGGCAGGTGACCCCCAAGTCCATGGTACAGGAAGTACCCCAAGCACAGCCCAACATATGAGCATGGGACCCATCGGGGACCCCTGCCCCCCACATTTTAGATCTGATCAGCTGACCCCTCAGGGACTCCCAGTCTAGGACTGGATCACCCGACCCCCTCAGGGACCCTCCCCCACCCTGAGATGAACTGACCTTGTCCATCCACATGGCTCCTGACACTCAAGGTGCCCCTCCCCACCCCTCCCCCCCTGCTCCTGCCCCTCCCCACCTCACCTCCCTCTTCCTGCCCCTCCCCACTCCCCCACCCCACTCCTTTCCTCCTGCCCCTCCCTGCACCTAGGTGCCCCCCTCCAGGTGTCCTTGGACAGACTGTGATAGAGGTTCCTCCTATATCAGCCTCTCCAGCCATCGCCAGGCTCCCACTGGTCTCTTTGTCTCTATTCTGAATTGCAGACACCTCTGAGCTCCTCATCCCAGCCCCCTCTTCCTCCCCCTAACCGTCTCCTCACAAGATCCTGGACATCCCACAGGTACCCGTTAAAATTGGCTTCCACCTTTGCCAATGGAAACCTTTACTCCATGCAGCCACCAGCCCTGCCTGGCAAGGTTGCCTTATTCTCAGGACTTACTGTCTTGGCTTGGCTGAGCCCTGCTCTCTTTCAGGAGGCGACGGACATGGGCTGTGTTTGCCCACTGACCAGCATACTGAAGGTTTCTGGGTGGGGAGTGGGTGGGTAGGATTGGCACAGGTCAGGACACTGGGGAGGACAAGGCTGGAGTCTCAGAGCCATTTCTCTGTCCAAGAGATTGGGACATTTGTGAGGACAGAGCTAAGAGGACAATGAGGTCAGTGGGAAGGGAAAGCCCCTTAAGGCAGAGAGATCCTGGGTGGTGGTTGGACCTAGAGGACATGTCCAGATAATCCAAATGGGCATTCGGAAAACAGGGTGGGTGTAAGACCCTCCCACAGAACTGACCACAGAGAAGCCGGAGCCCTTGACCGATGCCCCTAGACATGGTCCAGCTGCTTGTGCAGTAACCAACCAAATTTCCCTGCCCTGGGCTTGCCTCGTCTTCAGCTTCGCGTCCATTCCTGCCTGTCCCCAACCTTGCAGCTATCATGCCACAGAGCTGCGAGGGTCTGTGGTTTGCAGCAGCTTTGAGTGGCCGGTAACGTGTGCACACTGAGCTCTTTCAGCAGCATCCCGTCTCTGCACCTTCAGAGCAAGCATTTTCCTCCCATAAAGCTGCTTGGATGCCCGAGGGTCCATGCCCTCCTGTGGACAGCAATACCCTCTTCCTTCCCATCAATTTCCCATAATGGTCCATAGGTCCAGCTCCAAGCTTGTCCCCTTCCCCCTTGTCCAGCTCCAAGCTTGTCTCCTTCCCCCTTGTCCAGCTCCAAGCTTGTCTCCTTCCCCCTTGCATCTTGACATATACAGTAGATGCTGCATATGTGTTTGTGAAGCAGAATCTCATCCCATACCATTTTTATCTTATTGAGATGAAATTCACATAACATAAAATTAACATGTTTAAACAGGACAGTTCAGTGACATTTAATAAATTCACAATAATGTGCAAACAACACCAGGCTCTAGTTCCATAACATTTTCATCACCCCAAAAGGAAGGCCTCTGTGCATTAAGCAAACACTCCCCTTTCCCATCTCCTAGACCCTAGGATTTGCCTATTCTGGGTGTTTCATACACATAAAATCATACAATATGCGACCTTTTGTGTCTGGCTTATTTCACTCAGCATAGCATTTCAGGGTTCATCCACATTGCACCATGCATGTATCAGAACGTTTTTCCTTTTAATGGCTGAATAGTACTTTGTCATATGGGTCTACCACATTTTGTTTATCCATTAATTCACCAGTGGGATTTTGGCCATCCCATATCTTTTCTTACCATCTTATTTATAGCTGCAGATATTTCTGGTTGAGTCTCCAATGCCACTCCATAGAGGAAAAGTGGAGGGAATCCTGAGAAAATCCAAGCCTACATGGATGATTATCTCTGAGCTGTTGGATGGGATGATTTGACCATTAAGAAACAAGAACAAAAGACTGCTCAGACAACCAGTCACAATATATTTTTTTGATTTACTGCTCTTTAGGTGCCTGAATGAACATGGGGATCCTTGTAACTTGAATAGTAATTTTTTTCACCCAGATGCAAGAAGCGCAGTATCTTCTAACATCATGCTGGCATGCAGCAGCAAATGCTGTACAATATTTCGATGCAGTGGATGCAACAATTAAGCTCCTTATAGGCAAACTATCTTGCAATTGGAAGCAAGCCCCTCCCTGCTTAAGGTAGGAAAAGAGCAAACGTAAGAAGGGTCAGTGCTGGGAAACCACAAACTGTTCTTGAAAATGACTGAGCTTTCTCTGCATAGCAATCAATGTGACATTTAGCGAAATGAAGCCTTCTTCTTCTGACCTCCTAATTAATAAGATGAAGGGATTCAGCCCGTGTGTCTGCACGAGGTGCCTCTCCGAGACCTCTCCTGCACGTTAATAACCCATCTCGTTGGGAAGGGAGAACACTTGTCTGTGCGTCTCACAGCCCCACTGGCCTCCGTCTTCACCAGGCAAATAACAAAGAGGAGGAAAAACTTAACAAATTACAGCTGAAACAAATCACCGGCACCACTGTTTTCAAATTATTATATTTCTGGGGAATTTGAGTCCGTTACATGAAAAGGAAGACAGCAGATCCACACGGCTTTGATAGTCAGGTTATGCTAATAACGGGGTCTCATGCAAAATGCATAAGGTGTACCTTACAGAGGAAGACGACTGCTGATAATTGCTCCGTATGCCGAGCGCATACCTCGTTGGGAACGGATACATAAAGACCCCTTTACATCGCAGACTAATTACTTATAGACAGTTGAGCACAAAATTACTTTCATCTGTTTGAACATGTGGAGGCGGAGGGGTAGAGCTGTGCCTTTCAAACAGCTGGCTGGCATGCTAGAAAGGAGAGCCTGTGGTTTTGTGAGGCTGATTGCATTGTGCATTTTCTTATAATTAGATCTATTTAAGGGAGGCAGAGGCCCACCTGGCATCTTGCTGTTTTTATTTTTACTCCTCCAGGGTTGGAAGTGAAGAAATTTAACTAGGATTAATAACAAAGGGACGTTGACCAGCTTGAACGCAGGGTCCCTGGGCTGTGATGGGCAAGCGTTGACCTGGCTCTGATCACAACGGGTCAGGAGGAGGTGGGGTCCCAGGGCCCTGGCCATGAGGGACTCCTCATCTGATGTTGCTTGTTCACTCATCTGGGCAAGAAAACTTTGCATTCTTAATGAAGGCTCTGCACGTGTCCAACACTTCCCTTTCAAATGGCTTAGAGAGTGTCCACATGGGCTGCGTGGAAAGGAGAGAAATGATTGCCTTGGAAATTAGTATGTGCAAATTCACAAGGGAAGAAATGTAGTTCCTGGGGGGCTGGGGGCACACGGGTCCCTGTGCCAATGAGTGAGGGATGGCCGGGCATCTGGGATGTTCCTGGAGGGTCACAGCAGATAGTTTTTTTTTTTTTTTTTTTTTTTTAAATTCAGTTTTATTGAAATATATTCACATACCATACAGTCATCCACAGTATACAATCAATTGTTCACAGTACCATCATATAGCTGTGCATTCATCACCACAATCAATTCCTAAACATTTTCATTGCTCTAAAAAAGATAAAAAAAAATAATAAAAATAAATAAAAGAACACCCAAAACATTCCATTCCCCCATTCCACCATATTTTTTGTTTAATTTTTGTCCCCATTTTTCTACTCATCTGTCCATACATTGGATAAAGGGAGTGTGGACCACAAGGTTTTCGCAATCACAGTCACACCGTGTAAGCTACATAGTTATACAGTTGTCTTCAAGAATCAAGTTTACTGAGTTGCAGTTCAATAGTTTCAGGAATTTCCTTCTAGCTATTCTAATATACTAAAGACTAGAAAGGGATATCTATACAGTGCATGAGAATACCCTCCAGAGTGACCTCTCAACTTCATTTGAAGTTTCTTAGCCACTGAAACTTTATTTTGTTTCAGTTTGCTTCCCCCTTTTGTTCCAGAAAATTTTCTCAATCCCATGATTGCCGGATCCAGGCTCATCCCTGGGAGTTATGTCCCACGTTGCCAGGGAGATTTACACTCCTGCAAGTCATGTCCCACCTAGTGGGGAGGGCGGTGAGTTTATCTGCCAAGTGGGATTAGAGAGAGAGAGGCCACATCTGAGCAACAAAGAGGTTCTCTGGTGGGAGACTCAGGCACAATTATAAGTAGGCTTAGCCTCTCCTTTGCAGGAACATACAGCAGATAGTTTTTCACTTCTGGCCGTTGGGATGCCCTGGAGGGTCTCGAAACTGTCTGTATCCACTGTTAGCATGTAATTCTGTTCCATCCCTCAGTTCCTGTGCCCCTCTTGGCTGCCCCTTGGTTCCACCATGACCACCACCACTGCTGCCTGCCCTCTTGATCATTACAAGGGTTGCTTGTGCAAGCTCTCATGTTTGCACTTATCTTCCAGGACCTTCCCAATAAATGCATTGCTCCACTCCATGGCACCTGGGGTGGAATTGCAGACATGGCCAGGTCCCGCAAGCCACCAGGGATTCTGCTGTGGCTCTCTTGGACCTCATGCACCTTCTCCACCCTCCCTTTCCCTTGTCCACACTGTCCATCCCCCGGGGCATCTTCTGTCCTTGTATCTATAGCTCACGCCCTCCAAGACTTTGTCTTCCTGGGTCTCCTGCTGGGAAAGCCATCACCCAGAGATCTGCTCAACATCCTCCTTTGGTAACGCTGGCCTCAGCTCCAATGTCCCCTGCTTGGAGGCCCTCCTGGCCTGCCCAATGAAGCAGCTCCCTCTGGCTCCCGTATCGCACATGCTGAGAAGTTAGTGTCTTGCGGGACACTGATTACGTGCTTCGACTTGGCAGGCCTGGGCCAGGGGATCGGCCACCCCTGGGGAGGGTAGTGGGTACGGGTGAACAGCGCCCTTCACAGCCCCCCGGGCCTGGGAAAGTGAGGCCGGAGGCAGGCCCCATTTCCTCACCCAAAATACCACTGTTAGGAGAGGCTTGCCGGAGGGAACCGCCTTTTCCCCACCCCCTTATCTTGCCCGGACACTCCCCGTTGCCAGTGCAACTCCCATCACCACCAGTGCGCATACATTGTTGCCAGACACCGTTGCCAGAGCAACTCCCGCCCCTTTTCAAACAACCTCCGTGCTCTCTTAGAACCAATCCTAACCTCCGCACCCTCTCAGAACCAATCCTAGCCTTTATCCCCTCAGCATTGACTTGTAACAACCCCCGCCCTCTCTGCCAGCCTATATAACCTGTGCTCACCCCTAATAAACGCTCTTGGCTTCTTCACCCTCAAAGAACCGTGTCCTGCCTGTTCCTTCTCGCCGCCCTCCACATCTTGCACGCCTCCGCCGGGGACCGGGCCCAGTCCCCCGCCTCGCCCTCGCCTCCGGGAAAGAGCCCCCGCCGCCGGTACCCTCCGAGCAACGCCGAGAGCCGAGGGTTCAGCAACCGGCCGCCATCCCCCCCCCAGACAAATCAACTGCGACCGCAACTGGCGCCCAACGTGGGGCACCTGCACTTGGAAGTCCTCTCCACGCAGCGGTCCAGTGACGCCACTCGCTCGCCCGGACGCCTCTCCAGCTTCCCTTTCTCCTCGCCTGCAAGGTAAGGGCCGCCTCTCCTTCGCCGCTCCCGGAGCCGCCTCTCCCTCGCCGCTCCGCGTCAGGGGCCTCCTCTCCCTCGCCGCTCCGCGTCAGGGGCCGCCTCTCCCTCGCCGCTCCGCGTCAGGGGCCGCCTCTCCCTCGCCGCTCCGGAGCCGCTCCTCCCTTCCCCACTACCCATTCTTCCGTCTGCCTCTTGTCCTTTTCTTCTATGACCCCCATTCCTCCTAACACTCTCCCTCTTTCCCTCCATTACTTTGCTGTAGTCCTTTGTGTGTTTCTTTCTTTGTTTGGCGCCGTGTACCTCTTTGCAACTGCCCCCCCAGACTGCTCCAAAATGGCGAACTTCCTCCTTCTTCTTCTACTGAGGGGAGGAAGTGCTCTAGTGATGACGTCAGCCCTAAGCCGGGCCGGAAACCGCATGCGCTTTACCCCGCCCTTTCACAGGGCGGAGCTAGTCTGCCATCTTATGCCTTAGGCCCCTCCCTTTCACAGGGCGGAGCTAGTCCGCCATCTTATGCCTTAGGCCCCGCCCTTTCACAGGGCGGAGTTAGTCCGCCATCTTATGCCTTAAACCCCGCCCTTTCGCAGGGCGGAGCTAGTCCGCCATCTTATGCCTTAAGCCCCTCCCTTTCACAGGGCGGAGCTAGTCCGCCATCTTATGCCTTAAACCCCGCCCTTTCGCAGGGCGGAGCTTGTCCGCCATCTTGTGCCTTGGACCCCGCCCTTTCACAGGGCGGGGCTGGTCCGCCATCTTGTGTCTTGGCCACGCCTACCGCGCTGCCCTCTTGCGACGCTTGGGGCCTCCCACTTCCACCTCCCCCTTCGACAAGCTCCCCCTCGGAGCCGCTACCGGCAGCTGCCGCCGCTCCTCCCACCCCGCCGACTAACAACCCCTGGCTGCCTTCTACACCTCAAGGCAACCCTTGGGGCAACGCTCCCCCTACCCCCACTCCCGCGCCAGGCCCTCTACTTTGGGTGCACCCTGCTAAAAGCCGGCTTAGGAAAATTTGCCCCGCAGTGCGGCTCTGGATCAGCCTAGCTTCAGATCTAGTCACCCTGGCTGTTCATGTATTTGGAGCGCCGCCGGAAAAAATTGTTTGGCCCCTGGACGCAGGCCAAACCCGCCTGCTTAATTCTCTTAGAAGGATTTCAGGGGGAATTCAGCTGTCATTATCCTAGCCATCGGCTGTTACAGGGACTCGCCAAGCTTCCCTTCCGCAGCCCCTTCCATCCTTTCCCCTCCTCTGCACCCATCCCGGGTGCCACTACCGTCTTCACTGACGCCTCCAAAACCCGTTTCGCCTTCCTCTCTTATTCCCAGGACCACCCGGAACCCCGCCTATTCAGTTATGTCAACCTTCATTCAGTCCAAGTGGGGGAAATTCTGGCGGTATCATATGCAATAAAAGCCCACTGCAACCACCCAGTAAACCTTTTCACAGATAGCCTCTACACGTATCAGGTCTGCCGAGTCCTCGCGTTTTCCACCTTTTTCCCGGGAGACTCGGCCATTGATAAAGCACTTTCTAACCTCAGAAGCATCCTGAAGCATCGACAGGATCCTTGGTTCATTAGCCACATTCGTAGTCATTCACGCCTTCCGGGGCCCTTGGCTAATGGCAATCGTATAGTAGACCAAGCGGTCTCAGCTCAAACTACCCAAGCTATGCTAACCCACACGGCAGCCCCTCCGGGGGACGCTGTTAACCAGACCAAGTTATTGCATTCCAAGTTTCACTTTTCGGCTACCTCGTTACATCATCTATGTGGCCTCCCCCTAGATACCTGTAAACATCTTGTCCGCAATTGTGCAACTTGTGCGCCCTTTGCGCCGCTTGGCCCCCTGCAACCTCAGGGAGTCAACCCACGAGGCCTAAAACCCAATTCTAAATGGCAAATGGACGTAACTCACGTTCCGTCCTTTGGACGCCTCAAATATGTGCATGTAATAATTGACACCTTCTCGGCCATGTGTTATGCAGTCCCCCTTGCCGGGGAAGCGACCAAACACTGTATCAAGGCCCTAAGACAAGGAATTCTCTTCATGGGAGTCCCCTAGAACCTAAAAACGGACAATGGGCCTGCTTATCGCAGTGCCTCCTTTGCGGCCTTTCTTCAGTTATATAACATCACCCATCATTTCGGCATCCCCTATAATCCACAGGGGCAAGCCATTGTGGAAGCAGTCCATCGCCGCTTAAAAACACAAATTGAAAAAGAAAGGGCAATGCTCCCCCAGGCAACTCCAGGGGACCTTATCATAGCAGCCCTTATTCACCTTAATCTACTCACATTCAATAAAGAAGGGCTTTCGCCCCTACATAAACATTGGGGGCCCTCGTATAGGCCCACCCAGGCCCCGATGGTTTACTGGAAGGACCCAGAGAACAATGCCTGGAAGGGTCCCTCCCCACTCCTCGCCCAGGGGCGCGGGTTTGCTTGTGTTTTCCCAGATGATGCAGCACAACCAATCTGAAGAAAGGGCAATCCGGCCCGCCACCAGCAACCACGCATCTAACGAGACGAGAACGCCGTCGTCTTCGCAACCTGGTGCACCAGATGACAACAGTACACCTGGACCTGGACCCCAGTCCGAGTGAACCCCCTTTTTCCACAGCCCTCCAGCCGCACCTCAGCTCCAACCAGCCGCACCTCAGCTGCAAACAACGCATCGCCAACCCCACCACCCCAACCTTTCTTACCCCCCCTCTCGTTACTCCTCTCCCCTCCTCGACCTTATCCAAGCAGCCTTCACCTCGGTAAATTCCTCCCACCCCAATCTTACCTCCTCTTGTTGGCTTTGCCTCTCCACTTCTTCCCCCCTGTATGAACCAATTGCCTCCAACCTCTCCTTTTCAGAAAACACAGAGAACAGCCCTTCGGAATGCAATTGGAATACCTCTGCCGTCCCTCTAACTTTTCATTCAGTCTCCTTTACAGGAAAGTGCATCCGTCCTCGCTCAAGTAACTCTCCCAGCCTCACAGCTTGTGCCAACTACTCCTCTCCCAGCAGCTCTGCCAAGTTTCTTATTCCCCACAACTCCTCCCAATGGCTGTGCTCCTCTACAGGACTTACCCCCTGCCTTAATGTGCAAACCCTCAATACCACTAAAGAAACTTGCCTCCTAATTGTCCTTATCCCTAGGGTCCTGTACCACAGCGAGGAAGACTTCTTCCTCCGCCTGAAAAAAACTGCAGCTCCTGCCCCTCTGCAAAAGCGAGAGCCCATCACCGTCCTCACGATCGCCACCCTCCTAGGTCTTGTAAGCACTGGCACTGGAATTGCCGCGCTAGCCCGACAAAACTCTGCCCTAACTCACCTCAGGGCAGCCGTGGACGAAGATATTAGTCACCTACAAAACGCTATTTCCCATCTTAAAAATTCTGTTAACTCCCTCTCTGAGGTCGTGCTCCAAAACCGCCGAGGTCTCGATCTTCTTCTCCTCAAAGAAGGAGGCCTTTGCGCCGCCCTAGGAGAAGAATGCTGTGTTTATGCCAATTCCACAGGTCTCGCCGAAGACAGCCTAAAGAAAGTCCGAGAGGGACTAGAACAGCGCAAAAGGGACCGTGAAGCTGCCAACTATTGGTCCCACATCTTTACCTCCCTCCTCCCTTACCTCCTCCCCCTCATAGGCCCCCTACTAATAATTATTCTAGCTCTCACCCTAGGACCCTGGGTTATCCACAGACTTCGCCAACTTGCTAAAAGCCAGGCCAATACCAATGCTGTCCTCTCATCATTTGTGCAAGTCCAGTATCAACAACTTGCCTCCACTGAAGAAGCTAACCCTCTGCCGTGTCGCCACCCTCGTCCATCCCGCAAGCAGCGAGGCCCTTGTCGAGCGCCCGGGCGCCACACCAACGCCGAGCTCCAGCCTTGCTGAGCCACCGTCAACCCTTTTTCCCCTCCCCAACCTTCCCCTTCCCTCATCCTTTAGCGGACCTCTCCGGTAAGCTTCTTCCTTTAATTAGAAAAAAAGGGGGAAATGCGGGACACTGATTACGTGCTTCGACTTGGCAGGCCTGGGCCAGGGGATCGGCCACCCCTGGGGAGGGTAGTGGGTACGGGTGAACAGCGCCCTTCACAGCCCCCCGGGCCTGGGAAAGTGAGGCCGGAGGCAGGCCCCATTTCCTCACCCAAAATACCACTGTTAGGAGAGGCTTGCCGGAGGGAACCGCCTTTTCCCCACCCCCTTATCTTGCCCGGACACTCCCCGTTGCCAGTGCAACTCCCATCACCACCAGTGCGCATACATTGTTGCCAGACACCGTTGCCAGAGCAACTCCCGCCCCTTTTCAAACAACCTCCGTGCTCTCTTAGAACCAATCCTAACCTCCGCACCCTCTCAGAACCAATCCTAGCCTTTATCCCCTCAGCATTGACTTGTAACAACCCCCGCCCTCTCTGCCAGCCTATATAACCTGTGCTCACCCCTAATAAACGCTCTTGGCTTCTTCACCCTCAAAGAACCGTGTCCTGCCTGTTCCTTCTCGCCGCCCTCCACACCTTGCACGCCTCCGCCGGGGACCGGGCCCAGTCCCCCGCCTCGCCCTCGCCTCCGGGAAAGAGCCCCCGCCGCCGGTACCCTCCGAGCAACGCCGAGAGCCGAGGGTTCAGCAACCGGCCGCCCCCCCCCCCCCCCAGACAATTCAACTGCGACCGCAGTGTCTGAGATGCTGTATGTGCTGACAGGCTCCTTCTTGTCAAGACACACTTCATCTCGTTCAACATGCGTCCTCAGCACTGCCATCCTAGTGTCCCCCTCACCCCCCCAGTCTACTTGTTCAGCCCATATTTACCTTTCTGAGTCCCTGAAAGCACCTCCATGGGGCAGCCCCCTTCACAGACTGCACCCCACAAGGCAGATGACTCCTCTGATTTCAGGGGTCACCTCCGAGACCACTGTGAGGGATGCTGTGTGTCAACTCACCTCCCCGGCATTAGAGTCCCCGTGTCCCGTGTCCTGCCGAGGACTCCTGGATGGGCTCTGTGAATATTTCCCGAGTGAACGCTGTTGAGTAATTAAAAGGGGAAGGAAGCCTGGGAGGATATGCTTTGCCCACAAAGGACTTAAGCAAGGCTGAGCTCCCCATCCACAGGGGACCCAGGGCAGCTACGGTGAATGAAACTCAACATGGGACTCGCCTTGTCTTCCTTGGACTTGATTCCAAGTGGGTCTCCAGGGGCTGCTCTGTGTACAGTCCTGCCCTGCCCCCCTCACTCAGAAAAACTGGAAGAGCCATTGCTTTAAAACAAATGGATGCAGTTCACGGGAGCAGTGGAGCGGGGGGTGTCACACGTTTATTTACACATTACACATTGCACATGGCTACAAGGGGCTCCATTGATTGCTAACAATTTAATCCTTGTAACACACTAGAGAAAGCCCATTATCCAGGTGTGAGCATTCAATCAATATATTTTGCAAAATAAAGAGTCTATTGGGTGCACACTAATAAAGAAAAAGAACGCAGACCCTGTGGGTTTAATTTAGTGCCTTTTCTCCTCCTTCAGTAGCAAAGACTCATCATAAAACCGTTTCCTTGTTAATCCTCTTGAAGGCGTTTCCGTGTGCCCAGAGCCTGGCTAGATAAATAAATGGTGGGGATGGTGGTTAAAAGCCCGGGATACAAATGTGGAAGGCTCAAATTCTGCAGGGAAAGATGGGCAAAACATGGAGAGATTTCTGAGAGTAGTATCACTTGGCATACATCGGAGGGGAGGTTGGGATGCGATAAATGAAATGTTGCTGATCCCATCGGTGCCAGAGAGAAGTTAGATCAAGAGACTCCTGTTCTCCAAGAAGAGCTGGAGGGTTCAGAAGAGTGAGCACCTAGCAGAACGATGTGGCAAACATCCTTGCCAATTCTGACTTCTTTGCTTCTTCCTGATCTCACGTGCTCATGCTGGGGTGTCCCTTGGGTTATGGACCTGGTATTAAGGCAAAAGCACAAATGGAATGCTGGTACTCAGACTCCGATGATCTCCCAGGGTTGGTTATGGCCCATGGTAGGTCTGTGGATACACGTTTCCCTGCTGTTGGTTCAGCCAACCAAGAGGCTACCTGTGTGTATGTGACTTGGGGTTTTTGACCCGAAAATTTCAAAATTTCACCAGACTATGAGTAAAGAGATCAGAAAGCACCATCAGAGTTATGTGGATCACTGACATTTCGAGTAGTACCCCCAAGCTCAGACTGATTCTGAACCACGTATAGCTATTTGAGAGAAGAGAGACATAATTTGTGACTTTGGGGATGAGGAGAGGGATCAGTGGCTAAGAGTAGAGAAAATATTGGAAGTGACTATTTTCCGTCTTTGAACTTAGTAGTACCATTAGCCTTCTGTCCAAAGAAGATAGGGGAGTTCTCTTGGTTTGGAGCATCCTTTATGACCCTTCTGGTTTTCCCTCCTTACCCTGCCCCTTTGGAGCCCTTCCAGATCCTGCCCAGCTGAAGGCTCCATCTGAGTTTATCTTTCCTCTTTTTACCTTTTCTCTGTCCCATGCATTGCCTTAGATTTTGCTAGGTTGCAGAAAGAATTTGGTAACATAATCTTGATGAAGCTAATGGGTGAAAATCCTTGAATATGATCTTCCCCACTTCTCCATATTTAGACAACAAGCTTCAGATGCACCTTCAGAGGGGTTGATTTGATGGCAGTCTTTGGGAAATAATTTTACTCACATTTTTTAAACAGGCATCTTTTATCACATTAGGTACAGTGGTTTTTATCATCACCTGTGAATATACTGAGACTACCATGCATCGGGGAGGTTTCCCCAGAATATCTTACTCTAGGATGTGACGATATTGGCTGAACTTTGTGGTCCACTGGACTGAGATGTGTGACTTTGGGGATTTTGCTTCACCTTCCTGGACCTTGGTTTCCACACTTGCAAAAGGCTTTTGATAACTTCTGACTCCTAGTTGAAGGATTAGATCCAATCATGTGTGCAAAATTGAATTCTAAATTCAAATCACAGTGTCGCTATTTGTATCTATGTGATTTGGAGACACATGGTTGATTTTACTAACATTTGGTTATCTCATGGGCAAAACTGATGATGACACAGCTTACCCAAAATGTCTGGCATGGTGTAGGCACATAGTAGGTGTTGAAGATATGTTAACCTGGTTTTCAGAATCTCCCTCGGTCTTTTTCCCTACCTATTAGGGATCTCATGTGGGAATGTGGGGGAGGGGTTGTGGGGAGAGGCTTCATGGCAATCCAGATGTGGTGCCCGGACTTGGTAGATGATGGTGGTGATGATGATGATGGTGAAGAAGATGATGATGGTGATGTTGATGACAGTAGTGATGATGATGGTGGTGATGGTGATAATGATGATGTGAAGATGATGATAATGATGGTGAAGATGATGGTGGTGGTGGTGATGATGGTGAAGATGATGGTGGTGATGATGGTGGTGAAGATGATGATGGTGGTAGTGATTATGATGATGGTGAAAATGATGGCGATGGTGGTGGTGATGATGGTGGTGGTGATAATGGTGATGATGGTGGTGATGATGGAGGTGATGATGATCATGGTGAAGATGATGGTGATGGTTATGATGATGGTGATGGTGATGGTGATGATGATGGTGAAGATGATGATGGTGGTAGTGATGATGATGATGGTGAAGATGATGATGGTGATGGTGATAGTGATGATGGTGGTGATGATAATGTTGGTGATGATGGTGTTAATGATGATGGAGGTGATGATCATTGTGAAGATGATGATGGTGATGACGGTGATGGTGATGATAATGGTGGTGATGATAAAGGTAATAATGATGATATTGGTAATGATGATGATGATGAAGTAAAATTTGTATGCAGTGTAACACACAGAAATCAAGTGAATTTATACAATGAAATGCATAGACCTCAAGGGAATTTGATGAGTTTTGATGAATGTATACCATTGTGTAACCAACACCTCAACCAGACATGGGATGTTTCCATCACCCCATAAAGCTCCCCTCTCCTGAGTTCCAGTGCAACACCACAACCTGCCAGCAACCTTAAGTATGACTTCTAACACCACTTTACAGTAGTTTTGTTGAATTCTATCTGGAATATGAAAGATATACTCTTTTGTGTCTGGTTTTGGTTTTGATTTTTGCTCAGTATGATTTCGGGGGGAGTTCATTCATGTTGCAATGAGTATTGATGGTTAATTCATTTATAATGTTGAATAGGATTCCATTTTATGGCTATACCATAGTTTTTTATACATTAACATGTTGATAGGCATTTATGAATAATTGTGAATAAAGCTATTAGAACAATTTCATAAATATTTTCTTCTGTGTGTGTGTATGTCTTCATTTCTCTTTGAAATACCTGGGAGTGAACTAGGTGAGCCATAGGAAAGGAATATGTTGGAAGCCAAGTTTTTACCAAGAATAATTGTATATCATCATGTATTTATTTCAGGTAACTACTGGAATATTTATGCATACTAAGATGAGTCTACCTCCTTCAGGCACTGGGGGCATCTTAGGACTCCTATGACTGACGCATTCCAGTAATCATTAATTTATGGGTGCCAGCCCCGAAGTGACCTACATAGAAGCAAATCAAAAGAAAACAAACAACCCAACTCTGAAAGCATCATCATCAGCACCCACACTCCCAGTGCAGGGTGGTTCTGGCTGGCGAAGGGCTGGTTTCACGAGTTGGTTGCTGTTGTCTTGTTAGACATTTTTATTTGAATCCAGTTACTCAGCTTGCGTTGGGGGGTGGACCTGCACCTCCTGAGTGAGGGGTTATCTGAATGCACCTGCTGGAAAGTGGGGTACTTCCTGCACTGTGCACCATCTCTCCACTCCTTCTCCTTCCAGGGAAGCCCCATGTTGGAGGAGCTTGGAGGACTGAGCATCGTGGATTGCACCTTGGGAACCTGCTGCACTGGTCAGTGTGTCACATCTTGGTCCACTGCAAGGCAAGACCTCACAGCCAAGGTGTTGTCTTAGTTCCCTGGGGCTGCCATGGAAAAGTACCACAAACGGGTGGCTTAAAACAACAGAAATGTATGCTGTCACCATTCTGGAGGCCAGAAGTCTGGAACCAAGGTGTGGGAAAGTCTGCGCTGCCTCTAACGGCTCCAGCAGAGGATCCTCCTTGCTTCTTTCAGCTGTGGCTGTTTGCTGCTATCTTTGGGTTCCTTGGTGTGTAGCTCATACATCCATCTACCCATGGCTGTCCTGTCTGGCTCTTTAAGAGCCAATTTTGATAACTGGATTTCCCATCACTGCCCCTTGCACATTTTGCTTGGAAATCTCCTCAGCAAAGTATACAAGTTCCTCACTTATAGGTTCTTCTTTCCACCCAAGAGTAGGACACAGTTGAGCCAAGTCTCTGCCATTTTATAACAAGGAAGGTTTTTCTTCCAATATCCAATAACACATCCATCATTTCCTTCCAGGTTCTCACCAGAAGCACCTCCAACACCCCTATTTCCAGCACCGTTCTGTTGGTAATGATCTTCATATGTCAAGGTGATAGACTCTTTCTCTACAGCTCTCCTCACCTCTCTCTGAGCTCTCACCGGAGTCACCTTTCATGCTCATATTTATATCCACTGCCTCTTGAAGGAAATCTGGGCTTTTGCTACCAAGCACCTCAAAATTCTTCCAGCCTCTGCTCATTGCCCAGTTCTACAGCCACTCAAAAACCAGAGAAAACAGATTTTGTGTGGCTGTCACCAGCTACACTGGGGCCATCGAGAGGAGGGTGCCTTTTGGGAAGGATTCCCTCAGGGGATCGAGGGCTTTAGATTTCAGAGAAGCACAGCTTGTGAGTTTTCTAGCGTAAGATAAGGGCCAGATCCTTCTCTTTCATTGCAGCCAGGTGTTGCCTGTCGGGCACTAACTGTTTCTCTGACCCCAAACAGCTTCCCCCAAATCCTAATTGCTACAAGGGGTGTGTTAACAGTATCTTTATTCCTTTATGGGATGGGATAAGGGGACCCCTGCCTTGTGCACCCCCTTCTTTCAGGGGCCCAATAAACTGAAGCTAAAAATAATGTGATTATAGACTGGATGCAGAGTTCAGGGCTCAAATATTATTTGGAGAACAGAGAAGCAAATGCCCCGGGAGGTAGCATTGGTCACTGCTACAACAAATCACCACAAACCGGGGACTGAAAATAACTGAGATGTGTTCTCTCCCAGATCCGGAGACCGGAAGTCTGAAATCTGGGTCTAAGCAGGGTCAAAGTCTCCCCTGAGGCTCTAGGGCAGGCTCCCTCTTGACTCTCCCAGCTCCTGGTGGCCCCAGTGTACCTCGGCTTGTGGCTGCATCACCCCAGCTCTGCCTCTGTCTTCATGTGGCCTTCTTCCCCGTGTGTGTGTGTATAAAAACTCTCTCTGCTTCCGTCTTACAAGGACACTTGTAATTGTATTTTGGGACTTCCTGCATAATCCAGTATAAGCTCCTCCTTGAAAAATCTGTACCTTAATCACTTCTTACTTCTTATAAGTTAACATTCAGTCTTTGGCCAAATAAGTTTACAGTTACTGGTTCTGGGGAATAGGGGGTGAATATATCTTGGGGGTGGGGGCATTTTCCAGATTACCTGAGTTTCCTGCCCCATGCAGACAGACTGGGTTCTGGCAAAGATAATTTACACTGTAGCAATTGCACAGGAAAAATAGATTTTTTAAACTGTAGCAATTGCATGGGAAACATAGATTCTTTCATGCATGTAAGTTGCCACCCTTTCTAGGAAAACTATATGTCTGGTGCTGCAGCCGGCTGGCTCCGAGATGGTCCCTGAGGGTCCTCTATGTTCACCACATAGGCAGTGTCCTCCCCTTATGTGCAGGCTGGAGCTAAGGAGTCACTTCTGAAGTGAATGGAAAATGGCAGCAGGGATGGGGTGTCACTTCTGAGATGAAGTTACAAGAATCTGTGGCTGTTGTTTTGCTCCATGTCTCTCTCTCTCTTTCCCTCTCTCTCTTTCTCTCTCCCCCCTCCCTCTCTCGCTCTGTCTCTCTCTTGCTCACCCTGCCAGTCGGTGAACTACCATATGGAGAAGCCAAAGTGGCAGAAAATTGAGGGCACCTCAAACCAACAGCCCACGAGGAACTGAGGAATCCTGCCAACAACCACAAGTGTGAGCTCCTTCCCCAGTGAAGTCTTTAGTGAGACTTCACTTAGCTGTCTTGTGGGAACCTCTAAGTCACAGACACCCTGCTGAGTCAATTCAAGACCCCTGACCCACAGGAATTGCAAGATAACATGTCCATTGTTTGAAACCAATGGGTTTGGGGATAATTTGTTACACAGCATAGATAGCTAATACAGGCATGTAGGAAATTTCCCATTTGAGACAATGTGATGGAAGAAGATGCCTGACTTTTAGCTAAGGCAAAGAATGATTATTATGTTTTACATGCAAATGTTTTGTAAAAGTTTTATAAGACCAATCTCAACAGGAGAGATATACCTGAATTATTAAAATTTTTTTTTTCGTTCAGGAAGGTAATTTGTGTTCCTTTTTTCAATACTGCTTTCATTGTCAGGCATGTCAAATGGTCCTGCTTGTTGCCAGTTACAAGTTCTGGTTTTTGAGATGTGGGATGGCAGCATGTTTCCAGCCCCACAGGTGACAGCTGATCACTCCAGAGGGTGACTACGTCTTCCTTGCAGTTCTAGCTCAGTACCCAGGGTGGGACCCGGGTCCAGTTCTCAAGGGCCGTGAGGCCAGCAGTGCAAGTCCCTTACCAGATACACGATCTGCAAATATTTTCTTCCATTCTGTGGGTTGTCCTTTCAATTTTGTTCATTGGGTCCTTTGAAGCATGAATATTTTTAATCCTGATGATATCCAGTTTATCTTTTTTTTTCCTTTTTTTGCTCATGCTTTGGTGTTACTTGTGCATCTAAAATATTGAAAAATAAGGTTTATTATGTCCCTTCCCAAAAGAAATGCATGCTTTCTAAGGAAAATGTGGCAAATGGGAAAAGGTAGGAAGAAAATAATTCTTCACCTTCTAACCACCCAGAGGCAGCTGCTAACATTTTGGTGCAATTCCTTCTTGTCTTTTATTCCTATGCCTAACTTTAGAAGGTACTTTTTTGAGGCATAAAAATGCAATTCCTATATCATTTTTCAGAAACATCTCTTTTAAAATGGAGGCAAACCTTTGGAGTAAGGGCCGAGCTGGCCAGGTTGTCCATCGTCTCCACCTGGCTAAGTTGTCCCTCTGCCTAGACGGAGATCCGGGGGATGAGGGGATGTGGCTGGACCAGGCAGAGGGTGCAGGGGAGCGAAGGCCCTGAGGGTGTCCATACTTGGATCACAGCTGCTGTCAGGGAGGCACGTGGGGTTCACAGTGCAAGGGCAGGATGGAAGGAGACACAGTGGATGGAAAGGGCAGGTGGTGCCTCTTGTCTCGGGAGAGCAGTAGGGGTTCTCTCTTAGGTGTGGTGAGAGTCAGAGGGTTTTCATCCAGAGGGTGGGATGAGGGGCGCCAGCATCTCTCTCTGGCTGTCATGGAGAATAGATTGAAAAGGGATAATATTAGCAGCCAGGAGACCAGTTGGCAGGTTGTTGCTATTGTCCAGGCGGCTTGGAGGAGGAATGGATCTGGTCAGACATGTCAGTGCTTCCTTGCCATGTGACCATGTCCCCAGATGCTCACTGGGCCTGCAGTGCCTCTTCCTCTACTCTCTGCTCTCATGTGTGTCTTGTGCATAAGATCTGGGATTGGGATGCAGGTGGTTTTACTTTCTCGTTTTGAATCAGTCAACCCTTTTGGATGCAAGCAAGGGCCAAAGGCTCTGGCTATCTGCAGCAGAAAGGAGTTGTGACAGAGGGTTGTGAGCTCCCCAGTCTTGATGGGAGAATGGAGGGGAACTCGGAGAATGTCCAGGAGACAGAAGTGTCCTGGGGGGCAACCTGCTGGACGTGCCTGATTCTCTACCGTTACCACCTTGGTCTCTGCCTCCAGTTGTTCCTGGGTGGGGTGTGTCCACTGTGGGTCAGGAGCCCAAGTGAGGGAGCGAGTCCAGTAGTTGGTCTAAGTCGGTGTCCACCCACTGTCAGGCCAGGGCAGGGAAGGGGCTAGTCCCCTCACTCCACAGCAGGAAGCTGTACCGCGTAACGAGGATGTGTCCCTGGAGAGGTGTCGGGAATGGGGATGGGATACAGCTCCCCAAGGCGAGTGTCCAGCATGGATAAGTGGAGAGGCCACCAGCATATCTGGTGATGACATTCAAGATATAGGGAGAAATTACTGGTTTACCACGAAGGAGAGGGGCGTGTCTGGCTGCTTCTAACAGCTTAGGGGACAGTAACGAAGAGGATCTTGCCAGAGGTGAATAGATCAATCCTTTGTGACGGGGAATCCCGGGACAAACTATTGTGAACATTGGGACTAAAAGAGCTCATATTGCACAATAAGGAAATTACTGAAACTGTGGAACTGTGACCTACAATATTCTTTGAAATTTGTTCCTAACTGCTTGCTAGATTTCACTTGGAAAGTTATCACTTCTATGTATATATGTTATATTCTCAATAAAAATAAGATAAACTAAGAAAATAAAAAGAAAGAAAGGAGGAAAACTAAGAGCTTTGAATCAAGGACTGTGCAAACTCTCCAACCCAAATGTTTCCCATTTAAGCAGACCATGGAGGAATTGTGTTTTATTTTCACATATTAAAAATGCCCAAAGGATGTATCGATACTCTTAGCAGTTCTCTTTCTTTTTTTGTTAGACTTTTAATTTTGAGATAAATGTAGTTTCACATGTGGTTGCAAGAACAATTGAGAGATCCTGTGTGCCCTTTACAATTTCCCCCAACTGTCACATCTTGCAAAATGAGAGTACAATGTTACAAGCAGGATATCGACATTGACACAGTCAAGATACAGAATGTTTCCATCACCACTGGGACCTCGTGTTGCCGTTTTACAGCCACACCCAGCTCCTCCCAGCCCTCACTCCTTCCTCTGCCCCTCACAACCACAGATCCATTTTCGATTTCCATAGTTTTGCCATTTCAAGAACATCACATAAATGGGATCATATACTGTCAGCTTTGGGATTCTATTTGTTTACTTAGCACAATCCTCTGAAGATGCATTGAAGGTGTTCTGTATATTCACAGGTTGTTCCTCTTTGTGGCTTACTATTCCATGGCATGATGGAGAACAGTTTGTTTAGCTGCTCACCCCCCAGGACATCAGGGCCATTCCCAGTTTCTGACTATTATGAACAACACTGCTATAAATATTTGCTTATAGGTTTTCAAGCACACATAAATCTTCATTTGTCTGGGAGAAAAGCCCAGGAGTACAGTTTCTGAGTCATACGGTAGCTGTACATTTAGTTTTTAAGGAAACAGCCAATCTGTTTTCCAAAGCATCTGTGTCATTTTGTACCCCTACCAGCAATGTAAGAAAGGTGATTTTCTTTACAAATCCAGAATCATTTTGGAAAATCACGTCTTTTTTTGCATTTTACCGTTGGAAAGACACCCAGACAAAGCCGTGGGTACAAATGGGAATTTGTACCCTGACATTCTATGTTCATGATCTGAAAAGTTCTAGTGTGCACATAGAGACTCGGTTGTTGGTGAGACAAGTGTCTTTAAAACTGGTTTTCCAACAAAGGAGCAGGCTTTCCTCTGACAGAGCGCTGATGGGATTGTGTGTTTCTGTGGATGTTAGCACAGGGCTGATGCACAACCACAGTCTATAGACGCATTTTCAACCCTTGATGGGGTGCCACAGCTGCTGGATACAGGTGGTGAGGTGTGAGCAGGTGTCACTAGGCTGTGCGTGAAGTTTGTCCCCCTGCCGAGGCAATGGCTTTGTCTGGAGATCTTCCATTCTCTCACACAGACACAGGACTCCTTTGGAGCAGGGGCACATGCTTCTGGGATCACAAGCACAGAGCAGAGGCAGGAAGACCACAGCCTGGCTTCTCTGTGCAACTGCTGTCTGGCTTCTGTGTGACCACAGTCTGGCTTCTCTGTGCGACCGCAGCCTGGCTTCTCTGCACGACCGCAGCCTGGCTTCTGTGCAACAGCAGCTTGGCTTCTCTGTGCGACTGCAGCCTGGCTTCTCTGTGCGACTGCAGCCTGGCTTCTGTGCAACTGCAGCCTGGCTTCTCTGTGTGACCACAGCCTGGCTTCTTTATGCAACCTCCATCCAGGTGATGGATGAGATGGTGCAATGAGCACATAGTGGCCCCATCCTCATCCCAGAACCCGTGGATAGGTGGCCTTACACGGCAAAGGGGAACAAAAGTTGCAGACAGAAGTTCACTCATCAGCCCCAGGTGAGCCCGATGCACTCAAGGGTCCTTGCAAGAGGGAGGCTGGAGGGTTGGAGTGAGGGAAAGAGGTGATGATGGAAGGAGAAGCCCTTTGAAGATGAAGACAGGTGCCACGAGCCAGGGACAGCAGGCATCTCTAGAAGCTGCTGAAGGCAAGGAGCTGATTCTCCCCGGAGCCTCCTAGGGACTGTGACAGAGCACATGGGTGTCATTTTAAGCAACAGAGTTTGAGTTTCTTATAGCAGCGAGAGGAAACTCATACAGATGAATTGTACTCTGTTTTCTGAGGTCTTCTCTTGGCAGCGCCGAGATTCTGGAGGAAGTGGGAGTTAAAAACGGGTCAGTTGAGCTTTGGAACAATCTGCTCACAGGCAACGGAGCTGTTTTTCAGGCATTTCTCCTCTCTGTTATACACAAGATTCTCATTTATTACACATTTTAAAAGCTTTTACACCATTTTGCTTTTGGTTACATCAGAAAAGGCAGAGCAAACCCAGGGATTCCCAAATGAGAAAGCAGGCATTTTCAAGAAAGAACAAAAGTGGCAGTGATTTTCCATCCATAAGTTTTTAATATAATTGCCTGCCAGAATAGCTACCTGTAACGTCCATGCCTGAATGAATGAAACGATGTTCATTGGTGCTGATTGCTCAAATCCCACGACTCACCACATCCCGGCACAAATGCCCACTTAGGTATTTGATTTTACTCTTCAAAGGAAATGTCGATTCCAGCATCCAGTAAGTATAGCCCGTTGTTGGTATAATGAAAAGGAAACAGTTTGATGTTAATCAAGACTGTCTTTAATCACCGAGTCTAAGCTATGACCAACCAGTTTATTGTGACATTTTACATTTGGATTTTAGTGTCTAAAGTTAACTGGGTTCAGCTAGTTTCCTGGACATGGAGTCCTGACGAGGCATCATTATTTATCATTACTGGATTTCATCGTAAAACAGGGTCAGCCACAGTATTTTTAGCACGGGACACTGAGACAGGACAGATTGTGATATTATATGTCATAATGGTAACATACATCTCCCAGATTTGATTTCTTTAAAAAAAAATGAGGGCTTTCTGAACCAGGAAAGGAAAAGTAGGAAAGAAAAGGCATCTATTTGTTAGGGTCAGGTAGGCATATTTTCCTTTAAATTGATGAATATTTGCTGAGCTTCCACTCTGAGCCACCTCTGTCTTAGGCAGTGGGGGCAGGGCAGCGCAGAGCTGAGGGTGTTGTGGGGAGAGTGTGGTGCACACACTGGGAGTCATCCAAAGCCCGGGGCACACCCCAGGGGCAGAACTGCTGTGTGCTATGGAGCTGCAAACGTGTCTAAATTGGGGGTCAGCAAACGACAGCTGGTGAACCAAATCCAGCCCACTGCCCTTAGTTGTCAATAAAGCTTTATTAGCACACAGGCACACCCTTTCATTTATGTATCATCTAAGGCTGTTTTTGCAACACAGAGGCAGACATGAGTTGTTGAGGCAGAGTTGGCAAGCAAAACCAAAAATATTTACTATATGATCCTTTGCATAAAATGTTTGTTGACTCCAACTGTTAAGAATGCTTCATGATTACTGTTCTAGTTTGCTAATGCTGCAGAATGCAAAACACCAGAGATGGATAGGCTTTTATAAAACAGGGGTTTATTTCACTACACAGTTACAGTCTTAAGGCCACAAAGCGTCCAAGATAACACCTCAGCAATTGGGTACCTTCACTGGAGGATGGCCAATGGCGTCCGGAAAACCTCTGCTAGCTAGGAAGGCAGCTGGCATCTGCTCCAAAGCTCTGGCCTCAAAATGGCTTTCTCCCAGGATGTTCCTCTCCAGCAAGCTTGCTGCTCTTCAAAACATCACTCACAGCTGCACTCAGTTCCCTCTCTTTGAGTCAGCTCATTTATATGGCTCCACCGATCAAGGCCCACCCTGAATGGGCAGGGCCACACCTCCATGGGAACGTCTCATCAGAATCATCACCCACAGCTGGGTGGGGCACATTCCAAGCAAATCCAACCAGCACCAAAACGTCTGCCCCACAAGACTACAAAGACAATGGCATTTGGGGGACACAATACATTCAAATCGGCACAATTACCAAATGATTTGTTAAAAGGTGAGCATTTCCCTGTGGGAGGAGTAAAGAGATCCACAAAAAAAACAGACCACATTTTCCCTGTTTCTTAGAAACCTGCACAGGATAAAAAGCTATTGAGGAAGTAAGGGTCTACCTGAGAACTGAATGTGATAATTTTCTCACTTGGAGCCCTGGGCTGGGGCTGATGCTCCTCCAGGTGAGACAAAATGCAGGACTCCTTCAAAAGATGAAGGTCACTGTGCCCCCTCTCCAAACTCTTAAGTTTCCAAACTGCTCTTGTATCTTCAGCTCCTGCAAGCCGAAGTCAGGACCCTACAGCTCCAGGTCACAGGTGAATGCAAAATGTTTCCCTGTGATTGATGAGTGTTTTTGGACCTCTTCATTCTGGGCTTATTTGAAATAGGTCCTGTTTGCTGCTATGTCGAGCAGCAGCCAGACACACACCCATCTGGGCTCCTTTTACCTCGGCTCTCACTTCATTCTTGGGGAACAGTTGTGGTGGTTTGAAAGTGAAACACAGCCAGGTACAGCTGCCTTGACTCGGCCCAAAGCATCCTACCTCCAATTGGACAGGGTATTCATTTTCTGGGTTTTGAACAGAGGACATCAACCCCAACCAACGTAGACAGAAGCAAATCCACCTGTGTAATCGACAGTATAAAGCAGAACTTGAACTCATGCCTTGAAAATGTTGAGTGATGCCTGGAGATACGAAGCTGTGATGTCCAGTCCACCTATGAGTTATTAAAAAGCTCCCGGGGACACCTCCAGCACTCTTTCAATGAGGTTGTATTTGGGGCATAACTGTTATTAAAAACGAGGAAACATTTAAAATGCCAGGCTCTCCTTTAAATCTGTCTTTCAGCATTGACAGTGTCACTAGGGCGTCCATAGTGGTGAATGTACGGGCATCTCCAAGTTTAAAATCCACCCTCGATGTCTGCTTCCCGCAACCTGCTGCTACTGATCTCCTGAGGCATCTGGACATGTTTCCCCCTGAATATCAGAGAAAGAGCCGTTTGAACGCGGTGCAGGAAATGGACATAATGAAATGGCGTTAAGTCTGAGAAGGGGCCCAGAATAGCCTTTGGCACGAGGTAAGGGCGCAAAAAGCACTATTTTCCATTTTCTCTTCTTGTTTCCTCTCTCATAAATGAGGTTACTGGCAGGCTGAGTTCACGGAGTCTTTTGTGTCCAGGCAGATTCACTGTCTCAATATTAAAAGATGACTCCATCACGAAAGCTTTGTGGGTGCTGGGACTGGTTCTGAAGGAGGGCGACAAGCCTGCTGGCCCAGCCCCTTCGGCTGTTAAGGGGCATCCCTGAAACTAATGGACAGGAATGCTGCAAAATCTGGATAATAAATTGACCTTTGAAGAATCAGGAATGCTCACTTCTTAGTCTTCTTCTCCACTGGGTTGTTAGAAAGAAAACAAAACAACAAACAAATACCACTGAATGTCCCTGCTCTGATGCCTGGCAGTTTTCACATGGAGTCCAATTGACAGGGGACAGTGCAAAATGGGGCATTTCCATGGCATTCCTGCAACAGAGAACAGAGCTCTGCCCGTCAGTGGTGTTTGAGCTTAGCAGGAATTAACCAATGGAAGCCACCAGAACCGATTGATGAGAGGTGATTGAACACACCGGGGTTATCTGTGAGAACAAATCCCACGTGATGCAGTGTGGGGAACAGATTTTTTTTCCGTCTTTCAGGAATGTGAGAAGTGAGAAAATTAAAAGCTTATGCAAATGAGTAAAAATATTTGGTTAAAAGAGGAGTAGGTGAACAAAGGAAAGCTATCCTCTGAACAGCATTTTTGGAGTTGTCACCCCAAGGAAAGGAGCCCACTGTGGCTTGTAATTATCCCTTCTTGCTGGGTTTGGCAGTACTCAGTGAAGACCTTCACAGATCTGCTGGTTTTGAATCTGGGGTCCTTTTCAACATGTGGGCAGAAGGTAGCTCGTTTCAGAACCTCTGGGAAACCAGCACAGCTTTATGAATCAGGCTAAAGAGTCTGAAATTGTTTAACTGAATGCTAGGCTCAGGGCAGTGAGTTATATATCTGTGTAGAAGGCAAACTAGAAGGAGGAAAAGTCCATTGGGCTTGAGACCTGGGTTCTCTCATTTGTGTGGAGAATTCCAAAGGTATCAGCATCCTGTCAGAAGGTGATTTTCCAGCATCAGCTTCAGGAAACCTCCAGGACCACAAGGAAACATCTGAACTGGGATGTCCTTCCTTTGCCAGCCCTTTCAGAATGCCAAGTTGGAGAAATTATGGTTATTAATAAACAATGGGTGCCATTTTTTCTTCACCAGTTGATATGCAGTCTCCAGAGAACCAGATCTGAGTCATGTTCACATGTTCATTATTATTTTTTGAGGTACTTCACAGCTCTCCAAAAGGCCAAGTTCCCATTTCTAGTTTACCATTTTGCCCTATTAATTTTTTATGGCAAGCCCTCTCATCATGCAAAACCTTATCCCATGAATAAATGATGCCTATGGAAACAAATCCTGAGATGGTGCATGTCAATGTTTTTCTTTTTGCTTTTTTCTGGAGCTTCCCCTCCAGAATACAAAATATGCCATCCTTTCAATTTTTAAATCTGACCACCATGAAAGAAAATGAGTGAGGGAGAACATCTGGGCACATTGTAAATGACCACTTTTTCTGGAGTCTTTTGGAGTAACTACTTTTCTCTGTATGGCTGCTAGTGCTAAGGGCAAATACCATGTGTTTTTGCAGTTGTATGAACCCAAGAAAATGTAATTTTTTTCTAGTCCTTTTAAAATCAAATTACAATGTGACATTCAATAAAATATCCTTTGTGCAGCTAATAAAAACGAGACACACAGCCTTGACAATTAAACCATGCGGGCCAACATACCACCTCTGATCCGGTTTATGGCTTAAGCTTTCATGTCAGGCTTTCCCACACTTAAAAAAAAAAAGCTTCATTATTTATTAATAGCCTTCTATGTTTTAAAAGTTTCTTTTTCTTGTGTGGAGAGAAAAAAATCATTTTCCTTTTAATGGGGTGTCAGATTTGTTTTCCAAACCTTCTAAGAGGTTATCGTTCTTACATATGGACAAGTCGCTTTCTTCAGAATCAATGAAGACTGTGTTTCCAGGGTAATTGACGGCCGTCTCTCAACGGGCCCGCCGAAAACTTAATTTCACCATTTTGCAAAGTGGAGGGGTGGGACCTTCCCATGTGGTTAACTATTTTCACATGAAGGGGAAAAGAAAAAGCACGCTCCTCACACACACTAAATAATTGGGAGGCCGCCCCATGCCCAGGTTGTCTTGGCAGGCGGGTGGGGGTCAGGGCTTATGGAGATGTCCGGTTCAATTAGATGCCTCATAAAACCTGTTGGCAATTAAGTTTCCACCAGCCGGGAGCCGATCCCTAATGCCGAGAGGAAAGGGTGAGAGCTGGTTGAATGCTGGTCCAGAAAGTTGAGTGGCGCTTGCTTCCGTTACTGGCAGTGGAAATGTCGTTTTTGGGGATAGAGAGCCAGGCCAGTGAACGGCCAGCAGACAAGCTTGGCGAGCTGACCGGGATCTATTCACATCTATGGTTTTATTTTATTTGTTCTACCCACTTGAAGATGGGCCGTATTTTCTACGTGGAAAGCACGAAGCAGGTGTGAGGCTGCTTAGAATTTGGACGGCATGGCGGCATGCACCCAGCCTTCCCCAGTGTTTAGTGGTACATAGGAACTGATGTTGTCCTGGTATCCTGGGGCTGTCCTAAAATTTTCCATGAGCTGGGAAGCTTAAAACAATAGGAATTTATTCTCTCCTCCTTTAGGGTGCACCCCAATGCAATACAACCTCACCTTAACTAATTGCATCTGCATTGATGGGTACTGGGGACTTGAACATGTCTTTTTGGGGGACATAGCTTAACCCATAACACTGACCTTCCACTGTAAGCTCAGTGAGGGCAGGGCTGCAGCTGGCTGGAGTCCCCCTGCCAGACACAGTGAGAAATATATATTAATAAATATTAGTTGGTGATTGATCACCACTTTCAGCCAAAGGCCCTGGAGCCCAGGGAGGATGATGGATTTGAGGAGCTCATTCATAAGAATGGAAAACTGTAAGCTGGTTGAGAACCCTCAGCTTCCTAGCAGGATCAAAGTCATCTTTGGGGTCACTCACTAAGGTTTAGAAAACGGAAACTCTGATGTGGGAAAGCCTCTTGCAGCAGCACAGGGAGGCCTTCCATCTTCTGGATTTTGGGAGTGAAAGGACGTGACCTCTGTCAAATGAACCTGCATCCTCTCCTGGGCCTGGGGGACTTGGGAGAAGGGGAGGGTCCAAAAGCCCCTCTCTTCTAGTCTTGGGACTCAGCAGAATGTGACCCCAGGGGCCAGCCCGGGGCACCAGAAACCCCAGCCCCGAGTTGCCTGGGAGGCCCACTGGGAAGTGGTCCTGGTGTCCCAGGGTGGGAAATTCCTAATGATCCCATGGTTCAGGGCCACCAGGCATGGCCTCCTTCCTGACCCCCATGACACCCCAGTGTAAGCTCCATCCCTGAGCACTGTGGCACCCAATGCAACCTCTATCCTTGATGCCCCATCCCCATGACACCCCAATGTAACCTCTATCCATGACCCACCATGACTCCCCAATGTCACCTCCAACCTTGACTCTCCATGGCACCCAAATGTAATCTCCATCCTCACCCCCATGACACCCCAATGCAAGCTCCATCCCTGAGCACTGTGGCACCCAATGCAACCTCTATCCTTGATGCCCCATCCCCATGACACCCCAATGAAAAGTCCATCCCTGATCCACCATGACTCCTCAATGTCACCTCCAACCTTGACTCCCCATGACAACCTAATGTAACCTCCATCCCTGACCTCTGTGATATCCCAATGTAAGCCTCACCCCTGATCCACCATAATACCCAATGTCACCTCCATCCCTGAGCACTGTGACACCCCAATGTCATCTCCATCTTTGACACCCCATCCCCAATGACACCCCAATGTCACCTCCATCCTTGAGCACTGTGACACCCCAATGTCATCTCCATCCTTGACACCCCATCCCCAATGACACCCCAATGTCACCTCCATCCCTGAGCACTGTGACACCCCAATGTCATCTCCATCCTTGACACCCCATCCCCAATGACACCCCAATGTCACCTCCATCCCTGAGCACTGTGACACCCCAATGTCATCTCCATCCTTGACACCTCATCCCCATAACACCCAATGTAACCTCCATCCCTGACATGGGACCTGCCCCGCCCCCATCCTGCTACCTTGGATGTGACCTCTGCCTCCACTCCTCCCTGTGACCTTATGTGTGACCTCTGCCTAACCCCCAGCTTGTGAACTTAGATGTGACCTCTGTCCCCACCCCATCCCTGTGACCCCCAGATATGCTCCAGTGTTGATCCCTGCTCTTGACCTCTCGTCCTGACCGCTGTCCCTGAGGTGGTTCCCAGCTCAGGGCCCTGGGGCAGGGAGTCAGGCAGGTTGCCTTCACTTTTTTTGACTGAGAATTTGATTTTCTTTTATCCCAGAAACTGGAGGAAAATGGGAGCTTCCAGCAGAGGTGGCCGTAGCCAGGGAGCTGTAAGAAGGGACCTGTGAGGCCCTGGGCTCTCTGGCTTGGAGGCAGAATCTGCCCAGCTTGTGCCATGTCCCTGTTGCTCTCCTAATGTGACAAGGAGGACTGAGGAACCCGTTTGTAGGGTGCCCGGGAAACTTTCGTTCTCATGGAGGGTATAATTGACTTTATCCTTTGAGGACCTTGCAGAGGAGGGGCCCTGGAGTCCCTGGCATGTTTCACACTTCTTTGGAGACTGAGCGCCTCTGAGATTGTGTTGTCACCTGGACCAGCAGGGAGGGGTGTCCCAAGGATGTGGGGTGGTGGGAAGGACGCCCGGACTGGGCTGAAGGTGGCTGAGCTGCCCTGGCAATGGAGTCAGCTCCATGATTCCAGGTGGCCTGGGGTCAACACTGCACCTGTGAGGAATGATTGAGGTAAACTCCTGTGCTAGACAATCTCTATTTTCCAGAGCTACCATGACAGTCACCGCACAATGGGTTGGCATAAACAACAGGAATTCTTTGGCTCATGGCTGGATGGCTGGCTTCCTCCTGGGGTTGGTGGCCTTCTGGCTGCCCAGCCATGCTCAGGTTCCTTGGCATCCCAATCCCATGACGGTGTCCCCTCCTTTGTATTCTGGCTTCCAGCTTCTCTCCATGGAGACCCACCCTGCTTCAGTTGAGTGGCACCTTAACTGAGCATAACATCTTCAAGATGTCCTATTTACAGTAAACTCACACCCACAGGGACATGGAGGAAAAGGAAGGCCATGTATAAATTGGGGTATAAACTCAACTCACTGCAGCCCCCTCCCCTGCTCCGAGGACTGAGTGAGGGAAGGAGGGTCCCACCAGCCCAGGACCTAGATAGGACTCTTTCCTGGTTGATGTCTACTGTGTCTTGGAAAGAGCAAAGCCAGTCTGGGCAGAGCACATCGGTGCAGTGGTGGACAAACTTAGAATCCTTTAGGGGTCATTGAAGACTAATCAAACCAAACTACCTGGAAAAATGGAGTCCCTATCCCGCTTTGTCATGCCATCCTTTGTCAGTGCAGAAGGCTATGAGGCTGATGTTCAAAGAAGCAAACAAGGTGAGCATTTAATTATTGGGACTTAATTGTGATACTCATTAAAGATTCTGTCTTCAGGATTAGCATATCATAAAAAATACTTACTATACATTTGGAAATCAGGGCGCTCTATCCCTCAATCTCTAGTCATGTTTTAGTGAGATTCGTACTCTGCCTATATGTCGCAAATGAAGCAGAGATGCACACGAGAGGAGGGTTGGACCATTCCCCTTTGCAATGGCTCAAAATGATGACCTCGAGACCCCCGCCAGGATCAAGATGGTAGAGTGAGATGCTTCCAAGCATTGCCCCCCTCCCCACCAGAAGTTTTGAACAACCATTAAGAGCTGGCAGAAACGTCTTTCTCACAGCTCCAGAAAACAGTTAAAGGACGTCAGTAATGGAGTGAGCACCAAATGAAGAAAAAGGCTTCTTAAAGGTGGTGGGATCCCATAGTGCCCTGGCTGACCCCTCTCCCAGCCCCTCTCTGGCTCAGCTCAGACCCAGCCCATGATGCCAGTGCAGATCCCTAGTCCTTGTTCTGGAGGGAGCAGAGTAACTGTCATGCACATCCTGGGAGCATGTATGTCTGGCCCAAGCTGCCTGGTGCTGCCTGAGGGACTCACAGCCCAGAACTTACCCTGCACGTGGGAAGGTGTCTCACTGAGCTTTCCTAAAGGACACTGGGGGGAGAGTAGGCAAGTGACTGCCTGAGGCAAGGGATTGCTGGCTGTAGGACAGACAGTACAGTAGCACAAGAGCACTGTGAGGAAATGGTTTCCTAGGGAAGAGGGAAATTCATATCCCTGTGAATGGGGAAATTCCTTGGGCCACACACACATGCCCAAGAGAAGACATGTATGCCCACTTTGTCCTGGAGCTCTTCTCTATACTCATTGTATGGATATGCCCTGAAGGAGAACACTCACACACAGGTCAATCTGCAAACACTGGGAAAGGTGTTTCTTAGTTTTTCCTCATCCTCCTCCTCCCCCTCCACTCCTCCTCCTCCTCCTCCTCCTTCTTCTTTTCTTTCTTCTTTTTTGGTTAGTTCCTGGCACTCAAGGAGATGTCTACTATAACACTAGCTGAATATAAGTTTAAGGAATAAATAGATACTCCAGAGTCTACATTCCAGTGATAACACAGCAAAATATAAAAATATCCAGGTTTCAACAACAGGTTACAAAACATACAAAGAAACAGGGAGTGATGGCCCAGGCAAAGGAGAAAATTAAAGCATTAGAAACCATCAATGAACACCAGATGTGGGACATGCCAGTGAAAGATATTAAAGAATGATCTTAAATATGCTTGAAGAGCTAAAGGAAAACATGGACAAAGAATGAAAGGCAATCAGGAGAAAGATAAATGTACACAAAGAGAATATCAATACAGAGATGTAAGTTATGAAAAGAAACCGAGAAGAGCTGATGTCTAGTGTAACAGAATTAAAGTAATTCCCCAGCGGGCTTCAACAGCAGATTGGAGCTGGCAGAAGAAACAATCAGAGAACTTGAAAATAAGACAATTGAAATCATTCAGTCTAAGGAGTAGAAGGAATAAAGAGTGAAGAAAAGTGAACAGAATCTGAAGAATGCACTGTGGGAGTCCCAGAAGAAGAAAGCAAGAAAGGGGGCAGAGAGAATATTTAAAGAAGCAGAGGCTGGAAACTTCCCAAATATAATGCGAGGCATGAATATACACATTCAGGATGATCAACGAACTCCCAACTGGAGAAATCCAAATAGACCCTTGGAGCAGTGTATTTTAACTAAACTGTCAAATGCCAAAGATAAAGAGAGAATTTGGAACATCACGAGAGAGAAACAATGTGTCACATACACAGGAGCCTTGAGAAGATTAAATGCCTGTTTCTCATCGGAAACCTGCGGAAGCAAGAAAGCAGTGGGATGAAAAATTTAAAGTGCTGAAAGCAAAAAATTTCTGACCAAGAATTCTGTATCTGCTAAAATTATCTTTCAAAACTGAGGGAGAGATTAAGACATTCCCAGATAAACAAAAGCTGAGGGAGTTTTTTTTTTATCAGGGGATGCTAAAGAGAGCTCTGCAGGTTAAAAGGAAAGGACACTAGACAACAGATGGAAGTTGCATGAAGAAATAAAGATCTCTGGAAAATGTGACCACATGAGAAAAATAAACGTCAGTCCTATTGTATTTGTGGTTTGTAACTCTGCTTTTTATTCCTACAGGATCTAAAAGGCAAATGCATAAAATGTAATGATAAATCAATGGTTTTGGACTCATAATGTAGAAATATGTAATTTGTAACAAGAACTACGTAAAGGTGGGGAGACAGAGGGGTATAGGAATATAGTTTGTGTCTACTATTGAAGTTAATTTGGTGTCAAAGCAAATTAGATTGTTATAGATTTAGGGTGTTAAATTTAAGCACCATGGTAACCACAAAGAAAATATTGGCGCATATGTAAGCTCAGACAGACAGAACGAAGAGTACAGGTTGCCAGGGCTTGGGGACAGGGGAAATGGAGAGTTAATGCATAATGGGTGTAGGGTTTCTGTCTGGGGAGATGGAAAGGTTTTAGTAATAGAAGCTGGTGAGGCTTCTGCAACATTGTAAATGTGATTAATACAACCATCTCATGAAGCTTTCTAACTGAGGTCTCTGGCTAAATTCTAGATGTCAACACCCAACAGGAAAGCCACAGTGTTCTTTCAAATCAGTTAAAGTTGTTCCCACACTCTGTGCACCACCTTTAAACCCTTCTGTATCTCCCATGGAACCCAAACCCGAACCCAAATCCTAACCTAACCCAAACTCTAAACCCTAACTCTAAACTCTAGCCCAAGCCCTACAGGAAAGAGAAGCCATGCTGGTTCCTCTGGACCCCAGGGTCCTCTTGGATGGTCCCTGGGTAAGTTTCCAGGGCCACCAGCTCATGGCAAGCTCAGGCCAGTGCCTCCAAATCTGCTTTCCTGGCACATCAAGCTCTTCCCAGCCTCTGGGTGCTTGGTGTCCCTGTAGTCTCTGCTCAAGATTTTGCACGGCTCCTTTCTTTCTTGTAGTCTTGGCTCAAGAGCTTCTGACCCTGCAAGGCTCCTGTAGTGCCTGAAAAAATGGTGCCCCCAAAAGGAACCCACATCCTGAACCCTGGAACTGTGCATGTTCTCTGCATGCTAACAGGGACTCTGCAAATGGGATTAAATTACAGATCTGAAAATGGGGCGATTGCCCTAGATTATCTGGGAGGGCCCTAAACCCACTTAAAAGTGTCCTTATGGGGGGAAGCAGAGGGAGATTTGACACAGAGGGAGCAGGGAGGGCCGTGTGAAGATGGAGGCAGAGGTTGCAGATTTCCTGTTTTAAGCCAAGTTGGTGTGTATGAGTTTCCTAGAGCTGCTATAAGTTACCACAAACCAGGGGGTTAAAACACTAACTTATTCTCTCTTCGCTTGGAGGCTGGAAGTCTGAAATCAAGTTACTATGAAGGTTGTGCTCCCTGCGAGGCTCCAGGAAGGCTCCTCCCTGCCTCTCCCAGCTCCTGGTGGCCCCAGGTGTGCTTGGCTTGTGGATGCATCACCTCCAGCTCCCTGCCATCCTTACTGACTTCTCCACTCTGTACGTCTCTGTCTGTCCATCTGTTCTCCACTTACAAGGAGCCCAGTATTACTGGATTCAGGGCCCATGCTACTGCAGTATGACCTCATCTTAACTTTACTAATTCCACCTGCAATGACACTATTTCCAAATAATGTTGTATTCTGAGGTACTGGGTGTTGGGACTTTACCTACATTTTGGTGGGGCACGGTTCAACCCATACGATGGTGGCAGTTTGTTACAGCAAACCCAGGAAGCCAATTCAGAACCATAAATACCCATCCCTGGGAGGTTCCCCAGCCACACCTCTGTTCATGGTACATCAAACTGTTATTGCTTTATTATTGATTTTTTACTCATTTAGTCATTCATCTCACTGTCTGGGGTTTGTAGCCACCCAGAGGGAAGGACCCTTGTCTTTTCTGTTTATCTGTCATCCCTGGACCCTAATCGGTGCTGCTATCTGAGTAGGTATCCGATAGATGTTTGTTAAATGACTAAGTGACCTCAATATCTATCACTGAGGGCAGCTTTTCCAGCAGCCACCAAAGGAGGCTGTTAGCCATGAGATCACTCTTGTTGACCAATTAGGTTCTGAAACCCAGCTATCACCTCATTATTATCACGGGAGAAAGCACCTTGTATGGCTGCTGCTGGGATAAGACAAATGAGGTGAACATTAGAATGTCTTGGGACTTCTCAGAAAACTAGAGCAGATGCAAGAGGAAAATGAAGCAATGCCTTCAAAAGCTTGAAGGAAAGTGGTTTCCAACCCAGAATTCCAGCCAGGTATGGAGAAAAATGGAGGGAGTTATCCAGGTATATCAATGGGAAAGGTATACAAAACGCAGAGCAGAGTGGAGAAAAGGGACTTCGCCAAGGCACATGTCACCTTGACATCCCAGGTTTCTGGGGACAAAGAGCAGGTTTGACAAGCTTCCAGATTCTTTGCACTGATTCTCACTCTGAAGTCAAACATCCCAGGTGAGCCTGTCCCAGGTATGGGTCTGCCCTTGGCAGGTGTCACCTCCCACTGACAGGGTCCCCTTTGTCCCCTCCATGCCCAGCAGCCGGTGAGCTGAGGGACCTCCTGGGACCCCACGGGGAGTTCTGCTCAGACAGCTCCAAGCATGAGCTGCAGCCACTGCAGGCAGATCCTGTTCTGCCAGACATGCATTCCACCCCTGCAGGAGCTGACGGTGGAGACCCTGTTTCCAAGGCCACCCTCTTGACCTTGCAACCTGCAGGGACTCAGGCAAGCCTGTGAGCAGGAGCCCGGAAAATTCATCTTCACCCGGAGCCTTTGGCTAAAAGTTGCTCTGTGGCCTTTTCCTTACACAGCTAGGTTTACATTTGCTGCTCGGTTCTTAAATAACACCCTCCACCACTAACACACACACCCGTAGACATACCACATGCACACACATACCATACACACCATTAATACTCACATTACAAATACTCACCCTACATATGCACCCCACAAACACACACACAGCACATGCAAACAGCACACACAAACACACACATAGCATATACAGCACACACAAACATATCACACACATATACGCACACCACACACACATACCACACACACCACACACAAATACACACATAGCACATACCATACACAAACACACACACAGCACATGCGCACAGCACACACAAACACACACATAGCATATACAGCACACACAAACATATCACACACATATACGCACACCACACACACATACCACACACACACCACACACAAATACACACATAGCACATACCATACACAAACACACACAGCACATGCACACAGCACACACAAACATACTACACACACCACACACAAACACACATACCACACACACTACACACAAACACAAACACCATACAAACACACACAGCACACACACATACCACACACACCTATCACATTGACACTGCACACACACACACACCACATTCACACACCACATGCAAACATACCACACACACACACCACATCGCACACAGCAGAAATATGGTTTTTAGGGTTAGATATGTAAAGTTTAAACTATGAAGGAAAGAAAACTGAGGCAATTACAAACATACCTTGAATCTTGGGCACCCCTGGGTAGTGAGACGAGATGCGACAGGTGATGCACAAAGAGGGAGCTTTTGATCTCTGGAAGACTTCCTTTCACGATTATTACAATTGTTCTTTAAACTCCCCGTAAATATACTATATATTACTCTTTTATGTTGTATGCAATTAAAGAAAACTTTAAAAGGGGGAAAAAAAGCAAAGTAATGGAATACCTTTATGACTAATGCAGACGTACTTATCTGTGCCAATTGGTAATGGAGATGGCTCAAATTGGAGGAAATGTGGTGTTTCACCTGCCCCTTGAGGACAGGGTCTTAGGAAGTCAACACTGTGAAACAATTTTCTTCTCTTCTCATTCTATTCATGGGATAATCTATAGTACACTGCTCATGAGCTCCAACTCTGTGTGATCTTTGCTTAGATAAACTTTCATCAAAAGCCTAATGAACAGAAAATTTAAAAAATAGATTAATCATCAAATAATTGCTTTCAGAATGGTCCAAGTACAGAAAATCAGGGCATTAGCAGACAAGAATATATTTCAATATGTATGAAGCACTTTTTCTATAATTAAGAATTGCAAAATAGATTTTTATTGTCATCATGCTTTTGAATCTTCATCCATAAATTGCTATCAAATCATTAAAAGAAAAATGTGAATATCTTCCCTTTGATGAGCTGGTCATGGAACAGTTGCCACAGGTTTCTGAATCACATTTGAGGGTAAATAAATGCTGTTAGAAGTTTCCGACTAATTATAAGTCTGAAAACAGAACTGGAAGAGAAGAGAGGCTTCTGAAAGAGGGAAGCTTGGGAGCTGGGCTGGACCCCCACCTGGGGAGCTGGGCTGGGCCTTCACCTAGGGAGCTGGGCTAGATCCTCACCTGGGGAGCTGGGGGGGACCATCACCTGGGGAGCTGGGCAGAACCACTACCTGGGGAGCTGGGCTGGACAAGCACCTGGGGAGCTGGGCTGGACCCTCACTTGGGAGCTGGGCTGAATCCCCACCTGGGAGCTGGGCTGGACAACCACCTGGGGAGCTGGATGGGACCCTCACCTGGGGAGCTGGGCTGGACCCCCACCTGGGGAGCTAGATGGGACCCTCACCTGGGGAGCTGGGCTGGACCACACCTGGGGAGTTGGGCAGAACCCCCACCTGGGGAGCTGGGCTGCACCATCACCTGGGGAGCTGGGCTGGACCATCACCTGGGGAGCTGGGCTGGACCATCACCTGGGGAGCTGGGCTGAATCCCCACCTGGGAGCTGGGCTGGACAACCACCTGGGGAGCTGGGCTGGACGATCACCTGGGGAGCTGGGCTGGGCCCCCACCTGGGGACCACGCCTGGGGAGCTGGGCAGTACCCCCACCTGGGGAGCTGGGCTGCACCATCAGCGGAGCTGGGCAGAACCCCCACCTGGGGAGCTGGGCTGCACCATCACCTGGGGAGCTGGGCTGGACCATCACCTGGGGAGCTGGGCTGAATCCCCACCTGGGAGCTGGGCTGGACAACCACCTGGGGAGCTGGGCAGAACCCCCACCTGGGGAGCTGGGCTGCACCACCTGGGGAGTTGGGCAGAACCACCACCTGGGGAGCTGGGCTGGACAACCACCAGGGGTGCTCTCTGGACCCCCACTTGGAGCTGTGGACTGCACGGTTTCTCAGTGAGGGGTCTTCTGTGCTGTGGGGCAAGGGTGGAGATGGGTCAGCGAAGTCAGAAGGAGGCTGTGTCCTCTCAGTGGCAGCAGCTGTGCTTCACGTGAGTGGAGGAAACGGGAGGCTGACGATCCCCCAGGAAAGAAACTGCATCTGCTGGTCAAGCCATCACGGTCCCAGGGCGTGGGCCTCCAAGCAGGATGCGTCTTCTCCATCTTTGCTTGGTCACCATGACGTTCTCCCCAGTGGCCCCCAACAGGGGATGGCAGCACCACCCAGGGCCAATGGCTGCAGCTTGGTTTTCCTTCAGGTGCCTTGAGATGCCATGAAATTTATTTTGGGGAAGTTTCATCTGACCCTCGGTTTTCTCGCTTCAAGCATGCTCAGGCCATTTCATCGAGGATACACAGTTTTTGGGGTTGATTGGGGTTCAACAAGGGGAGAAGTCAGCAACCCCGGGACGCATCCTCAGTCTCCCTCTCGTTTTCCAGCTCTTCTGGGCAGCATTAAAATATCAAGAATATCATGCACAGGCATTCCTTTTCTCTAAGACACACTGTGATCGTTTTCTGTGTATCTCAGAGCTGCTTTGGGTCTGAAGCGTCTGTCCCAGGGGTGGGTATCGAGGTGGGGGTCGGACCAGCCCACTGATGGGAGCTGCCGACCCCAGTGACACTCAGCACCTCATCATCAAATGCCACTAATGAACTGCAAGGAGCGGATCCCTTCTCCAGAGTGGAAGGGTGGGGGGCCCCTGTGGGTGCAGCAGTGACAGAGGCTGGGAGAATTGACTAAGAGGTACCCATGCATGACTCGGCAGGAGAAAGAGGGTGAGGGGACAGAGCAGAACATGTGCACCCAGGAGAGGGTCCCATCCAGTCTATGTGGTCCACATACCCAAAATGGGGTCAGGGTAAAGAAAGGGGATGGGGACAACCCCTTGCTGTCTACACTGGCTGTCTACACAGCTAACAGCACTGCTCCAAGTAACAGGGCAGGAGGGCAGCCCCTCGCTGTCTACACGGCAGCCCCTCCCTGTCTACACAGCCCATGGCCCTGATCTGTCTATCAGGGCAGGAGGGCAGGTCTACCCCCTTTAGGCTACAGAAGTCACCCACGTCACCTTGGCACATGTCTGTATTAATCAGGGATCTCCAGAGAAACAGAACCAGCAGTTTACATATACATTTCAAGAGATTTATTACAAGGAAGAGCTCACATGACTGTCATGGCTGGTGCAAGTCCAACTTCCATAGTTTCTGAGTGGGAAACTAGTAACGGTGAGGCGGAAGTCCTAACTCTCTGATTCCCCAGGGGAAGTGGGTTGGTTGGGCATTCCAGCAAGGTGATGCTGACATTGTGGTAGAAATTCTTCTAGCCCCTGAATCCTCAGTTCTGGCTTTTAAGACTGGTAGCTGATTGGATGAGGAGACTCTCCAAATGGCTGAGGGCAATCTCGTTTGTTGAATGTAGATGCAATCTGCTGATTGACGGTAGATGCAAATCCTGTCTTGCAATACCCTCACAGTTACAATCAGGCCACCACTTGACCAAACAACTGGACACTCACCCTGCCAATTTGGCATGTGAATGCTGCAGCCCACATCCCTTCTTCCCCCTCCCCACTCCAGTCCCATGGCCACCCCAGCTGTAAGCGAGGCTGAGGGATGTGGTCCTCATTCTGGGCAGTGTGTGCCCTGCCAAGGTCTGTTGTTTAGGAAGAGGAGGAAAGAGGCATCAGGAAACAAATGGTGGAGCAGCCACGGGCCCTCCCTGTCCTTGCATGATTTCATGTACTCCCTCCAGATCCACCTGGTAAACAAGAAGTTTCACATGTGTGTGTGCATATGTGTATATGAGTATGTATGTGTGTGTAGGGTGTGTGCATATGTGTGAATTGTGTATGGGGTGTATGTGTGTATTCTGAGAGTGTGTACATGAGTGACTGAGTATATGTCTGAGTGCATGTATGCTGTGTGAGTGTGTATTGTTTGTGTGTGTAGGGTGTGTGCATATGTGTGAATGTGTGTAGGATTGCATAGGTGTATTATGTGCAAATGTATATATGAGCGACTGCGTATGTTTGTGAGTGTGTACATGGTGTGTGTGTATTGTGTGTATGAGTGTGGGTATGGTGTGAGTCTATATGTGTGTGTGTGTGACTACGTGCATGCATGCATGTGCATTTGAGTATGTATGTGTGTGAGTGCATTTATGGTATATGTACATGTGTGGCTGTGCTGTGTACGTGTGTATAGTGTGTGTCTATGCTGTGTTTATGGTTTGTGTGTATGAATATGTATACATGAGAGTATGTGTGTAGGATGTGAGTGTCTATGCATGTGAGAGTGTGTATGTGTGAACATGCGTGCACGCATGCATGTGTCTATGAGTGTGTGTGTGCAGGGGTATGCGGTCTGTGTATATGAGTGAGTGTGCATTGTGTGTATGTGCATGAGTATGTATACATGTGAGTGTGTGTCTGTTGTGCGTACATGTATGTGTGTGTATGAGTGTTTACGCATGGCATGGTGTGTGTGCATGAGTATATGTGAGTGTGTGTATGGTGTGAGTGTATATGTGTGTATGTGTGACTACGTGCATGCATGCATGTGTATTTGAGTATGTATGTGTGTGAGTGTGTTTATGGTATATGTATATGTATGGCTGTGCTGTGTATGTGTGTATAGTGTGTGTCTATGCTGTGTTTATGGTTTGTGTGTGTGAATATGTATACATGAGACTATGTGTGTAGGGTGTGAGTGTCTATGCATGTGAGAGTGTGTATGTGTGAACATGTGTGCACGCATGCATGTGTCTATGAGTATGTGTGTGCAGGGGTATGCGGTCTGTGTATATGACTGTGTGTGCATTGTGTGTATGTGCATGAGTATGTATACATGTGAGTGTGTGTCTGTTGTGTGTACATGTATGTGTGTATATGAGTGTGTATGGATGGCATGGTGTGTGTGCATGAGTATATGTGAGTGTGTGTATGGTGTGAGTCTATACGTGTGTATGTGTGACTACGTGCATGCATGCATGTGCACTTGAGTATGTATGTGTGTGAGTGCGTTTATGGTATATGTATATGTGTGGCTGTGGTGTGTATGTGTGTACAGTGTATGTCTATGCTGTGTTTATGGTTTGTGTGTATGAATATGTATACATGAGACTATGTGTGTAGGGTGTGAGTGTCTATGCATGTGAGAGTGTGTATGTGTGAACATGTGTGCACACATGCATGTGCCTATGAGTATGTGTGTGCAGGGGTATGTGGTCTGTGTATATGAGTGTGTGTGCATTGTGTGTATGTGCATGAGTATGTATACAGGTGAGTGTGTGTCTGTTGTGCGTGCATGTGTGTGTGTATATGAGTGTGTACGCATGGCATGGTGTGTGTGCATGAGTATTTATATGTGAGTGTGTGTATGCTGTGTGTGTATGTGTGTGTTTGAGTGTGTATGCATGGCATGGTGTGTGTGCATGAGTATTTACATGTGAGTGTGTGTATGCTGTGTGTGTATGTGTGTGTGCATGCATATGAGTGAGGACCCTCCCCCCAGGCTGAGCAAAGCCCCTGGCTAGATCACCACCAGATGGCAAATGTGTGTGAGAGGTGCTCCCCCACAGGAAGCAGGGGAGCTTCAGGAAGGGGGTGGGGGATGGGAGTCAGGGAGCCACCATTCCCACTGTCCTTGGGGCAGAATGGGGGGCTTCTGGCCACCTCAAACCCTCACTGTGATGCAGAGTGGAGTCAGAGTGGCCGAAACCCACAGCCGAGCCCACGAGAGGAGGTTTCCCCTCCTCCGCGGGCCCCTTGCAGCCAACGCCAACAGCTGAGGCCTTGCTTTGCTGACTCCGCCCCCCCCTTGCAGGTGGTTTGCCGGATCGCCACGCCTTGGAGGACCCAGAGAGGAAGGGAGACTGGGGTTCAGCCGGTCTGTGGGAGGGGGCTCAGCAGAGAAAGGTGTGGTGGTCTGTGCTCCGGCCTCAAGTCTGGTCTCCCAGTGAGAGACCGCGCCTTTGACCTTGTCTTGTTGGAGGGCGCGGGCTGCAGGTCACGTCCCGGGGAAACACAGAGACAGGCAGCCAGGGCAGTTGTGCCGGGATCCTGAGCGAACCCCTAGGGCGTGGTGCATATCAGGAGCTCACTGCCTCGGTTCACCTGTGTGACAATGTGCAGTTGCGGCTGGGAACAGTGTCCCCAAAAGGAACAGTCAAGCCTGAACCCCCAGATCCCACAAGGAGACCTCATTTGGAAATATGGTCTTTGCAAATGCAATGAGTCAAGGTCATCGTGGAGTGGGGTGAGTGCAGAAAAGACCCTCTTCTGAGAAAAAGTTCACGGGAAGTCGGAGCAGAGCTGGGGTGATGTGGCCATAAGCTAAGGATGGCCGGGGCCCCAAGGAGCCAGAAGACGCAGGAAGGAACCTCTCTGCAGCCTCCAGAAGGAAGCAGACCCCACAGCTTTATTTTCACCTCAGGCCTCCAGAGCCGACACAGTAAATTCCCGTCTCTTTAAACCACCCCTTTATGGCACTTGGTGGCTCACACGTTTTGTGTCGCGTACGGAGTGCAGGGAGGCTGTGCATGGACACAATTTTTTTTTTCAATAAAGCAGAAAGACACCATAGAAATAAGTGACTCCCACATCTCCAGGCTTTTCCCGGCCTTCCAGAGCCTTATCACTCTCTGTGGCAAAATCTGGTGCCATCCCCCCGTCAGCCCCTCCAGGTCCTTTAATCACACATTTCACTCTCCCCCCACCCAGCACGGCCCCTTCACCTAATTCCCGTCTATTAAAAACCACACAAGGCACCCCAAGGCATTGGACTCCAGATCGAATACCCGGTAGGAACTGCCTCTCCTGGTCTCCGTGCCGTATTGGGTTTTGGACCCATGGACTCTGCCACCGGGGGTTGTGCACGGTGCCTGTCCAGTGCCAGGGATGGTCAGTGGCCAGCCCTGCATCACGGGCAGCAGGCTCCACCCCGGCCGGTCTCTGTGTTCCCGGCAAGCAAGTGAATCACTCTCCAAAATGTGGTTTTTATTTGGGAACACTATTGAAGGTGCAAGCAATTGAAGGCTGCACTCCTGAACTGTAACTCGATTTGCTTGTTGTTTTTAGACGTGAGACATCTGTTTCTGGACAGAGCAGAAGAGAAGGAAGGAGCTGGAGGGAAGGACAGACGGGTGCAAAGGAGTATCCAAAAGGAGAGAGGAGAGGGCACGTCCTCTCCCGGGGACACCGCAGATGTGCAAAACGGCCAATTGATGTAGGGCAGTCACTTGCCCCTTTATGGATCATGACCACAAAATCTGTCAGGGCCTGCATCCTCACGTTGGATCTGCGGGGAGATTGAACTGGGCAGAGGATCAGCATGCAGAATGCATTCAGTGTGCAGAATGCAGAAAACAATGTTGTATAGGCATTCATTAGACAGCAGGGAGCCAGCCGCTCTTGGAGAATGGTATTTATGGCGCATGGGACACAGCGTTTGACCTTGTCTTGTTGGAGGATGTGAGCGAGTCTGGAGCTCAATTTGTAGGGCAGTAGGGCTGGTCTGCTTTGTTTTCCACTGGTGTGTGTCTTTCCCTGCGGCCTGGGGTCCTCTGGCTGCTGTAGCCTCGATCCTGGTGTGTACACAATCTCGTGTGTGCACAAACAAATGTATACACATGTGCACACACATGTACATGCATGCTCACACATACACAATGCCCATATGCATGTGTAAAGACAGTGCACACACGTACACATAGTCACATATGTGCATGCACACAGACATGCAATACACATATGCATGCACACATATACACACACACCCATATGCATGCATAAACACACACATGTGCACAATACAGGTATTTGTGCACACACACTGACATGCACCTTCACACACATGCATGCACACACCCACTGCATGCATAAACACCCATTGCACACATGCATACAACTGTACACATACACATACATGTGCACACATGCACACACAGTGTGCACACACACCCATTTGCAGGTATAAGCACATACTGCACACATAAAAACATACACATATATGTGCACACACATGCACACATGCATGCGCAGACTCATTACACGTGTACACATGTGCTCACACATGCATGCAGACACACACATGCACTTGTACATACACACACAAAAACCCATTTGCATGCATTACATACACCACACACATACACAAGTGTACATATATGTGTACACACATGCATGCACACACCCACTGCATGCATAAACACCCATTGGACACATGCATACAACTGTACACATACACATACATGTGCACACATGCACACACATGGTGTGCACACACACCCATTTGCAGATTTAAGCACATACTGCACACATAAAAACACACATATATGTGCACACACATGCATGCACACACTCATCACACATGTACACATGTGCTCACACATGCATGCAGACACACACATGCACTTGTGCATGCACACACAAAAACCCATTTGCATGCATTACATACACCACACACATACACACGTGTACATATATGTGTACACACATGCAGGCATGCACACAGGCACACACACAGGCACACACAGTGTGTATCCACTGGCTCATCGGGCAGGAAGCACAGTTTAATTTCCTCTTTGTATTGTCTTCCCCCAAGCTCCGTCTTTACAATCATGTGACATCAGTTTTTTAGCTCCCTGGGGTCACCTTCCTTAAGCAAGTTAGGAGAGCTTTATCCACACCTTCTCCAAAGCCTGTTGCACTCTCACAGTCTGCTGGGTGTCATTGCACACATACATGAATGCACACTTAGGTGCCCACATACACGCTCGCCATGCATGCAGAGTCCCCCCTGCTCTCCTGGCTTCACCTCTGCAGTGACACCTCCCTCCCCAAAAAAACATAACCTCGATTCTGTGATGAAGGAAACCAGGTCTTTGAACGTGTGGGTCATTGAGGTGAGCCACACCGCAGCAGGGAGGGTCCTGGTCCAATCGGACTCAAACCCTTATAAAGCAGGGGAACTGGGAGACACCGAGTTGGGGAGATCCGGGAGCTGCAGCCACGAGCCAGGGAGCCCAAGGATGGTCGGCAGTGGCAGAACCCAGGGGAGGGAGGGAGCAGATTCTCCCTCAGAGCCTCAGCGTTGGAAACCAGTGAACCCACTGGCACTGTGAACTTGGGCTTCTGGTCTCCAGAACCTCGAGAAAGCACAGTCCTCCTGTTCCAGCCACCAGGCGTGGAGGAATCTGTTATAGCAGCCACAGGAATATCACATCTACAGCCGTGCTGGACAACACAGACCGTTTCCTGATGGACCTCACACCCCTGTCAGAGCAGCGACCCCTCACCCCTGTCAGGAGCAGTGACCCTTTACCCCTGTCCGGAGCATTGACCCCTCACCGCTGCCCCTCGTTGTTGTCTCTCAGGGCCTTGGTTGCCCATGCACCTGCTTCTCCAGCTCAAACTGCTCATGGCCGTGTGTATGTTTCAAACTCCCCTCTCTGTCATCCCTGGTGACCAGCTGCCCCTCCTTCTCTTGCTCCATGAGATGGGATGGGAGACCCCACCCCACATTTCCAAGCACGTGGGTTAAACCCTCGCTATTGGGGGCCTCCAGGATTCTCTCTGTCCTAATTCCAGAATGTCAGGAGAGGGAATATGGACCAAGAGCAGACAGTGGTCTGGGGTCCAAGAGGAGTCAGGGGACTGGGGTCCAGGGCTGGGTGGTAGGTGGAAATGGAGAGTGGGGGGCATCCTGGCGAGCCCTCAAGCACTTTGAAAGGCATCTGCTGTTCCGGCTGCTACAGCAATCCCAGTCCAGAGCTCTTCCTGGGACACGGAGGCTTTCAAAGTTCACATGGATGCTGGGAGCCCCTACAGGTTCTGACTCCGGGCAGCCAAGGTGGGGCCCAATGTGCATAAGAAGGAAATGTCTCCAGGAGCTTTGGCCCCCCGGCCAGCTGAGAGCCGTCGTGCATCCATACCCAGCTGCCGCTGTTGTGTTTTATTCACACGACTCAGAAGGCCCTGAGTTTCTGCTGCGTAGGCCATCATTGGTTTTGGTTCCTTGCAACCAAATGAAAATGTGCAGGGAGTCGAGAGAGGTGTGTCTGTACAGAATTGAAACTAGATCCCACGCTACCAGGTTACTCACGTTAAAGTGGTTATAAGGATTATTTTATGTTATGGGCGTTTTAACACAATTTATAAAATAAATGACGTGACCCTCCATCAGCGCCCCCTCCCCATTCCCCAGTGTAGCCTCAGCGTTCTGGGGCCCAAGGGCATCGTGTGCCTTGAAGTGGGAGTTGGAGAGTCTCAGAGCCTGGGGTGGGGGGTGGGACCAGTGACATCTGCCGTGACAAGGTTGTTTGTGGGAACGCACTTGGAGAGCTCAGCACAAGCAAATACCCAGCACGTGGAGGCTGTTTCCTCTTGGTTCTCCAGCATACAGCTATGTAGGCTCTTGTTTTCCTGTCTTTGCTGAAAGCTCCTGAAGCTGGAGCAGTGATTCTATACTCAACAGGCAACTGGTGCCTGTTCATTAAATGCACATTGGAGGAATGAACGGGAAAACGGTCGGCTGTGCAGTTTTGAGCTTTCAGCCAACAGCATCGCAGGACAAACAATCCTTCTCTTGGCAATTTGTTCTCAGTCGGCTGAAGATGACATAAAAGAAAAACCATTGTATTGGAGGACAATTGGATGGGCATAACCTTTTGTCTAAGCTTCCTCTGGCTGCTGGAGCAAACATCAGAAATTTATCTGCTCAGAGTTCTGGAAGCTGGAAGTCTGAAATCCAGTGCTGGCTAGGGCAGTGTTTCCTTGCAAGTCCTGAGGGAAAATCTGCTCCGAGCCTCTTCTGGCTTCTGGTGGTGGCTCGATGGCTTTCGCGGCGTCCTCTGCCTCGCCATCATGACCTTCTCTCTGCATGTTTCTGTGTCCAAATTTCCTCTTATCAGGGCAGCAGTGCAATCACATCCAGGGCTCACCCTAGTCCAGTGTCACCTCATTTTAACCTGCCTGATTCCATCTGTAATGACCTTATTTCCAAATAAGTTCCCCTTTGGAAGTCCCAGGGTTTGGGACCTCAACATCTCTTTTTGAGGAACACAGTTCAGCCCATAGCAGAGTCCATCCCAGTTTTGACCTGCTTGTGGCTGGGAGATGGCCATGGATGATCGCTTCACACCTGAGGCACCCATCTTCTCAGGAGTCTTTGCTTCTATGTCCTGGGCTGAGATTTTATGGAGGGGGCAAGTGAGGGTGCAGGAGGTGATGGGTTTGCAGCCATCCAAGTGGCGAGTTGCAAGGTCAGGCTGAAACACAGGGAAGCCCTTACCTGGCACACACCTGGGTGCTGGAGGGTGATGTCAGAGGTGGGCGGGGCTGCTGGCTGCTATGCGGCCTTAGATGGTGGTACGCGGTACCCAGGGGTGTGCTCAGCAACATTTCCACAACAACCCTACGAGGTAGAAATTGAAAGAAGGCTTGGAGGAAAAGCAGAGCTCGGTGGTTCTCAGGGAGCCAGCACACCTTGGCAGCCAGCACGGCATCAAAGAACACGCCTTACAACGCTTCTGCTTTTACAGAAGGGGAGATGTGGCGGCTTCAGGTAACACACCCAAGACTTGGAACCAAAGCTGGTAGGGGCTTCCCAAATGCATGCCTTCACGGTTTCTCTCTGACTTTTGCATCAGGACTGATTTTCACCTCCAGAAGGAGAGGACATGCCTGTGCAAGGTGTGTTTGCAGAAGGCACCTCTGCCAAGGATGGAGCGCCTCCCCGCTTTGGGGTATGTTACCGGACACGTCCTGGGGACCTTCCAAGCCATAATGCTCCCATGGCCCAAGTCCAACTTCCCAGTTTCTGCTTCTCCCTGTAGTTAATAAATCAGAATGCAGATGAGAGACTCATGGTTAATTTTCTGCAGCGAGTACAACGTGTCTGAGCTCATAAACTGCGGGAAGTCTTGGGCTGTGAATTTCTTGATACTGACAAGCCAAACGGCTTAGAAATCATAATTATAAGTTACAAGTGTCTTAGGGGTTGTTCTTCTGACATAAAACTAATTTCATGTTTTTATTCATAATGTGAGAAAGACGAGGGCATGGGACCTGCTCCAATGGTGCTCCTGGAGATATCACAGGCTGCATCTGTGGGCTGTAATGAGAAGAGATGGCACACTTCATTCTTTGTTGCTGCCTGAGCTGCCTTGAGGAACTGTTGACAACCTCGTGGATTTCACCTCGATAGCCTAAACCCTTGAGGAAGAGACCAAGCTGGGACACAACCACTGGGAGATGCTGCTCGTCCCTGGCTCAGCAGCTCGTGATGTTGCAGCCCCAGCTCCATGGCCCCCTTGGAGAGCGCTGGGCTTCCCACGAAAAAGGAAGGCTCTCTGTCTGCCCAGGAGTCCCTGCCCTGCTGGCTTTCAATTCTGCCCATATCCAGCTCAGCAATGACTTTCTCTTGCAGTTAAAGAGGAAAAGGGTATTTGGGAAAAGAAAGGAAAAGAGCATAGACTAGGAAAGGTCAACCACAATTTTAATTTCCACCCTTCTACAACCAGCATGGGGGAGTGGACTTCTCTATGAAGCTCTTTGCTTTTTCCTGATGGCTTATGGTTGAGCCTACTCAAGACTTGCTGGGTGTAGGAATCTTCAACACAGGTTGTACAATACAGAGACAAGCGACTGTGGACAAACGGGGATGGGCCGATGCCGGGGCCAGGAGAAAGTCACAGAATTAGGAATCGAGTGCCTGGTTTTATCAAGGAATTGCTGTGTGACCTTGGGAAATCATTTGATGTTTTCTCCTTCAAATGAAGGCACTGGTGGTAAACAGGGAAGGAAGCTTTAGAACCACAAAGTGAGAACACCACTCTCCCACCAGAATGGATAAAAGGAAAAAGAGATAAACTATGAGTTGTTGAGAGAACGGGTCGAGTGGAGCACTCAGATGCTGCTGGAGTGAGTGTTAAGTGAACATGACCTTTTGGAAAACCATGCGATCGAATCTACTAAAGTTGAAGGTACATGGTCTGTGACTCAGAAGTTCTACTCCCAGTCTTTTGCTCAAAAGAAATGCGTTTGCAGGTGCACCCAAAGACTTGTGCAAGTGTGTTCAGATTGGTGTTAATTCCTAACAGCCCAAACTTGGAACCAACCCCCACATCAGCAGTAGAATGGATACATGAAATGTGGAATATTCATGCAGCAGAATATTACACAGCAACACGAATGAACAGTATCCTGCTGTACAAGTGACATGAGTAACTCTCACAGGTGCAAGACTGGAAACCACACACGAGGACGGCATGTGAATAGCTCCACTTTTGTAACCTTCACAGACAGCTGAAACTGATCTTTGGTGTTGGAAGTCAGGAGAGGGGCTACCTTTGGAAAGGAATGGATATATATGCTGGTCCTATTTCTAGACCTTGGAGGGCTATGCAGGTTTGCTTGCTTTGTGGTATTTCATTGGGATGGACATCTATGATTTATGCACACTTGTGGATGTATGTTAAGGTCGACAGTGAAGCCCCTTGGAGTAAATAATTTCCAGGTTTCCTTCTAGTGCTAACACTTAGGATTCTCTCAATTCAGTTCTAAGTGTTGTTTGAACACCCCCACTCAAGGGACCCCTTCATTCTAGTTGTTGAGGCTGGGACAAAAGACTTACATGGCCCCTGTCCTTAGATAACTTTGACTACTTGTTGCATTTCACACTTGGATGACAAAAGTCACTAGAATAGTTCAGACCAAGATGATCTGGTGTTTGGAAGACATTTCCTCCTTCAAGTTTCATGAAAATTAAATTTCCATGCATCCATAAAGTATGAGAGATTAAATGGGGATAACAATGGCACTTAGCTTATAGGGTCATGTGGGGATGTCTGAGGACCCTGCATGTGTTCCCTGGGACACACTCAACCCGATGGCACTGGAAAACTGCCTTTCTCCTGAGGGATTTCCGTGGCTTGCTCAGCCCTCACAAGGACGGTCAGGCCCTGAGAGGACCACACAGCCGTCTTGTAGATGAAGGACCCAGCTTTCTTGCTCCTTGGTTGGACCAACTCTGAAGGATCTTCTACACCGTCTTCCAGGGGGGTCCAGTGGGACTTGAGACCCGGTTGCCCCAGTTGCCGCAGGGTAACTGCTTATTGGGTTCCCCTGGCCCATTTCCCTTCTGCCCTTCCTGGGAAAACCTCTGTATCAGTTTTTGTATATTATGTCCCCCCAAAAAAGCTGTGTTCTTTGATGCAATCTTGTGGGAGCAGACGTATTAGTGGGGATTAAGTTGGAACGTTTAGATTAGGTTGTTTCCATGGAGATGCGCCCCACCCAACTGTGGGTGATGACTCTGATTGGATAATTTCCATGGAGGTGTGTCCCTGCCCATTCACCCTGGGCCTTGATTAGTTCGCTGGAGCACTATATAAGCTCAGACAGGAGCGAGCTTGCTACAGCCAAGAGGGACACTTTAAAGAATGCACAGGAGCTGAGAGAGGAGCTACAATTTACAGAGACATTTTGGAGATGGCCTTTGAAAGCAGACTTCCTGCTCCAGAGAAGATAAGAAAGGACAAATGTCCCAAGAGCAACTGACAGTGATATTTCGGAGACAAGCTGAAGCCTAGAGAGGAACTAGAACTTTGGAGCAGATGCCAGCCAGTGCCTTCCCAGCTAACAGAGGTTTTCCGGTGCCATTGGCCATCCTCCAGTGAAGGTACCCGATTATTGATGTGTTACCTTGGACACTTTATGGCCTTAAGACTGTAAATGTGTAACCAAATAAATCCTCTTTATAAAAGCCAATCCATCTCTGGTGTTTTGCATTCCAGCAGCATTAGCAAACTAGAACACCGCAGGTCTTTCTCTAGCCTTTATCCCGTTTGCTAAAGTTCCCTCTTCATTGTAAGGTTAGTCTACTTGCCTCAGGAAAAGAGAGGACATTCCCTGGAGGTTCTTGGTGTCCTCTGGTTTGGCCTGAGCCCTGTGGAGGGACCAAGACTCCTTCCCATGATATCTCTGATCAAATCTCCAGGTTCCAGGTGGAAGCCACTGTTTTAGAAAGACCCCATGTGGGAGTGGGTTGGCAGTGGTACTAAAGTCAACCCTACATGTCCAGAGGTAGGAACCAGAGCTATTGGGCTCCTTTGCTTATTTTCAGAAGGGCAAGCTTCTTCCCAGATTGGAGGAGAAATTCAAAGGAATTCAGCAACAACTGGGGAACTAGCTTCCCCCATCCCCCAGTTTCTTCTACTTGTCATCCATGAAGATGAGTGGTTTTGATGTGTGGATGGGCTAAATGGGCTGTTTCATGACCCGTAGCCACTTGCTAAAACATCTCATTTTGTCATTTATGCCATATGGCTGTACATATCAAACATTTCCCAATCTGTATGGCCAATAGCTCAGTACAATCATGTCAGTTTGTCTCCATCAGAAGTAGCATCCACGGTACTCTAAAATAAACAAGGAATTTTTACATGAAGGGACACCTAAATGAAATGTAAAATGAAGCAACAAGGAGAAGTCTTAATTTGGGGCTGGATGTGCTTGTGGTTTGCAGTAATGCCATGGATTTTTGTTTCCGGAGTGGAAAACTGGAGGAGGTATCGCCACACCCAACAGAGCTTGTTAACAGGGTCTTTGAGCTGCTAATGAGCAGTGTTTCTAACCAGCAAAAACAAGCAAATAGCATGGCATTCTGCAATGCCTCCAAGAGTTGGGAATTTTGTGGCTTGGGAAAGGAAGACAGGAAGCTTGGGGAAAGAAAAATATAAACTTTTTCTCCTTGAATGGCCAATTCCCATAGCAGAGAAAGTTGCTCCCAAAATCATCTTAGTTAATCTGGGGAAAAAGAAAAAGAAAAACCAAACCAAACGCAAACAGCAGCAACATGAAAAAACTATAATATAGCATCTCCTTCCTCAACGGTTAGACCATACTCTGCCAATATCCTTTAAGTTTGAAGGAATTCAGAATATACCCACGTCTGCATTTCCTTTTAAGAGTCTTCATTCAGGCAGGATATGGCTCTGCGTTTTTGACCCGCATAGCAGGACTCCAATCAGAAAAGATAAGAACATGTTTAATTGATTAGCCAGCGTTGGCGCAGTGCTTTGAAGGTGAGGAGTGTGATAGTATTATAATGATGAAGAAGAGGCTGTGCTCTTCGGAGAAATTTCTCCTCTCATCTGAGCCACTCTCCCAATTTGTCTACGCTAGGCAAGTCTACTGCCTGTGTGTACAAATTACCGATCCCAGCCAGCGGTCCTCTGTGAGACTTCCCAGTGGGAAGTGCCTTAGATATTCCGGTGTGGACTGCCGAGGCTCACGGTGTGGACGCAGACACTGGTTATTAAGAGGGTGGAAGCAGTTTCCACCACCCAGAATCCTGGGAGGTGGCCATTCTCACCTTGATGCCTGTATGTTAGTCTGGTTTTATATGACCCCTTCTGAGATGTGTGGCTGTCTTCCCTTAAAGGAGGACGTGCTGCTCTCCGGAAGAGCTCTACTGGAAAGTTCCCACCTCCTCCCATTATTTTTCTGAACGTTGCCTCTTCCGTCAGACCAGAATTACATCATATTACGGTTGTTTGTTCGTCTGCTTCCCCACTCAATCGTAGCTACTCCAGTGGTGGGCACTATATCTCTACATCACCAACAGTACCATCTTTCAATCAATAGATCAATTGATCAATAATGAATGAATGAATGGCAGCTGGGACTCAATGTCTACTTGCCATTCAGTCCTTCAGAGCTATGCTCACCTTCTCCTTCCTGCTCTGTGGCCAGGGGCTGACCTGTTGGGACAGCAAGCCTGGGAGCTCCTGTGCTCCAGGGAATATGGCAGAGAAGGAGGAGATGCCTGTGGTTTGCAGACGGAAGCCCCCAGCTCACTCTCTGGAGGGCTGCATGGGGCTGTCCTTGGTCCTTTTTCCTGCCAGGTGGCATCTGCAGACTGCTCACTCTCTACCTTCTGGAAACCCACTCCTCAGCTCCTGCTTCACGCCTGATGTGGAAACAACTCCTATGTGATTCTTTCTGGGGGCCTCGCTGTCCCCGGGTTTTCTTGCACTCTGCACACACTTTGTGAATAGCCTCTTCCTTAAACTCTCTCCAAATGACCCCATGGAGGGGCTATTTCCTGCTTGAGTCCAGGAGGACACAACCTGGGATAGCCACTGTTGGGTTTCCACCAAACCCAAGATGGCGCCTGCTTTGTCTTCATTTTACATGGCATACTGAACACCCTTGAGTGCCCTTCTGTTGTGGCCTGCTCCCCAGCAAGATCGATTTTGGGGAAATCCAGGGCAGAGTGGGCCTGGGCTCTGTGCCCTATTTAAATTCTTACTCTTCACCTAGAGTCCAAGATTCTGGTGAAAGCCCACGGGGAGGCTTTCCAAAACCTGGAGTGTAGGTCCCCTCCCTCTCAATTTCACCCCTTTCAAATTCCTCCCTGTGAGATGCCCACAGAATTGTGCTTTTAAACCCAGTGGTGCTGTGATTAAAAAAAAAAAAAGACAGAAAGAGAAGAAAAGCGAAGTAAAAATCACTTTGAGCACATTGGAAGTGCATTGAATAAATAGGTTCCTAAGAATAACTCTAACCTACATATGTATGCAATCTCGCTGGGAGGAGACCGAGAGCAGGAGCTGGTGAGCTGTATTTTAATGCTAAAATTAACACAAAGGGATGGTCCCACTGCCCCTCCCTTCTTGCTACCCCTCTGTGGTTAGTTCCCTGCTGGCTGGCGCAGAAAACAGGATTTGCAGGAAATGGTAATAGGATGAGGGGAAAATAGAGTCTCACTCGACATTCAGACCGGTAATTCATCACCAATCCATAAAACAATTAACGATGAATTAATGATATTGCTTAACAACTGTATTTTTGATTAATGTATAAATAATTTAACCGAGGATTTCTTTAGTTTTCACAGCGCCTGCCATTATTTACCGGGCTTGTCATGACGGCGGCGGGTTCTCTGCCATATAAAACATTCCCCAATCCATTGGGGTGGGCTGGGGGCCTCTTAGTGCTCTTAGGGAAAACACCAGTGGAGCTATTAACGAGCCTATTAGCATAACCCACTGTGATATATCACGGTATAAAAGTTCAGCTGCCCAACTGAATGGGAATGGAGAACGGATTTGAAGATTTTATGACACAATAACTAACCATTTGATAAGCAATTAAAAATATTTTTTGAAACACTAGGAGTGAATACAATGGGAGGGGATGGGGGGAGAGTCAGGGGGGCAGCCTCTCTCTGTTGGTAGCCTCTCTGATGGAGTGCTGGGTATGATTCTCTTTGTTGAATCTGGGGACAGTTATCAAGAACATGTCGACTTAATGTAGGAGGTCCCACACGGAATCATGAGGAAAGCAAAGAGTCCCTGAAGACCTCCCGACACTACACAGTTATCCAATGTGTGCATTTTTAACTAAAAGGCATCCTTTTGTCCCTGTGATCCTCACTTTCTTCTTCTTCTGCGACAACATGGCAACCGTTTGCACTTGGGTATGGGGATCGCATGAATGGGGATCGTAAACATTTAGTTATCCGCACTAACCAAAGATAGAATGACAGGGGATAACCAAGATACTCCAGAAACTTCTAGAAACGTCATGCATGCTGCAAAGTCGACTGTGACAACCAAAAAGCAAGATGTGGAAGAGGACACAGTGAGATTTGAATCTTTAGATTTTTCTCTTGCCCACCTGGAGAGGAATGGGCAAAATACAGGTGAGAGAAAAGTCTGGAGCCATGGATGCTGGTTCTGAGATGAGTCATCATGGAAACCCAACAGTGGCTATCACAGGCTGTGTCCTTCTGGACTCAGGCAAGAAATAGATGGCCCCTCCATGGGGTCATTTTCACATTCTGCAGTCGCATGAACCCCAGAAAACCCTATCGACTCAGGGCCCTCCGACTTCCCTCCCTGCCGAAATGTTTGTTGTGTCTAAGTTCATGGTCTGGGGTCTGAATTCTTGTGGTGTTGAAGACATCTCACTGTTCTTTTCTTTGGGACATAAAGTCCATTTAGGGCTTTATGTTATTGTGCCATGTACTTGACCCAAAATATCCCCCCAAGAAGCATTCACCCTCTCACCCCCACTTTGTACCCCAAACACTATTCTGGATGTTTTTGAGGATTATTTGATGGTTTATGTTTATCTCTCTCTCTCTTTTTTTTTTTTTTGAGTGTGATAAGTGGTTCCCCTTTTTTATGCTCTAGAACTAATTTAAAAATAAAAGCATAGGGTCAGCATGCTCAGTTACTTGGCATGGATCTGAAAATAGTTGAGTCTCCTAATTAGTTTTCCCAAGTTTACTCCCATCCTAACAAGGGAAAAAAGAAAGGGAGAAAAAGCAAGCCTCCCTGTCGGAGGAGCAAAGCCGACCTGTTCACCGTCCCCACCATGGAGCAGGTGAGTCAGCTCCAAAGACCCCAGAGGGATCGAAAAAGAGTTCTCAGGTGAGTCACTTCACCCCGGCTTCCTCAAGGAAGATGCTGGGGACACTTAAAACATGATGTGCCTGGGGCACATCTCCTTGAGGTCAGCACTGAGCCAGGTAAAACTGGGTGGGATTCATACAGGTGTGCTGACCTCTTGGAGTCGAATCCTACGTGGCTGGTATTAAGTGGTTCTGATAGCCAACAACTGATTATCAATCAAAGAAAACCCGTGTGTCAGGGGAAAAAATATCTGTCTCGTTGGCTGTAGCAGAGTAGTTAAAATCTTGGCCCTCCCATGACCACCAGTGTGGCCCAAGCAAGCTCCCCAACAGCTCTGTGACTCAGTTTCTCCAGCTGCACATGAGAAGTGCCCAACCTTGAGGGTCCCGCAGGAAGCTGCAACGCCTCCTACGTGCCCCTGTGTGTAGAATCTGTGGCTGTTGGAGATCTTTTGCCGTCAGCAACTGCTGCCCTTTATGGGGTGGGGTTTTACCAGTTCCACGTGTAAGAGCCTTGGGACCAACCCCGCCAAGCACCTGCTGCGGGAAGAAGGAGAAGGGACACTGGAATTCAGCATAAGTGCACTGGGGCAGGTTTAAACTGGACTCTCGGCCCACCTCCCCAAGTGGAGGGTGGCCCAGACCCCTAGCAGTGAGTGTATTTCCCCCACAAGACTCCCAGGTGAGCACAAACGCTGGGCAGAGCACCACACTCACCTGGGCAGGGTCCGTGGTGACATCGACGGCAACGTGCCCAGGCCCCCGGGGTGACTCTTCCTGAATAAGAGAGGCCCCTCCTCACCTCCCAGGACTACTGTGTCCTGGCCCCGCTCCTTCTGGAACCCTCTCTGCGCCTTTTGTTTGTGCCTTCTGCTGTGGGAGAGGCAGCTGCGCCTCCGAATTAAAATATAAGAATCATTTGTGGATCCTTGGAGCCACCGGGGGGCTTTATGTGACGGGGTGAAATATGCGTACCGAATTCTGGAGGCGTCGGGAGCTGGGAGCGTGCACCTGTCTGCACCCACAGCTCCAAGCTGAGACGGAGCGTGGGGAGGGGGTGGCGTAGGTGGGTTTGACAACCACCTTGCGCAGTCTGACAACAGGTAGCGCGATTGCATCTCGGAGCGATTTTATTCATTGTTTCCTGGCGGGTGATTGATGCTCGCAGTCCCTAATCTCTCTGAGTGATAACTGTTTTCCTGTTGGTTTCCCAGAGCCTAGGACACCAGCTACTGCTGACTACTTATTTTGTGTCTCATTTACATTTCAATCTTGGCCTCATGAATGTAAAACCCGGGGACTGCAAATTAATAACACGGAGAATATGAGGCCGTTCTGGAGTGGGGGCGGCGGGTGGTAATGCAGCCCCCTCCCCGGGCACCCCCCGCCCCCTTCAGCTATTGTGCGCGGGAGCGCCTCATTTCTGGGCCGCGGTGAATGACATTACAGAGAAAAGCACATCCGGAGTGACACAAATTTATTTCTGTCCCCAGCGCTGCAGTATATTTTCATAGAATCAGGGGGCTATTTGTCTGGGGACAATTTAGTTTCCATGAAAAATTTAAATGGTTTCTGTGGAGATAGTGGAGTGAAATTTAATTTGTTTCTCATTTACTACAGCAGGTATGAAAAGGAGAAAAATTGGATGTCTGATGGGTTGAAATTGGTGTTGTCCGTCCGTTGGGTCCCCAAGGCCTGGCGAGACCCCCGTTCTGCAGATTGAGCTGCCTCTCACGGCCCCCCACCCCCCATCCCTCCGAGAACGGTAACCTTAAACCAACTTACAGAAAACCTTTGGGGAGGCTGCCAATCACCCGGAAAACAACGTTTCCATCGATCGCCTGTCCGCGTGATTTATAGCTTCATTTTACGGTAATTGAGAATTAGTGGGGAGATTAGCAGAGCTCAACACCGCCGCTTGATATCCTCGCTCAGCGCCGCCGTTTGTCAGGATCCGGCGTCCCACGCTTTTTTAGTGACGCGGGGTCCCCCCTTTAATTGAATTTGGGGACGACTCGGGAATTAATTTGACACGGGGAGGTTTGCAGGCGGGCGGCGTCCGTGCCGCGGAGACGCCCCGTCCCGGCTCTCCAGCCAAGGGCAGGGGACATCGATTCTGGTCATTTTCAATTGTGGCCGCCGAGGGACGGCGCGCGCTCGCTCTTATTTAAGCGCCCACAGAGCAGTTCATCCGCCGCGATGCGCGGCACGTAGAGAACATTTCCCCTCCTTTCCTCCCACTGCGTCAAGAGGAAGTTTTGAAAATTTACTTCTGGCAGCAGACATACGGAATGTCTGAAATGGACAGTCAGAATCGGTTTACCGGACGCCCACGGTGGGCTGTTTACAGGGTCATTTGCTATTTAGGCAGGAAATAAAAGTAGTAACTACCCCCAACCCTGCTTGGAGAAGTTACTGCGCCCTGGGAGGTGGGGGGGTGGGGGAATGGAAAGTTTGGAGCCTCCAGCCGGAAAGGGGCTTCTCCTGGCTCAACCATTTCAGAGGAATTGCCTTTCTATTTGCATATTTAAGACCTCAGCCTAAAAAAAGGAAATGGCAGTAGGATGATTTTTAACATTTGAACAGAGAAACAGAATAGCATGTTGAAGTCCCCCTTACTGCGACTATTTTATGGAAGAAGTATTTGAGTTTTCTTGAAGGACCTGTGTGTCTCGTCATTCCCCTTGACTTTTTCTGTGCTAAACTTGCATTATCTTCTGTTGGAAGTCAAGAAGCAGTGGGGTGAGAAACCTCCAACTTTGGGGACCCCTTGTAGAGGAGATGGGAAAAATCACTCCCACCCAAGCCCCTCTTTAACGCTGGGAATTCGCCACCATCTGTTGTCGGGTCAATCAGTTGAGAACATCTGGATTCAACAGTAAGAGAAGAATGTCCCAGCATGTGCTCAGAAAACGCAGTGGAGTTTAGAATAATGGCCTAGGAGAAATCTTCACGGTGGGGCTTTAAAAGAGACACATGCATGCATGCACAGAGAACTGTGAGTGGAAAGTGATCCAGAGAGGATGACAGGCCCTTTGGACATCTCTGTTGGACAGTCTGCGTGGGTCTCCAGCTTTCGTCAGTGCTAGCAGATAGGAGCTGTGTCGGAAATAAAGTGGTACCTGTAAGGGAATAAACGCTCTCTCGGTTCTGGAGGAGAAAAGAATTTATTTACGATCTTGCAAGATAGGGCGTCCAGCCAAACACATGAAAGGCTGGCGCGCCAGAGGAAGAGAATGGCGATCTTTAAATTTCCTACTCCTAATTCGCAAGTCCCTCCCCTGTTTCCCCATTGACTGGTACTACAGAGGTTACAGCCTATCCGAGAACACTAACTAATTCATCTTTTGAGATTTTAATTTGTACAGCCAATCCCAGAGAGCCAACTAGCTCATTATTGAGATTTTGAACTGATCAGCCTATCCCAGAGAGTTCATTTAGTTTAAAAAAAGTTTTTCTTTTTGCTGTGAGTTCCTGCCTCTGATTTTACTTCATATTTCTTTACATTCCAGTAACCATGGTTACTTTTTCATATAAGGGGCTGGCAGATTCTTCTCTTTATCACGGGGCTTGTTTAAACTGGTTTTGCCTCCATTTCCCTTATTCCATGCTGTCTCTATGTGTAAACTAAACTTATCCCTTTCTTACAGCTGTTCCCCAGACCCTCAGATTCCTGAGAACTAGTCCTGGAGATATATCTATGTGTCCACCGCAGCCCAGTGGAAAATAAAATTCTAACGTAGACATTAAACACCTCAAGTTCCCCTTGGCCACTCCTGGTTAGGATTTGGAGAATCAAAGACACATTCTCCAGAGAGAAGCCCTCCCATCCCCAACCTCAAGTCAAGATGAGTCACATGATTGGGTTTGGTGTGTGGAGGCGAGGAGGGGTCCTCCTGGAGTTTTGGGGGCTAAGAAGGCCTGCTCCTAGTGAACCATGGCCTCCCCCAGCCAGCTCTGTTTCCTGGGGGTTCTATACAAAGTCTGACAGGGGCAGCTGGACCCAGGGAACCCAGCCATCCAGCCTGTACCCATCCTGAACCGTGTCACTTTTTGGTTGGTGTGGCTCAATCTGAGGACCCCCTGGGCTCCAACAGGGCTCCCCAAGGCCCGCTCCCCAACTGCGGCCCTCAAAGCTTGGGTCTCTTGACGCAGGCCACACATCTGCCTGCTGATTTGAACCTGCCGATGGACAGGCACAGCCCCCTGGCCACTTACTTGCTGTGTTGTTCAGGGCTGTCCAGGGAAGTAGAATGAATAGGAGACAGAGGATAAAGATAGATAGATAGATAGATAGATGATAGATAGGTGATAGATATAGATAGATGATATATATTTAGAGAGAGAGAGAGATAGATAATAGATAGATGATAGATATAGATAGATGATATATATATATAGAGAGAGAGAGATAGATAATAGTAGACCATCTATAGATGATAGACAGATTAGATAGTAGATAGATAGATAGATGATACATGTAGATAGATAGATGATAGACATAGTTAGATGATAGATATAGATAGATGATAGCTATAGATAGATGATAGATATAGATAGATGATAGCTATAGATAGATGATAGATATAGATAGATGATATGTAGATAAATAGATAATAGATAGATAGATGATATATAGATAGATGATAGATACATAGATGATAGATAGGTATAGATGATAGACAGGGAGATAAGTATATTGATGGGTAGAAAGGTAGATAGATAGGTAGATAGGTAGATAGATGATAGATAAAGATAGATGATAGATACAGATGATAGATAATAGATTGATAGTTAGATATAGATGGTAGATATATAGATGATAGAAATATATGGCGGTAGGTATGCATAGGTATAGATACAAATGATGATAGATACAAATACATACAAATAGATGCTAGATATAGACAGATATAGATGGATACATGATAGGTAGATGATATGATAGATTATAAATAGATATAGATAATATATTATAGATATAAAGATATGATATATAGATATATATGTTATATATAGATTATAGATAGATGTAGTAGATGGTAGATAGAAGATAGATGAATATAGATGATAGATACAGATAGATATGAATAGTTACATCATAGATGATAGCTATGATAGATTATGGATAGATACAGATAATAGATAGTTTATAGAGAGATATATAGATATTATAGGTAGATAATAGGTGATAGATAGGTAGATAGGTCAGTAGATAGACAAAGATTTATTTTAAGGAATTGGCCCATGCGAGTGTGGGGGCTGGCAAGTCTGAAATCCACAGGGCAGTCTGGAACCTCAGGCAGGAGTTTAGGCTGCACTCCTGAGGCAGAATTCCTCTTCCCTGGGAAACCTGCTTTTGCTCTTACGGCCTCTGATTGATTGGATGAGACCTTCCCACGTTATGGAGAAAGATGTCCCCTTTGCTTATAGTCAACTGATGGTGGATGTGAGCCACATTTACAGAATCCCTCTCCAGCCTCACCAGATGAGAGTCTGATTCGAGACTGGGAGCCTGGCCTGGCCCAGGGGACACAGAGACTTCCACCACACTCACCCAGTATCTTTCCAACAGTTATCACCATGGTCAGTCTTGGGGGGCCATTGCTGACCCCACAGATCCTTGGGGTGTCCACTAGCTCCTGTGGCTCCTCCACCCTGGAGGCAACTCTGCCCCCAGTTCCAAGAGTGTGAGCTCGTCAGCAAAGCACGAAGGCAGCTACCACCTAGGGGTCAGGTCTGAGTGCTCCCCTCCTCTCCACCCCACACCCGAGCCACCAGCAAGTTTCCTGGCCTCTGTCTCCAAGTTCTCCTGAATCTCCCCACTTCTCTCTAGTTCCCTGGCCACCCACCCAATTCTGAGCCAAGGTGTTGGCTTCTGTGCACTCCCTTAATTCAATAGTGCAGGAGAGCAAGCGTTAATAAGCAATTAAATTACTTCAGGGCACTCCCCAGGTTAACACTCTCCATGGCTTTCTGTGCCATTTATAGTAAAATGCAAACCACTCGTTTGTGGTTGCAAAGACCTTGATGACCACCTGGCCAACGTCTTCTACCTCCTCTCGCTTCTGCCTCTTGCAATTCTGGGGCATTCTGAGCTTGTTTTCATCTTACAATGGGTCCTGCCCTTTCTAGACCCTCTTTCTTCCAGGCACCCAGAGCTCAACGTGACTGTCATCTCCCCAGGAGCCTTTCTCCACTGTCTTGACCTAAGGAAGCTTCCCAGGCATGCCCCACCCCAAGATGCACTTTAATTTGCCCCACAGCACTGGCACTGGCACTGGCTGATGTTGTTCTCGTCCGTGTGTTTGAGTTCTGCGCCCAATAAAATGTAAGCTCCTAGGGTCTTAGAATAGCTAGAAGGAAATAGCAGAAATGGTGGAACTGTGACCCATAACATTCTTTGAAATAACCTATATAAGCACTTGTTAAATCATACTTTGAGGGCTGTCACCTTTCTGTATATATGTTATATTCGACAATGGGGACTTGGCAGAAATTGTGGAGCTGTGACCCATAATATTCTTTAAAATTTGCTCTCTAACTACTTGTTAAATTGTGCTTTGAAAATTGTCAATGTTCTGTATATATGTTATATTTCACAATAAAAAATGTGGGAAAAAAAAGTAAGCTCCCTGAGAGCAGGCTTTGACTTCCAGTCAACACCCAGGACAGCACCTGGGACATATATAGACAACCCTCGTTAATCATGGATTCCACATTTGCCAGTTTGCCTGCTCGCTAAAATTTGTGTAACTCCCAAAATCAACACTTCTAGCAGTTTGACAGTAATCCTCAGATTCACTGCAGGGCAGTGAAATGTACCCATCTGCAGCTGAGGTTCAAAAAGGGACGCTCTCCCTTCTCGATTCAATTTTCTTACTGTCAACACGTGCGCTTTTCCATACAGTTAGTGCCATGTCGTTCACTTTTTTATGCTTTTTGTGAGTGGTTCCACTGTTTAAAATGCCCCCAAGCATGTGCTAAAGTGCAGTCCACTGTTCTCATGAGCAAGATGGCTGGGATGTGCTTCCTGAGAAAACGTGTGTGAGATGAGCTCCCTTCAGGCGAGTTACAGTGCTGCCGGCTGGGGTTTCATTATCAATAAATCAACAATATATACTAAATCGGATGTCTCTAAACTAAAGCACACATAATACAAAGTCATCTATTGATCAGTAGGTGAAGATGTTGTGATCAGAGGCTACAGAAAACCCACGCTGCGTTTCTCCTGGGGTCAGTGGTTCAGATTCTCTAACTCGGTGTTTGCAGCAACTTCACAGAACAGAACCACTGTGCTTAGCGAGAATGGACTGCATTTGCTCAGTCAACAGTCTCTGGGTAAACATAAGGGCTCAGGGCTGCATTCTCCTTCTCTGTGTGTGTCCCCAGACTCCACCGGTACCAGTGGTCAAGAGGGAAGCATGTTGCTATGTGCCTTTCCCGCTACTGAGCTGGGGTTTCCTCACCTGGAAAATGAAAGAGAAGATCTACTTTCTGGCATCTCCATGGCCACCCAGGTGGATGCCCAGGATAGCACTGGAATAATTCTTAGACAAGCAGCCAGAATGCCCCTCGGCTTCCAACACACAGTTCTTATCCCTGTAGCCCCCAGCTCCCCCTGATGTGCAGTCTACCTCCAATCCTGTTTTGGGGATTGTGAACGGGGTTGACACAGCGTGACGCTTCATGGCTGAATGAGGGGCAGAGGCAGCAGGACACCAGCACAGATGCCCACAGACACCCCTAGATTTGTCTCCTCCTTCCCTCCCTTCTGCTGGTTAGAACTGCAAAGCATTGAGCTCTGCTTCTGCTCTGACTTGTTAACAGATTCCGAAAGAGCATTAATGGAATATGTTGAACCTGGACAGCTTCCCGATAATAAATCCCAAGCCTTTAAAGGACAATGCTTATTTGGACACTCACAATGGGTGAGAATGTGCCATTCTCCATTGGAGCTGCACTCGAGAGCTCCTGGGACATTCTCAGCCTAGCCATCAGTGAACCCCAGCCAACCATGAAGTTGGGGAGCAGCCCTACTTCATGAAGGGCTCACAGAAGTCAGTGAAAGCTGTTAGACGAATGGTCTTGGCTTATTGCAGGGAAAGCACACAGAATTAGAGGTAGCCAATGGAAGAGGTGCCTGGAGCAGAGTCCACTACCAAATGCAGAGCTTATGTGGTCCTGTCCCTGTGGTCAGGACAGTGTTACTCTCCCAGCACCGATGGGTGGCACAGGCTCAAAGGACCACCAACCAGGCAGCCTTCTCCAAGCCTTGGTGTCCAGAATCTTTATTGGGGTCCATCTTTAGATGTAGCCAACCACCTGCATGGCTGACCTCCCTCTCCATCCTCTCCAGAGGTCATCTCCATGTGACCCAAAGCCCCACACAGCCATCGCATTGTTCTCTGGGGCAGCCCAGTTCTAAGACCAGACTACTCACTGGGTAATAAGAAATTCTTGACCATGCACTGTCCCAAGTGCCAGGGGTGAGTCAGAGGTCTTCCCCATTGCAAAGGTAGCTGGAGATTGCCCTGTTTGCTCTTGCCAGGTAGCTACCTGGGCACAGAGCCACCTGCCAGTCCTGAACCCCCATTCTGGGTATCCAGCACCCCAGGACCAGGCATGACTGTGAATGGGAGTCCACACCAGTGGGCACAGGCTCTGCTGCTTGTTTTATCATCAGAAAACCTGATCCTCGCACTAGTAATGTGATTTGCAAGATCCGATTAGCCATGTGCATATTGCTCGGACGAGTCTCTTATCACATTTGCAGGGCTTGCTGCCGCCAATACGGGCCCGAGGGGGGTGCTAACAGGGTGGGGAAGGGACTGACGGGACAATCTTGAAGTCGGGCCGGGCTGTGCCGAGCGGCTCGTGGAGGATGTCAACCAAAGGGAGCCCATGAAAGCAGCAGACAGGACATGAGGGAAGTCCGGTGGACTGAAAAAGAGGCAGAGTGAGGTTTCCTGGGGGTAGGGGGTTAAATTGTGTCTCCTCCAAAAGATGGGTCCATGTCCTGAACCCCAGAATGGAAAAAGGCTCTTTGTAGATGCAATCAGGCTAAGGATAGCAAAGTGAGATAATCAGAGATTATCTGTGAGAACCCTAAGTCCCGAGTCAAGTGTCTTTAGAAGAGACAGAAAAGGAGGATGCACTGAGATACAGAAAAGTCCGAGTGAAGATGGAGGCGAAATTGGGGTGATGGCGTTGCAAGCCAGGGAGAGCCACACGTTGCCGGCAGCTAGTTGGTGGCAAAGAAGGACCCCACCCCCCCTTCCCTAGAGCCTTCAGAAGGAGCACAGATGGACCCACACCTTGATTTGGGACTTCTGGTTCTCCAGAATGGTGAGAAAAAATATCTGTAATTTTAAGTCCCCCTGTTTGTGATTTGTGATGTCAGCTACAGGAAACTCATGCACTGGGTTGATTTGTCTGTCGCCACTGGAAATTGTGGGGAGGCTCCCAATCATCTTCAGATGAGGCAAGACCTGGGTGCTTTGAGTCCTGGGAGAACAGAGACCCCCTATTGTCCCCCACTGAGGCAGTGTCCACCTGCCACCTGTCCACCTGAGCTTCTTGCAGTCACCTTTCTTAGGGTCCATGGGGAGATGCATGGGCCAGTGAGTGAAGATCTGCCTCCTTCCCTGAGGATTTCCTTCCAGAGTCCCACACCCTCTTGAGGTCAGAAGCATGGGACCCTGAGTCCCCCACTTTTGGGGTGCACGAGGCTTTCTGCCATGACTGCTTGGTTATCCATGTCCTGTGAGACCCCCATCCCAACCCCAAGAATTCTGGAATTCTGACCCAGTCATCTCAGGCTCTGTGCCCAATTCACCTGCCATTTGCAGAATTGTCTTCTCAGGTCTTCCAAACCCAGGTAGCACCACCACCACCCCCATCAGTTTCCAAGAGGGGTGAATGAATGGCCTTATGAGACCCTGGTGTGGTCCCCGCAGGGCAGCTCCTCATCCACTCTGCTGTCCCCCTTCACCCCCTTCTCCAGCCATCACCTGTGTCTCAACCCTTAGCTCTGCTCACATCCACCTTGCAGGTGTCAGCCATGGTTTTGCAGAGCTCCTCTGGATGCAGGCTGACCACTTCTCCCCACCAGCTGTCAATAAGCCACTGGGACCCTCATAACTCAGAGACCACAGCTGGCCCCTGTGTGCAGCCCACGCTGTCCTGGGGGGTAGAGAATGGTTCCAGGATGCTCCACAGTTGACATCACAGCTTCTCAGTGTTGGGAGACAAGGTCCCCCGTCCCTCCTGTGCTGGAAGGGGGTCTCTACCTGCCCCCTCCCAGCAAGACCTGCTCCCATCTACACAGTAGTAACTGGCCCGCTGGGCAGTAGGGTTTGAACTGGTTTCAACTCCTTTATCATAGCAGGGAAGATTCTAGGACACTGCTGTCCAGTAGAAAGTTCTGCCATATGGACTCAAAATGGGGCTAATGTGATGGAGGTGCTGAATTTTCCTTTAATCTACCATTTATTCACTTATTTGTTCAAATACGTGTAACATAGTTTCATCATTGTTAACTTGTATCCCTGTATAACACAGATATATGACTCCAGAGTACAGCACTTTTGCACATACCTCTTTTTGTCTTTGCAGTTAGTTTCCAATAAAAACACCACGTTACATTGTTACATAAGTCAGCCTCCTCCCTCCCCAACCCCCCTTCACTGACATTCTCTTACATTTGTAAACAGCTGCATTCATCACAGTCTGCATTCTAACTTGGATCACCCAATATCCTATGTAATTTTTTAAAAGTTTGCTTCACTTTAAATTCATTCCTTGCAGCCCAGAGTTCTATGGGCTTTGACAAATGCATGAGTCACGTATGTACCACCTCACACATAATGGAACAGCTCCATTGACCTAAAAATTCCCCCATGTGTCCGTTTGTGGTCAACTTCTACCCCCTCACCCAAGCCTGGGAAACCACTCATGTTTTCCATTCTTATCGTGTTTGCCTTTTCCAGAACATCACATAAATGGATTCACACAATCTATAGACTTTTAAGTCTGGCTTCTTTCATTTAGCAAAGTACATTTAATACTTATCCAAGTCATTGAGTGGATTCTAGCTTGCAACTTTTTACTGCCGAGTAGCAGTTCAGAGATGCACCAGAGCTGGTTTATCATCCCTCCAGCTTGCTTCCAGTTTTTGGTAAAAACGAAGAGAGCTGCTACATTCATTCCCTGGATTTTGTCTGGAAATAAGTTTTCAATAGACTTGGGTAAAAGCCTAGAAGTGGGCTTACTGGGTCATAAGGTAAGTCTATTTTTAATTCTGTTAGAAACGTCAAAACTGTCTTCCAAAGTATCTATGCCACTTTTCATTCCCTCCCGTGGTTTGGATTTTGGCCGTTCTAATTGATGTGCTGTGGTATCTTATTGTTGTTTAAATTTTGCATTTCTCTAAGGACAAATGTTGCATATATTTTCACATGCTTATTTTCCATCTTTGGAAAAGCATCAGTTCAAATCTTTTGCTCCTTTAAAAATTGTATTTTTTTCTTATTGCTGAATTTTAAGTGTTTTTATATATTCTAGACAGAAGTCCTTTATTAGATAAGTAATTAGCAAATATGTTCTTCCAGCCTGTCTTGCCATCCCATTCTCTGAACAATGTATTTTGTGGAGCAAAAGTTTACTTTTGATAAAGTCCATTTATCAAGTTTTTGTTTCATGGATCATGTTTTTTTGTGTTGTATCTAAAATCTCATCACCAAAACCACGGTCATGCACATTTTATCCTATGCTTTCTTCTAGATGTTTCAGAGTTTTGCATTTTACCTACAGGTCTAAGATACATTTTGAGTTCATATTTGTATAAGGTGGAGGCATGTGCTGAGATTGTGTAATTTTGTTTTGCACACGGACCTCCAATTGTCCCAGCAGAGTTTGTTGTAAAGACTATCCTTTCCCTCATTGAATTATGTTTGCATCCACAGGCTCCCTTGGCCTCCAGTGTCTGGTGGTGTTTGGGAGGTACCTTGAAGTTGGAGGGATGGATAGGGAGGCTGAGGCTGGGGGGTCCATCTTCCCATCACCCTCCCGGCTAGAGACACTCCAGTCAATACTCCGTCTCCACTGAGCTCTCCCCGTGTTCCAGAAACTGCTTCATCCCTTCTCCCTTCCGCCTGGGGGTGGATACTGCTCCCCACTCTTGCCATCCCACAGCATGGCACCATCCCCTCTGCTTTCCCCAATCCCTGCCTGCGCCCTGCAAATGCTCTTTAGTCTGTGGGCAGTGAGGAAAACATGTCCTGGGGCCATACTGGAAGGCTGTGAGTGTTGAACTAAGGAGCAGGTGCAGCCCAGACTCTTGCTTCTAGTCTATCTTGGGCTGCAGGATCAAGAAAGAATAAAAAGACCCCCAAAAAGCAAAACCGACTTTACCAGTTTCTCTTTTTGCCCAGAGTGGGAGTTCCTGCAGAACAGTGTGGGAAACGGTGGGCTCCAAATCTCCAGGGTGTCCGTGTCCAGCGTGGCTCAATAAGTGCTCGTCAGGGACACCTAACTGAGCCCAGACCTTCGTCTTCACTTCTCCTGCTTTGTCATCTGTGAACTTTGTGTTTTTTCTGCAGAAGCCTGCGGGCTGTCCAGGGAGACCCAGAGGCGGCCAGGCCAGACCTGCCTCTCTGCCCCCAGCCCATCCCGAGGCTCATTCTGCCCAACTCCCTGCTTCCTACCCTGTTGAAAGAGGTAACAATAATCCTGGACTAAGTGTCCCACTGCAGAGGATTAGCAAGGTGTTGTTTGTAAATTCCCAGACCTCTTGTAGGAGAACTCAGAATAATGTTCCTACAAGTCCGATCTAATGAGGAATGCCCGTTATCAATACTTGCAGGCTCTTCCTGCGAGGTGGAAAATTAAAGTTAAGGAGGGACTTATTCTGAATATTCCCATTCACATTACTAGTAATCCAAATTACCCACCAACCCTCAGAAATACTGCTTGAGGACATTCCTCCAAACCGTGAAAATGGTCCTGGCCAAATTCAGCCAGGGGACGTATTTGTGGGGGTTGCTGATGGGGATAGGGTTAAAAAAATGGAGCTTCTCTTCGCTCTCCAGGGGCATTTTGAAATGCACAATATCATTTTATTAATGATTTCAGAATTTCCATTTTAATAAAATAAATGGAGATACCTGCAGATAATAGCACTGTTCAATATTTATGAAGTGCCTTTTTAGAATAAATTCAGAAATTTGGTATTAATCATTACAACCATTACATTCTGAGAGTACATAAATAACAAATGGAAACACCATTTATTTTTTGAGAACGCATAATGAAAAGCAGCTGAGGACCCAATTTCATTTTTGAGGAATTCATCCTTCTGGCTCGGATTTATTGCAAATCTTAAGAGACTTTCTCCGCTTATCCAGGGCCCAAAATAGAGGTGTGATAATGACAGCTTTCCCCCACATCGATGTGAAAAGCACTTTTTATTTATTTAAGGTAAGAAAGGCAGTTCAGGGGCTCTTTTTTTGGGGGGGGGTTGATTTTTGGTTCTCCGTGGAGAAGCAGAGCATTTGTCTTGCAGAACTGGAGGTCATGGCCATGCACTCTGGTTCCAGGACCCCCAAAGGAGAGATGGAGTGGGTCTGAACAGAACTGCAATGGAGCCTGTCTGATGTGGGGCTCCACCACTGAGCCAAGCTGGAGCAAAGCCCCCGTGGGACACACAGACTCAGCTGTGTTAACACACACATTCGGGGGACCCCTGGGAGGCTTTCACCTGTAAACGACAAGCCCAAGCCCAGTAGCTGAGCTCCTTGGTTTTCTGCTCTCTGTAGGGGCTTTCTAAGCAGGGTGTACCCCAAGTTCAAAAGAGACTGTGCCTGGTGGGTCGTAAAAAGGACACGTGGGGCTGAGGGTCCCTGCTCAGAGTCCCAGCTCCAGGCCTCCCGGAACTCACCCACTCTATACAGTGTCTCAGTTTCCCAGGGCAACTGTAACAATGTATCACACCCTGGGGGCTTAAAACCACAGGTATTCATTCTCTAACAGCTCTGGAGGCCAGAGGTCAAAACCAAGGTCTCCACAGGGTTGGTTCCATCTGGGAGCTGTAGGGGGCCCGTCCCTGCCTCTCCCACTCCTGGGGGCCCCAGGGGTACCTTGGCTTGTGGCTGTGTCACCCCAGCTCTGATCCACCTTCATACAGACTCTCCCTCTGCCTCCCAGTGTCCCTTCTTTTAGTACAGACACCACTCATTGGATTTAGGACTCTCCCAGATAACCCGGGGTCCCATGTCGTCATCCTTAACTTAACCACCTCTGCCAAACCCTGGTTCCAGATAAGGTCACGGGTTCAGGGTGGGCATGAATTTGGGGGTCACCACTGGACTCATTCACCTGCTCCAGCACCCACCACTCCCCAGAAGCCCACAAATTAAATAGAAACACAGCCATCTCTTGGTCACTTAGTAGCTGGCTCTTTCTTAACTCTTAATTTTTTTAAAAGATGAACTCAGTTGCATATTTTATATTCATTGTAAGTGCCTGAAAACAGGCAGTGCATTCTCTCAAATAACATTTAAATCCCGGCTTAACGTGCTGTCTGCTTTGGAGGTATGCTGAGGTTTCTCGTGGACAGGCCTGTGATTTTCCTTTCACATGCTTTGGTCTGAAGGCTCACAATGGGATTTTCTTGGTTGGGGAGTTTTGAGTTGCCGCTGATGCTGGGCTCCTTGGAGAGCATACTGTCGTGTGCCAAAGGGGTTCCCATGCTGCCCTGAAACACAGCGGTAGGTATAGTCAGCCCTAACGGCTGGACTCCTGGGGGTCTAATGTCTGCAGAGACACACTGACAACAACCACCTAATCATCTCCACTCTTGGCTGGGGACAGGCCCCACTGCCCCAGCCTGGCCTTCCCTGTCCCCCAAGGACATGGCTGTGGGCTGCTGCACCCCCAAGCTTCAGCTCTTTTGATGACTGGACACAGCCCACCCCCAGGGGCTGTGGAGGGGCTGGAGCATCCCTTAGCCTGGGTCTTTCTTCCTTAAAGAGCACACCTCTTGCTTGTGTAGAAAAGAGTTTAAACGTGGCCACAAAGAAGATGGGCTTTGTCCTTGGTTTCTGGAATGGGGTCAAATATCGTGGCTGATATAGGGTATTTGTTTGTCCACAGGCCTTGGGTCATGATGGAGAGTCTAAAAATGTTCTTTAGGGTGGGGACTGACCATGCCAGAAAGACCAGTCAGGAGGCTTAGTGGGGGAGCTCTGGGTCACCCCTCGTCAGTTGCCCTGGACATAGCAATAGGCAATTAATCAATCAGTCATGAATAGGTAATGGGCCCCAATAAAAGCTGTGAAGACTGAGGCTCGGGCAAGCTTCCCTGGTTGACAGTTCACCATGTGTGCATTCCTACATCAGTTTCTGGAGGGTAGCGTGTCCTGAGTCCATGGGTAAAGGAAAATGGGGCTCCCACATCAGTTTCCTAGACCTGGCCCCATGTGTTTCTACCCTGGTTGACTTAAACTGATCCTTTCACTGTGATAAACCATAGCAATGAGTATGACAGCTTTCAGTGAGTTGTGTGTACCCTATTAGTGACTTATCAAACCCAAGAGTGGTTTGGGAAAGCCCCTGAACTCTGAAGTCAGTGTCAGAAGTGAGGGGGGTGGTGTGTGGGTGATGGTCCTTCAAACTCAACTGTTGGTCCAACTCATCCCACCTCCCAGTTCAGCACTGACCGAGGGACAGATACAGAGCATCTGTCACCTAGAGGAGAGAGGGTCCTTCCAGACTTCTGGGTCACTGAGAGTCTCCATTTTCTGGGGTGGGGGTAAGACCCAGTGAAAGGTGGGGAGGAACAGAGAGCCAGGAGGGTGGAGAGGTCCCCAGCTCCAGCCCATCCCTGGGATACCGAGGACAAAAATTGGGGTGCCACCATGGCTGGACCCAGCCCCCAGCGTGGCTCCTGGTTCACCAAGTGTGGGCGCCCACCTCAAATCTCCATCTCTCATGAAGTGGTGTGGTTGGTAGAACTGTAATCCTCCAAAGATGTCCATGTCCTCACTCCTGGCCCCAGGGGATATGTGACTTTACATGGCAAAGGGGAAACCAGATGATTTGCATTGAGGAGTGTTCTGGTTTGGATATAATTATGTCCCCCAAAAAGCCATTTTTTTAATGCAATCTTGTGGGGGCAGACATATCAGTGTTGATTAGGTTGGAATATTTTGATTGAGTGTGTCCATGGGTATGTGACTCAATCAACTGTGGGTGAAATGTTTGATTAAATTGTTTCCACGAAGCTATGGACCGCGCCCATCCAGGGTGGGTCTTGATTTGATCACTGGAGTCCTATAAAAGGACTCGCAAACAGAAGGAGCTCAGAGCAGCTGAGAGGGACATTTTGGAGAGGTGCTAAGAGCTGACACCTGGAGATACTTGGAGACACTTGGAGATGCTAGCCCAGAGTTTCTCTGGAGAATCTAAGAGAGGAAAATGCCCCAGGATATGCTAAGCCAGGACACACAGACATTAGACACTTGGAAACTGACAGAGTTGTTTGCTGATGCTTTGAGATGTTAGCCCAGAGTTTGCACTGGAGAAGCTAAAAGAGGGAAAGATGCTGCAAGAGATGCCTGCTGATGGTGACACTTAGAGATGCTTGGAGATGCAGACAGAAGGACGTTTTGCTAAGAGAATAAACACAGAGTTTGCCTCGGGATCTGCTTAGAGAACAATGTCTTGGGAGGAAGAACCAAGAACACAACCTGGGATCAGCAGATGCCAGGCACGTGCCTTCCCAGCTAACAGAGGTTTTCTGGACTCCATTGACCATCCTTCAGTGAAGGTATCCTCTTGTTGATACCTTAGTTTGGAAACTTTTATGGCCTTCAAACTGTAAATTTGTAACTTAATAAATCCCCTTTATAAAAGCCAATCCATTTCTGGTATTTTGCATAACAGCAGCATTAGCAAACTGGAACTGGGAGACTATCTGGACTTAAATAATTTGGATTATCTATATGGGGCCCATATAATCACAAGGGTCCTTAAAAGTGGAAGAGGGAAGAAGAGCCAAAGAGGGGGTGGTGGATGTGGGAAGGATTTGCCTGGATATTGCTGGCTTTGATGGTGGAGGATGGAGCTATGAGCTCAGGACAGCAGGTGGCCTCGAGAAGCTGGAAAAGGCTAGGAAACAGATTCTCCTCTAGAGCCCAGGGAGACCCATTTGGGACTTCTGGGCTCCAGAGCTATCAGAGAGTACGTGTACATTGCAAATTTATATTGCTTTAAGCCACAGAGTTTGTGGTAAAGGAAGCTAATACAAGTGTGTCCCCTGTGGCTCTGTCACCATCGATTTTGACATCTGGTCACCCAGGGACTGGGTTCCCCCTTCCTCTCCACCCCGTCCTCCCTCCCAGAGCTGCAGCTCATGAATGCGCAATGCCTCTTGCTTCCAATAGGGGCTCTGGAGCCTGGATGTCCTATAGCATTTACAATTGGGGATGCCCTGGTCCCTCCCTGCCACCCCAGAGCCTGTGTCATCATCTGGGATAAGGCCTGGGTGAGTACTAAGTCTCCCCAGAAGATCTGGTGGATGGTCAGCTTTGAGAACCAGTGGTCCAGGAGCCCTTCCTGGTCCAAAAGCCCTTCCAGCCACATCCTTCTCTCCTCAGGGACCCAGGTAGTCTGAGCATGTCATGTCCATTGTACACTGCTCCTGGGGTTGCATGATGGGGGTCAGACTTGGGGGCAGCCTCAGAGACCCTCCCCAACCTCAGGTCTTCCTCTCTCAGTGCCCGATGCCACGTCCCTGCCCAGCCCACCTCCCCCAGGACTGCCCAGGTTTGGAGAAATGTCAAATTCATCTCAGACTGTTAGTATTATTGAAATCAGCCTTGGGAATCATGAAAAAAAAACAGATGGACTGATGGACAGGCAGACAGGACACTGTTCTATGACTTTCAAGTACAAACTGTTCCCTGACCTTCCTTTAGGAACCCACAGTCTTAGCAAGAAGAGAAACTAATGATGCATACTCTGGGGGTCTTTAAATTCTTTATTGATCCTTCACCCAAGATAGACTAGAAGCAAGAGTGTGGGCTGCACCTGTTCCTTAACTCAACACTCACGACCTTCCAATATGGCCCCAGGACACGTTTTCCTCACTGCCCCAGACTAAACAGTGTTCGCAGGGTGCAGGTGGGGTTTGGGGAAAGTAGAGGGGATGGTGCCATGCTCTCAGCTGGCAAGAGTGGGGTGCACTTATGACCCCCAGGTGGAAGGGAGCAGGGAGGGAGCTGTTTCTGGAACATGGGGAGAGCACAGTGGAGACAGAATGTTGACGGGAGTGTCTCCAGCCAGAAAGGTGATGGGAGGATGGACCCCTGGCCTCAGCCTGCCCCTCTTTCCCCCTGGTTCCTGTGCTATCTCCCAAACCCCACCAGAAGCTACAGGGCAAGGGAGTGCATATGTGCAGCTACTGAGAGAAACCTGCCTAAGCACAGAGTTGACAGAGAAGGACAGAAGTGTGGATGTGCAGGACAAATGGAAATGCTGAGCCCAAACACACAAAATCACGACTGCAGTGTGGAAACAGACAGCCGGAGAGCAATGTGTAGAATTGGGGTGGGGGAGGCTGAATCAATAAAGGGATACAAGACAGAGATTGCCCACCCAGGGGCAACACCACTGACCAGCTCTGTAATGTTGAACTCTGTGCTTTATCCCCTGGGGCCCATAACACTGGCCTTTAAAGTGGGCTCATTGTGGTATCCCCATCCCAGGGTTGGGGGCCGGGGCTTAAAAGAGAATGTGGGTGAAGACAATAGTAGCCCATCTGCCACAGAGTGAAATGTTTAATAGATGTTGGCCAATCAGCATATGAAAAGATGCTCAACCTCGTTAGCCATTAAGGAAATGCAAATGGAAACCACCATGGGATATAGCTTCATACCCACAAGGATGGACATTGTTTCAAAAACAGAAAGTGAGAAGCGGTGGAGAGGATGTGGAGAAATGAGAACTTTTGTTCATCCTTGGTGGGAATGTGAAATGGTGCAGCCACTATAGAAAACAGTGTGGAGATTTCTAAAAAATATATAGAATTACCATACAACTCAGAAATTCCACTTGTAGGTATGTATCTAAAGGAATTGAAAGCAAGTATTCGAACAGGTATTTGTACACCAATTTTCTTAAGGGTTTAGTCACAGTAGCTGTTTCAGTTTGCTAATGCTACCGTTAAGCAAAATGCCAGAACTGGATTGGCTTTTATAAAGGGGGTTTATGTGGTTACAAAGTTACAGTCTTAAGGCCATAAAGTGTCCAAGGTAAGGGGGTACCTTCACTGGAGGATGGCCAATGTTGTCCGGAAAACCTCTGTTAGCTGGGAAGGCACGTGGCTGGCGTCTGCTCCAGTGTTTTGGTTTCCAAATGGCTTTCTCCCGGGACGTTCTTCTCTAGGCTTCAGCTTCTCTCCAAAATGTCACTCTCAGTTGCTCTGGGGGTGTTTGTCCTCTCTTAGCTTCTCCAGAGCAAAAGTCTGTTTTCAAAGGCCATCTCCAAAATGTCTCTGTAAGCTGAAGCTCTTCTCCCAGTTCCAGTGCATTCTTTAAAGTGTCCCTCTTGGCTGTAGCAAGCTCGCTCCTTCTGTCTGAGCTTGTATTGTGCTCCAGTGAGCTAATCAAGGCCCATGCTGAATGGGCAGGGCCACACCTCCATGGAAATTATCCAGTCAGATTTATCATCTACAGCTGGGTGGGGCACATCTCCATGGAAACAACCTAATCCAAATGTTCCAACTTAATCAACACTAATATGTCTGCCCCCACAAGATTGCATCAAAGAACATGGCTTTCTCTGGGGGACATAATATATACAAACCAGCACAGTAGCCACGTGACCATAAACATACGAATGGATCAACAAAATATGGCCCACCCATACAATGGGATGTCGTTCAGCCATAAAAAGGAACAAAGTTCTGACACTTGCTACAACACGGAAGGACCTTGAAGACGTTAGGCTGAGTGAAATAAGCCAGACACAAAAGGACAAATACTGCATGTATGATTCCACTAATATGAAATTTCTAGAAATAGCAAATTGATAAAGGACAGAAAATAGATCAGTGGCAGGAGGGGTGGAGGAGTTGTTGCTTAGTGGGTTCAGGGTTTGTAAATTTTAGAAATTTTGAAATTAAAATAAAAAAAGATTACTAGGATGTTTGGTTGGCATCATCCACACAAAGCGCCGAGTCAGATGCCTGGCGCTATGTTCCAGAGAGAAGCTCCATCAGGGATTATTCAGTAATAATGACAAGAGCAGGTTCAGAAGACACTAAGGAGTGGTTTTGGAAATCACACACGTCCTGTGCACATTCTGGTTTCTCTCTCCCTCCCTCCCCTGTCCTCCTGCTGGGAAACTCAGTTCTTTTCATTGGCTTCTCTGTAAAATGAAGAACCTTGTCCCCTCTCCATAGTCAGAACACACCAAGGGGTGGGGAGAAGATGGTGGCTGGTGGGAAGTGGTCTTAACATGAGGTAGTTCTTGTCTCTCCTGTTTTGTCACAAAATGCCCCGAATTCCAGTCAACAGCTGGTGGAGTCCCTGAGAAGTCATGATTCTGGTTTTAAAATGATGTTTGTAGATTCCTGGGTTCCAGGACAGTTTTGGGACGAGTTTGAGTGGACCTTGAGCGGATTTATGGGTAAAGATGTGGAGGTGAGATTGGTTCCTGGAAATGCCAAAGGACAAATGATTCGCCCAGGATGGGACAAAGCAGACAGGAGTCAGGATAAAGATGGAAAAAATTGTAAATGGCTCTTTGGTGGCTTTAGGGAAAGTCTAAATGACTGGGTGTCTCTTTGGATGTTGTAGAAGAAATCAGAGAAAGGGAAGTTTCTGAGAAAAGGGGACAATTTGGGTTTTAGTCCAAGGTCTACAAAGTCTAGCATTGCTGTGCAGGGCAATTCAAACTAAGAGGTAATTGTAGGACTTCAGAAATAAAACATGTTGTATATTATGTATATATATATATATTATGGAGAGAAACTGGAAAGAAAAATAATAATCTTGAAAATAATTTTTTCTGGGTTGGCATGAGTTAAAACAGGTAAGTATGCTTTTAATGTTTAAGGGCAAAAATGACTTCCTTTTCAAATATATCCTGCAGGGAGTGGAGAATAAGGCATCGGCACAGAGTCAAGAGTTTTATTGAACCAGAAAATCAATAAATGCAGGGTCTGGGCTGGAGACTGGGTAAGTTATTAGAATACTGCTGAGATTACCTGTAAAGATTCTCCTGGATGCAGAAAATAAGATGTTGAGAACTTGAGGGCAGCCCTGGATACGAGTGTCTGCAAAGCTCTCCATGTAAACATTAATGAGGGTGGCCAAAAACCTTTGCTTCCTGAAACATCAGGTTTCTTCATATTGTCCTCAAGCCCTCTGCATTTTTTGAGATCTCTGTAGTGGTTTGAACAGCATCCCTCTGAGTTCACTTGCCCCAGAACCATGGAAGGCCACCTTGTTTGGAAGAAGGGCCTCTGCAGGTGGAATGAGTTAAGGTGATGTCATCTTGGACCATCCAGGTGGGCTCCCAATCCAATGACTGGTGTCCTTCATGTGCTTATAGGAAGAGAAGACACACGAGGAGGAGGCCACGTGACAACGGAGCAGAGCTGGGGTGATGCAGCCACAAGCCAAGGACACCAGGGCCACCAGGTGCTGGAAGAGCTGGAAGGAGCCTCCCTGGAGCCTGGGAGGGAGCATGGCTGTGGCCACACTTGGATGTCACCCTTCTGGTCCCCAGAACCCTGAGAGAATGAATTTCTGTGGGTGTAAGGTGCCCAGTTTGTGGTGCTTTCTTACAGCAGCCCAAGGAAACCCCTAGTCCAACCATTCCCCAGAGCTATAGCTAGAATTTTGAGGGTTTCCTTTTTGAGGTGAGCAGAACATAAAGTTCCAACTTGTCTGCATTTAATTCACTTTTTCCCAGGAGGTGGTGACCAAGATGGGGGAGGGGAGAGGTTCCAAGGGACCGAATGAGCGGAGGGGCTGGAGGGAGAGGGTGGCAATGGGGTCACTGCAGTGGAGACACGTGGCTGTGGGGTGTCCCCCAGGCCCCCGTGGCTGCCCCCTGCCACACACAGAGCACGTCCCCGCACTGACCCTGATGGTCACAGACTGAAGCACTGATTCAGCGTCTGCATTTACAGACGTGCAAACAGGCCCCCGGTGCAGATGGCATGAAGGAGCATTTGCACTCCTGGACTCTCTGTGTCAGAGGAGGGGACCCCTGAGGGCGTTCCCACCTGGGAAAGGAGGGAACCAGACAGGGCGGCTGGCCGTTCAGGTCCCCGGGCCAGAGCCGTGGGGGGCTGCTGGAGCTTGCACCCAGGGCTGCAGGTGTGGGACCTGAGCAGGAGGATGGCCGCCTGGGAGGAGGTGTGGCTTTGGGCTTGGGGCATGGTGGCGGTGCTCAAACATTTCACAAGCTCTCTGCGAAAGGAGAAGGCCACAGGGCAGGGGGCAATTTGGAAAGCCCAGAGTTTGAACATGGACCTGTGTCTGAAATCTGCTATCCAGCTGCTCTGTCGCCTGCAGTAAGTTTTAACCTCTTTGGTGCTCAATTTGTCAACTATACAAAAGGAAAAATAGCCCCTGATTTTTTCCTGAACCTTGATTTTCTTATTAGTAAAACAGACAAAAGTACTGTCCCCCGTGGAGAGTCTCATGAGAATTAAAAGGGGTAATGTGGAAAGCCTCTGGCACCTGGTGTTCTTTTATTAGCAGCTACGACTCTTGAGCCCCTCGGTGACAGAGCTCGCATTATAGACAATGGGTGTCTCTCGTTTTTTGTTTTTAAATTCATAATTTTAAATTGTAGAATCATTTCAGATCTACAGAAAAGTTACAAAGATAGAACAGAGTTTCTATGTGCCCCACTCCCAATTTGCCTTACCACTGAACTCTGACATTACTCTGGTACATTTGTCACAATTCATGAACCAATATTCATAGTCGTTATCCAGAATCTATAGCTTATTCAGATTTCCTCAGTTTCCCTCAATGTCCCTTTTCTGTCCCAGCGTCTCATCCAGGACCCCGCATCACAGTTAGTTGTCACATCTCCTTGGGCTCCGGGGCTGTGGCAGCTTCTCAGACTTTCCTTGCTTTTCATGACCTGGATAGTTTTACAGAGTACTGGGTCAGGGGTTTGGAGAGTGCTCCTCAGTTGGGAATTCTCTGATGTTCCGTGGCTTTTTTCATGACTAGATGGGGCTGTGTGTTTTGGGGAGGATGCACACAGAAGCATTAGCAAACTAGAACACCTATCTCTATGTCTCTATCATCTATTTGCCATATCTATCATTGATTTATCATTATCATTGATTTATTGTATCTACTTATCTATGTCTATATTTATATTTATAACTATACCTATCATCTATCATCTGTTTATCATATCTACCTACTTACCTGTCTGTCTATCTATCTATCTATCTATCTATCTATCTATCTATCTATCTAATCTATCAAGAGCTTTGTTCTCAACTTGCCAAAGGGGGCAGAGAGTTCTCTGTGGACCTTGTACTCAAGGGGCTGTTTTGGTTCCCAGTCCCGGAAATGGCCCACGTGATCCTTTTGTGTTTGCACACCAGCATCCAACACTTACATAAGGTCCTACTGGTTCTGTTTCTCTGGTAGAACCCTGGCTGATAGGTGGTCCATTTGTGTTCTCTCTCTTTGCAGAAGTAATTTATAAACCTCAAGGCAGAGATCTGTACCACCAGTGTGATAAGAAAATAAGATGCTACCTCACGGTTTCTCTATGTCCATAATTTGCAGTGGATATAATCCACTGAGGTAGCAAAGCTATTTCCTCAAATATGTGTCCTCCTTCTTGTTTTCTTGCCTTTTCCACGTGTCTACACTGGTGGAGTCTGAACAAAAGCCCAGGGCTCAGCTTCAAGGGGTGAAACTTTTATCTGGACATCTTGGAGGGCATTTTTCTCTCATGGGAATAAGGCTTCAGCTTTCCATAAGAAGGCAGGGGAAGGCTTGCACCTGCCCACGTGGCGAAGCAGAGAAACGATGGAGTACTGGTTTGTTCCGAGATGTTGTCTGGTACCTGACATGAACTGGGGTGCAGGCTCTGCCCCCCACAGCCTCCCTCACACCCCACTCTGAAAACTGAGAGGTAAAACGTCTCAGAGGCAGTCTCTGGGATGGAGCACGAGGCTCTATTCTCTACCACACCGTAAACACCAACAGCGTGTTTTCTCTCATGCCTCGTTATTTCTCCCTGAGCACTGGACTCAGAACAGCTCTGAGGTCCCCGGCATTTCCCTCCCAGCTTCACTTGCCTTATTTGCCCAAATAAGCAAGTTTCCAGGGCAGACGGTTTCCCTACCCCAGAGAATAAACCTTAGCTCCGGACTCGTAACTCCTGCAGCTGCTGAGCCCCATCCCTGGAACCCGCTCGCCTGCACACGGCTGCTGACTTGTGCCTGAGCCGAGCTCCCGGCTGTCGGCTGTCGTTTTCTGAAGGCTCGAGCTTTGTCAGCCAGATCTGGAAGGGCTAAGAGTGAGGCCACGGAGGAGACCCCAGGTTTTATTCCTGGAGCAATGACTCACGGCTTTTCTGGAGGGAGGCAGAGCCTCAGCGATATCTGAGACATAGAGCTGGATTTTGGATGTGCAGCTTGGGAACCAGGGTGGCTGGTGTCCATCCATTTATGTCTAAGATTCCATGGCCAGGGCTTGGGGGCCCGAGCAGGTGGGCACGGCTGCCTTAAATGCATTTTTAATTGAAGTGAAATTTACATGATGTAACACTTGCCAATTTGAAGTATACCCCCCAAAGTTGTAAAAGCCTGCTTTTTATTATTAATGCAGTTCTGTTGAGATATATTCACACACCATACAAGATACCCAAAGTATATAATCATGGGCTCACAGTATCATCACATAGTTGTGCATTCGTCAACATCAACAATTTTAGAACATTTTTCATTACTCCAGAAAAGAAATAAAAAGAAATAAGAAAATCCAAATCCTTCCATACCCCTTCTTCCCCCTTATTATTGAACCATAGTCTTGCTATGGTACATTTGTTACTGTTGATTAAACATTATTAAAATATTACTGTTAGCTATAGTCCATAGTTTGCAAAAGGTGCATTTTCCCCCATATACCCCTCTATTATTGATTCCTCATAATATGTTGTACATTTGTTCTAGTTCATGAAAGAACTTTATTATATTTTTTATATTTGTACAGTTAATCATAGTCATAGGACACCAGAAGATTCACTGTATTATAGATCCCCTTGTTTTAACCTCCAGCTTTCCTTCTGGTGACATACATGAATCTAAACTTCCCCTTTCCATCACATCCACCCACAATTCAGCACTGTGAATTATTCTCACAAAAATGTGCTAGCATCACCTCTGTCCATTTACAAAGTTTAAATTCGACCTGCTTAAACATCCTGCACATATTAAGCAACCGCTCCCCGTTCTCTAGCCTCATTCTATCTCCTGATAACTTCTATTCTGTATTTTACGTCTATGAGTTTACTTGTTATAATTAGTTCAAGACCCTCCTTTTAAGGCCGGCGTTTTCCAGTGAGGGGACAAGGTGAGTCGGCTCTTTCTCTTTTCCGTCCATGTGGGCCCACGTCACTTTTCCCAGTAACACTGTCCATTTCCTTTGTGACCAGTGACACACTTTTTCTGGCATGTTTTCACCAAGGGTGAGAAGATGAACCTGTCCGATGAGAGGATCAGGGAACTGGAGCTCCTGGACAGTGTTGCCCCAGAGGCAACCTTGAGTGGCTTGGAGCAGGGCTGCCGAGACCACCCGCCCACCTCTTCCAGGGGAGACTGTGCTGCTTCCCAGACCCCAGGCTGGTTTGGGCTTGGTGCTCACTGCGAGCTCCCCTTCCTCTGGACCCCCAACTCTACCCTCCCGCCACTCTCCAGAGCCACGTGGATGGGGCTGGGTTGGAATTAAGAGTCTGCTCAAGTTTGCCTGCCTGGGTACAAATCCTGCTCCACCAGGGGTGAGTCGCTACTGTGCCTCAGTTTCTCTCCTGCAAAATGTGGAACGACAACCTTGCAAGGGGTAAGTGAGTTGCTATTTATAAAGATGTCATCAAAACCATGCATCTGAGTATTTGCTGCTTCTGAATGTGCTGTGGAGGTCAAGCATGGAGTTTCATTTATGGGATTATTTGACCATATTTGATTGTCTATTAATTAAATCACCTGTCTCCCCACTCGACTTGAAGCTTACGGAGGACAGAGACCCTGTTTGGCTCACCATGATGTCTAGTGTACCCTAAAACCAAGTGAAGGTTTATGCAGCCGAATCAATCAAACCTCCAGAATGTTCCCAATATAACTGCAAGCATGCCTCATCGATACGCATGGGATTGGTGAGTTCGTGCTTCAGGAGCTCGGAGGCTGTCAGAGACGAAGGTGCCACAGTGTTCAAATACGGTTCATGGGCTTGCATTAGGGGTCCAATTGTGTGCTCCAGAAAGACACGCTTATGTCCTAACTGCCAAGTCCCCGAATGAGACCTTGTTTGGAAATTTGAAGAAGTCTTTGGTTAGGATGAGGCCAAACTGAACCAGGGTGGGTTCGGACCCAGCGTGGCTGGTGTCCTTATAAAGAGAGGAGCTGTGGATACAGACAGACAGGCAGACGTGGCCGTGAGTGGAGGCAGAGACGGAGTTTTCATGTCAGGGGTTGCAAGGGAGCCGCTGTCAGAATCCCACAGACTGGGTCGGAACCGGCCTGCCAGGGCTGGATCTCGGGTCTCTGGCCTCCAGAGGGTGAGACAATAGATTCCTGTTGTTCAAGACGATGAATCGTCCTTGGTCCTTGTTACAGCAGCACCAGCTGACTAAGGCAGCCCAGGCCCTCATTTGTCTTTTAAAGCATTTTTGAGCATCAAACCAGGTGCACAAAATCTTTGCATTCAGGAGGCATCTGATACTAGATGACATCAATTGACAAATCAGTGAAGGAGCCCAGAGGGTGGCGGAGGTAAACCAGATGTGCTGGGAGGGAAGGGGGCAGGGGGCTTGCCAGTGAGGAGGTGGGAGTAAGTCCTGCAGAGCAGACACGTTTCTTTATCTATTAGAAACGGCCTCTGGAACGTCCCCAACCTCCACCATCAGCCCTGTTGGAGTCAAATCACCTTCTTTACCCCCGATGAGCCAATCTTCACGACCCAGACCCCCAAAGAGTATATGATGAGCCAATCTTCACGACCCAGCTTCCAAAGAGTATATTTGATTTCAAAATGCCAGCAGAGAGAGGAAGTTTCTCTGGATGAGCTATTAGACCATTTCATTTGTGATATTAAGATATTTACTGTGATGCACACCCAGTGTCCCCAGACCAAGAATTGCAGGATGGTGGGTTCTGAGGACCCTCGGGGGCACATGTGTCTCCAGTAGCATCTTCCCGATGTGGCCTGGACTTGTCTTCACGCTCCACATTGAGACTTTAATCTGACCCGTGCTTCCAGAGATGGAGTGGCTCTTGGTCTCCCTTTGCCACATAGACTCAGGATTTTACCAGAGGGGCTGCCAGGGAAGTGGGGGCCTTATTTGGTGTGTGCAATGGGGTGATTGGGGGCTCTTGTGAAAGGATGTCCATGTCCTAACCTCAGGGACTGGTGACCAGGACCTTATATGAGAAAAAGGTTTTTGCAGGTGAAGTGTCTTGACATGGGTCATCCTGGATTATTTGGGTGGCACGTAAATCCAGTGCTGATGTCTCCTAAGTTCAGTGCTGGTGTCTTTATAAGAGAAAGGAGAGGAGACGAGACAGAAAAGCACAGAGGGGCGGCCAGGCGCAGGAGAAGGTAGAGCTGCTGGTGATGCAGCTGCAAGTCAGGGGGCACCTGGGGCCCCCAGAACCTGGAAGAGGAGGAGGGAGCCTTCCTGGAGCCTTCAAGGGAGCCTTGCCCTGCCACATGTGATGCTGTGTGTCCAGCCTCCAGAGCTGGGAGAGAATGAAGTCCTGTTGTCTGAAGCCCCCTGCTTGTGGTTATCTGTTGTGGCAGCCCCTGAAACTCATTCCCTGGGGATCTTTAAACACAAAACCATTTCACTGGTGCCCACGATCAACACCCACCCCCTTCCTTTTGAATTGGGTAATTCCCATCTGCTCTCCACAGGGCTTGTCATGATGGGCAGTTGGAGACATCTATGAGCCTCATGACAAATCCCATGGAAAATATAGAGTTGGCTGACTTTGGTTGAAAAGGTCCTGTTTTTCCCAATAGCTGCATGGAGAAGGTGGTAAGATCTCCCGGTGTTTCCTCACGGGATCGCACGAATAAACAGGAATAATTGGATGAGTTGTGGCAATTGTTATGCCAAGTCCCTAGAACCTATGGGACTCCTTTTCTTAACACCCTTGTTTTCACGTTGCAAATCTAAACGGCAAACGAGCGAGCAGCCTTGTGCAGACATCTCTCTGTGTTTACAAATGTGGAAGCGTTATGGAATTACTTGCTTCCGATGATGTAAGCCGACTTTAATTTCATCACTGTGGAACTCAACTGCTTTCTCTATTACGCAGCTTCCCATATTGGAGAGGCAGCCCTGGTTATTAAGTTTCCCTCATCAAGCTTATTAGTGGCTCTTTCCGATGTTTCAGCATCAGCCTCAAAAAGTCGTGTCAAGGCGCCTTAACGTCTGCTTACATCCAAAAAGGCCATTTTAATGAACTGCATTGTCCTCACGTAACACAGCGAGGAGAAAAGAGTGGAAGCTACGAGTGGAAACATTGTTTTCAGGTGTGTTGTGCTACCAAGCTGCCAATTAAAATCAATCGTTTCATATGAAGGAAATAACTTTCAAAAGTGAAAGCTCCTTTGTCACCGGTGTATCACAATGCGAGAAAGTGAAACTAAATAACCTTGTCATGATGTTTTCTCTGAATAAGTTTTTATTAGGGGGAATCTTGACTTCTTTTGATAAAGATAATACCGCATTGAAAACGCTGTTCAGGAGCCCCAAACAAAGAAAACCTTTTACAAACCCCCTGCCTCTAATTTCGTTTTAGAAAATTAGATACTCAGAATTTTGCATAAGATAACTGTATTATGGGGATGCAATTTGGTCTGGGTTGGTAGCTTTACTGCTTGTGGATCCTTAATAAAACGTGTCAGTTAAAATGAAAATACAGCTTGGGTAATTAAATTTAATTGGATCTTGTCACTTTAAATCCTCTTCGTTTTCGAGCGTTTCTACGGAATTGCAGCTTCTGGTCTGCTAATTTCTTTATTGCAAGCTGCCGTGGAACCTGACCATCTCTAATAAAGTGAGACCTTGTTTTTGGCGGGGCATTGAACTGTGGCTGCAATAACAAATAAAGGGGAGGGGGCTGACCTGCAGCCACGAGGAGGGGGCAGCTTGCTGGGATAGCGTTACCTTGGGCTTAATAACTTTTACTCGCGGCTCTTGGAGTGCAGTTGTTTCCAGCAGAGTGAAAATCCCAGCTCCATAAAAGGATAGTGGTGTTTTTCTAACAGGAGGTAATATAATAACCAACGGTGTTTGTTCTAGGTCCCATAACCTCTGCACAGCACAGCGTGTATGAGTTTTCTGGGACTGTTGTTACAAATTCCCACAAGCTTGGTGGCTGAACCAACATGGATGCATGCTCAACATTCTGGAGACCAGAAGTCTGAAATCGGATCTCATGGGCTAAAGCCAAGGTGTGGCAGGACTGGTTCATTCTGGAGGCTCCAGAGCAAAATGCACTTCCTTGCCTTTCCTGCCTTCTGAGGCACTGTGAGTTGCCAGCTTCTAGAGGTGCCTTTTCTGCCTTTTTGAGGTGCCAGCTACTAGAGCTGCCTTTTCCAGCTTTTAGAGGCACCTCCAGCTTCTAGAGATGCCTTTTCCAGCTTCTAGAGGCACCTCCAGCTTCTAGAGATGCCTTTTCTGCCTCTTTGAGGTGCTAGCTTCTAGAGCTGCCTTTTCCAGCCTCTAGAGGCACCTTGAGGTGCCAGTTCCTAGAGCTGCCTTTTCTAGCTTCTAGAGGCATCTTGAGGTGCCAGCTTCTAAAGCTGCTGTTTCCAGCTTCTAGAGGCACCTCCAGTTTCTAGAGATGCCTTTTCTGCTTCTTTGAGGTGCCAGCTTCTAGAGCTGCCTTTTCCAGCTTTTAGAGGCACCTTGAGGTGCCAGCTTCTAGAGCTGCCTTTTCCAGCTTTTAGAGGCACCCCCAGCTTCTAGAGATGCCTTTTCACCTCTTTGAGGTGCTAGCTTCTAGAGCTGCCTTTTCCAGCCTCTAGAGGCACCTTGAGATGCCAGCTTCTAGAGGTGACTTTTCCAGCTTCTAGAGGCACTGTGAGGTGCTAGCTTCTAGAGCTGCCTTTTCCAGCTTCTAGAGGTGTTCTAGTTTGCTAATGCTGCAGAATGCAAAACACCAGAGATGGACTGGCTTTTATAAAAAGGGGGTTTATTTGGCTATACAGTTACAGTCTTAAGGCCATAAAGTGTCCAAGGTAACACATCAGTAATCAGGTACCTTCACTGGAGGATGGCAAATGGCGTCCGGAAAACCTCTGTTAGCTGGGAAGGCATGTGGCTGGCATCTGCTCCAAAGTTCTGGTTTCAAAATGGCTTTCTCCCAGGACATTCCTCTCTAGCAAGCTTGCTCTTCTTCAAAACGTCACTCACAGCTGTACTCCGTTCAGTCTCTTTGAGTCAGCATGTTTTATATGGCTCCACTGATCAAGGCCCACCCTGAATGGGTGGGGTCACGCCTCCATGGGAGTATCCCACCAAAGTCACCACCCACAGCTGGGTGGGGCACATTCCAAGCAAATCTAACCAGCACCAAAACGTCTGTCCCACAAGACCACAAAGATAATGGCATTTGGGGGACACAATACATTCAAACTGGCACAAGAGGTACCTCCAGTTTCTAGAGATGCCTTTTCTGCCTCTTTGAGGTGCCGGCTTCCAGAGCTGCCTTTTCCAGCCTCTAGAGGCACCTTGAGGTGCTAGCTTCTAGAGCTGCCTTTTCCAGCTTCTAGAGGCATCTTGAGGTGCCAGCTTCTAGAGCTGCCTTTTCCAGCTTCCAGAGGCATCTTGAGGTGCCAGCTTCTAGAGCTGCCTTTTCCAGCTTCTAGAGGCATCTTGAGGTGCCAGCTTCTAGAGGCACTATGAGGTGCTAGCTTCTAGAGCTGCCTTTTCCAGCTTCTAGAGGCATCTTGAGGTGCCAGCTTCTAGACCTGCCTTTTCCAGCTTCTAGAGGTACCTCCAGTTTCTAGAGGTGCCTTTTCTGCCTCTTTGAGGTGACAGCTTCTAGAGCTGCCTTTTCCAGCTTCTAGAGGCACCTTGAGGTACCAGCTTCTAGAGTGCCTTTTCCAGCTTCTAGAGCTTGTGGCCCCTTCCTCCCAACCCTCTGAATTCTTTTTTTCCACTGCCTCATCTCCTACTTCTTTAGGCAAATCTCCTTCTGCCTCTCCTGTATAAAGACCTTTGTGTTTACATTTAGGACCAAACTGGGTAATACGATATGATTTCCCATCTGAAGATGCTCAGCTTCGTCCCATCTGCAGAATCCCATTTGTCATGTAAGGTCATATGTTCATAAGTTCTGAGAATTTAGACATGGATATCTTCGCCTTAGTTCCCTAGTTCTGTCATAGCAGAATACCATGCACTAAGTGGCTTAAAATGGCAGGAATGTATTCTCTCACAGTTCTGGACACGGGAAGTCAACGTGTGGGAAAGCCTGCCCTCTCTCTCATCTCTAGGGAAGACTCTGTTTCATGCTTCTCTTCTAGCTCCTGGAAAGGGCTAGTGTTCCTTGGCAATCCTTGGTGATCCTTGGTGATCCTGGACATGCATCTGAGTCCCTCTGATCTTGTCTGCATTCACGTGTCCTCCTCCCCTCTGAGTTCCATCTCTGTGTCTCTTCTCTTCTTAGGAAGAAACTAGTCGCTTTAGATTATGGGTCCACGCAACTCCCGTGTAACTTCCTTTTCATGTAACCAATTCCATCTGCAAAGACCTATTTCCAAATAAGGTCATGCTCATAGGTACTGATGGTGAGTACTTCAATATATCTTTTTGGGGGACACAGTTCAACCCATAACAGCCATTATTCAGCCCACTACATTTAGGATCTGGTCCCCAGGAAACTCGGACAAGTGAGGCATGGAGGCACAAGTTGAGGTTTTCCTTGTGGTCCAGACAAGGACAGCTGCTGCTTTGCAAACAGGGGGCTGAGCTCGTCCTTTCTGAGATGGTTCCATGTTTCATGTTCTGGCTACAGCTGCTCAGGCACAGCGTCCAAACCAAGACTTACCGCAGAGGAAGGAGCTGTGCCTGTGCTTGGACCTGGGGTGGTGAAAATCTCACAGAGGGCTGGCAGTCACCCTATCCCTCATTCTCCTGAAAGGCCTTTGGCCGCATTACGGGTTCCTTCTTTGAACTGACGGCTCCATCAGCTCGCCAGTCTCCGCTCTCTGTGGAAGCCGGAAGCCGCGATTTTATAGAGGATGAATTGAGGTCTGCTCTGGAGGCTGGTTTCCTGGAACTCTGCTGAACTCCCTTTTATTGTGTGCAGCTGAAATTCCGTAACCCCGGTTTCCACATTTGCCACAAGTTGCCTTTTCAACATTTCCTGTTGATTCTGTGTTTCCATGGTGAGTGAAAGGGGGTAGTTGAAATTGATTTCTGTTCTGGTTTATTTTTTTATTTATTTATTTATTTTTTTTAATCATCATTTTATTGAGATATATTCACATACCACGCAGTCATACAAAACAAATTGTACTTTCGATTGTTTACAGTACCATTACATAGTTGTACATTCATCACCTAAATCAATCCCTGACACCTTCATTAGCACACACACAAAAATAACAAGAATAATAATTAGAGTGAAAAAGAGCAATTGAAGTAAAAAAGAACACTGGGTACCTTTGTCTGTTTGTTTGCTTCCCCTACTTTTCTACACATCCATCCATAAACTAGACAAAGTGGAGTTTGGTCCTTATGGCATTCCCAATCCCACTGTCACCCCTCATAAGCTACATTTTTATACAACTGTCTTCGAGATTCATGGGTTCTGGGTTGTAGTTTAATAGTTTCAGATATCCACCACCAGCTACCCCAATTCTTTAGAACCTAAAAAAGGTTGTCTAAAGTGTGCGTAAGAGTGCCCACCAGAGTGATCTCTCGGCTCGTTTTGGAGTCTCTCTGCCACTGAAGCTTATTTCATTTCCTTTCACATCCCCCTTTTGGTCAAGAAGATGTTCTCCATCCCACGATGCCGGGTCTACATTCCTCCCCGGGAGTCATATTCCACGTTGCCAGGGAGATTCACTTCCCTGGGTGTCTGATCCCACGTAGGGGGGAGGGCAGTGATTTCACCTTTCAAGTTGGCTTAGCCAGAGAGAGAGGGCCACATCTGGGCAACAAAGAGGCATTCAGGAGGAGACTCTTAGGCACAAATACAGGGAGGCCTAGCCTCTCCTTTGCAGCAACTGTCTTCCCAAGGGTAAAATTTATGGTAGAGGGCTCAACCCATCAAACCACCAGTCCCCTATGTCTGTGGTCATGTTAGCAACCATGGAGGTGGGGTAGGCGAATACCCCTGCATTCTCCACAGGCTCCTCAAGGGGGCACTACATCTTTTTTTTTTTTTTCCTTGTTTGTCTTTTTTCTTTTTTTTTTTTTTTTTTAACTTTCCCTTCTTTTTTAAATCAACTGTATGAAAAAAAAAGTTAAAAAGAAAACAAACATACAATAAAAGAACATTTCAAAGAGACCATAACAAGGGAGTAAGAAAAAGACAACTAACCTAAGATAACTGCTTAACTTCCAACATGTTCCTACTTTACCCCAAGAAAGTTACATAATATAGCAACATTTCAGTGAACTTGTTCCTACTACATCCATCAGAAATTAACAGACCATAGTCATTTCTGGGCATCCCCAGAACGTTAAATAGCTTATCTGTTCTTCTTGGATTATTGTTCCCCCTTCCTTAATTGCTCTCTACTGCTAGTTCCCCTACATTCTACATTATAAACCATCTGTTTTACATTTTTCAAAGTTCACATTAGTGGTAGCATATAATATTTCTCTTTTTGTGCCTGGCTTATTTCGCTCAGCATTATGTCTTCAAGGTTCATCCATGTTGTCATATGTTTCACCAGATCGTTCCTTCCTACTGCCGCGTAGTATTCCATCGTGTGTATATACCACATTTTATTTATCCACTCATCTGTTGAAGGACATTTGGGTTGTTTCCATCTCTTGGCAATTGTGAATAATGCTGCTATGAACATTGGCGTGCAGATATCTGTTCGTGTCACTGCTTTCCGATCTTCCGGGTATATACCGAGAAGTGCAATCGCTGGATCGAATGGTAGCTCTATATCTAGTTTTCTAAGGAACTGCCAGACTGACTTCCAGAGTGGCTGAACCATTATACAGTCCCACCAACAATGAATAAGAGTTCCAATTTCTCCACATCCCCTCCAGCATTTGTAGTTTCCTGTTTGTTTAATGGCAGCCATTCTAACTGGTGTTAGATGGTATCTCATTGTGGTCTTAATTTGCATCTCTCTAATAGCTAGTGAAGCTGAACATTTTTTCATGTGTTTCTTGGCCATTTGTATTTCCTCTTCAGAGAACTGTCTTTTCATATCTTTTGCCCATTTTATAATTGGGCTGTCTGTACTATTGTCATTGAGTTGTAGGATTTCTTTGTATATGCAAGATATCAGTCTTTTGTCAGATACATGGTTTCCAAAAATTTTTTCCCATTGAGTTGGCTGCCTCTTTACCTTTTTGAGAAATTCCTTTGAGGTGCAGAAACTTCTAAGCTTGAGGAGTTCCCATTTATCTATTTTCTCTTTTGTTGCTTGTGCTTTGGGTGTAAAGTCTAGGAAGTGGCCTCCTAATACAAGGTCTTGAAGATGTTTTCCTACATTATCTTCTAGGAGTTTTATGGTACTTTCTTTTATATTGAGATCTTTGGTCCATTTTGAGTTAATTTTTGTGTAGGGGGTGAGGTAGGGGTCCTCTTTCATTCTTTTGGATATGGATATCCAACTCTCCCAGCCCCATTTGTTGAAAAGACCATTATGGCTCAGTTCGGTGACTTTGGGGGCCTTATCAAAGATCAGTCGGCCATAGATCTGAGGGTCTATCTCTGAATTCTCAATTCGATTCCATTGATCTATATGTCTATCTTTGTGCCAGTACCATGCTGTTTTGGCAACTGTGGCTTTATAATAAGCTTCAAAGTCAGGGAGTGTAAGTCCTCCCACTTCGTTTTTCTTTTTTAGAGTGTCTTTAGCAATTCGAGGCATCTTCCCTTTCCAAATAAATTTGATAACTAGCTTTTCCAAGTCTGCAAAGTAGGTTGTTGGAATTTTGATTGGGATTGCATTGAATCTGTAGATGAGTTTGGGTGGAATTGACATCTTAATGACATTTAGCCTTCCTATCCATGAACATGGAATATTTTTCCATCTTTTAAGGTCCCCTTCTATTTCTTTTAGTAGAGTTATGTAGTTTTCTTTGTATAGGTCTTTTACATCTTTGGTTAAGTTTATTCCTAGGTACTTGATTTTTTTAGTTGCTATTGAAAATGGTATCTTTTTCTTGAGTGTCTCTTCAGTTTGTTCATTTCTAGCATATAGAAACATTACTGACTTATGTGCATTAATCTTGTATCCCACTACTTTGCTAAATTTGTTTATTAGCTCTAGTAGGTGTATCGTTGATTTCTCAGGGTTTTCTAGATATAAGATCATATCATCTGCAAACAATGACAGTTTTACTTCTTCTTTTCCAATTTGGATGCCTTTTATTTCTTTGTCTTGCCGGATTGCCCTGGCTAGCACTTCCAGCACAATGTTGAATAACAGTGGTGACAGCGGGCATCCTTGTCTTGTTCCTGATCTTAGAGGGAAGGCTTTCAGTCTCTCACCATTGAGTACTATGCTGGCTGTGGGTTTTTCATATATGCTCTTTATCATGTTGAGGAAGTTTCCTTCAATTCCTACCTTTTGAAGTGTTTTTATCAAAAACGGATGTTGGATTTTGTCAAATGCTTTTTCAGCATCTATTGAGATGATCAATTGATTTTTCCCTTTCGAGTTTTTAATGTGTTGTAATACACTGATTGTTTTTCTTATGTTGAACCATCCTTGCATGCCTGGAATGAACCCCACTTGGTCATGGTGTATGATTTTTTTAATGTGTCTTTGGATTCGATTTGCAAGTATTTTGTTGAGGATTTTTGCATCTATATTCATTAGGGAGATTGGCCGGTAGTTTTCCTTTTTTGTAGCATCTTTGCCTGGTTTTGGTATTAGATTGATGTTAGCTTCATAAAATGAGTTAGGTAGTGTTCCATTTTTTTCAATGTTTTGAAAGAGCTTGAGTAAGATTGGTGTCAGTTCTTTCTGGAAAGTTTGGTAGAATTCCCCTGTGAAGCCATCTGGCCCTGGGCATTTATTTGTGGGAAGATTTTTGATGACTGATTGGATCTCTTTGCTTGTGATGGGTTGGTTGAGGTCTTCTATTTCTTCTCTGGTCAGTCTAGGTTGTTCATATGTTTCCAGGAAATTGTCCATTTCTTCTACATTATCCAGTTTGTTGCCATACAGTTGTTCATAATATCCTCTTATAATTTTTTTAATTTCTTCAGGATCTGCAGTTATGTCACCTTTTTCATTCATTATTTTGTTTATATGGGTTTTCTCTCTTTTTGATTTTGTCAGTCTAGCTAGGGGCTTGTCAATCTTGTTGATCTTCTCAAAGAACCAACTTTTGGTGATATTTATCCTTTCTATTGTTTTTTTGTTCTCTATGTCATTTATTTCTGCTTTAATCCTTGTTATTTCTTTTCTTGTACTTGGTTTAGGATTGGTTTGCTGTTCATTTTCTAGCTTCTTCAGTTGATCCATTAGTTCTTTGATTTTGGCTCTTTCTTCCTTTTTAATATATGCGTTTAGTGCTATAAATTTCCCCCTTAGCACTGCTTTTGCTGCATCCCATAGGTTTTGGTATGTTGTGTTCTCATTTTCATTCGTCTCTATATATTTAGCAATTTCTCTTGCTATTTCTTCTTTAACCCACTGATTGTTTAGGAGTGTGTTGTTTAACCTCCAGGTATTTGTGAATTTTCTAAGTCTCTGATGGTTATTGACTTCTAATTGTATTCCATTGTGGTCAGAGAATGTGCTTTGAATAATTTCAATCTTTTTAAATTTATTGAGGCTTGTTTTATGTCCCAGCATATGATCTATTCTGGAGAAAGTTCCGTGAGCACTAGAAAAGTATGTGTATCCTGGTGATTTGGGATGTAATGTCCTGTAGATGTCTGTTAAATCTAATTCATTTATCAGATTGTTTAGGTTTTCAATTTCCTTATTGGTCTTCTGTCTGGTTGATCTATCTATAGGAGAGAGTGATGTGTTGAAGTCTCCCACAATTATTGTGGAAACATCAATTGCTTCCTTTAGTTTTGCCAATGTTTCTCTCATGTATTTTGTGGCACCTTGATTGGGTGCATAGACATTTACGATTGTTATTTCTTCTTGCTGAATTGCCCCTTTTATTAGTATGTAGTGGCCTTCTTTGTCTCTCAAAACATCCCTGCATTTGAAGTCTATTTTATCTGAGATTAATATTGCTACACCTGCTTTCTTTTGGCTGTAGCTTGCATGAAATATTTTTTTCCATCCTTTCACTTTCAGTTTCTTTGTGTCCCTGTGTCTAAGATGAGTCTCTTGTATGCAACATATTGATGGTTCATTTTTTTTGATCCATTCTGCGAATCTATATCTTTTAATTGGGGAGTTTAATCCATTTACATTCAACGTTAAAACCGTGAAGGCATTTCTTGAATCAGCCATCTTATCCTTTGGATTATGTTTGCCATATTTTTCCCTCTCTCTATTAATATCCTTTATTGTACCCATACCGAATCTCTTTAGTACTGAACCTTTCTCCAAGTCTCTCTGTCCTGTCTTTGTTTCTCTGTCTGTAGGGCTCCCTTTAGTATCTCCAGTAGGGCAGGTCTCTTGTTAGCAAATTCTCTCAGCATTTCTTTGTCTGTGAAAAATTTAAGCTCTCCCTCAAATTTGAAGGAGAGCTTTGCTGGATAAAGTATTCTTGGCTGGAAATTCCTCTCACTCAGAATTTTAAATATATCGTGCCACTGCCTTCTTGCCTCCATGGTGGCTGCTGAGTAGTCACTACTTAGTCTTATGCTGTTTCCTTTGTATGTGGTGAATTGCTTTTCTCTTGCTGCTTTCAGAACTTGCTCCTTCTCTTCTATGTTTGACAGTGTGATCAGTATATGTCTCGGAGTGGGTTTTTTTGGATTTATTCTATTTGGAGTTCGCTGAGCATTTATGATTTGTGTATTTATGTTGTTTAGAAGATTTGGGAAGTTTTCCCCAACAATTTCTTTGAATACCCTTCCTAGACCTTTACCCTTTTCTTCCCCTTCTGGGACACCAATGAGTCTTATATTCGGACGTTTCATATTATCTATCATATCCCTGAGGTCCATTTCGAGTTTTTCAATTTTTTTCCCCATTCTTTCTTTTATGCTTTCATTTTCCATTCTGTCATCTTCCAGGTCACTGATTCGTTGTTCAACTTCCTCTAGTCTTGTACTATGAGTGTCCAGAATCTTTTTAATTTGGTCAACAGTTTCTTTAATTTCCATAAGATCATCCATTTTTTTATTTAGTCTTGCAATGTCTTTTTTATGCTCTTCTAGGGTCTTCTTGATTTCCTTCATATCCCGTACTATGGTCTCATTGTTCATCTTTAGTTCTTTGAGTAGCTGCTCTAGGTGCTGTGTCTCTTCTGGTCTTTTGATTTGGGTGCTTGGGCTTGGGTTATCCATATCGTCTGGTTTTTTCATATGCTTTATAATTTTCTGTTGTTTTTGGCCTCGTGGCATTTGCTGAACTTGATAGGGTTCTTTTAGGGTTTGTAGACCAGTTGAAGTCCTTATCTCTAATTTATCAGATCTACAGCTTCGTGGAGTACACTTTCTCTAACTAACCAGCAGGTGGCGTCCACGAGCCACCTGTTCTCCACAAGCCAGATCTCCCCTGCTTAGCCTTTTTGGTGAGTGGGGGAGTGAGTCTTGTGGGGCCCAATTGGTGTACCAAGCTTGCGTGTGTAGTTGGTGTTGCCTGCCCTGTATGTGGGGCGTGTTTCTGGGCAGTCGGGGAGGGGGGGTGGCCCTAACAATCAAATCTCCCTGATGATCCTAGAGTTTTAAAGCTGCTGCAATAGTCTAATCCTTCAGTTCAGTCCTGCCACAGTTTGTCTCTGCCACTGACCCACAAGTCTTTGGTATTGGCGTATGGCTCCTGAGACTTGCAAGTGGGCCCCTCTTCCAGGCTGTGCACCCCGGGTCCTCTGTTGAGGGATGACTGTGCTATGTCACAGGTGAGTGCCGTCCCCCCAGGGCAGTTCTGGGCTGCTGGGCTGTGTTGGGAGGCTCCCAGTCTGCTCAAATGATGGCTGAATGGGGCTCTGTTAATTCACACTGCTCCCCCTTCCCAGCTCTGGGACATTCAGCTGAGGTTGCAGGGAAGGCTAATGTCCACGCCCAGTTTTGTGGTGTGTGCCTGTTATTTGAAGCACTTCCGTTACACTGGGTTGTCTGGGGCAGCTCTGGGCTATGGGGCTGGCGATGGGCAGGAGTGTTTCCTGTCCACCAGGATGGTGGCTGTGAGCGGACACCCCCCTTTTCTTGGGAAGTTGTGTTGTTTAGTGAATTTTCTCAGCCACTGGATTATTGCCTTTTGTCTCAGAGCTCTCTTAGTTCTGCTCTTGACTTGACGTGCCCAAATTTCAATTCTTTGAAGCTTTCTGTATTGAGCTTCTTAGAGTAATTGTTTTAGAAAAAGCAAAAAGGATTTAAAAAAAAAAAAAAAAAAACGGCCCTCCTCAGAGATCTAATGGGTTATTGAAATGCTAATAGACAAAGCAACCAGGGCCATTAAGGAAAGGTGCACAGGGCAGAGAGATCAGCTTTGCTTCGGGATTTGCATATGCGCCTCAAGGCCTGATCTCCGCCCTTCCCCTTTCTGTGTTCACCAGAACTCCAAAAATCCTCTGCTTTTATTTTGGAGTTTTTCGTGTTGTTTTTTTTTCTATGCCTGTCTCCTCTCTGCTGGGCTGGCTGCTCTCAGATTCTCTGGTGTCTGGTCTCAGTCTATCTATGGTTGGAGTTTGAATCAGTAGAATGAGTTTCCGATAAGAGCAGCCACTGCAATTCTCCCTTCTCCTTCCTGGAGCTGACAGCCCCTCCTCCCCCGGGACTGAGCCTGGCAGGGAGGGGCGCGGGTCCCCTGGCCGCAAAAACTTACAGATTTCGCTGATCTCAGCAGTTCCACGTTTTCATGAGTGTTGTATGAAGTATGCCCAAAGACAGATTGCTCTGTGGTGTCCAGTCCACGCAGTTCCTGGCTTTTTACCTACTTTCCTGGAGGAGTAACTAAAACATACAGTTCACCAGTCTGCCATCTTGCCCCGCCTCCCCTCTGGTTTATTTTTGAAATGGCTTTTATAATACAAGCCTCGCAGTCACCTTATTATCTCAAACAACCCAGCACAGCGTTCTTTTTGGGCATGAAAGAGAACTCCATACTCTAGGCATTGCCATGTTCATGGGGAGATGCAAGTATAAGGTTTTCCTGGTAGCATAGGGGAAGAGGGGAGTAGAGGGGGTGGCTGTGAGGGATCCTTATCCCAGCGCGGTCCCAGTGTGGTCTAGAAGAGTCTGGAACAGGCCAGTGGCTGGGATGCTGGGGATCCCCCTCTCCTCTCCCTCCCCACCTCCTCCTCTTCTACCAAAATGTGAAATCCATCTCCCTCCTGGGGGAAGAGCCCTGGCTCTAAGACCCACATCTCGCTTTTACAGGGATAAGGCTCATCCTGTGTAGGCTGAGCTGGATTCGGCTTGTTCCTGATGCCAGAATTATCAGCATCTCACATTCCTACTCATCATTGTTTTTGGGGGATCCCAGGGGCCCCAGAAGAATGTACTTCTGCCCCGAAGCCCTGACTTGACAGACAGATGCAAGCCTGAGCTAGATATCAGGAGATGGGCTGCACAGCTGTGCTTTGCTCACCTGTAAAATGAGGTTCCAAGTCGGCTGTGCTTTCCCAAGTGAGATGTGGTGATCCGGACACTACAGCGAGATGGTGGTGGTTATTTTCTGAGGCAACAAGGGATATTTGGGATGCTGATACATCATGCAGAGCTGTCATGCACCATTGCCCATGGCAGCCCACCTGGGACCCCTCTCCTCTCCCCATACAGTGTGTGGCTGTCCCTGGGATGTCCCACTTTGACATCCTGGGTCTTAGCCACGGCGTCCTCAGGATGTCATGTTGGGTCAAATTGCACTGGACAAGAAAGGGCCCCACGGACGGCCTGTCTCCGTGCAGTGGATGGTTGCCATCCCAGGACTTGCCCTCCCAGCACCCTCGGGCGTTCATGTCCCAGCAGGGACAGAGACCAGGAAAGGGGCCCGCACTCCCCAGCATTCCCCGTCTTCTTGGCATTGGCCTCATCTTGGTTTGCCCCACACCTGGCAGCTCCCCCTGATCCCAGGAGCTCAGACCCACAGCAGAGAGCCGAAGAGCTCTGTGTGCTCACACCGCGGCTCAGGCTTCCGAATGGGGCTGGAATAACAAGTCTCCCCGCAACGATGTGACAGGCATAGAGATTCCCCGTGTGGTGCCCGTGGCGCCTCTCTGAGAATCCTCCTTTATTCAAGCTCTGTTGATAGAGGGTCTCGGGTTTAATCAGGCATGTTCTCCTGCATCTGAAATTATCAGTCATTTTAATGACATTTTGCAAAAATCAGACAAATCTGGTAGGACATTCTTATCACCTATTTTAGTACAATTTCCTAAATCAAGCAGGTTGTTCTTAAAAAACTGCTGTGGAGTAAGAAATCAAGGAAATATACATAGGACGGATGACACATATTAGATGTTACAAAAACATCTGTCTCTTGTGTAGACCTCTCCAAGGTTTCATTGTATGCAATAAATTTCTCTTCATATTGAAATATGCAGTTGGGTTTCAGGTCCATGTAACTGAAGTCATCTTTTGACTCATACACAACACTTGACAAAACTGGTGAACTAAATTTCAGGTCCCAACCGCAGTTTCCTGGGAAGCTTCGAGGCTCTTGTTCTCTAGGATTCAACACTCAGTCTCTCCTGCACCAGTGTTGCTTGTCCTGGGATGTTAATTTTAGTTTGCTAAGTGTTCTAGTTTGCTAATGTTGCCAGAATGCAAAACATGAGAAATGGATTGGCTTTTATAAAGGGGGTTCATTTGGTTACAAAGTTACAGTCTTAAGGCCATAAAGCGTCCAAGGTAAGGCATCAAAAATTGGGTACCTTCACTGGAGGATGGCCAATGGCGTCCGGGAAACGTCTGTTAGCTGGGAAGGCATGTGGCTGGTGTCTGCTCCAGCGTTCTGGTTTCAAAATGGCTTTCTCCCAGGATGTTCCTCTCTAGGCTGCAGTTCCTCAAAAATGTCACTCTTAGTTGCTCTTGGGGCATTTTTCCTCTCTTAGCTTCTCCGGAGCTGTCTTCAAACTGTCTCTCATCTGCAGCTCCTCTCTCAGCTTCTGTGCATTCTTCGAAGTGTCCCTCTTGCTGTAGCAAGCTGGATCCTTCTGTCTGAGCTTACATAGTGCTCCAGTAAACTAATCAAGGCTGAATGGGCAGGGCCAACACCTCCATGGAAATTATCCAGTGAAAGATCTTGCCCACCATTGAGTGATCACATCTCCATGGAAACAACCAATCAAAAGTCTCCAAGCCAATCAACACCAATACGTTTCCTGCCCACACAAGATTACATCAAAGATAATGGTGCTTTGGGGGACATAATATATCCAAACCAGCACACTAAGTCTTGAGTTTCAACATTTTGATAAGGCATTTACGCATTGATGAAATGGATTCAGAGTGTGTTATAGAGCCCAGTAACCCAGCCACAAACCCTAAATAGCACCAGTTTGCACCAGCTCCCAACAGCCCTCATGGCCCCAGACCCTTCCCAGAAAACAGCCTTGTGTCCTGATGACTGAAATTCAAAGTTTTGTAGCAGCACTCAATATTTTAGAGGGACAGGTTCGTTTGAACTCTATGGAAACAAAGGAGCATTGTTTTAAAACTTTAGACTAAACCTCAATGGGCAGAAGTTCTGAACAGATTCCTCACCAAAGAAGATACACAGATGGAAGTAGGCAAATGAAAAGATGCTCAACATCATGTTTTGTTAGGGAAATGCAAATCAAAACAACAAGGAAACACCACCACACACCTATTAAAATGGGTAAAATCCAAAACTGTAAAACACCAAATGCTGGCGAGGATAGGAGCAACAGAACTCTCATCCACTGTTGTGGGGAAGGCAACGTGGTACAGCCCCTTTGGAAGAGAGTCTGGCAGTTTCTTACAAAGCTAAACATAGTTCGGTAATTGTTCCCCCAGGAATTTTCACAAAAAGTTGAAAACGGATGTCCACAGAGCAACCTGCACACAAATGTTCATAGCAGACTGCTTCATAATTGCACCAAATTGGAAGCTATCAAAGTGCTCACGAACAGGTGAATGGATAAACAAACTGTGGCACACCTATGCCATGGAATATTATTCAGGTATAACAAGAAATGAGCTCTCAAGCCACAAAAAGACATAGATGAAGCTTAAATGCAAATTGCTGAGTGAAAGAAACCAGTGAAAAATGGCTACACGCTGTATCACTCCAGTTATGTGACATTCTGGAAAAGGCAAAACTATAGAGACAGTAAAAAATCAGTGGTTGTCAAGGGTCCAGGGGAAGTATGAACAAATGGAGCATTTTTAAGGCAGTGAAACTCTTCTGTGTGACACTGGAATGGTGGATACATCACATTACACATCTGTCCAAACTGATAGAACTGTAAACACAAAGCGTGAACCTTACTGTAAACTATTAGTTAGTAACAATGTATTGATGTTGGTTCATCACTTGTAACAAACGTGCCAGAGTAATGCAGGATGTTAGTAATAAGGGAGAACGGAAAGAGGGGGTGTAGGAGCAGATCTGTACTTTGTGCAATTTTTCTGTAAACCTGAAACTGTTGTATAAAGTCTATTATTAAAAAAAGAAATAGTTTAGACTTGCAAGATGTTGGGAGACAACACAGCAAGTGCAGAGAGCTTGTGCTTTGGATTTCGACAGAAGTCTTTCCCTGGAAGGAAAAGTGTTTTGCAGCTGGGGGTGTTGTCGAGAGCAGCCCCTGCTTTTAGGTTGAGCCCGTTTCATCCCTATCTCCCCAAACATTGCGGAACCAGGGATTGACTTCATTGGGGTTTCTGCTGGATGCCCCATGTTAGGGCTGGGCTCCATTCGTGGAGAAGGAGGCCCCCATCTTTTTAGGGGTGTGCACGTGGACACACTCACTCTGACTCTTGATGGCTTTGACTTGACCTGAGCCCTGCCCTGGCTCGGCCTGGGGAACCCGCAGCATCTCATGTCATCAGCCACGTGTTTCAGCTCCCACCCAAATACATGCTTTTTCAGGCTCTTTGCTCTGCTCTGTGGCCCCGATCCCCTCGCCACAGTCTCTCAAGCTACAGTGCTGTTCTCAGACACTTGGGGTGCAGGAAACAATGAGGCATCAGCAAAGCAAGGGGGAGGTTCTAGAGAAACAGCTCATCAGCCTGACTTTCTCCTGCCCACCGTGCCCATGTCCCTAAATGAGATACCCTTGCCTCTCTCTCGCCTACCAACCTGCAGTGTATTCCTGGACAAGTATTGCATGATTTCTCATTTATATGTAAGCAAATTTATGCAGACAGAAAGCAGAATAGTAGTTACCAGCAGTGGGAGGAGGGCAATGAGGAGTTATTGCTAGATGAGTATGAATTTTGTTTTGGATGTTGAAGTTGTGGTGAAAATTAAGCAGTATTGTCAAATATACCTAATGTCAAAGAACTATCCACTTAAAATGCTTAAAATGATTTTTTGGTTATGTAGATTTTATTGCAAATTAAAATAAAGAAATTAGTTACAAAATAAAGGGAGGTCTTTTAGTATTGTGAAAATTCTCTCTAATACCATCAGTGACTCCTAGGACATTTCATAAAATAGATGGCAAAACATTGAAAAATGTGTCTGCTTAACCAATAGCTCCCTCCATACTGTTCTCCTTTCTCTAATTTCAATTTTAAATCATGTGTTTCATATAAAACAGATCATAAAACCCAGTTCTAGGACTTAGAAAAATCCAAACACCATCCACAGCAAGAAATAGAAAGAATAGCAAGAAAATTACTCTAAACAAAGGGGTCCCTGTTCAACCCTGCATCCTTTTTTAATTGCTGACACCGATGCATTGATTACCGCCTACCTGGCCAGGCCCTGGGGATTCAGTGTTGAATGATGGCTGCGGCATGCCTTCCAGGGGGAGAGCACGTTGCCTGTTTTCAGCACAATAATTAAATCTGTTTGCAAAACGAGTGATTTTGCTTTTAGAATAGGAGGCAGTGATGTTTATGGGTAAGGATGATTGCTGTGTAATCAGAGGTGCTGGATTCAAATCACGTGCCTGAAATTAAACAGACACCTGTTGCTGAGCCAGATACCCTTGCAGGGGCAGGGGGACTCAACTTCCTTACCTGTAAAATGGGGCCATGCGAGGGTGCCGTGAGGTGTAAATAAAAGGAGGCACGTCAAGTGCCGAGACCAGCTTCAGGTATTTTAGACGAGGCCACGTGGAGTCAGGCTGGGGCTTCATCCATAGGACTGGAGGTCTTATAAGCAAAATAATTTCAGTCCGTGGAGAAAGCCACAGGAGGAGGAGAACAAGGAGCAAGGTGATGGAAGCAGACATGCAAGCCAAGGACCCCCAGGGGGGGTGCAACTCAGCACCAGATGTTACGGACCCCGGGAGAGAGCTGGCCTGTCGGGACATTGATTCTTTGGACTTTTAGCCTGCATTTAGCCATGAGGCAGTAAATCAGCGTCCTGGAAGCCAACTCAACATGTCTATTTGTCCTAGCAGCCCTGGCAAACTGAAACAATGTTTCTTCTTTTGTCACACAATGAACCCTGCATGGTGGAAAACCACAAGTGTTGCTCAAACTGGCAACCCAGCACCTGGTATTTGTTGTAGCAGCCCTGGCAAACTGAAACAATGTTTCTTCTTTCAACCCACGCTGAACTGTGCATGGGAGAAAACCACAGGTGTTGCACAAACTGGCAACCCAGCACTGGTATTTGCTGTAGCAGTCCTGACAAACTGAAACAATGTTTCTTTTTTTTGACACACACTGAACTATGCATGATGGAAAACAAGTGTTGCACAAACTGGCAACCCAGCACTGGTATTTGTTGTAGCAGCCCTGACAAACTGAAACAATGTTTCTTTTTTTGACACACACTGAAACTATGCATGGTGGAAAACAACAAGTGTTGTTCAAACTGGCAGAATTCCTTTTAAACATTGTAAATTAAGTTTATGAAAAGCCTACTAAAATGGGACTAAGGGAATTTCTGACATCCATGGGATGCGTGCAGTTGTCCCCCCTCCCCAAGTCCAAAGTCAATGTGTTTTGCTGGCTGTCAGCATGTCCTTCCATCGATGCCATTGCCCCAGATGGGGACCACTGCACAGTCAATCCCTGCTTTCTGAGTCCCCTGTGGGGTGTCCTGAGGCTCCTGCCCACAAAGCTCGTGGGGTCAGTCCTATTGTACTTAGGATCTTGCACCTCTGCCAACTATAGGGAGACTTCAGGTTCCACCCGTTGGTGATCTCCCAAAGGAAAGTTCTTGAAAGAGAGAGATATTCTTATCTTAAGACATATAACAACGCAGAATGTCTTTGAAAGGTGTCATATTTCATCAGTTACAGCTGCTGAATTATTCACAAGCAGCTCTGCATACCTTACTCTGGTAGAAACTATCAGAAATCAGAGGGTCACCTCCTTGCATAGTGAGTGGTGGGTTGAGGGGATTAGAATCTGGGTTCCCTCATGCTAAAGATTGTGGTTGATTGTCTAGTGGCCTGGTTCCCGCAGCTTACAACTCTACCCAGGATGCTACATCGATGCATAAAGATTTTTGTTTAATAAAATAGGAACAACTTCAAGCCCTTGTGCATTTGGAAGCTTTCAAAGCAAATGCCACCACATATGCATTTGGGACTGCCCTTTCAAAGACCGACCATAAAGCACTTGGGTTGGGTTCCACTTGGAAGTTCTTGGCCGTGGAAGCAAAAGCAGTGCGTGAAATGTTTGCTTTAAACTGTTATTAAATTAAATCTTCTCTCCCCAGTTCTAAATAGAGAGGGGGGATTTTGTACCTTTCCGATATATATCCGTAAATCATCCTGGCGTAGTTGATGATTTTCACTGAGCACATTTTCTACCTTCCCTGGCCTCAGCTACCCCCATACCCAAGTGCATACACGCAGGCATCCTCTGTTTGAATGCAAAATGGACTCCCCCCCTCCCCAGCCGCTTCTGATCTGAACTCCAGGCTGATCTCGATTCTGTAAAACCTGCTGCTACACCCCATTCCAGTTCAATCCATTACACCGCTCACCGTGCACTCCTCGTCACCCTGACTTCTAATTTGACAATGACAAAGAGCTCTGCAGTGATTTTAAATTTCATAATTTTAATCTGTCAAGCCTGACATTTAATTACTGCCCTTCTAACCTGTGCCCGTGTGCGCGGAGGCTGCCGTTGGTTTTCCTTTAGAATTTTTTTTTCCCGTGGAAGAGTGGATTAATAAATATGAGCATAACTGGCAGGGATAAGACAATGTGCTCACGAGGGTCTATTAGTCCGAAATCTAGACAGATGCGGTTAATAATATTTTAAAGCGCTGCTTTATTGTATTAGGAGAGATTAAGCTCAGGCTCAGCCCTGGAATGAGATGTTCATTGAAAACAAAACAGGAGGTCTGCTATGCAAACTCTCGAGTGAGCAGTTAGCTAAATAAACACCGCGGTCGCCGTCAGGCTGCAGGACTCCGTGCTGCCCGGCCATCAAACAGGGCAGGGCACACGGGGCTTGCTAAGTGGCCAGGCGAGGACTGGGCAGTCAGGGGGCCTTGTTGGAGGTTGCTGGGCTGATTATTCTGGCACCTGGAGGTGACAGGTGGGAAGTCTTTGGGGGAAAGTCATCATCCTAGAGTTTTCAATCCGAGTGCTGAATCAACCTGCCCTAAAGCCTGCTGGCCTCTGGACTTTCCTTTGGTGGGGAGACAGGTTTTGTCTTTGCTGAGATGGCGAGAGTTGGTTTCAACCACCATCACAGGCAAAGCATGCTCATCCCCACAGGACCTGTGGATTAAAGCCGTCTGTCTTGTTTTAGATCCAAACAGACTCCCATTTTCACTATAGGGCAAAGCGATTTCTTGTTGAGTCCTCTAAAGCAGGGCGAGATTTTTCAATCAGAGCTCTATCAGGGTAGAAAAAATAGATTCTCTGGCAGTTAGCAAAGATGATCTGACGAGTTTTTGCAGTTGGAATTCTTTGTTCCTGGATGCCCATTGAGCTGAGGTCCATAGTGGACCCCTGCAGGGCTGATGCAAGCTCAGGTTTTAGTTCACGTGCGAAGTGCATTATATTCCTTTTTCTTTTGCCTCATTCTGTAGAAGCTGGCATGACTCTGTGATCAGGGGGATACTGGATCAGCCTTCCCTTCCTGAAGGAAGTCGTTTTCAGACATTGGCTTTCACCAGTGGCCCCCATGCAGCTCTAAGCTATGAAGTCAGAGTGTCCAAGGCTCAGAAGGGCAGGACTGCGGGGAGGTTCCATGTCTCTTAAGGTGATCTTCCCTCTTTGAGTCTGAACATCAGTTCCAGAGAGTGGGATGAGATCCCCCTGAACTTCTGCTTCCCTCCATCCATCCATCCTTCCATCCATCCATCCATCCATCCCACAAGCTGAGCAATTGCAGGGTCACTTGGCATCTTTGAGGAGACCACACCTGTACCCTGGGGCCCAGGCAGGTAAACAATGAGGGCAGCAGGTGCTTTAACAGAGGATGTGAATGAAGCACCGTGGGGGCCCAGGAGAGTGAGAATGCAATCAGCTGCTCTGGGTGGGGTTAGGGGTGGGTGGTGTTTGCCACGTGGGGCAGGGAGTGGGTGATGCAGATGCAGGTGTGTTCTGGAAACACGAGGAGCCAGTTTCATTAGAACAGACACTGGGTTGGTGGATGCTGCCGGTTGCTCCCGGCTTCTATCCCCACTCCTCCTTCCTAAGGGATGCCAAGAATACCTTTTGTTGAGGTCCTCACCTGTGCCCTCCAGCGTGGTCAGATGGGTTGATGATGGGCCCACTATTTCCTGACTCCCTTCACCGGGAGTCGGCTCAGGTACGAGCACCTGGTTGCAATTCTGATAGTGAGGTGCTCGGGCAGGGCTGAGGGGAGCTTGGGAAGTGCTTCCTCGCAGGTAAGAGGGAAGCACAGGTAGAAGCTGACAGGTGCCTGGGTGGGATTTTTCACACCGCCACCCACCTGGACCGCAGATGCAGGGGAGGGCAAGGCTGCAGAGGCAGAGCAGGGATGCAGCGAGGACTGCCTGCAGGTGGTATCCCGGAGCTGCTGGATCTACCTGCTGGGGGAGTTCCGTTTGGTGGGTAATAGGTTTTCTTCTTGTTTGAGACGTTGAGCGCCAGCTTCAGCAGGACTTTGGCAGAACACAGTTCTGTTCTGCTGGGGATTGTGGGGAAGTGGCAGGGTCTAGGAGTCTTGGTTGTTTAACTGCAAGAGACAGGGGGCATTTAGGACAGCAGAGGTACAAGACCTGACCTGATAACTTTCCGGAATTGGCGCCGTGGTTACGATGGAGCAGGGGGCACCGATGACATACCTCTCTGTGGCCCCATTTCCTCGTCTATAAAGTAGGTGAAACAGCAGATTCTGCCTTAGAGTGTCGTGAGATTATGTATGTGAATATCTGCAGTGCTTTGAAGCTTGGCATATACATGCCTGTCAAAGGAAATGAAATGAAATAAAATAAAATATACATTTAAATGAAATGAAATATAAAAAAATGAAACAAAATGAAATGATATATAATAAATGATGTATAATAAAAAAATTATTTGGTTCATTAATTTTCCTGTGGAGCATATTGGAAACAATGAAGTAATTTCAGGATATTTGTTTTTCTTATTCCTTTGCTATGTTTTATTGGGAAATGTTTTTTTTTTTAATTTTTTTGATAAATAAAGTATTTTAAAAATAAAAAATAAAATGAAATAAATAAAATAAACATAAAGTTAAATGTAAAATAAAATATAAAGTAAAATACAAAGTAGCAAAATAAAAACCAAAATATAAAATAAAATATAAACTAACAAAATAAAAACTAAACTATAAAATAAATATAAAGGAAAATGCAAAATAAAAACTAAAATATAAAGTAAAATATAAACTAACAAAATAAAAACTAAAATATAAAATAAATGTAAAGTAAAATACAAGCTAACAAAATAGTAACTAAAATATAAAATAAATATAAAGTAAATTACAAAATAAAATATAAAATAAAATATAAAGTAAAATACAAACTAACAAAATAGTAACTAAAATATAAAATAAATATAAAGTAAATTACAAAATAAAATATAAAGTAAAATATAAAATAAATGTAATATAAACTAAAATGATAAAAAATATGAAATACAGATAAAAGTATATAAAATATAAAATAAAATAAGACAAAAATGGGCTTGTCAGTTGGATGGAAGATTGTAGTCATCTGGTCTACCTCAACCTACTGTACTTGGGGCTGTTGCAGTGGGGAGGTTTGGTTCTTCAATGCGCATGTAGGAGGTGGGGCTGGCAGGCCTGCATGGTGATGGATGGGGAGGGTGAGAAGGGCAGACATCAGGTTGGGGTGGGGAGACTGGCTCCCAGGCTTCCCCTTGGTCCTCAGGAAGATGCTGGGTTATCCTGGGGAGGAACGTGGGAGGCATCAGGCTTAGGGGTTTGGGGTGAGGGGAGGTGGAGACCATGGTCTTGAACCCAGGTGTCTGGGAGCCTTAGCTCCTTCCAGTTCAGGCAAAAAACTTCCTTCTGTGGACGTTAGCAAGATTTGCTGGCTTTTGTGTCTTCTCTTCTCTCTACTTGGAATGCCCTCCCCTCCGTGCCAAAGGACAGAAAGCAAGGGGTGTGCATAGCTTTTCTTCCCAGGAGGTTTTTGTCACAGCTTCACTCTGTCTGCAGGCTGCTTTCACCCGAGCCCTGTCTGAGCCAGGGAGGATGAGCCCAGAGGAAGGCATGTGTCATGAGGAATTGGCCTTGAACGTGGGCCTCCATGCATCCTCCCTGTGCCACGTTGGAGGGAGCGGAGTCGAGGCAGCTCCAAGGCAAGGGCACCTCCCCACAGCAGATGCAGAAACACAGAAGGAAGGGTTAGGAGACAGAGCCAACCTCTGTCCAGACCCACTCCCACGGGGCCTGCTGTGTCCCCGTTATGGGTTGACCTGTGTCCTCAAAAGCTAGGTTGAAATCTCAACTCCTGGTACCTGTGGGTATGACCTTATTTGGAAATAGGGTCATTGTGAATGTAACTAGTTAAGATGAGGTCATACTGGAGTAGGGCAAGCCCTAAATCCAAGGACAAGTGTCTTATATGAAGACAAGAAGGGACATGGACAGGTAAGAAAACCCTGTGAAAATGGAGGCAGAGGAGGGAGCGAGGCATCTACAAGCCAAGAATGCCAAGAAAAATTAATGTTTCAAGAGTCTGGGTGCCTGCCAACTGCTTTCATGGCAAATGGTGTGGCATGAGTGTGGTTCTAGAAGAGTAGTTTTCCCTTCATTAGCCAGGTTTTCAATTCCAGAAAATTGAAATCGGCTGTGACTCAAGAGCTCTACATAATGGACCCAACATATTTTCATCGCTGGCACGACCTTTTCCTTTTCACATGGGTTATGAAAATGTCTGCTGGTCTGTAATTAAAAGTAGCATGTTACTTTAGTTCTTGGTGGCCCACACTAACACAACATCCCACTCTCCAACCCCCCTGAGCTCCTAGCACAATTTTGTAGCTCAGAATTTGGTGCAAACTCAAGCAATCATCTGGTCTACCCCAACCTTCAGCTTGGGGAATGATAAATCTATTCAGGACTCTGTAGCATAGAGCGTCATCTTGGGACACAGGATCTTCTTCTCCAGTGACAGTTAGTTATCCTGGTGGTTTCCAAACTGTGCTTGGAAGGAACCCTCCCTCCTTCCCACCCTCACATTTCTTATAACCAGGCGAGTTGCCCTTTCTTCTATTTATGTATTGGCCTTTCAAGTAATATTTCATTTTAAGAAATGTTTTAATAATAATAAAAAAGAACCATGCCACAAACTGATCTCTGAAGTCCTTCCCAGCTCAGATGTTCTGTGGGCTTAGGATCCATTGCAAGTCCACACTGCACCTGGAAAGTCCTTGTGGGAAAGGTGCGTTGTCTGTGTACAAGATGCCGATTTTGTCTTGGTTACTCTTCTGCATAAGGAAATTAGCCAGCAGCCTCTTTTTGCACAAGTCACTGCAGAATCAATTTGATTTATAGCTAGAAAGAGCAATGAAAATATCAATACATAACTCAATTGTAAAATGGAATAAGCCAGATACACCTGGGTGTGAATCAATTTGTTAAAGTTGAACTTACGAGGTCTACGACTGTGGGCACATTATTAACTTTTCTGAAAGCGAACTGTGTAATTTGTTTAATCACATCTATTTGCAACACTGTTGGAAAGATTGAACATAATAATATGGCTCTCCTGGCACCTAGTGTGAGCTTAGTCAAAGGTGATTATTATTATGAGAATGATGTGTACAGAAGAAAGCTTTGGGCTTTGCAGTGAGAGATGGGGCATGGAAACTCAGCCCTAGCTGTTTGATTTGGGGCATGATCCCCCATCATCTGCTGCCTTGATCCTGGGGGACCTCGAATGGCTGAACCACAAGTTCCCCTCCTCACTTTGCTTCTGCAGATAACATCCCCTAGCCAAACAACCCCCTCACCGTGTGAACAGGCTCAGTGCCTGCTTAAACCAGAGCAGTGGGCTTCAGTTCCCTGCTAGCCCATAGAGTGAGTTGAACAAGCCCCCCACATCCTCCTGTGAGAACCAAGGAGCCACCTCACCCTCTTGTTACTATGAAGCCCACCTCACACCTCCCCTGCTGGTTCACTCTGTTCCTGAGTTTAATCCCGGCATGGCTGTAGGACACGGGCTGTGTCTTCCTCCCCTGGGCTGTGACTTTATGTGGCTAATAAACCGCTGTCCGTCTCATCTGTCCAATGCTAGGTGCGACGTGTTCTGTCATCCCCAAAGCCATGGGCAATGAGTTCTCTCTTGCCAGCAGGCTGAATAGGAGGTGATAAAACAGCCTCGTGCTTAATTTCTCAGAGTCTGCTTTCCCTTCCATAAAGAGGTGACGTTATCGCTGCTTTGTAAGAAGACTGCGTACGCTGAATGCACGAGAAGGAGAGTGTAAAGAGCTTAGCTGGGTGACTGGGCTCCGATGGGTGTCCACGATCCTGTAGATGTAATTATTGAAATCCCTAAATCTTTGTCCTGATGGAGTAGGTGAGATTTCATGAGAGAAGATTTAGCAGCTCTCTCTGAGCCCACATGCTTTCCATTCACAGAACACAGATCTCTTTCGTGTAGGTACAAAACCTGCTTTCTGAGTCCCACTAACTGACATCGGAAGGTGAACGTAGGTTTATGCATCTGCAACCAGATACAGAAAAAGCAAGTTCCTTGGCAACCAGTATCAGGAAAAAGTTATAAAAGCAGAAAACTGGGCAAGCAAGGATATTCAGAGCAAAATACTCCTTATTATGCTAACCACAAATATGACTTCCTTTTACGGGAATGATTTTACAATCCTCTCCCCAGACCTAGCCTGCTGGAGAATCCCATAAAACTCGGAGTTTAAATAGGTGGAGAGATGATCTTGGATCTTGAAGAAATGCACAGGGAGGCTCAGGTGTTGGTATCAGGTTCAGCTTCAGCTGTGAAATGGATCCGGGCTGCTGGGTTCTGTTGTTTCGTTTAAACTTGCAAAGTCCCAGATGGAGCCGAGAACTTCGGCAGCACGTTGGAAGGAAGACGTCTCTCCAGCTTTGGAATTCTGTGCATGTAGAGGCATTTAATAAATCTTATTGGATGAAGATGATTTTCTAAGGCAGTGGGTTCACCTCCCCAATGAGCTGTGAAGATTAGTTACTTGCTACTCAGCAGGTGCGTTACCTGTCCAGGTTTTGTAGATCCCAGGTGCACTGCCATGGAAAGCACACATGATGTTCCAGGGCTGCTCTAGCTTAGGCATCACAGATACTCCATTTGTCAATTTTTAAAGCAAGCAATTCAGAGGCAGATGGAGAGCAGAACGATGACGAGGCCATCCTTGTTTTGGGTTGAAAGTGAACAGTTTGCTCCCTGAAACTGTTCATTTGCAAAACTAGGGGTCAGTCATCTCCTATGGTTTCCAGAGACTCAGACCACATAGTGACCGCTTAAATTAAACGGCATGAAAGTTAAATAAAGTGACAGCTTTCAAGCCAGATGCAGTGAGTTCTCTGTTATCCTTGCCCCAACCAAGTTGTCTGATAGTCTTGGTTACCCCTGAGACTTAAAAAATATACATAATTTTAAAATTATGGGTTGTCTTTTTCTTATTGCTCTTCAGGAGCTCTTTCATCTGTATCAATGATATGTTTTGTAAATACATTTTCCCTCTCTGTGACTTGCTTTCATCCTTGTCTGAGAATCTTTTGATGAATAGACATTCCTTATTTTAATGTACTTCAATATTCTAATTTCCTTTTTGGTTAATTTATTTTATTCCCTGTTTTTTGTTTTGTTTTTTGTTTTTTTTAAATCTTTGCCTCTCCCAAACCAGAAAAATATCCTCCTGTGATTATTGTCTAAAGCACTACTGTTTTACCTCTTACATGTAGATTGATGGAAATTTACTTCTGAGTATGGTTGGAGATTGAGATAAAATTTGTTTTTTTAATCCCAAATGGATAGGCAATTTTCCTGACACATTTATTAAAAGATCACCCTCTTTTCACTGTTCCCTAAGACCCTCTTGTTAAAAGAATGCAACAAAACGACAACAAAAATCAAGCACTTATATGTGCGTGGTTCTGCGTTCTTCTCATTGATCTATGTGTCCATCTGTCTGTCCTTGTGTCAGGGCTGCTCTAAAGTAATTACTGGGGTTCCATAACAATTCCATCTTTGTTCATAAGTCAGACTGACCTGCACTTTATTTTTTTATAGAGTCCTGGTTAGGTTTGACTATCAAGGTTATTTGGCTTCATAAAAATGAGTTAAAGAAGTATGCTCTCTTGTTTTAGATTCCGGAAGGGCTTGCACAAAGTTGGCATTATGTCTTCCTCAAATATTTGTTAAATTTATGGGCAAAGATATCTGAACCTTGCATTTTCTTTGTGGGGAAAATGCATTATGCCTTAAATGTTTTAATTCATGTTTTTTGTTTCTACAAAATTGTCCATTTTATCTAAATTTTCATTCTTTTGCACAAAGTTGTTTGTAATACACTTATATTTCAAAATATATATAGGATCTAAAGGTATATACTTTTTCTCCTAATGTTGCTTTTTAAAATTAAAAACAATTTGATGCCGCTTTTTTGTATCTCCTATCTAGCTCTCTTTTTTTTTCTTGATTAGTATTTTCAGGGCTATATAATTTGTATTAGTCTTTTAACACAACCAATTTTTGGTTCTGGTGATTTTCTCTGTTTCATGTTCTCTATTTAAATCATTGATCTTTGTTATTTTAGGGAGGATAACTTTTTTCTACCTTCTTGAGATGGGTTCTTAACTCATTAATTTTCAGCCTTTCTTCTTTTTATAAACATATTTAAAGCTGTAAGTTCCCCAACAGCTCTTCTTAAATTGTATATATCAATTTTCATTGTGTCATATTTTCATCAGTATTTAGACCAAAATACTGTCTAGTTTTTGATTTCCTCTTTGATTTATGGGTTATTGGGAAGTACAGTGTTTAGCTTTCAAACTTATAAGATTTTCTAAATATCTTTTCATGTATATCCCCACTTAATTGTGCTGGATTTGGAGAGTGTACTCTGTATGATTTTGATATTTTTATGATTGTTGAGATTTGCTTTATGACCCAGCATAGGGTTAAATCTTGTGTTTCATGGGTAAAGAGTGACTATTTTGCAGTCCTCAGATATAGATAGTTCTAAACCTACCCACTGGGCAAAAATCCATAAAAGTATAAGATTTGAACCAAACTCAAACCTTAACTCTGTACTGAGTTTTGGTGTGCTGGTTCTGTTACTGAGAGAGTATAGCAAAATTTCCTGCTAAAATTGTGTATATGTCTGCATTTTATTTCTAACAAATTTTGCCCTCTATATTTAATACCATTGTTATTAGGTACATACAAATTCGTAATTGTTTATATTCCTGGTGAATTGGGCCTTTTTTCATTAAGAAATTTTTCTCTTAACTTTTAGTGTCTATTTTTCAGATTTACATTCCATGCAATGATTGATATTTGGGGTTAAATCCATCTTCTCACTGGTTAAACAACCAAGCAAACAAGATCACACAAGCATTGAAGGGTGGCATGGAGGACGCTGGAGGCTCTAGTTAGAAGTATATATTTAATAAGCATGTGTATTATCTCTGTCAGCAATACAGATGTGATCTTTTTCTGGCCACAGTAGGGGACTCCTCTCCATTCTGCGATGGTAGACGCCACCTGGAGAATTGCTTTGTGGCGCAGTGAATCCAGGACGAATCTGAGGTGAGCACAAAAGTGGGTCAGTGATGGTGGCACTTCTAGACTCCTCAGCATTTGGAGAATGATGGGGTTGTGGGCATGTTCGAAGACTGAAAACCTCCCCGGAGCAAGGGAATTGGAGAATGACACGATGACTGCCTCCACATATTTGAACGTCTGCCGTGTGGAAGAGCTTGCAGTCTATCCTTTGTCGTTCACGATGCAGAACTAGGAATGATGTGTTCTGGAAAACCAGTTCCAGGTCAAAACGAAGAAGGACTATCTGAAAGCCAGAGCTGTCCGAAAAGATGAAAAGGCGTCTTAACGAGGTGGTGAGTTTTCCGTGACGACGTATCCAAGTTCTGTCTGGACAACCGCTCAGAGGAAACTGGAGACAGGCTTCGAGCAGGGGTGGGGGGCTGGGCCTCGAGACCCTCTGCGTCCCTTCTAGCTCTCAGAGTCTGTGAGGAGTCAATTAGCCGCTGTGGGTGCCAGCTTTCTGTCTGTACTTCCAGAGACGCCAAATGAATCACTGCGAAATTGAAAACGGTCCTCGGCTTTGGCTGGGGCGGCAGAGAATCTCCGGTGGAAAAAAAACGGCCTCATCATGCGAAGCAGAGACTTGGCAAATACCCTGTGAAATGAATGATTGTGCAATATTGTCTTATTCTCAAGCCCTGCGTTATACATAATTTGTCCCCAAAGGAAATAGATCAGTTTGCAACAATCCAAAAAATGCTAATCTTTGGATTCCCAAGTTCCATCAAAAAAAGTAAAAAATAACCTTGAAAGATTGGATTTTCTTCTCTTAGGATATATTCAAAAGTTCAGTCCAGAGTAATCAAGACATTCTTTAAGACTCGGCATTTATTCTGGGCAAAACACCAAGGGCCCTAATTTAAGAATGCAAAGCTGGGATGAGTTTGGGACTTGGCAGCAGGCTGTCCAACGTGGGAAGGTCAAGCACCAGGAGGCTCTCAGATAATTTTCCACAATAAATGGCTCCATGTGATTTAGGGAATGAGAGGGGACAATGAGGATGAAGGTTCTTCAAAATTTCATTAAATATTAAGAAAAGATAATGGCGATTTCCAGGTGGGGAAAATATCCCACTTTCAAGAGTCAGTAAAGAGGAGGGTGTAGGAAAAGAAGAGATTTTTAAAGGCTGGAAGTGAGAGCACCCCTCTTTTGTGTCCCCACATTACTTTTATTATTCTCAACACATTAACGTTAATTCCACGTATGGCCCTGGCATCTTTAAGGAGAATTTAGCAGGGAAGTGGTGGAGTATTGTATTCAAACCCTTTCTTTGCAGCTTACACAGCCTCTTGAGCTTTGATGTCCTCACCTTTAAAATTGTGGAACCAGGACCAGCTAGGGAAAGCATTGCAAGGAATACAAATGGTCCAGCTAAGTTGCTCACAGGGTGTCACACAACAAACAGTCACTGCTATTATGAACATTCTTGGAGGTTCTGGATTTAGCAGGATGCTCAGAACATAAAGAAGAAACTTTGTCTTTATTTTGCAATCAGAAAAAGAATCTCAAATATTTTAGGTAACATTGTAACATGAGCTTGTGCATTTACTTCTATGGTAGGCACCAGTTTAATGTAAATGGGGGAGGAGACAAGAGCTGAAGAAATGAAAGGGGAGGTGCGGGGGCTGGATGCTTCCAGGGGCTTGGCGGGGATGTCGGGTCTCTGAGCTTAATTGCGTAAACAGCAGGATGGGGAAGTAAGCAGAGGGAACCCAACCGGGTCTCCATGAGCATCCTCAGTTGGAGTAGGTGTGTGTGGTTCGTGGCGTTTACTCCTCTGTGATGCATGCTTAAACCACACACTTCCTAAGTCAGCATTTCCCAGAGACAGCACGTCACTCATTTACACTCAGGCAAGGGGTCAAGGCGTGCAAACTTGGAGGCAGTTTACTGTGATACATCTGCAAACCAAGGACTGCCAAGGATGGCCAGCAAACACAGGAAGCTGGGAGCAGCAAGGAGGGTTTCTACCCTGTGGGTTTCTGAGGGAGCTGGGTCCTTCTCCACCTTGATTTCAGAGTTCTGGCCTCCAGAAATGTGGCGGAATAAATGTGTATTGTTTCAAGCCACCTAGTTGTGGCCATTTGTTACTACATCACCAGGAAGCAAAGATACTGTTTCAGTGATAAGGCTGTTCTCAGTCGCCCCTGTGACTGGCTGGGGTTGGGAGTGGCTATGGGGTGTTGGGGACACTTTGCCATCTTGCTACGTTGCTCCAAAAAGCCAGGGTCCGTGAGGCACCCCAGGGTGTGCTGACAGCCTAGTTGGGGGCTGCCTTCTCCATTGCTCCTCATCCCCATCCAGCCAGGGGCTTCAAGTCTTGTCTGGAATGCCTGTGTCCCTGACAGAGAGGGATTTAATGCAACAGTGTTGGAAGATAGATCATGGAGACCCTTCTCCATTGTTTAATTCCAGGAAACCCTCCCATGGTGGGATTTTTATCTGGACATGGGCCCTAGAGAGAGAGAGAGAGAGACACTTGTCATTAGGTCACACCTGAGATGGTGGTAGAGCTGGAATTCAAAGCCAGGCTCTCAGATTCCAAGGTAAAGTTCTTTCTCCCACTGGAGTCATGGCTGACCCCTCCCTGCCCCGCCCCCAGCAAGATTCAGTCTCAACAAGTGAACCCCATCTTCAACTTGGCCAACCCTAGTCTCAGATCTTTGCCCTGAGCCTGATTTTCTTTAATTTCCAAAACGCTTTTCTTTAATCTCCACTGCTCTTTGTATATGGAGGCACAGCAGAACTCAAGAACCAACAATGTGAATGGATGCTTTCGGTCTGCAAATGTTTACAGTGAGTGGTAAGGTCAGAATTTCTTCTTGATACTCAGTTTCATCATAGTTCCCATAGTAATGGATTGCATGTATTGCATTGATGTATATTGATACACACACACGCATACACAAATATCAAAGAATATGGCATATCTCTGCTTCCATTTTATATATGTAGCATATATTCATTGCTGTCTATTTCATATATGTATACAACTGTATCTACTGATATATTTGTAACATATGCATTTATATTATATTTATAATTTTTAATATATATTATATTTATAAATATCTTAATATTTATAATAATATAAATAAAATATAATATTCTACTTATTTAGAGTATATAAATTTATATTGTATTTATGTATTTGCATAATATAAAAATTATACTACATTTATGTATCCAAATATTCAGAAACAGGCTTCAATTTGAAGCTAAGAGAACAGATGCAAAGACATTGTTTTAGAAGAAATTGGGGCCACATTTTTTATTTCTTCTCACTTGGAGTACAGTGTGTCTTTAAATAGATACTTTTGAAAATTTGTGGTTAGTATAGCTTGTATGAAACATTGAATTTTGTGGGTAAGTGACATCTTTTCCCTAGAATGTGCCTTCAGTGCCTTATATTTGGTAGGTATTTAACAAATATTACTTAAGAGAGTGAGCTCTTTGGGTAAGACGATTATAGTGTATTTATGCAGGTCAGTAATTTTAAGTAACTAGATAGTTCATTTATAATGACCTGTCCAAACAGGAAAAAGCATGGATTTGTCATTCCACCGTCTTTTCTCGGAAAGTCTGCATTTTTAAAATACAAGTCTGACCGAGATCTCCAAAAGGCATCTTAAAAATGTCTTAATGTGCATAAACCCTTAATTTCCCCATGGTGGGATAGCTCAAAAATAGATGAATGGATTTCTGAAACTTCCCCAGAAAATCACTCTTGGGCTAAAACTAACACAGAGTGCATAAAATAATCGGTAAGCACAAAATACTTGAAAAAAGGATTTAGAGTAAAATTATGATTTCAGGCTTAAGAATAGCCTTGTTATAATAACATGAAATTCATATTTCGGGTAGATTTTAGAAATCTAACCTGGTGAAATGATTCTAGCAATTCCCAATACGAATCTGTGGAGTACTGCCATAGATTCACATTCATAAGGAACTGGAGACCCCGTTTTTGGCAACAAAAATGTATTATTCATTGTTTAAAGGTTATTAGAGAAGGGTAAAGCAGCTCTGTACCCAAAGAGAACTGGTTTTATACAAGGAAGCTGTCCTTGTTTCATTTTGTCAAGAATAATCAGTAGGGCTGCCGTGCTCGGTCTTTCAACTGCCTTGCATGGGGTGATGCTTTATTTTAGCCCCAAAAGAGTAAGATTTGGAAGCTCTTATTAATCAGAAACCAAAAATGAGAATCTGAATGCAGAGGGAAATATGACACAGGAAATATGGTCATCTGTTACATATATTTTAGAAGTTGAAAAATGAAGTGCTTTAGACAAAAAAAAAAAAAGACAACATTGGGGGTTGTACTTTTTTTCTGGAAATTTTCACCTTATATAGAATTGAAAACTGCTTTAAAGAAACTAGGAGAATTAAAAATAATTAGTGAACTTACTTAGCATCTGTTTGAAATGTAAAACTCAGCTAAACTGAGAAATAAATTGGGTAGTTGAAAGCTTTCTGTTTGGTTTCAGTTTTGTTGATGGTATCACCAGAATCCAGAATTTTCGTACTTAAAAATTTATGCTAGGTTACCGGTCTTCAATTTCAATTAGATCATGCAAAAATGAAAAAAACAGACCCACTAATATACCTTTTAAGGTGTACTATTTCAAACACACATAAAACATTTATCCTGACCATTTCCTCGTGAAACGGATTTCATGTTTGACTCTCTGGTGTCCTTTTCCTTTAAACTTTTTTCTGTCTCTACTATGTTGACATTTTCTTTCCTGTTGGTTTCTAGATTTCTTATTCTTCTCCAAGTAATTCTATCTTTTAGACAGGTGATTTCAGAAATGACATGTTTATTCTCTAGCTTCAGAAGACTGTCTGTATAAGTCTTCTCTTTACTTGTTCTTTCCAGGTCTAGCATTTCACTGAAATATTACTATTATTATTATACAAGTCTTTAAATATTTAAACCACCCCCAAGAGTGTGTTTGTTAATGTTGGAAGATGTAGCTGTTTTCCATCAATCATCTGCTGTTTCTTACTTTTCCTTTCCTCTCTACTGCTTTGACTACCATCCTTGTGTAGCTTTAAAAATCCAAATTTTTCTCTCTCTGCAGCTGGAACCACTCTGTTGAGTTTCAGTCTATAATACCAACTGTTCTGGGGACATGCTTCTGAATAAATGTGGCTTCCCATGGTGGAAAACCCCAGCCAGATGTGATTTTTGTCTCAGGTAACAGGAAGCCAGGAGGTTGTTTTTGCAGGGCTGGGTCCAGAGGATCAAAGCTATCAGGCAGATATCTCTGGAATTCTTTTGACTTTTCCCTCATGGCACATCACAAAATGGCTGCCATAGCTCCTGCCATCACGTTTGCATTCCAGGTAGGGGGTAAAAAGCAACAAAAGGGCAAAAAGGGACAAAAATCAAGTGATTTTGTTCTCCTTTTAAGGAACATGCCTGAACGCCTCACCTACAACTGCTGTTTGTTTCTTGCTGACTGGAATTCTCTCCCTTGACAACCCCTATCTCCAAAGGAAGCTGGAAAAATAAAAGAGAAGTATGTAATATTTGACTGGGCATCTTACCAGTCCTACAAATCTGGGCTTCTGGCATGAGAAAGAAGGGGAGATGGGTCCTAGGGAAGGCAAGGACCCTCCATCCCCTCACTCAGTAAAAAATAGCACACCCCTACCCCAAGGGGCAGCCACCCTTCTCCTGGAGGAGACTTAAGGTTTCTGATCCGTTACCAAACAGCCGTCTAAATGTTTGCCAGAAGGAACATTTCAGCATTTGCACTTGCTCCACTCACCAGATCTTCCGTGAACATCATGAGTTCCAAGGAGCCCGAAGAAATGATGCGGAAACGGAAAGATGGGAAGGTGCCGGACACACAGGGCTGCAAATGGGACCGAAGGCACAGCACCTGCTGCAGGAGATTGCATGCTGTGGTGGATAGAGGCGTGCAGACTGCCGCAGCGGGGTTGCATCAGGATTAAACCAAAGAGGCTCTCCAGCACGTCCATGCCCCTAGAGGCATTGCTTTCTAACTCACTAAACAGCTTTGGCTCTCCAAGGAGCCCTCCGAGAGCCAGGAGGAGGGGCCCTCTGTCCTTAGCTGCCAGGGGAGCCAGTCAACCCCCCAACCCTGGTGAAACTGTGGAGACTGCTGTGTTTCCGTGTGTTTCTCCTTCTTTCCTTCCTTGTTCGTGGGGAAGGGATATGTTCTACAGAAATAAACCAAGACAATTCAGATGCAAAAACTAGAGCATCCTCTGCCTCTTACATCCATGTGTCGTTCAATACCTGTCTTCTGAGCACCATGATGTGCAAAGTGCTGTATAGATTGGGGAGACATGAGGGGAAAAGACAGAGAAGTTGTGTGGCTCTCTGTGTCACAGAGGAACACATGATTGTGTGGCTGCAATGGGGGTGGGAAGGGGACAGTGGGGCTGGGCGAGCACGGGTGTGCCAGGACCCAGGGTTCTGTTCCAGGTGCAAACCCCTGGGATATCCTACGCTGTGCAACCTCATAGTGCACCTTACAGGTGGGTCGGATCAGTCTGTATCCTCTTTTAGCAAATAGAAGGGACATGGGATTTTAGTTGAGTTGCAATGGTTTCTTGGAGTAAAAGGATGGTTGTGGGGTTGGACAGAAGTGGAAGTGTTTGAGAAGCATGTTGGAAATAGATCTAGCAGCCAATCCTGCCGGACGAGGGACAGGAGAGGTGGATTTCAAGATGACTCCATGGTTTGGGACGAAACTGCAGAGTGGGGGCAGTGCCATTTACCGAATCCAACTATTGGGGTCCTAGACTTTGGGGTGCATGTTAGATGTCATGGGGGTGTCCAGTTGGCATTGAGTACAGGAATTTGGAGCTGGACATATGGGTTTGGGAGTCATTGGCTCATAGATGGGAGTGGGTGATGTAGAGGGGAAAGCAAGGGGGACAAGCCTGAGCTCCAGGACCCCGAGTGGGGTGGTGAGGCCAAGCTGGGGCAATGCCATAAACATGGCATAAAGATCCTTCCTCTTTCTCTGGACTTTCTGTATCTCCAGCTTTGGGGCCTAAATGAGGATACCGCGCTGTCCTTCCATTGGTCCAGCCCATTGACCAAAGCTAATGGGGACCCCCTCTGTTCCGAGCCCTTTCCTCTCTCCCTTCCCCCTAGCTGAGTCCCCTTCTCTTCTTGCACCCCTTTCCATCACCTCACCCAGAGGCTCCTCCCACATGCTACAGGTCAGCCTCCATTGTCTGTCCCTGTTATCCAAGCCTCCATACCTCTCTCTCCCTTGGATCCCAGGGCTTGCTGTCCTTAGCTCTCTTGCAAATTTTCCACATACCTTCCTCCACCTCGGTCTTGTGTGGACGTGTCTCTTCTCTCTGGCTTGGGCTCAAGGCTGCCACGGATCAGGCCTTCCCCCATGCACCTGCTCACCTGCCCAGGAAGCCACAGTGAGGACTTGCTCCTGGGGTTGGAGGTGATGCCGATGGGAACAGCTCTGTGGACACCCGGGAGCCGGCTCAAGGGAGGGCCAGGCCAGGCTGGGCAAGGTGGCCCCGCACGGAGGGAGCCCAGGCTCTGGGGCTCGTCCCTCTCCCTGGGGCTCTTCTAACGTCCTTTGCCCCAAGTCCCTGGCCCCCAAGGAAGGAGAGGGAAGGCTGAGCCCATGGCTTCATCCCCCTGCCTCTGCTCCAAGTGGGTTCCGTGTGAGGGGGACCACGGGCAAGTCCACCCTGGTGCCGTGCCCTGAGCTCCTGGGGACCACAGTACCTGAGCTATGGCATCAAAGTGTAAGTCACCCTCGGGCACCTGCGCCACCTCCTGCCAGCTCCAGAATGCACGTGAGGGAGGCACAACCAATGTCACCAAATCTTCCATTCCAGCGCCGGCAAGACCTGTCCGACGAGGCCAGCAGACGGATCCCGTCAGCAACCCAGCGTTTACTTTTCAGGGACGGAGCCGCACTGTGCAAGGAGCAGGTGTGGCAACGAGGACACTGAGGCACTTAGGGACCCTCCACCGGCTCAACCCCTCTCCCGCTTTCCAAATAAAGCGAATCGGGTCCAGGAGGGCGTGACTGACCCCACTCTGCCTCCCGCCTCCCCAGCCCAACACCTCGTTCCCTGAATCCAGGCCAGCAGCTGACACGATGGCCTCCGCATGGCCCAGTCTTCAGAGACACTTTGGGATTCATTCACTCATTCAGTCACTCACTTATTCATTCACTCATTCACTCACTTGCTCATTCATTCACCTACTCATTCACTCACTCACTCATTACTCTCACTCATTCATTCGCTCACTCATTCATTCACTCACTCATTCAGTCAGTCACTCACTCACTCATTCACTCATTCATTCACTCACTCACTCATTCACTCACTCATTCATTCACTCATTCATTTGACATGAGATCATTCTTTTGTCATGGGTTTAGTGCACGTTTGTTAAAAGTCTACTGAGTGAAATGCTTGCAGAGACTCCCTGTGTCTTCTCACCAAACCTACAAAGCAGACAACACCCCTTTCCTTCAGGGACAGGGACCCTGGGATGCAGGCCACACTGTACGAGCTCCTCTGTGGCAGATGGAGGACTCTGGGTGGTGAACAGCATGTCAGGCAGCTCCCTGAAGCCAGAGCCTGCTGGGAATGCATGGACAGCCTTCATATTGTGTAGGAAGCTTTGCAGCTTTCATGCTCTTGACTTTGTACTGATTCTCAGAGGCTGCTGATATGTGCTTTGGCATTTTGTCCCCACCTGAGTGGCTGACACATTATCCAGTCAGTGTGTGAGGAGTGGTTTGGCCAGTTCTGCAGCATGCTTGGGTCAAGCCCACTGTTACCTGGTTCTAGACTGTTCTAGTGACACGAATCAAAGGTACATACACTTCGTGGATCTCATGGGATCCCCCAAAGTCCAGCCACTAAAAAAGGTGGGCTCAGCATTCATTCAGAGTTTACCTGAACAGAAGGGGGTCATTGCAATCACCATCTACATTGTTTTCTTTCTTTCTTTTTTGAAGTGAAATTACATGGTTCTTTTTAATTAAATATGACTGGGTTGTGCAGTGAACAGTTTAACCTCACCCTAATCCATGTTTGGCCCTTGTCCCAGCTCCTGGGGGTTTACCTCCAAGCCTTGGACTCTCCTGCCTGATAATGGTGTCTCTGCCCACCTAGTGTTGGTGCCACACCGAATCGTCTGTGCCAGCAATGGTTTATGGCAGGGGTCTTGGGTGAGGCAGCATCCTTTGAGCTCTGCAGGGGCTGGAGACTGGGGTCAGCCTCTCAGGTGGTCAGCCACGTCGACGTGCCTGAGCCCCAGTAAAAACCCTGGACACCGGGGTTTGGGGAACCCCCTGGCTGGTGACACTGCATATCTGTTATCACACATCGTTACCGGGAGAAGGAGGTGCCGTCTGCAGGACCCCAGTGGGAGAGGACAGTGGAAACTCACGCCTCGTCTCTCCTGGAGACGCCCCAGGCACCTCTTTCCTAGCCGATTGATTGTAATCTGTGTCCCCTGCGCTAATAAGTCAGAACTCAGTATAACAGCTTTCATTGAGTTCTGTGAATCCCACTAGTGAATTATTAAAATTGAGGGTGGACTTGGGGACCCTGACACTTGCAAGTGGTGTCAGAAGTGAGGGCAATCTTGGTGACCCCAAACTCCTATTATAATAAAATAAAGAAATTTAAGTGGCATCAAATTTAAATATTTAAAATGGTTCATTGAAGGATGATCTATAACACATGTTAAGCATAATTGTCAACATAATGCCTCTTTGTTTTCAAGAAAAGAGAGATAGAGGCATGTTGGAAACAAGGCAGGCTGTCTGGCTTTGTGTGGATTCATTTTGATACTCACAGATGATTTTGGAAACATCTTGGCAGGCAAACGTTGAGCGACCAATTCACTAGATTTAGGAATAACGATAATGTAAAAAAGAGAAGATGCACATTTCAGAATCAATTCTGAAATGGCAGATTCTTAAAGACTAGTTTTATTTTAACATTAAGGTTGTCATTTGGGGAATACCTTTTCTCATTAAACATTTATCTAAATGTTCAAAGTACTAAACCATTTAGAGAGAAATAAGTTCTCTACTCTGTACAAATTAAAGGACTCATGAAAATCTCTCCCACAGCCCAGTTTTGCAATTGTCTGAGTTGAAAACTAACATTTCACCATTTGAACAGAAGTTCTAGCATTACAAAAGTTACAGGACTGCATCTTTCCATCATTGTGCTAATAACAAAGATTACAATGACAATATTGAACAAGCAGAATGCAAAAATAACACTACAATACTCAAAACTCTATCACTATATTTATGTCTAAGGTGTAGGGGAAACGCTGTATGCAGTGACAAAAACAAAGAAAACCCAGGTGGAAAGTAATTCGAGTTTAGATTCCTGGCAGCATGGATTCTGTTGGCACTAGACAATAAAGGAAAAGAAAACTGTGAGAAGCCGGACCAAGAAAATGGCAGTTATGTTTCCTAAAGAACAATGACACTGGATTATGTCAGTTATTTGCACAAGAGCCATCCATTGTAAAGGGCTGGAGACACCTAAAATTCACTTCTGTGCCTTTATTCTTGAATTTGCAGATCATAAATAAAATACTAAATAACAAGTCTTACAAAAGGTCAAATGTATTTTGTGAATCAGGCACATGAAATATTAGAATAAGCAAATTCGTAGAGTCAGAAACTAGAATACAGGTTCCCAGTGGGGGTTTGGGGTGGGGTAGAGAATGGGGGGGTGAAGGCTTAATTTGGTGTAAAGTTTCTCTTTGGAGTGTTGGAAAGGTTTTGGTAGTGGACGTTGGTGATGGGAGCACAACCCTGTGAATTTGATTTGACACCACTGAATCGTACATTTGCATGTGGATAAAGAGAGAAATTTTAGGTTGTATGTATGTTACTAGAATTAAAATAATAATAAAAAACATAAGACTATACAGCACAAATAGTGAATAAACCATGGACTATACTTAACAGCACAATTATAATATCCTTTCAATTATAACAAAGTTACCACACTAATACAAAGTGTTACTAATGGGGAGTTATGTGAGAACTTGGTATTTTCTGCATGATTTTTCTGTTAACCTACAACTTCTCCAATAAAAACTTATTTTAAAAAATAACTAAAAAAGTAAAAAAAAAGAAGAAAAGAGTAAGTCTTTTTCCCCTCTGAAGAATTGTTTCTTGTGTCCCTGGAAATCCTTAAAATACTTCAATAATTGACTTTTACAGTTACCTACACAGATCTATTTAACTTGAATTTGCTATAATTTTGTCATTTCTAGAGCATTATATAAATGGAATCATATTTGTGTAAGATTGGATTTTTCCACTCGGTGTAATTTCCTGGAGATTTACCCAAGTTGCTGCATGTGTCAATAGTCTGTTCCTTTTCATTGTTAGAAGTATTCTGTGGTGGAGATGTACCACAGCTTGTTTAACCACTCACCTGTTGAAGAACATACAAAATTGTTTCCTGTTTTTGGCTATTACAGGCACAGCCACTATAAAGACTCGAGTACAGGTTTCTGTGTGAAAAAATCTTCATTTCTCCAGGATAAATGCCCAGGGGTGCTGGTCATATGGTAGCTCGGTCTTTAGTTTGTTTTAAGAAACTGCCAAGTTGTTTTCCAGAGTGGCTGTGCCATCTTACATTTCCACCAGCAATGTATGAGCGACCTGATTTCGAAACATCTTTGCCAGCATTTGGCATTGTCATGATTTTTTATTTTAGCCCCTCTGACAGGTGTGTAGTGATATCTCATTTGGTCTGAATTTGCATATCCCGAATGGCTAGTGATGTTTAATGTCTTTTCATGTGCTTATTTGCCATCTGTGTATCCTTAGCAGTGGAATGTCTGTTTGTGTCTTTTATCCATTTTCTAACTGCATTGATCTTTTAAATTTTTTTACCATTGTGTTTTGAGAGTTCTTTATTTTAGATGATAATTCTTTATCAGATACATAGTTTGCAAATATTTGCTGCTACTCTCTAGCTCTCTCTTCATCTTCTAAACAGGGTCCTTTGCAGAACAAAAGTTTGCAATTTTAATGAAGCCCAATTTGTCAATTTTTCCTTTTATGGATTGTGCTCTTAGTGCCAAGTCTAAGAACTCTTTGCCTTGCCCTAAATTCTGACCACTTTTCTGCCTTATTTTTCTAAAAGTTTTACAATTTTCTATTTAAGTCTGTGATTCATTTGGACTTAATTTTCATATAAGTTGTGAAACTTCCACTGAAGTTTTTTTTTTTTTTTTTTTTTGCCCACGGATGTTCAATTTGTTCCAGCACCATTTGTTGATGAGTCTGCTTTCCCCCATTGAAATGCTTTTGCATCTTTGTCAAACATCAGTTGGACATTTTTGTGTGAGTCTGTTTCTGGGTTCTCCACTCTGTCCGGTGATTGATGTGTCCATTTCTCTGGCAAAACCCCCCCATCTCAATGACTGTAGCCATAATAAGCCTTGAAATCAGGTGGACTGATTCTTCTCCTTTCTTTATTCTTTTACAAAACTGTTTCACCTTTCCATACTACATTTGGGATACTCTTGTCTATATCTACAAACAACCTTGCTGGGATGTTGATAAGAATCGCGTTAAGCCTGCATATCTGTTAGGAGGACTTGGCATCACCACCTTGATGACTCCTTGATTTGTACTTTCTCCCAGCCTCAAAACCATGAGTCATTACACTCTCCTTGTTTAAGCCAACCCATTGCATGGTATTTGCTTGAGCAACCAACAAAACTAATTTTCTTTATGTCCCTTTGGGGGATACTGCCTCCATCAAAGTCCACCGGGCCTGCCATCTCATCCTTCCATTTCAAGGATTAGTGAAGATGACCTTTTCTGTGCAAACACTGTGACCCTAGCACGTTTAGCTTCCCGCTTGTGCTTACAGCTCCACTTCTCCTGGCCCCTATGAGATGCTTGGAGCCCTGGTTTCAGCTTTCTAGATGAGTCAGGAGTTCTGTGTCTGTGATCATTCTCTGCCCCAAGGATGCACCTGAGGATTGGGAGTGTTGGCCCAGCCCCTGGTGTTGGGTCCCAGATCTTGCAGACGAGGGGCTCCTCATCACACGTCCATCTGTCCACCCACCTGTTGTCCAGGTAGATTCTGAAGCATAAGGGTCAGACTCCTTGGGGAGATGTCATTAGGAGAAGGAGGAGTTGGAAGTGGAGGTCCCTAATATTTCCCTTTGTCAATCAGCATGTCCAAGGGGGTCTAGCGCCCGCTGGAGGATTTTCTTTATCAATAGTTTTTGAAGTTGGAGAACTGTGGACTCATTGAGTTCAAGAATTTGCGGCTCCCATTGGGGAGAAATCCTTTACCGGGAGGTGGGGGGGGGTGCGGCTTTCTCTCTCTAATCCCTGTTTCTGATGACAGATAATATCAACCAGTAATGAACATTAACTTTTTTTCCCCCCTGAAAGTTGGCTTCCCTCCTGCAAAGCACAATTTGACTTTCTGATCTACATGATATTTGCTCCTCTGGAAGAAATGTGAAACAGTTTTCCCCAAAGCCTGATCCTTTCTGGATAAGATGACCCAGAAATTCCCTGAGCCCCAGAAGACTCAATAGTGCCAATGGCAACCTTGGACCTTCCTTGAATTGTTTACCAAATTCCACCCCTAACTCCAGCCTGAAATTTCTCAAACTCACAGACCACATGGTACTTTAATCGTCATCCACACAACCCCTAGTCATGTGAAAGATCAGACACCTGGAATCTATTGATCAGAGTAGAGACCTATCCTCCAAAGGAAGCTCAGCTCAGCTATTTGAAGCCAAGAATTGAGCTCTAGAAGGATACATGGTAATTATTTTATTTCAGTGAATTAAGCTATGGAATATTGAACAAAAAAATGTGTCCTGATTCTCACTCATGCCAGAAAAAGTTACCAAAGATGCCACATTGTAGTTGACTGTATTTGTTATCTCTGGCTGTGTAACAAATTATCCCAAAACTTGCTGACTTAAAGCAATGATAAGCATTGACTCTTCCCCAAAGTTTCATGGGTCAGGGATTTGGAAATGGTCAAGCAGGCTGGCATCACTCAGGGTCTCTCATGAGGTTGTGCTTATTGGAAAGCTTGGCTGTCACTAGAGGATCTGCCTTCGAGGTCCTGTATCTATGAATTGGCCACACAAGGTGAACACATGGTTCTAACTGTTGGCAGGAGCCTCAACTCCTCTCCATATGGAACTTTTTGCAGGGATGCTTGAGTGACTTCCCAACATGGCAGCTGGCTTTTTCAGCATGATCTGAGAGAGAGCAAGGCAGAAGCTCTGATGTCATTCATGACTTAGCCTTGGAAGCTGTACCCTCCTCATGTCTGCAGTGTCCCATTGGCCACACAGATCAGCCCTGTTCAAGGTAGGTGGGACTGTGGATACCCAGGGGAGGGGGCTCATTGGAGGCCATCTTGGATCCCCATCAGAGTGGCTAACCTTTCCTTGGTGCCGTTACTGATGCTCCTGCACACTGAATGACTCAACCTTCAGATAGTGTGGACCTCTTGAGTTTTAGCCTAACCAGAAAGTGGTGTCTCCATCTGGATGAATTTTAAATATGTCTATTTAGAGTTAGACACACATAGCGTCAATTTGAGCTCTACAGCTTATGAACATGGACATTTCTTGTTCTCACATCCTTCATAAAAATAGAGACAAACCCTGCTACATGGTTTTTCAGATTAAATGATAGACTGTGTACAGAGTCTTTGGCTTGGTAAGCATTGTTTCCTATCCCATCCTGTCTTATTTCCTAGGGCTAACCTAACAAAGTACCGCAAACTGGATGCTTTCACACAAGAATTTATTTTTTCACAGTCCTGGAAACTAAAAGTCCAGAATCAAGTTATCAGTAGGGCACCTCCCTCAGAAGTCCATAGGGAAAAATCTGTTCCACCTCTCTCTCCTGCTACTGGTGGCTCCAGGTGATCTTTGGTTTGTAGGTACATGTGGTCTTCTCCCATCTGTCTGTGGGTTTGTCTGTTCTCCCCTTCTTATAAACCCATCGGTCATACTGGATTTCTAACCCACCCTTCTGCAGGATGACCTCATGTTAACCTGCCTACTTTCATCTGCAATGATCCCATTTCCAATTAAGTTCACATCCTGAGGTGCTGGAAATTAGGATTCCAACATATCCTAGGATAAATATATCAACCATTAATTGAGACCTTTTCTAACAAGGGACACCCTAGTGAAGCCAACCCAACTATTTTGGTTTGCTAAAGCTGCCAGAATGCAATATACCACAAATGGACTTGCTTTTAACAATGGGGATTTATTAGCTTACAAGTTACAATTCTAAGGTCATGAAAATGTTCAAATTAAGGCATCAGCAGGACGATACCTTCTCTGAAGAAGGGCTGATGGCATCCGGGGTTCCTCTGTCACATGGGAAGGCACATGGTGATGTCTGCTGGTCCTTCTCTCCTGGGTTTTGTTGCTTTCAGCTTCTGGCTTTGGTGGACTCCTCTCTCAGCATCTCTGAGTGTGTCCTCATCTCTCATTTCTCTGGGGTTTCTCTGAGCTCTCTGGGTCTCATTTCTTCATTTCTGTTTGTGTTTTATGCTCTCATAAAGAACCCCAGAAAGGAGATTAAGAACCACCTTGAGTGGGCAGGGTCACATCTCAGTTGAAACAACCTAACCAAAAGGTCCCACCCACAATAGGTCTACACCCACAGGAGTGGATTAAAAGAACACGGCCTTTTCTGGGGTATGAGACAGCTTCAAACCAACACACCTATCAACATGGGAATGCAGTAATGTAGCTCCAACTGATTCTTGGCCTCAGCGAGCAGAAGAAAGATTCTCTTTTCAATAGACAAAGCCACAGGAATTCTATCAGCAAGCTGTTGAAGGTTTTGCATGGCCTTGAAGTAGGATCCTGGTGTCCAGAATTTAAACCAGGGGACACAGCCAATGCTTAGGGCTTTTATCCCAGCTGTGCCTCAGGAAAAGGTCTCCTGGTGAGCCCTTGGCAAGACACCTTTCCTGTCAATGTCAGAAGCCCATACCTTGCTTTGAAAATGTGTCCATGAGAGGGGACCTCGAACATCACATCGGGAAACCAGGTTAGCGACACTCCAGCAAAAGCACAGAATCGAGGAATTTTCCACTGTGTGAAAGCATCATGGACCTGCACTTCTTTTTTCTGACGTCTCATCCTGGGCCCTCTAAAAGAAAGAGTAGATGATGCTTAAAACAGGAAAAGAAAATGACCATATAAAAACAGAGACTAGACAAGCCATTTCTCTGTCGAAATGCTGTTTCCAGAATGAGATGAAACATCTCCAATGGCAGAAGAAAATTCTGTACCCTACTTGGACCTCCCTTCTGTACCTGTGCAGAGTCCTGTGTCCCTGGGGGCTGATTTGTAATTATTTTCCATCAGGGAGTCAGTCCCTGGCATGTGTGTGTCCCACTAGCATTGGATTTGGGGTTAAGCTTCCTCCGTAGCCGCCGATCAGCCAGAAAATGTGGACCAATCTGAGACGTCATTGCATGGCCAGTTACACAGCTCTGAGAACTCTTGAACCCTTTTTTATTCTACTTGTCATACACACACAGCGACTCAAAAATAGCATTTGCATCCAAAACGCTACTATATATCTTCTTGAAATATTCCAAATTTCCCCAAACTGTTGCAGAGAGTTGGATTAAAACTCAAGCCATCAGTTTCCACCTGGTGCCATAGCTCATTCGAATGTTCTCCTGGGAAGGATTTGGCAGAAATAATCAGCCACTGAAAGGTGTTGCCTAAACTCGAGAATACATTTCCCTTGCAGATACCTCAGGGAGCTCCCACTTGCTTTCCTCGGCATGTCTATAATTTCCCATAATTTTGCTTTAAGTCTCAATATACTGCAATTTGATTAAGGAAAATAATCAATGTTCTTAATACAGTATTTACTTGTAATATTTTCAGTGGTCTGAGAGTTAGTTTCCCCAGGATGAAAGATGATTTTTTAAATTCCTAAAGGTAATGATTTTTTATAGCTTAATTTAGATTATATTGAAAATTACAAGGGGGGGTACCCAGAAGCACTGCCACGTTATTAAACATCGCCTTGTTTTTGCAATTTAAACACTACACTCAGTCATATGTTCTATGTAGTTGTAGTTCAACAATAAGCATTAATAACACGGAAATATTTATTTCCATACTGTTTCTTTAATATACCAAGGGGAGCTGGAAGCAATGTTTGCTCAATAATTATTTCCGTTGGAACGAGCATATTTCGTAAAAGGGCTCGTGTTTCCTCCTGTGTGGTAAAATTGCTCTACTCTGGTCCCTGACTAAACAGAATGAATGGAAAACGCTCACCAGTTAAAAGCGCACAGCTCTCCTTGCTACACAGCAGATCTCTATAACTTGAAATCAGTTTCTGGGGATGCTCGTCTCTCTCGCTGAGATCCTGAGGTTGTATCAGCTGGCTAGCTTTGCAAGGGAGCAAATTAAGAACTCTGAAGTCTTCTCCCCCTATGTCCCCTGCAGTAAATGAAGCTATATGTGGCACCCTCCCTGAGCAAGGCCTCCCTGTTGGTTTGGACCTGGAGGCAAGGGGTCTAGGGGCTCAGGCAGACCTGAGGGACACCCATTCCCTGCTGCCTAAAGGAGAGGCAGGGGGCAGCCTGCTTTGGGTCCCGGCAGATAGAACCAGGGCTGACTCTGAGACTTGCAGAGCCTGGTGCAAAACTGAACATGTGGGTTCTTTGTGCGGAACAGATTTAGAGTTTCAGGAGGCTGCGGCAGAGCACACAGCTGGCCAGGGAGCCCTTTGGAGCACAGGACTCTGGGCAGCTGTGGCCTGTGAGGACGGCCCTGGGTTAGGATGTCCGTCAGAGGAGGGTGTCACCTGCGGCTGGGAAGGAAGCTTTGAAAAGTGCATATGGCATGGCCCCACCCCCTCCAGAGGTTTCAGATTTAATGGGTCTGGGCAGGGGGAGGTTTGCAAGGTCAGTGGGCAACCACTCTTGTGGCCCTATAAGGAAGAATAGATCCGGGGGAAGTGGGCAGAGCTGCCAGCTCTCCCTCCATGGGGTGGCTGCTCCCCCTTGCTTGGGGTTTTGCTTACAGAGCAGAATCCGGGAGGTGACTCAGCAGGAATGGGGGGCAAAGCCCACTCCCCGCTACCTTGGGAGGCATTGCCTTCAGTGGGGTCTCACAGAGACAGGTGCCCCTTCCAAAGCCACCGTCTCTGCTCTGACTTAGGGGTCAGCGTTCTGGGCTCTGTCTTTTTGATATGCCTGGGGAACTCAATGCCACATTTTCAGAACGTGGGTTATTTTTCTTTAAGCAGTCTTCCAAATAACAACAAAAAAAGGGAAGTGAGACGTTTTCCACTTCTCCTGCTCCCTGTTAGAAAAAACACAATTGTGGACCCATAACACACTATTCCAGGTGGCAAATTCATGGCGGTGCTGATCGCGTCTTCCCTCGTGCTGCCTGCTGTGGTGAGCTCGGCTCTCCCCAGTTTCACACCTATCCCGGGGCTGAAACCGGCCAAAGCCCTCTGGCTTCCGAGGACCGAGCTTACGGGCATCACCATCAGGACGAAAATGCAGAAATAGACGGATCCTACTTGCTAAGGCTCCCTTGTCGCAGAGCTTGGCCGAACAAGGCCCTTCTCCATCCATCCCCAGGAACACGGTTCCACATCCTGAGGGCCTTGTCTCCTCCAGGTGTCCTGGTGAAGTCGGGGTGTCCACTCCAAGGACTGTGGACTGAGGGAGAGAACACGGGGCTGTAGGGGCAGTGGTGGGAGCTAGCAGGGAGGGTGTGGATCCAGTTAGGGGTAGATGATGGAGACGCTGTCAGGGGCAGGCGCCTCGATTTTGGATTCTCCAAGTGAAATCAGAGCCGCATTCACTCATCAGCTTTCAATACATTATTCCCCCAACGAGTCACTCTTACTGAGCCCTATACTGCACGAGTTAGGATTCTGTTTAAAATACATTATCTTTATCTGGGCCTATTCTAAACATACATCTGTATGTGGCATGTCTATGTCTTTATGTCACGTAATAACAAACCATCTCTGATATGCGGCATACACACTTCTCAAAACCAAATAAAAATGGTGTTCCTTTAAAAATATTCTAAAAATCCAAGATTTTTACCCCAACAGACAAAAGCATTCTTTGTTTCCAAACTTTTACTTCAAACGGTCAGATGGATAGCAGAAAAATGGGGAAAGCAGCACGTAACTTTATATGCAGTAAATAAATGGCCAATTTACAGTATAACAGAAACGTCAATGAAATGCATTCTGTGAAAATAAGGAGCTAAAATTTTTAGCTGCTGGAAAATTTCATTTTTGTTGCCGTTAGATTCAGCATGTGGATTTCCTTGGTAGGCATTCCTCAAAGTTATCCATTCCTAAACACACCATCAGTTTGCAAAGATTCATGCCCCAGCCTTCTGGGAATGGTAAAATCTGCCTCCTGTTGTTTGTAGCAAACTTATTTGATGGATTTCAAAACTCTAAGATGCGAGACAGTATTTTTCTTCCTGTCCCACATAAGATGAGGTTTTTTCTGAAACATTTGACTTGGGCCCATGCTTCTGCGTGGGAGTTTTGCCCAACAGCTCTCATTTTTCATCAGCTAATATGCTCTACAAAATATTCCCGGTAGCTCAGTTTCACAACACCAGTGTCAGAATGTGAAAAGTGAAATCCTCACGGAGAGGGGCTTCCATCCCTATCCCCTGGCTTGCGTTTAAGGTTTGCTTAATTTGCTTTCAAAGACAGGCTGAGAAGGCAACTTTTTTCCCTACTTCCATAGTTTTAGAATTTTCAGAATTTCTGCAGAGAATTCCCAGCTCTCCATCTTACAGTAAATATGTATCATTATAAATACTATAATTATATATCATGCATTATGCAATTATGAATATTACAATTGTACATACATATAACGTATAAATAATAATATAGTGATTAATACGTATTAACATGGATTTTTAAAGAGCTGACCAGAAGATTACAAATATTAAAAAAACAGTTACTGAAATAAGCATACAGCAGATACCTGGTTATATTTTAAAAGCATCTTTACATTTGCAGACAATGTTTGGCATTCGATTTGTGGTGTGGGCTCTGGTAAAGCATTAAATTCTGTGGCTCAGCATCTTGAGTGCATTCCACGTTTTTGCAGCACTTTCTTCTCCTTGCACTCGCAACTGTAAATCCCTTCTGCCGTTTCCTAAATGAGCCAAAAGCCCATGATCCCTCCAGTACTTTTCTTGCCTGGGACGCTCGTTCGAACGACTTCCTGCCTCCCGCTATGTGCTGTAGGATTCCTTGGAACTCTTTCTGAGTTTCTTTTTCTGAACTCCGTGCAAATTCAGACAAAGCTGCCTGTGTGTGCCACGATGAATCTCTGCAGCCGGCCGGGCCGTCAGTACCAATTGGAGAGCTGCAGCCACTAAAGTTAGGAGGGGATAATCACTGTGCCGGCTTATTTTCCATTTCCACTCGAGTTAAAGGATTGCAGATTCAGGATTGGTTTCTTGCACTGTGTGTAGGGGGCTGAATGCAGGGGGCCTGGCCTTGCCTGTCCCTGCCACATTCTGTACACGGGAAGTTTATTGGTGAGAATGACCAGAACATTCTGTCGTTCAAGAGCCATCACCTGCTGCCCCCATGCCTCAAAATCGTGTTCTTCATGTAACGTCCTTGTAACCTGGAGGGTTGGGGCTGGAGCAACTAAACCTGTTCCCACTGCTTTCCTTTGCCTGATTTTGTTTCTTTGTTGTTGTTTTCTTGTTTGTTTTTAGATTTCTTTCTTCCCTTTTCTGTTTGTTTTTCTTCCAGATTCTTTATATTTTTCCATTCCTTTGGAGCTTCTGCTTGTTTTCCTTCACCATGAGGAATCAACGTGATTCATTCAAAAAGTTAGGCTTACTTTTTAACTTCTTGGTCTTGTTACAATCATACAGTTGGCTTATTTTAGAACAAGATGCCTTGACTTTTTGATAGCTTGGACAAATATTGTTCCTTTTCAGAACTTTTTCACCTGTCGCTGACCACAGTCTCATTCTGTTCTGCTTCTGGGAACCACCGAGTTGGCCAGAGCCTTCTGGAACTTCTCCACCGGGTCAGACTGGAAGCAGAATTTCCCACACCTTGGAGGAAACACTGGCTTTCATGTTTTCTAAGGATGTGTAAATATAAAGACTGAAGATTCCCAGCGTGACTTGTACTCAGAGGAGCCATTATAGGGGGCTCCCCAAAAATGGAGACGAATCCCAGGGCCTGTAATTGTGGGGCTGGGGTGACTGAAATGGGCGCTAACATGCAGCCAGCTCTGTACAAACTCCAGAGTTCACTCAGAATCCAGTCCCCAGAAAAACGCTTGTGCAACTCCGGTTATTCCTTATTTTTGTAATTTGCTGGTGAGAGTTACAAAACTTTAAGTACAGACTTTGCTTCACGGGCCGCTTCCTGAGAAAAATAGCTGCCAACTCACGTTGCTAACTGAGCTCCTTCTGCCTGGAGAGTGTCTGGAACCTTCCCTTTTTCTCTTTCTTTTTTTAATTGGAGCAAATTGGTTTATATCTGAAGTTGCAAGTGCAGCAACACAAGACCTTGTCTCTGTGGTTGACAATTTTGTTCTTAGAATCTGGAATGCATTGTCAGGGTTCCGGCTGCGATCCCTTCGGTCTCATTCTTGGCCTTGCAATGCACGAGTGAATTCATGCTACCGATGAATCTCATTTTCCTGTGGCCGGGGTGATGTTCTTATTTGCCTTTTTCTTTTCCTGCAGGAGAAAATAAAAGCCCAACCAAGCAGCAAGCGACGGTGGTGATGCTTTCACAAGAGCTGATGGTAATTATAATGCAGTTGGGGTAGACTGCCAAATCAGTCGGATGTTGCTTTGGCTCCGAGGATGCAAGGGGCCATGGGAGTGGCAGGGGTTGGGCAGGAGAAGAGGGGCTAAGGTGTAACGGGCTGACCCTGTAACTCAGGAGACGGCAGGTGAGTGCAGACGAGGGGCTTTGAGCCCATGCAGACGGAGGTCAGGTGTACTCCCAGAGCCCGGTGGGCTGTCCCCAAGACCTCGGGAAGGGGGAGGTGGGCTCCCGACACCCCGTTTGCATTGCAATGCATTGCAATGCACCTCCTGCTTTCTGGTTTACCGGAGGTAGCTCCCCTGGCAGCCAGGGTCTCACTCAACACGCACAGAGAGTATTTGCATTTCCACCCTAATACTGAATTTGCCTAACGCGATTCAATCTTATTCTCCCGGCGGAACCATTAATATTTTAATCTAATCAGAATTTCTTGAACTTGTTTGCCAACCCAAGCGCCCTCGTTACCTGCCAGCTTCTATCAGCTTGTCATGTGAGAGGAGCCTGTCACCTGCATATAATCTGCTTTAAATGATTTTGTTGGGTGATGGTCTATAAATCATTTTGGAATGGCCCTGACATGTGAAGGTTTAGGTAAGTAAACACATCACGCTTGTTTTACTTTAATCAGCAATGAACTTTGCTTGATCAACTTCCTATTGATATCCACGCTCCAAAAGGTCAAAAACCTTCTCCTTTACATAAAAACAGTATAAATGGACATTAAGTACAGGCAACCCTAATTAAGATAAGTCTGGACGTTAGACTGCGAGCATGAATTTAGGACTGGCTCTGCATTGTGCAGTTTGAAACGATTCACTCATTCCAAAAGGTTTACTTTTCCATCTCCAATCAAAACAGAAATTAAGTGACTATCGAGAAGCTCAGAGCCCCCGCAGATTCCAAGTCGCATTTCTGGAAGGCCAAAGATAAACATGGATGTGGAAGTTGCCACAAGAATCTTGCACCACGTGAAGGGGTTGTGCAAACTCATTAGGATGCTTTGAGGAGCATGTGCAAACACACACATGCACACACATCACACTGCTAAGAAGACGCAGTCAGAATTCAGGACCCTTCTCTTGTGTTTGTGAATTTGCCGCTGATGTAATCAGCCATTACCAGTGGGAAATTTGCAGCCACGAGCTAATGGTGTCACCAGCCCAGGATTTTCTCCCACATTTTAATTTAAAGTGTGGTGCTTCTGTACAGGATGTTCCTGTAGACCCCCAGCTCTGCAAAGAGTTGAGGATTTTTCCTGAGGTGAAGCATCCTCTACAAAAAGGCAAAATGCCAAGAAATACTTGAAAATTCTAAAGAAATGCAGGGTTCTGAGGTGCTGTAATTCATTCTGATTTAGTTCTGGAAGGCTTGTGGAAAGGTGTGGAAAGAGTGGGCACAGGAAGAGGAGGGGAATTAGCACAATGCGTATTTTTATATACACTGGATATACCCAAAATGGAATCAAAATAACCATGCTGTGTGCTGACGGTTCCCCCAAAGGGGCTGAGCAGTTGGTCAGTGGTCTGTGGCCACATCTGTCTAAAACTTAATCCTAATTTGACGTCAATGTGATTTTCACATGTTCAAAAATGGAACAAGGCACCGTTATTGGAGAAAATGTCAAGCATAGGATCAAAAGTGAGTTAAAAATATCTGGTGACATGGGTAGCTCCTGTGGTAGGGGACCATGTAAAAATGGCCACAAACATACATTTTAACTCTCATTTAACTTATCAAAAATTAAGATGAGTAGAGCAACGAGGCCACATCAGAACCTGTAGCTCTGCTATGTGGATGCCAAAGTTTGGCGATTCTGGCTGTACCTGTTGGCTGGGACATTTCCTGTTTAACTTGATACAGTTTCCACTGATGTGAACTGGGCTGGAGTAAATTAAATTTAAACTACAGAAAAATGAAAGCATTATAGTTTTTAAGTGTTTTGTAAAATTAGGCTGGGGATGGGCACCCCTTTGGTTAAGGAAAAGGTCGTTTGAATTTTTCAAACTGAATCTCTTCAAGACAACCCACACCAGCTTTGGCATCTGTGAGTAAAGTTTTCTTTTGCTATCATTTCCTTTCATTTCTGAATACCGAGATACAAAGTAACTGGGGGAAGAGATCCAGGAGAGCTAATGATTAAATGTGTTTGACAAGGGAGGGGACTGGGAAGCATAAATGGAGGAAAAAGGAGTTTAACCAAAATATACATGAGTTTTCTGAACCCAGAGGTTTGATGTCAGATTTTCTGAAGTTTAAATTGGATCTGTAACCATAAATTATAACTGCAGTGGGTAAATTGGCTTGAGTAAAGTCACTCTTAAGAAATGACTTTGCACTTAGCAAAACAGGCAAGATTTTCACTGAAAACCTTTCAAGAATCACCTGTAGCTTGTTTTAATCTCACTGTCGTGAGCTCAAACCATTTAGTCAAAACAACGTCTTGGAAATTAGTGACAGCTCTGTGCTAGCCGTCAAATTATTTTGGAAGGAATAACAAAAAGTTACTATATTTTATCAAAGAATATTAAATCCATTTTTGAATTTTAAATACAGTGTTTAAAGTAAACGCTCTCAGGCATCTTATGATATTTTAAATACCTCATTGCTATATCCTCTAGGACGTCTTGAAATGGATCTTGTACAGAAGCTCTCAATCCCTTTTCCTCGATTCATAAATGAAAATGTTGGAATAGATCCTTGAAGTTCACATCCGCCTTTTAAAAACAATGGTCCAAATTTTTCAAATTAAAAAAATGCAATATGAATTTTATTGATTTGAAAAAGCAGAGCAGTTTTTCCTTCTCTGGGCTTGCTTTCAGAATCACATCTTTAATATGTAATCTATCTTGCTTTACTGCGTTTTGAAGCCTTCTTGTGGCTTTTACGAAGAGCCCTCTAAATGTGTGTAGGCAGCCCCACCCTGGCTGGACAGAGCCTCCAAGAAGTCCCACAAGGCGGGGGACAGCCAGGGCCCCTGCCACCCCGGAGGCTCAGCTCTGGCCCAGGTGTGAGGCTCCAGCCGGATTTTCCACTGGACAATGAATGGACATTTTGCATGAACCCCTGGCAGCACTGGAGAATCCAGGTGTGTTGCATGTTCATCTGCATTCTAAACCACCCCCCAAAAAAACCCATGATGTGGAGGATAAAATCAATTAATTTGGCAATGGAGATGGAGAAGAATCTTGCTGTACAGAGTAAGGGACAGCCCAGGCTGTTTGCTCACAGCACTGGATTTTATTTCATTTTTTTTTCCCAGTGCCCTAATGGCGTGAATTTCTTAGATAAAACCCGAAACTGTAATCACTGATTATTCATAAAATAATTATTCAGTGTAAGGCTCAGGCTGCATTTATATTTGAAATATAATTTCGAAGAGAGGCTGCGAGCGCATAATAATGAGTTGCATTTATAAGTTCATGCTCAAGAATGCAAAATCGTAACTTTAATGATGAAATGGTTGATTTCTACCCAGATAAGTGGGAAATAATTTAATTAGCCTTTTCTTTGTCAGCGTGTGGCTGGGAGGGCTGGATTGGGATGGAAGACATCGGCGCGTGGTGTGTTTAAGGCAACGTTTTAGCTTGCCAGGGTGCACATGGTTGCTCTGAGCCGTGTTGTAGAAATAAAAGAGGCATTAAGTATTTACTTGGAAATATGGAAAGAAGTAACGAGGTGAGGAGTCTCTCTGTCTTCCACGTACCTGGGATTTGGCAGCCACAGCTCAGGAAACAGTGGTGACTGCGTTTCTCCCTCTCACTGGTGTGGATTCCGTGTCTGGACGTCCCATCTTAGGGAGCAGGTCCTCTCGGCCAGCCCCAGCCCTCTGCTGCAGACACGGCACAGACAGAAACCAGCATCTCTAGAACCAGTTAGCCATGGCTCCTGAAATGCCCCCAACTCGTTCCCTTCCCAAGCCCCCATACCTGACAAATGAGAAAACAATTCTGAGGCTGTTTGGGTGGGTGGTATTTGGGGGAACCCACAGTTCGTCTGCCGGTTATTCCCCTGTTTGTTCCCACCGAGACGAAAAAAAAAAAAAAAAAAAAGAAATTTTACATTGATTTGTAGAAAAACAAAAAGAAAGTAAAGTAAATGTCTTTTTTCTTCCAAAATGGACCCCTAGGAAATACTGGTATTTCTTGCTTTTTCCCTCCCATAACAAATGTGGGGCAAGTTATCGATTGAATTTTCCACTGTTCTGCTGCTGCCTGAAGCTCTCTAAAGCTGTAAGGCACGGGGTTCTCATCGGGGATCAAGGATTCAGGGCAGTTTATCGGGTGTCAGACGCTAAGCTGGCTCTGTCCTCCACCATCGTTTCGTGCTTCCTCATTACACAGAGGACAAGAACTTTCCTGCCCCCTTCCAGCTCGCCCTTCCTCAGAAATGCTGGATGATGATTCCAGTGCAGCAGACGGAGGAGTGTCTCCACCAGCACAGCTCTCGAGGGAGGGCTTTCTGCACAGTTTTGCACAAAATGTAAGAACACCTACCCACACGGAACCTTCCTTTGGGAGAGGCCTGGCACTCCCAAGTGTGGCCAGGTGAAGTCCAGGAATTTCAGGCAAACAAGGAAAGCATTTTTAGTATAAGTACGTCCAAGGGTGCCCAGTTATCTTCAAATTTCAGAAACATAATTTTTTAGCATAAGTATGCCCCAAAGAGTGCTTGGGATATACTTATACTGAAAAGAAAAAGCATGTCTCTGAAATTCAAACTTAACTGAGCATCCTATACTTTTGCCGGTGAAGCGGCTGTCTCTTTCGGTTTCAGTGGGCCTTCTGTTATGTTTCTGTTACGTTTCTGTTGCGCTAGCTACATTTTCCCCAAGTGCCTAGCTTTGATTTTGTAATTTGAGGTCCTTTCTTAAGTGGGCCTCCAGCCCCCACAAGCCTCAGCCCCAGTGTCAAAGGGGTTTGTCTAGAGCATGCAAAGTAGTGTGCCTATAAAATGAAGGAATTCCTTATCCAGGGAGCTCCTCTCGTAACAAGTGGCCGAGGCATGAGAGAATAGTCTGGAACACTGCTCTTTTTTTTTTTTTTTCATTTTTTTTTCATTTTTTTAAATTGTAGAATATAACATGCCTACATAAAAGTGATGATTTTCAAAGTGTGATATAACAGGTAGTCAGAGAGCAAATATCAAAGAATGTTATGGGTTATAGTCCTGAAGTTTCAGTTATTTCCTTATTGTAAAGTATAACATATATACAGAAAGGTGATAACTTACAATGGACAATTTAATGAGTAACTATAGAACAAATTTCAAAGAATGTTATGGTGATACTTTAACGATAAAGAAATAACTGAAACTATGGTACTGTTACTCAAAACAACTTAGGAAATTTCCTATATAACTACTTGTTAAATCATACTTTGAAAAATATTATCTCTTTGTATATATGTTATATTTCACAATAAGAAAATAGCTGAAACTATGGAACTGTAACCCATAATATTCTTTGAAATTTGCTTTCTAATTACTTTTTTAAATTACACTTGGAAAATTATCACTTCTATGTATATATGCTATATTCTACAATTAAAAAAATGATGGGAAAAAAGAATGTTAAGGGTACAGTTCCACAGTTTCAACTATTTCCTTATTGTGAAATATAACATATATACAGAAAGGTGATAACTTTCAAATTACAATTTACAAGTAGCTATGAGCAAATTTCAAAGAATGCTATGGGTTACAGTTGCACCATTTCATTTCTTTCCTTCTAGCTATTCTAATACCCTAGCAACTAAGAAAAACTTATATAGAGATTCAGTATTCATAATCTTTGTTTAATTCCATCTTGTCTGTTGCTACCCCTTCCTCTAGCTTAATCACTTTCCCGATCTTCAGGGGTGTCTAGCCAGTGACCACCCTAACTTGTTCATATTAAAAAGGGGGGTCAACTTTATGAGCAAAGGGGACTCGACTGCTTGATCGGAACACTGCTCTTAATAAACCCAGCTGGAAACCAACTCAGAGGAAGCAATGGCTTCTGCGTTCAAGACATTAACTCGTTAGCCTGCGGATCTGCTGCAGGAGGGGTGAAAACCTAAACATAAAGGGGGTGGGCACGGGGTCAGAAGCAGGCAGAGTTGGACCACTGTCAGGAAATTCCCCAAACCGGCAGGAGCCATGGACACTGCAATCTTTGTGTCTCCTAGACTTTGCTTCAATAATTCCTATTCTCTAATTTTCTCCTTTTTCTTTCTTTTTAACCCAGCCCCACTTTGTGTTCTGCAGGAGTCCTAATGATATTCCATCACTTTTATCCTGTTTTTCTGCAGTTTATATTGAAGAAAAAGAGAATTTACAAAACACTCAAAGAGCCATTTTGAAACCCCTGGCCATCAAGTAGGAACAGTGTAAACTGCCAGAGGTTGCAACGATGTTCAGCAATGAATATCTGCATAATCAAAAGGTGGATGCACCAAGGAATAACTGTAAGCAATCCCCCCAAAATGCAGGCTAATCCCTTGCCAAGGAGAGTCCCTGCAAAAGAGTTCCATCCCATGTACATTGTAAGATGTGAGGCTGCTCATATTTGCCTGGAGTGAGCACATCCAAGCCTTCATTTGTCACAGAAACCGCTCTGCTAACGAGAACAAGACAAGCCTACAGCCGTCTCTGCTTAAACACAGAAGGGAGGCTTTGGAGTCAGATGGGAGTCAGATGGCAGACAGTGGCGTTAAGGAAAAAAAGATGCCCCCGGGGCCCAGGCCGGCAGGCTGGGCAGTGACAGCCAGGCTTTTCCCGCTAAGATGCTCCAACGACGAGAGGCAACAATTTACACCCCAAAGGAGCGCTTTCTCACAAGATCATTTTTGTGCCACTTTGAAAGTAGATGTGCAGTTTGAACACGGTGTATACTTTAAGTCACCCTTCCCTGAGGCTTTGTGTCTGGGGAAAAACACTGTATCTATTGTTGTACTTTGTAGAGACGATATTTCCAGTCTCTGAAGAAGGTCCTTCTGCTGGACACTTTTTTTCACAGGCGAGCTACGTGAGTTGAGCTGGAAACTTTTAAACTCTTCTCCAAAAAAGTCCACTCTGGAGAATAGCTTACAGACTGAGAATAAAAAATGCATGCTAATACATGTGTGTCTTCAAAGTCGCTTCTGGGGCAAGTTTTAGATAAGAGACTATTCTTTCAGACCAGGTCCCCTCCTTCCTCGGCGACTAAAACGAAATTCTCTCTCATCAGGCAAATTCCTCTCGGTCTGTCCTCTGTAGATGACAAATACCAAATTCCCACTGGGGTGAATGATTTCAATTTGCAGCTAGAGCTGGAAGCAGGAGGAACACCTTCTTTGTATTTCCAACAAGGTACAGCTAAAAATAGCCATTCCTTATAGTTTGTGATATTTGTTGCCAGATATTTCGCTGATTTTTAGGACACAGTCAACCTCTTGAGGTGACACAAATCCTCGGTGATTAGTTGCCAAATTGTGATTCTGGTTTCATTGTCGGTAGCTTTTTCCTTCTCCTTTGGTGGAAGAAGCAACGTTCCTTGATGACCAGATTCGTTTCTTTAAGTTACAGCGGACAATGGAGACTTTACCCCAGTTTGCGCCGAGCAAATGTGTGTATTGAGTTGAAAATGTCGGTAGTAAATCTACGTTTTATATTTTTCACCTTAATGATTATTTTTAGAGGCTGTGAAGTGAATGAATAGGCACGGCGAGGATGGAAACCCTGGTTTCAGCTTCTAAAGTTTGCCGTTAATATGTGTGGCCCGAAACCAAAGGAAATAGAGCAATAAATCCAAAAATGTGTGCCATACAGGGTACATACTTTTGCATTGCAATTTGGACCTGATGAGATGTTAATGCTGCCTGCTATGTGGCATTATCAGAGTACAAGGGTGAAGTCAGACCCTGTCCACAAATGAAAGTATCAAGAAAGAAGAAAAAGTCTGCATGAAAACGGAAGCTGTGTCATTATCAGAAGGCTGTGGGACAGGGTGGGGACTCTTCCCCGGAATGTCCAAGGGAGAGGAAAACCTGCAAGCCGGCATGTCTCAAATACACAGATTAAGCTAGGACTGTGCCCCGCTCCTTAACCCTCATCATGAAAGATACATTAAGCAAATACTCTGCGAGGCTACTTGGTTCTGCCTGATAAATGGGTGCCCAGGGTCTCCATCACCAGCCTGCTAAATTCCTTGTCCGCATTTCAGGAAAGGCAGCTAAGTCTTCCTGGGGACTCAGAGGCAATCACGGAGACGGATGGTCCATTCCGGAAAGGAGGCGCTCTGTACTCTTCTCTAATGCAACGACGGTGCACGTCCTCCATCCCCCACACCCCTCAAAGCTGGGATGATATTGCACGAGGAGCATGTCTGGGAGAGAAAATTGTTTTCAGCAGGCTCGGGCACCATTTGAATAATAAAGAGGGAGTCAGTGGTAGGTGGATTTGCAGCAATTTTCCTCTTGGAGCTTGCAAAGGGGAATGGGTCTGTCTGAGAAGAGGGAAGGCTAAGCCTTTGGGATGGAGGGGGCCTTGGGAGCTGGGAAGTTGCACACACAAATGCACACACATGCACACACACACACTAATGCAGACACACACACACTCACATACACACAAATGTGCATACATTCTTCCAAGCAACTCCATTTTCCTCTCCACGTTGTTTCCTCCCCACGTTGGTTTCCTCCTCTTCTTTTAGAGCTGAAAAATGAGAATGAGCTACATGGCTAGTTGCACAGATAATTCCTTTAGACCAAATTTTCCAAGGGGAAAAAAATGACTATCGCTAAGTTAATGAGTGAGCAGTGCCTTGGAACACCTTTCATCGGGGGGCATTTTGTTTCTTTCATTTTTTGGTTCCCACCTTCCCAGGGGATAGCCCCTTGAATACTGTTTTTTTTTTTTTTTTTTTTTAAATTCAGTTTTATTGAAATATATTCACATACCATACAATCATCCATGGTGGTGTACAATCAGCTGTTTACAGTACGATCATATAGTTATGCATTCATCACCACAATCTGTTTCTGAACATTTTCCTTATGCCAGAAAGAATCAGAATAAGAATAAAAAATAAAAGTAAAAAAAGAACACCCAAACCATTCCCCCATCCCACCCTGTTTGTCATTTAGTTTTTATCCCCATTTTTCTTTTTTTTTTTTTAATCTTCATTTTATTGAGATATATTCACATACCACGCAGTCATACAAAACAAATCGTACTTTCGATTGTTTACAGTACCATTACATAGTGGTACATTCATCACCCAAATCAATCCCTGGCACCTTCATTAGCACACACACAAAAATAACAAGAATAATAATTAGAGTGAAAAAGAGCAATTGAAGTAAAAAAGAACACTGGGTACCTTTGTCTGTTTGTTTCCTTCCCCTATTTTTCTACTCATCCATCCATAAACTAGACAAAGTGGAGTGTGGTCCTTATGGCTTTCCCACTCCCATTGTCACCCCTCATAAGCTACATTTTTATACAACTGTCTTCAAGATTCATGGGTTCTGGGTTGTAGTTTGATAGTTTCAGGTATCCACCACCAGCTACCCCAATTCTTTAGAACCTAAAAAGGGTTGTCTAAAGTGTGCATAAGAGTGCCCACCAGAGTGACCTCTCGGCTCCTTTTGGAATCTCTCTGCCACTGAAGCTTATTTCATTTCCTTTCACATCCCCCTTTTGGTCAAGAAGATGTTCTCCGTCCCACGATGCCAGGTCTACATTCCTCCCCGGGAGTCGTATTCCACGTTGCCAGGGAGATTCACTCCCCTGGGTGTCTGATCCCACGTAGTGGGGAGGGCAGTGATTTCACCTTTCAAGTTGGCTTGGCTAGAGAGACAGGGCCACATCTGAGCAACAAAGAGGCATTCGGGAAGAGGCTCTTAGGCACAACCATAGGGAGGCCTAGCCTCTCCTTTGCAGCAACCGTCTTCCCAAGGGTAAAACCTATGGTAGAGGGCTCAACCCATCAAACCACCAGTCCCCTATGTCTGTGGTCATGTTAGCAACCATGGAGGTGGGGTAGGCGAATACCCCTGCATTCTCCACAGGCTCCTCAAGGGGGCACTACATCTTTTATTTTCCTTGTTTTTCTTTTTTCTTTTTTTTTTTAACTTTCCCTTCTTTTTTAAATCAACTGTATGAAAAAAAAAGTTAAAAAGAAAACAAACATACAATAAAAGAACATTTCAAAGAGACCATAATGAGGGAGTAAGAAAAAGACAACTAACCTAAGATAACTGCTTAACTTCCAACATGTTCCTACTTTACCCCAAGAAAGTTACCTAATATAGCAACATTTCTGTGAACTTGCTCCTACTATATCCATCAGAAATTAACAGACCATAGTCATTCCTGGGCATCCCCAGAACGTTAAATAGCTTATCTGTTCTTCTTGGATTATTGTTCCCCCTTCCTTAATTGCTCTCTATTGCTGGTTCCCCTACATTCTACATTATAAACCATTTGTTTTACATTTTTCAAAGTTCACATTAGTGGTAGCATATAATATTTCTCTTTTTGTGCCTGGCTTATTTCGCTCAGCATTATGTCTTCAAGGTTCATCCATGTTGTCATATGTTTCACGAGATCGTTCCTTCTTACTGCCACGTAGTATTCCATCGTGTGTATATACCACATTTTATTTACCCACTCATCTGTTGAAGGACATTTGGGTTGTTTCCATCTCTTGGCAATTGTGAATAATGCTGCTATGAACATTGGCGTGCAGATATCTGTTCATGTCACTGCTTTCCGATCTTCCGGGTTTATACCGAGAAGTACAATCGCTGGATCGAATGGTAACTCTATATCTAGTTTTCTAAGGAACTGCCAGACTGACTTCCAGAGTGGCTGAACCATTATACAGTCCCACCAACAATGAATAAGAGATCCAATTTCTCCACATCCCCTCCAGCATTTGTAGTTTCCTGTTTGTTTAATGGCAGCCATTCTAACCGGTGTTAGATGGTATCTCATTGTGGTCTTAATTTGCATCTCTCTAATAGCTAGTGAAGCTGAACATTTTTTCATGTGTTTCCTGGCCATTTGTATTCCCTCTTCAGAGAACTGTCTTTTCATATCTTTTGCCCATTTTATAATTGGGCCGACTGTACTATTGTCATTGAGTTGTAGGATTTCTTTATATATGCAAGATATCAGTCTTTTGTCAGATACATGGTTTCCAAAAATTTTTTCCCATTGAGTTGGCTGCCTCTTTACCTTTTTGAGAAATTCCTTTGAGGTGCAGAAACTTCTAAGCTTGAGGAGTTCCCATTTATCTATTTTCTCTTTTGTTGCTTGTGCTTTGGGTGTAAAGTCTAGGAAGTGGCCGCCTAATACAAGGTCTTGAAGATGTTTTCCTACATTATCTTCTAGGAGTTTTACGGTACTTTCTTTTATATTGAGATCTTTGGTCCATTTTGAGTTAATTTTTGTGTAGGGTGTGAGGTAGGGGTCCTCTTTCATTCTTTTGGATATGGATATCCAACTCTCCCAGCCCCATTTGTTGAAAAGACCATTATGACTCAGTTCAGTGACTTTGGGGGCCTTATCAAAGATCAGTCGGCCATAGATCTGAGGGTCTGTCTCTGAATTCTCAATTCGATTCCATTGATCTATATGTCTATCTTTGAGCCAGTACCATGCTGTTTTGGCAACTGTGGCTTTATAATAAGCTTCAAAGTCAGGGAGTGTAAGTCCTCCCACTTCGTTTTTCTTTTTTAGGGTGTCTTTAGCAATTCGAGGCATCTTCCCTTTCCAGATAAATTTGATAACTAGCTTTTCCAAGTCTGCAAAGTAGGTTGTTGGAATTTTGATTGGGATTGCATTGAATCTGTAGATGAGTTTGGGTAGAATTGACAGCTTAATGACATTTAGCCTTCCTATCCATGAACATGGAATATTTTTCCATCTTTTAAGGTCCCCTTCTATTTCTTTTAGTAGAGTTATGTAGTTTTCTTTGTATAGGTCTTTTACATCTTTGGTTAAGTTTATTCCTAGGTACTTGATTTTTTTAGTTGCTATTGAAAATGGTATCTTTTTCTTGAGTGTCTCTTCAGTTTGTTCATTTCTAGCATATAGAAACATTACTGACTTATGTGCATTAACCTTGTATCCCGCTACTTTGCTAAATTTGTTTATTAGCTCTAGTAGCTGTATCGTCGATTTCTCAGGGTTTTCTAGATATAAGATCATATCATCTGCAAACAATGACAGTTTTACTTCTTCTTTTCCAATTTGGATGCCTTTTATTTCTTTGTCTTGCCGGATTGCCCTGGCTAGCACTTCCAGCACAATGTTGAATAACAGTGGTGACAGCGGGCATCCTTGTCTTGTTCCTGATCTTAGAGGGAAGGCTTTCAGTCTCTCACCATTGAGTACTATGCTGGCTGTGGGTTTTTCATATATGCTCTTTATCATGTTGAGGAAGTTTCCTTCAATTCCTACCTTTTGAAGTGTTTTTATCAAAAAGGGATGTTGGATTTTGTCAAATGCTTTTTCAGCATCTATTGAGATGATCAATTGATTTTTCCCTTTCGAGTTTTTAATGTGTTGTAATACATTGATTGTTTTTCTTATGTTGAACCATCCTTGCATGCCTGGAATGAACCCCACTTGGTCATGGTGTATGATTTTTTTAATGTGTCTTTGGATTCGATTTGCAAGTATTTTGTTGAGGATTTTTGCATCTATATTCATTAGGGAGATTGGCCGGTAGTTTTCCTTTTTTGTAGCATCTTTGCCTGGTTTTGGTATTAGATTGATGTTAGCTTCATAGAATGAGTTAGGTAGTGTTCCATTTTCTTCAATGTTTTGAAAGAGTTTGAGTAAGATTGGTGTCAGTTCTTTCTGGAAAGTTTGGTAGAATTCCCCTGTGAAGCCATCTGGCCCTGGGCATTTATTTGTGGGAAGATTTTTGATGACTGATTGGATCTCTTTGCTTGTGATGGGTTGGTTGAGGTCTTCTATTTCTTCTCTGGTCAGTCTAGGTTGTTCATATGTTTCCAGGAAATTGTCCATTTCCTCTACATTATCCAGTTTGTTGCCATACAGTTGTTCATAGTATCCTCTTATAATTTTTTTAATTTCTTCAGGATCTGCAGTTATGTCACCTTTTTCATTCATTATTTTGTTTATATGGTTCTTCTCTCTTTTTGATTTTGTCAGTCTAGCTAGGGGCTTGTCAATCTTGTTGATCTTCTCAAAGAACCAACTTTTGGTGATATTTATCCTCTCTATTGTTTTTTTGTTCTCTATGTCATTTATTTCTGCTTTAATCCTTGTTGTTTCTTTTCTTCTACTTGGTTTAGGATTGGTTTGCTGTTCATTTTCTAGCTTCTTCAGTTGATCCATTAGTTCTTTGATTTTGGCTCTTTCTTCCTTTTTAATATATGCATTTAGTGCTATAAATTTCCCCCTTAGCACTGCTTTTGCTGCATCCCATAGGTTTTGGTATGTTGTGTTCTCATTTTCATTCGTCTCTATATATTTAGCAATTTCTCTTGCTATTTCTTCTTTAACCCACTGATTGTTTAGGAGTGTGTTGTTTAACCTCCAGGTATTTGTGAATTTTCTAAGTCTCTGATGGTTATTGACTTCTAATTGTATTCCATTGTGGTCAGAGAATGTGCTTTGAATAATTTCAATCTTTTTAAATTTATTGAGGCTTGTTTTATGTCCCAGCATACGATCTATTCTGGAGAAAGTTCCATGAGCACTAGAAAAGTATGTGTATCCTGGTGATTTGGGATGTAATGTCCTGTATATGTCTGTTAAATCTAATTCATTTATCAGATTGTTTAGGTTTTCAATTTCCTTATTGGTCTTCTGTCTGGTTGATCTATCTATAGGAGAGAGTGATGTGTTGAAGTCTCCCACAATTATTGTGGAAACATCAATTGCTTCCTTTAGTTTTGCCAGTGTTTCTCTCATGTATTTTGTGGCACCTTGATTGGGTGCATAGACATTTACGATTGTTATTTCTTCTTGCTGAATTGCCCCTTTTATTAGTATGTAGTGGCCTTCTTTGTCTCTCAAAACATCCCTGCATTTGAAGTCTATTTTATCTGAGATTAATATTGCTACACCTGCTTTCTTTTGGCTGTAGCTTGCATGAAATATTTTTTTCCATCCTTTCACTTTCAGTTTCTTTGTGTCCCTGTGTCTAAGATGAGTCTCTTGTATGCAACATATTGATGGTTCATTTTTTTTTTGATCCATTCTGCGAATCTATATCTTTTAATTGGGGAGTTTAATCCATTTACATTCAACGTTATAACCGTGAAGGCATTTCTTGAATCAGCCATCTTATCCTTTGGTTTATGTTTGTCATATTTTTCCCCTCTGTCTATTAATATCCTTTATTGTACCCATACCAAATCTCTTTAGTACTGAACCTTTCTCCAAGTCTCTCTGTCCTTTCTTTGTTTCTCTGTCTGTAGGGCTCCCTTTAGTATCTCCAGTAGGGCAGGTCTCTTGTTAGCAAATTCTCTCAGCATTTGTTTGCCTGTGAAAAATTTAAGCTCTCCCTCAAATTTGAAGGAGAGCTTTGCTGGATAAAGTATTCTTGGCTGGAAATTTTTCTCACTCAGAATTTTAAATATATCGTGCCACTGCCTTCTCGCCTCCATGGTGGCTGCTGAGTAGTCACTACTTAGTCTTATGCTGTTTCCTTTGTATGTGGTGAATTGCTTTTCTCTTGCTGCTTTCAGAACTTGCTCCTTCTCTTCTGTGTTTGACAGTGTGATCAGTATATGTCTCGGAGTGGGTTTATTTGGATTTATTCTATTTGGGGTTCGCTGAGCATTTATGATTTGTGTATTTATGTTGTTTAGAAGATTTGGGAAGTTTTCCCCAACAATTTCTTTGAATACTCTTCCTAGACCTTTACCCTTTTCTTCCCCTTCTGGGACACCAATGAGTCTTATATTCGGACGTTTCATATTATCTATCATATCCCTGAGGTCCATTTCGATTTTTTCAATTTTTTTCCCCATTCTTTCTTTTATGCTTTCATTTTCCATTCTGTCATCTTCCAGGTCACTGATTCGTTGTTCAACTTCCTCTAGTCTTGTACTATGAGTGTCCGGAATCTTTTTAATTTGGTCAACAGTTTCTTTAATTTCCATAAGATCATCCATTTTTTTATTTAGTCTTGCAACGTCTTCTTTATGCTCTTCTAGGGTCTTCTTGATTTCCTTTGTCTCCTGTACTATGGTCTCATTGTTCATCTTTAGTTCTTTGAGTAGCTGCTCTAGGTGCTGTGTCTCTTCTGGTCTTTTGATTTGGGTGCTTGGGCTTGGGTTATCCATATCATCTGGTTTTTTCATATGCTTTATAATTTTCTGTTGTTTTTGGCCTCGTGACATTTGCTGAACTTGATAGGGTTCTTTTAGGATTTGTAGACCAATTGAAGTCCTTATCTCTAATTTATCAGATCTACAGCTTCGTGGAGTACCCTTTCTCTAACTAACCAGCAGGTGGCGTCCACGAGCCACCTGTTCTCCACAAGCCAGTTCTCCCCTGCTTAGCCTTTTTGGTGAGTGGGTGAGTGAGTCTTGTGGGGTCCAATTGGTGTACCAAGCTTGCGTGTGTATTTGTTGTTGCCTGCCCTGTATATGGGGCGTGTTTCTGGGCAGTCAGGGAGGGGGTGGTGGCTCTAACAATCAAATCTCCCTGGTGATCCTATAGTTTTAAGGCTGCTGCAATAGTCTAATCCTTCAGTTCAGTCCTGCCACAGTTTGTCTCTGCCACTGACCCACAAGTCCTTGGTATTGGCGTATGTCTCCTGAGACTTGCAAGTGGGCCCCTCTTCCAGGCCATGCACCCCCTGGTCCTCTGTTGAGGGATGACTGTGCTATGTCACAGGTGAGTGCCGTCCCCCCAGAGCAGTTCTGGGCTGCTGGGCTGTGTAGGGAGGCTCCCAGTCTGCTGAAATGATGGCTGATTGGGGCTTTGTTAATTCACACTGCTCTACCTTCCCAACTCTGGGACATTCAGCTGAGGTTGCAGGGAAGGCTAATGTCCACGCCCAGTTTTGTGGTGTGTGCCTGTTATTTGAAGCACTTCCGTCACACTGGGTTGTCTGGGGCAGTTCTGGGCTATGGGGCTGGCGATGGGCAGGAGTGTTTCCTGTCCATCAGGATGATGGCTGTGAGCGGACACCCCCCTTTTCTTGGGAAGTTGTGGTGTTTAGTGAATTTTCTCAGCCACTGGATTATTGCGTTTTGTCTCAGAGCTCTCCTAGTTCTGCTCTTGACTTGACCTGCCCAAATTGCAGGTCTTTGAAGCTTTCTGTATTGGGCTTCTTAGAGTAATTGTTTTAGAAAAAGAAAAAAGGATTAAAAAAAAAAAAAAAAAAAGGGGCCCTCCTCAGAGATCTAATGGGTTATTGAAATGCTAAGAGACAAAGCAACCAGGGCCATTAAGGAAAGGTCCACAGGGCAGAGAGATCAGCTTTTCTTTGGGATTTGCATATGCGCCTCAGGGCCTGAGCTCCAGCCTGAGCTCTGCCCTTCCCCCTTCTATGTTCACCAGAACTCCAAAAATCCTCCGCTTTTATTTTGGAGTTTTTCGTGTTGTTTTTTTCTATGCCTGTCTCCTCTCTGCTGGGCTGGCTGCTCTCAGATTCTCTGGTGTCTGGTCTCAGTCTATCTATGGTTGGAGTTTGGATCAGTAGAATGAGTTTCCGATAAGGGCTGCCACTGCAGTTCTCCCTTCTCCTTCCCGGAGCTGACAGCCCCTCCTCCCATGGGACTGAGCCTGGCAGGGAGGGGCGCGGGTCCCCTGGCTGCAAAAACTTACAGATTTCGCTGATCTCAGCAGTTCCACGTTTTCATGAGTGTTGTATGAAGTATGCCCAAAGTCAGATTGCTCTGTGGTATCCAGTCCACGCAGTTCCTGGCTTTCTACCTACTTTCCTGGAGGAGTAACTAAAACATACAGCTCACAAGTCTGCCATCTTGCCCCGCCTCTTGAATACTGTTTTTATTAATATTTTTCAACCTCTCTTCCCCCTGGAGGGGCATATTGTGCAAAGGAAAATTTTCTTCATGTCATAGTGGGATTTACAGCAAAGCATGGTTAGAAGACGTGGGTGGTAGCGTCTGAACAAACACCCCTGTCCCAGGTTGGTTTTCCTCCCCTACGATGGCGAGACTGAGGGGCTCAGTCCTGCAACTCCTCATTAGCATGGGTTTTATTGCCAACCATTAAAATACTGGATTGCACACTTCAGTGGCACCCCCAAGTCCTGGGCTTGAAAAGATGTAAATGCCAGGCTGTTCTGCAGACTTCCAAGCCCACATGGGAAATAAACTCAGAAAACCGGGAAGTCTGATGGACCTCCCTCGCTGCTGAGCCTTTTCTGGAGAGTACGCTTTCCTTGGAAAAGAGCCTCTTATTTGCGGGAGCTGTGGACAGCCTTGGCAAAATTAAGTTCATCTTTCCTCGGGCTCCCCTGTATGCTGTGCTGATGTCAAGGAGAAGAGAATGCACCAAATTGATGGAGATGTGTTTATCACCAGGAGGTTACTGGGTTGCAAACTTGCAAGGCTGCATGTGGGGAAGGCACTGGCTCGTTTTTCATGCAGGGACCATCACTCATTTCCAGAAGCCAGAGAGCTGCTGCTGTGACTTGGTTCCCCTTTCCTCTCTTGAGTTAAGAACTCCATCTCTAGGACAAACACGTGGGCAGGGGGTCAGTATAGTGGGTTATGCTGGGGCAATAGGACGAGTGCTATGTAAAAGTCGTTTGTGAGCTCAAGTAAAGGCAATTTGACTTTTTATGAGCCTGTAGCGATGCCCGCGGTTGAACATGTGAATTTCTGGAGATCGTTGTATTTTCTTTATTATATTTCCATTGTTACTAGGCGGAGATGCCGTTTCAGGTTTTGGCTCTCCCCACTCATAAATAAGATCCATTTGGTGTTTTTTTACATATGATTCTGTGTGTGTGTGTGTGTGTGTGTGTGTGTGTGTGTGTGTGTGTGTGTGAAATATGTATATTCTAATCCTTGTACAGATGTTTTCAGGGAATGAGTGCAGAGGGTTTGAGCATAAAGTCCCCAGTTTCCTGGGCATTTTGGGGGGTTGGAGTGGAAGCCCCCATGTCCAGGGTGGGGTCAGAGCTGGGTGCCTCTGTCTGACATTGTTGGGTGATGGGTTGACAGAGTCAATGTGGTGTGTTCTGGAATAAGAGAGGCAAGCCAGGGCGCTCAGATGTCCAAGCCTTCTGCCCCCTGAGATGAGGGCAGCTGTCCACCATTGGGATCTGCTCCAGCCTTGACCTGTGTCCAAGTTTTCACCAAGAGGGACCCAGATGCTGAATATCTAGTCCTATTGATGGGAAAACTCAACACTCAGGGAACAAGATTTGCTCTGCCTTGGACCCTCATCCCAGAGCAGTGGGAACAGATCCAGAATATCCACTAAGCTTTCAGGCCTGTGCCCGTTTGTATGTATTGTGTTCCCCAAATGCCATTATCTTTGATGTAATCTTGTGTGGGCTGATGCTATCAGTTTTGATTAGATCTCTTTGAGTGTTTCTTTGGAGATGCGCCCCACCCAGCTGTGGGTGATGACTCTGATTGGATATTTCCATGGAGGCGTGGCCCCACCCATTCAGGGTGGGCCTTGATCAGTGGAGCCATATAAATGAGCTGACGGGCAGAGGGAACTCAGTGCAGCTGTGAGTGATGTTTTGAAGAGGAGCTACAGCTAAGAGGGACACTTTGAAGAAAGTACAGGGGCTGCAGATGAGAGACAGTTTGAAGATGGCCATTGAAAGCAGACTCTCGCTCTGGAGAAGCTGAGAGAGGACAAATATCCCAAGTGCAACTAAGAGTGACATTTTTGAGGAACTGCAGCCTAGAGAGGAATGTCCTGGGTGAAAGCCATATTGAAACCAGAACTTTGGAGCAGATGCCAGCCACATGCCTTCCCAGATAACAGAGGTTTTCCGGACACCATTGGCCATCCTCCAGTGAAGGTACCCGATTGCGATGTGTTACCTTGGACACTTTATGGCCTTAAGACTGTAACTGTGTAACCAAATAACCCCCCTTTTATAAAAGCCAATCCATCTCTGGTGTTTTGCATTCTGGCAGCATTAGCAAACTAGAACAAGGCCACTTGTGGGGCAGGAAGGGTGATATTTGTCAGGTTTTGGACTTTGAAAGCCCAAAACATTTAGCTGATTTATGGTAAGAAACAGGGCAGCAATGTATGTTTTTATTAGATCAGATAGCAGTAATTTTTAATTTTTATTTGTATAGACTTTTTTTTTTTAGAGAAGTTTAGGTTTACAGAAAAATTGCACAGAATGTACCGAGAACTCCCACACACAAAACTTCCCTCATACTAACATCTTGCATTACTGCGGTACGTTTGTTACAATTTGTTACCACAGATGAACTGGTACTGATACAGTACAATTAACTGGAATCCTGAGTTTGCCCAGCATTGATACATTATTATTAACCGAAATCCAGAGTTTGCATTAGGGTCCCCTCTTTGTGGACAGTTCTGTAGGTCCTGAGAGATGCCTCCCGTTGTGTTACCACCGTTTCAGCATCATGCAATTGTTTCACTGCCCTAAAAATGTCCCGTCTTCACCTGTTCATTCCCCCCTGCCTCCCCCCAAAAACCCTGCCCCCCACTAATCTTTGTCTGTCTCTAGAGTTGTGCCTGTTCCGGAATGTCACATAGCTGGAGTCAAATGGCGTGCAGCATTTTCAGACTGGCTTCTTTCACTGAGCAGCATGCATTTACGTTCTTTCTTGTCTTTCTGTGGCTTCAGAGCTCATTTTGTTTCATCGCCGAATAATATTCCATTGCATGGAGGGACTATAATTTATTCATCCACTCGCCTGTGGAAGGACATCTTGGTGGCTTCCAATTTGCAGTAATTATGAATAAAGCTGTCGCAAACACTCGTGTGCAAGGGTTTGTGCAGACACAAGTTTTCAACCCCTTGGGTAAATTCCTGCGTCACATGGTAAGGCTTTGTTTAGCTTTGTGAGGAGCGGCTGGAGGATTTTCCAAAGGACTGCCCAGGTTTTCCCTCCCCCTAGCAGGGAAGGAAGTCCCTAGGGCTCACAGCAGTATTTTCCTGGAACAGTGGACAGATCCTTGGGACAGAGGTGGCACTGGGATTGGAACGCACAGGTGGGGGTGGCTGCAAGGCAGATGTTGGGACCCCAGGGCTGGTGGGCATGGGGGAGGACGTGCTCAAAGAAAGGATGGGGCTCGTCAAAAGGTCAAAGGAACCAGTGCAAAGAAGGTGCAAGGGCCAACGCTAGGACTGTTTGAGCAACAAAATAAATGGTGATCCATTAGATTTGACCCATAGGATAAACTAAAATTTACATCCTCATCTGATATACATAAACAATTGAATATGTAAATAAATGGAGAAGGACACATTCTTCCTTACATAACATTCCCAATTAATCAACATACGAAAAGGGAAATTTTTACATTTATTTTTTACTAGAGAACTTGCAGGTGTACATCAAAATCATGTAGAAAATGCCCAATTCCCATATACCCTCCCTCACACACACAGTTTTCTCTATTATTAACACTTTGTATTAGTGTGGTAACTTTGTTACAATTCATGAAACAATATTATTAAAAATTTACCATTAATTCTGTCCCATACTTTATATCAGAGATCATTGTTTGTGTTGTACAGTTCTATTGTTTTTCTTAAAATTTTTATTCTAGTAACATGAATACAACCTACAATTTCCATTTTTAACCATATTTAAGTGTATAATTTGGTGATATTAATTGAGCTCACAATGTTGTACTACCATCACCACCATCCATTATCAAAATGTTTTCATCATTCCAAACAGAAACTCTGTAAGCAATAACTCCCCATTCTGTACCCCTCCCAATCCCTGGTAACTTGTATTCTGACTGTGAGTTTTCTTATTCTAATTATTTCACAGCAGTGAGATGATACAGTATTTGTCTTTTTGTGTCTGGCTTATTTCACTCAACATGATGACCTCAAGGATAAAATTAAAATCTATGGGTCCCTACTGATATAAATAAACAATGGCTTATGTAAATGCATGGGGAGAAGAACCCATTCTTCCTTATAGAACGTTCCCAGTTAATCCATGGAATAACAGGAGGAAACTTTGAAATGACATTTTGAGCATGGGCTCCAACCCCAAATTATGGCATGAATGAAAGAGGGAGGGAGCCAAAAGCAAATGTGTCGCTATTTGAGGGGATATGAGACATGAAAGATGGAGAAGAATGTACATTTACAACCGGAATCTCATCACTTTAGGGGCCCATCCCAAAGGGCAGAGAGCTGGAAAGGAAAACCCACTTGAGAGACTTAACCAAAGGCTTGTTCTTCACCGGCTTGTCCTGCAAGACCTGGTGTCGTATCCAAAGTTTTGCCCCTGGGTGGAGGCTTTAAACTTTCAGAGGCTCTTTTTAAGCAGTGCTGCATGATTTCGGCACAATAACGTGGTGCGTTAAGCAAGCTGAGGTGGTGGCTGTGATCATCATCTAATAGCGAAGGAAACCAAGGTGACCATGAGTGCAAGAGTGGAGGGGTCTCCCTGCCAAGGGCTTGCACTTGTTTCCACAGTTACGCTGGGTGCCAAGCAAACATCCTTCCTAGCAGCTCGGCCGTCTATTGGGGACCGTGCATCTAACCCTCTGTGGCAGGTTGAACGACGGCCCCCTAAAAAGATATCTTCAAGTCAAAACCCCAGGCCTGCAAAGGTGAGTTCATGTGGAGATAAGGTCTTTGCAGGCAAAGTTGCATTAAGATGAGGTCCAGCTGGAAGCTGGAAGAGGCCGAGGGAACCTGGCTCTGCCCACACCTGGATTTCGGGTGTCTGGGCTCCAGAGCTGTAAAGAGAACAAAATTCTGCTGTTTTAAGCCTCCAGTGTGTGAGAGGCGGTTTCACAGCCCCGGGGAACTGAGACAACTTGGGATGTGGCATCCACTCCACCTGTGTGTTGATGGAGTGAAAAGTGGCTGAACCTGGCTGGGACTTTGAGGGGCTCAGGGCACCCCTTGCTGGAGAACACAGAATAGTGGGCCAGAGGTCTTCACTTCTTCATTCCCTTTCAGCAGTGCAGTTCTCTCACGTGGGACTGGATATTAGCCTGAGAAATTGAGTTTTCAACGAGGGCTGATACAAATCCCATATGTTGCTTTTCACCGTGAGTTTGAAACTGTAAAAATAAACCCAGTAACTGCCCCACAGAGGATTCTAATGCAGCTTCATTTTCTGTGCTTGCGTGTGTGTGTGTGTGTGTGTGTGTGTGTAAGTAAAATCCTGCAGAAGGCTTTACGCTCTGATGCTGAATTGCAAAGGGACCAGTGGTGGGAGCTCATTTAGAGTCCCTGGAAAACAGTCCCCAAACCCAATGCCTTCCCCTCGATCTTCTGAGTGATCCCATTTGCCTCCAGCAATGGGTTAAGTGTGCAATCGAGGACAGGACTGTGGTGGGGACGTCCTGTGATTCATGTGAGAGAAGAGGAAATAGCATGTGAATTTTAGTGCATGTGCACAGCCAAGAAAGGATCTGCAAGCTGCTTTTACCCTCCAAATGCAATGGGTAGTACAGCTGCTTTGCTTTTGTTGACGGCCTCGAGTGGCCTGTTACATCTCCTTCCACCCCTCGCGATGACTTACGATGCTAAATTTACAGGACTCCATTAAAAAGTTAGACTCTATTAATTTTTAATAATCCTAATAATTTTATTTTTACACTTAAATTTAATCATATGATTTTAATAATAATAGAGTCTTTTAAAATAGACTATTAAAATAACATCAAGTTTCATTTTTTTAAATAATATTTATAAATGAAGGCGCAAATGGAGAAAAGCAGGGGATTGGCTGACAGGTCTTAGAATTTGTCTACCTCCATGTTCCAAACTCCATCCACTGCTTCACTTTTCTCCTCCTTCAACCAGTGGTTCAGAGATTTCTACTTTTTGGACCAAACTTTTCAAACAGATGAAGGCAGCCAGGATTCCCCCAGACTCTTCAGTCTCGAGAAATATTAGTACCACCAGAAACACACTCTTTGTTAAAACTATTGTTCCAGTTTGCTAATGCTGCCAGAATGCAAAACACCAGAGATGGATTGACTTTTATAAAAGGGGGTTTATTTAGTTACACAGTTACAGTCTTAAGGCCATAAAGTGTCCAAGGTAACACATCAGCAATCGGGTACCTTCACTGGAGGATGGCCAATGGCGTCTGGAAAACCTCTGTTAGCTGGGAAGGTACATGGCTGGTGTCTGCTCCAAAGTTCTGGTTTCAAAATGGCTTTCTCCCCAGATGTTCCTCTCTAGGCTGCAGTTCCTCAAAAGTGTCACTCTTAGTTGCACTTGGGATATTTGTCCTCTCTCAGCTTCTCCAGAGCAAGAGTCTGCTTTCAATGTCCATCTTCAAACTGTCTCTCATCTGCAGCTCCTGTGCTTTCTTCAAAGTGTCCCTCTTGGCTGTAGCAAGCTTGCTCCTTCTGTCTGAGCTTATGTAGTGCTCCAGTAAACTAATCAAGGCTCATGCTGAATGGGCAGGGCCACACCTCCATGGAAATTATCCAGTGAAAGATCTCACCCACAGTTGAGGGATCACATCTCCACGGAAACATCCAATCAAAAGTCTCCAACCCAATCAACACCAATACATTTCCTGCCCACACAAGATTACATCAAAGATAATGGCATTTTGGGGGGCATAATACATCCAAACCAGCACAGCTGTTGATGATTTTTCATTGGTTTTGATTAGAAATAAAATTTGCTTTTGTGAATGTCAGCATAATGGGCTCAAGGACAGCAAAGGAATGTGTTGTTTGCTTGTGGTAAAATTAGAAATGAACAAAATGTGGTAGAAAGTAATGGACACTGTCTCGTGACCTCCGTTGGTGACAACGCGTGTGTTGCTTTCAGCCTTTGTTGCTGAACGTTGTGAGGTTTAAGGCAAAGAGAACAGCCCAGGAGGGAGGGTCCCCAACTCACACCCGACACGAGAAATGGACAAAAGAACCATGTTTGGGCAAGTTTTCCATTTAAGCAACCATATTCAGTGAAAATTACTGTTATTTGCAGTTTCTATATATGTAATGGATACACATTTTATTTTTGTTGCCTGCCTGATTACTCTTACAAAAAACTCCAGATCCATGCTGTCTGATGAGGTACCCACTAGCTACATGTGACTATCTCACTTTAAATAAACTAAAATATGTAATATTTAAAAGTCAATGTTCTATAGGAGAGAGAAGATGGCGGCATAGAGAGGATTGGAAGCTAAGTAGTCCCCCTGGAACAACTACAAAAAGCCAGGAACAACTAGTAAATAATCCAGAATAACTGCGGGGGGACAAATGAGACCATCCACTCATCATACACCAACCTGAAATGGGAGGAATGCCCGAGAACACAGCATAAAATCTGTAAGTAAAACCTGCGGATCCAAGTCGCGAGACCCCCTCCCCCATAGCCCGAGCTGCAAAGCCTCGTGGTGCCAGAGAGAAGCTCTCTCCCAGCAAGTGAATACAGCTCAGCTGAGCTCCAACTGGGGTTTTCAGTAGCGAGTGTGAACTGCTCACTACAGGTACGCATCCCCAAAAAACAGACAGAGGCTTTGGGTGACGACTGACCTCGGAGAGCCGGAGGGTTGCCTTGGACTGGGTCTGAAGGGGACTATCTGTTTCTTTTTGGGCTCAGTGGAGAAAGCCCCAGTCATTTTCAGTTTCCAGGGCTGTGACTTGGGGGAGGGTGGAGCCAGCACAAGCAGAGAGAGAGACCATTGAAATGCTAATGACCTCCACCTGGGGAGTCTGTCTTCTCTAGGAGGAAAGGAGTGGGGCCCTTTCCATTCAGAACCAGACCCCAGAGCCTGGGGGAACACGGCCATACCTCCTCACACTAGTCAAGAATTATAGGCTAGCAAGCATCTCCTGCTGGGCAGAAAAGCACAGTGACCCGAGGCATCACAGGGTGAAACAATTTTCTAAGACACACCTGCAGGGAAACCAGATACTGAATATTTCTTCCCTCTGGGACCTGAGCCTGTTCTGGTCTGGGAAAACCTGATTTGGATAACCAAGGAAACCATGCCTGGACAACAGAAAATTACAACCTACACTAAGAAAAACAAAGTTATGGCCCAGTCAAAGGAACAAACATACACTTCAACTGAGATACAGGAATTTAAACAACTAATGCTAAATCAATTCAAAAAGTTTAGAGAAGATATTGCAAAAGAGAGAGGCTGTAAAGGAAACACTGGGCATATATAAGGCAGAAATCAAAAGTTCAAAAAAACAACTAGTAGAATCTATGGAAATGAAAGGCACAACACAAGAAATGAAAGACACAATGGAAACATACAACAGCAGATCTCAAGAGGCAGAAGAAAACACTCAGGAACTGGAGAACAAAACACCTGAAAGCCTACACGCAAAGGAGCAGACGGAGAAAAGAATGAAAAAATATGAGCAACGTCTCCGGGAACTTAAGGATGAAACAAAGTACAATAATGTATGTATCACTGGTGTCCCAGAAGGAGAAGAGAAGGGAAAAGGGGAAGAAGCAATAATAGAGGAAATAAGTAATGAAAATTTCCCATCTCTTATGAAAGACATAAAATTACAGATCCAAGAAGCGCAGCGTACTCCAAACAGAAGAGATATGAATAGGCCTATGCCAAGACACTTAATAATCAGGTTATCAAATGTCAAAGACAAAGAGAGAATCCTGAAAGCAGCAAGAGAAAAGCGATTCATTACATACAAAGGAAGCTTAATAAGACTATGTGCGGATCTCTCAGCAGAAACCATGGAGGCAAGAAGGAAGTGGTGTGATATATTTAAGATACTGAAAGAGAAAAACCACCAACCAAGAATCCTATATCCAGCAAAGCTGTCCTTCAAATATGAGGGAGAGCTCAAAATATTTTCTGACAAACAGACAATGAGAGACTTTGTGAACAAGACACCCGCCCTACAGGAAATACCAAAGGGAGCACTACAGAGTGATAGGAGAAGACAGGAGTGCGTGGTTTGGAACACAATTTTGGGAGATGGTAGCACAACAATGTAAGTACACTGAACAAAGGTAACTATGAATACGGTTGAGAGAGGAAGGTGGGGAGCATGTGAGACACCACAAGAAAGGAGGAAAGATAAAGACTGGGACTGGGTAACTTGGTGAAATCTAGAGTATTCAACAATTGTGATAAAATGTACAAATATGTTCTTTTACGAGGGAGAACAAGAAAATGTCAACCTTGCAAGGTGTTAAAAATGGGGAGGCATTGGGAGGGGTGCAATCAACATAAACTAGAGACTGTAACTAATAGAATCATTGTATTATGCTTCCTTTAATGTAACAAAGGTGATATACCAAGGTAAATGCAGATAAGAGGGGGGGATAGGGGAGGCATGTTAGACACTTGACATTGGTGGTATTGTCTGATTCTTTATTCTACTTTGATTTAAGGTTATTTTTCCTTTTGCTGCTTCCTAGCTGTCATTTTTTTTTCCTCTTTCTTTTGCCTCTCTACCTTCTTTGACTCTCCCTCCTGCCTTGTGGAAGAAATGTAGATGCCCTTATATAGATAGTGGTGAAGGTGGTGAACACATAAATATATGACCATACAGAGAACCGTCGATTATTTACTTAGGATAGAATGTATGGTGAGTGAACAAAACCATATTAAAAAAAAAATGGGCTGATGACAAAACCTCGAAGGCAATACACCGAGTGAAATAAGCCAGACACATAAGGACAAATATTGCAGGGTCTCACTGATAGAAACTAATTATAATATGTAAACTCACAGACAAGAAATATAAGGTACCAAGATATAGGACGAGGCTTAAGAATGGGGAGCGGTTGCTTAGTATGAGCAGAATGTTCAACTAGGATGAACTTAGATGTTTGGAAATGAACAGGGGTGTCAGTAGCAAGATTTGAGAATAACTAACAGGGCTAAATGGTGTATGAATGAGGTGAAAAGGGGAAGCTCAGAGTCATATATGTCACCAGAAGGAAAGCTGGAGGTCAAAAGATGGGAATGTATAAAACTGAATCCTATGGTGGGCAATGTCCATGATCAACTGTACAAATACTAGAAATCGCTTCCATGAACCAGAACAAATGTATGACAATACAACTAGAAGTTAATAATAGAGGGGCATATAGGGAATAAATATATACCTATTGCAAACTATATACTACAGTTAGTAGTATTTCAACATTCTTTCATAAACAGTAACAAATGTACTATACCAACACTACGAGTCAACAATTGAGGGGGTTTGGTTAGGAATAGGGGAGGATTAGAGTTTCCTTTTCTTTTTTTCTTTTTTCATCTTTCACTTTATTTCTTGTCTGGAGTAATGACAAGTTTCTAAAAATTGAACAAAAATTAAGTGTGATGGATGCAGAGCTGTATGAGGATACCCAGGGGCAGGTGATTGTACACTTTGGATCTTTGGATAATTGTATGGTATCTGAACAATCTCAATAAAAATGGAAAAAAAAAACAGAATTAGGAAAAAAAAAAAATCAATGTTCTGGTTTGCTAATGCTTCACCGGAGGATGGCCGATGGCATCTGGAAAACCTCTGTTAGCTGGGAAGGCACGTGACTGGCGTCTGCTTGCTCCCAGGTTGCATTTCGAAATGGTGTTCTCCAAAATGTCTGCATCAGCTTCCAATGGCCGTCTTCAAAATGTCTCTGCAGCGCCACTCTCAACACCTGTGCATTCTTCAAAGTGTCCCTCTTGGCTGTAGCAAGCTCACTCCTGTCTGAGCTTATATAGGGCTCCAGTGAACTAATCAAGGCCCATGCTGAATGGGCGGGGACACACCTCCATGGAAATTATCCAATCAGAGTCATCACCCACAGTTGGGTGGGGCACATCTCCATAGAAACACTCAAAGAATTACAATCTAATCAACACTGATACGTCTGCCCACACAAGATTACATCAACGATAATGGCATTTTGGGGGACATAATACATTCAAACCAGCACAGTCAATAATAAAATAATTAATAAAGTAGAAATGAATATTGAGCATTCAATAACCACGTGTGCTAAGTGACCTCCATATGGGAGAGCAGAGATCAAGAACATTCCATCGTCTTGGATGGTGCCACAAATCACAGCTTCGTATGGCTGCAAATAATGGCTGTCCTTGCAATTGTGAGGCCAACAACAACTAAAATTGCTGGAAATCCTCTAAATGTGCATTGACAGGAAACTAGCAGAACTCTTGCAAAATGCGCATAACTTAATGACTAGCATTCAATTTCTTGTTTACTCACTTAGAACAGGTTTGTCTTTCTTAAGAGTTATCCTTAAAAGTCAATATTTAGCTCTTCTGGTAGGTGTGTGGTGATCTCATTGTAGTTTTTATTTGCATTCTCCACAAGCTCAAGGGAAGATATGCTCCTAACATCATGTTAGCTGTACTGTTTTGCATCATGTTTGGATCCACAGCTCACCTGGAATTAATTTTTCCAAATGCTCTGTTGGTGGAATTAGAGATTTTTACCTTCACATGAACATCCATTATTCCCAGTCCCATTGAGTTGCTATTTTTTTTTTTGCATTTTTTTTCCATGGATTCTTTAGACCATCTTCTCACGGCTTTGCACGTCTCCTCTGTCGTAATCGAGGGCATCTGTGCCTGAGGACGTCTTCCTCGTTTGTCCTTTGCTCGTCCTCATGTGATGTTGCCCTGTTATAATCCCTGCACCTGGTCCTAAGGCTCCATATCGGATAAAGAAAGTCTTTGCTTTCTTTTCCTTCTTCAAGCGCTTCTTGGCTATTTTGACCTTTTTCATTTTCATTTAGATTTTAGAGTTAGCTCTGCAACTTCCATAAAGAAGCCTGTTGTGATTTTTACAGGGATTGCAGTGAAGGTATAGATCATTTTGGGGAGAAAATCAGCAGCTTGATAACGTGGACTCTTTGGATCCCTGCGTGTGCCATATACTCCTTTATTGAGATAGTTTTTTAGTTCTCTCAACAATATTTTATAGTTCTCTGAATGGAGAACTTGCATATCTTTCCTAGATTTATTATGAAATATTACATTTTTATAATATTGTAAATGGTGTATTTTTACAAAATTCGTTGTTGATTTTGAAAACTTGGTTTTCTATTCAATGACCTTGCTAAACTTATTAGTTCTAATAATTTCTCTGTAATTTAAAAAAATTTACATACAGATTCAGGTAATGTCTGAGCAACTGCAATTTTGTTTTTCTTTTTTGATGAATTTATCTTTGTATTTTAACAGCTGCTGGCTGGGACCTCCGTACCAAGTTAAATAGAATTGAAAACAGTGGTATCTTTCTGTGGAAGGGAAAGCTTTCATTTTTCAGCATTAAAGCACAACATTTGCTGTAGATCTTTTGTAAATATCTTTTATCAGGTTAAGGGAAGTTCTTTGTATTCCTAGGTTGATAAGGTATTTATTTATCTATTTATTTGTTATTTATATCATCAATGGATATTTACTTTCATCAAATGGTTTTGTTTTTGACATTCACTGAGATAATTATATGATTTTCCATTTTTATTCTGCTAACGTGATGACTTTAAGATCTTAATGTAAGTAAAGCAGCTTTCTATTGTTTCGCATTCTCATGTCTTATTGTTTCCCTCATGTGCTTTCAACCTTTGGTAACGTTTAGATGTATTTTTGGAAAGAGAATATAGTTCAGTTTGTGTGTGTGTGTGTGTGTGCACGCACCTTATTGAGTCTGATTGTGAAGTGTGTCCATTTACAATTAATATAATTTTGATATATGTGAATTAAAAGCTATCACCTTGCTAATGTGTTTTCTATCTGCCATATTGATTTTAGGTATTTTTGTTTCTTTTCTTTCCTTCTATTAAATTATTTGAGATTCAAATTTTGTTGTGATCATCTGCACCACCAATTTCACCATTAATTTAGAAATTGTACTTTCTTTTACATTTTTTGTATTCTTAGATATTACAACATGAACCCTTGAATTTTCAGAGCCCCACAATAATTACTTTTACCCTTTTTCCAGACAATGCAAATAGCTTAGAACATTTAACTCCATCTTCTTCCTCCTGACTGATATACCATTGTTGCCATGTATTATAATCTCTGTTTTAAACCCCTTATGTTATTGTTTCAGACTACCAATACTTATTGACAATCACCCAAGTTATTTGCCACTTTCCTCTCTATTCATTCCTTCATGACTTTTAATATTCTATTTGTGCCATTTTCCTCCACCCTTTAGCATTTTTTTGGTGCAGGTTTGTTGGTGACATATTTTTCTCAATTTTTGTTTTCTGAAGACGCCTTGCTCCAAGTCAATGGGAGGTCTATGTCAGGATTTTGCTTATCAATCAAATATTGCCCCGTGTGGCTCAAAGGAAACACTCCTAACTGAAGACGGAGTTCTGAGTCCTGAAAGGGACTTCACGGGGAAAACTGAGGTCAGTCGAGAGGCTCTAGGATCAGCTGTGAGTCTCACGCTCTGGGGATGCTGGTTCAAGGCTGGACTCAGAGACAAAAGCCAACGGCTGCCTCTGAATAGGCAACCCTGGAAACCCCTGGGTACGCCCAGAGAAAATGAGAGGGGGGAGAGAGAGAGAGAGAGAGAGAGAGAGAGAGAGAGAGAGAGAGAGAGAGAGAGAGAGAGAGAGAGGCCAGCTCTGGGCTGCAGGTGGGAGCTCTCCATGGCACGCCCCAGCCAACATTCCCAGGTAGGTGCAGGTGAGAAAGACAGAGGTTATTGGTTTCCACCCCCCCCCACACACACACACACAGACACACACACTGCAGCAGGTAAGAACCCAGAGCAGGTGAGCGAGTGAGGCTCCCAAGCCCACACAGCCCCCTTTTCATGACAGTGGGGCAGCACGTGGCAGGTGCTGACCCTAAAACAGGTGGCAGTTCCTGCTGGGTGGGTGTGCCCCAGGCATTTCTCTGTTGGGGTGGGCTGGGGGGTCTTATTTTCCAGCCAGCTGTGCAGATTTGCATGGGACTCACATCTTGCTGTTGAGCCAAGTCATCCCCCAATCACATCAGTGAGCTGATAGCGGGCAGCACCTGCCCCGTGAAAACGCCAACAGAAGAGATTTTAGCAGAGGGGCTGGTGGCACCGAAACACTTCCAAATTGCAACCCCGTTAAAACATTCCCTACAAACTCTCCACCACATGGAGGCTTCGTGTAAAGGCTCAGACACTTTTCCCTATTTCTGCTTCATCTTTCTTTGATGTACCATTCCTTTTTTGTCCTAGGGAGTCCTCATGTTTCCTCTACACAAAAAGAGAAAAATATGAGATGCTAAAATTCAAGGGAATCTCAAATTTCTCTTCATATGGGAAGAGAACACATTTCCTTGGGAGCAAAGAAAGACTCCCAAATAAGCTCTGCAAGAAAAGTGTCTGTAATTTCCGCTGTTTCTTGTTGAAAGGTGAAATGGGGGAAACATCCCACTGTCTTCAAATTAGACACAGTTTCATGGGTCTGAAAATTGCCCACACATTGTCACTAAAACAAACATACTTTTCTCACTGTGATTGAGGGAGGCTCAGCGAGAGGAGACAGATAAATAAAGATCAGATAAGGGTTAGAGATTCAGAAATGGGAAACTGAGATGTAAGCTTTCCCCAAAGATGGGGTTCAGTGCTCCCCAAAGATCTATCCTGGGAAGGAAGGAAACCCAGGGGCCAAAATGCTCAGCATTACTAGGCAGTTTCCACAAAATATGAGCAGCCTTTGAGACAGTTTTGTGAAGGAATAAATATTAAGACAGAATGTCACATCATGGGCATGGCAAGTAAATTGTTTGGGGTTTAATTTTTTGTTTTTTCTGGCTGACTCAATAATTATATTTTATCACCTTCTGCTCTTGTGGGATGAGTTCATGCAAAGCAAACTCAAAGGTTAGTAGTACAAGCTTATATCAATTAGCTCTAGTTAGAAATGATTGTGTTCTTTATAACAGAAAATTTTCTGGTCTCCAGGCTGGAACCCATTCTTTTTACAGCCCTGACTTTTCCCTGAAGGTGATGATTGATGGGCAATTTTACATTTGGGGATGGAGGGTTTCCTACAGGTGTGGACCCCAAGTTCCATCCAATTCAAGGTCACCTGCTTTCCCCTGGTGCAGCAACCCTTTGCAGGGTCTGGAGGGTTGGGGCCCTGGATTAGATGGACACTCCAGCTTCTGTCCACACCTGGGTCCTGGGGAAAAGGCTGGGCCAGCACATGTCCTTGTCCAGCGGCATTCCAACAAGAACCCGGGGCAGAACCTGCTGGTCATGCAAGAATGGGGGAGGAATTGCCTGCCTGCTCAACCTGCTTCCTTCCCTGGCGCGTGCACACACACACACACACACAGACGTGCATGCTGGAAAGCTTGGAGGGGCAGCCCCCACTCTCAGAATAGGAAAACAGGATCGATGAGCACTGGAGCATTTACAAGTGTAGACGTCTGAGCCCAGACAGAATCCTGAGCAAGTCTCAGGGTGAATTTACCCACTTCAGGCAGGTACGGGTCTGACCAGCAGGTCCCATATCTGTCCTTTCTTAAAAGACGGGGGATGGAGGCAGCACATCTGTGGCTAGAGGTATTTCTGCTGTCCTCCATGGCGGGCGTGGGATGTTCCACTCGCCACTGAGGTCGTGTGTATGAGTGCACATGGGTATTCAGTAGAGAGTGGTCTCTAGGATTTAGAGACATTTACGTTCATGGGCATCTGTTCATCTAAACGCTCTCATCTGTGATTGAGACACCCAATTTTATAGCTGAATGTGATGATGCTACTAGAATAAAACTTAAAAAAAAGAAAAAACCATAGGACTATACATGGCAAATAGCAAACCCCAGTGTAAACTAGGGATTAGAGTTACTAGTACAATTATAGCAATATTCTTTCATCAATTGCAACAAAAGTATCACATGCATTATAATAACATTCTTTCATCAATTGTAAGAAAAGTGTCACACTCCTGCAAAGTGTTAGTAATAGGGGGCTGGCTATAGGGGAACTCTATATTTTCTGCATGCTTTTTCTGTAAACCTATAACTTCTCCAATTAAAAAAAATTATGAATTAAAAAGTCTTCATTTGTTTGATGATTTCCACTCCAGACTTCTATTCTGAGGTCCAAAAAGCAGAACACATTTAACGTTTTTCCAAAGAATCCAGCACATATCCCCTACTCTCTCTCCCCCCACCCGCCCCCCCCCCCCCCCACAGCTAGCTCAGGAGCACTGGCTGCTTGCCCCAGCTTCCTGACTGCATGACAGGGCCGTGCTCTCTCGGAATCCTTTCTTGCCTCTTCCCTGGCATCCCTTGGGGTGAGGCTGCCCGTCTCCAATCTCTGCCTCTGTTTTCAAATCGACATTTCTCCTCTATGTTTTTTGGCTTCTGCATCTTATCAGGAAACCGGTCATTTTGGAGTAATCCAGTGTAACATCATCTTAACTGATAACATGCACAGCAGCCTTATTTCCAAATAAATTCAGATTTGCAGGTAATGGAGGTTAGGACCTCTCCATTTCTTTCTATTTTTCTGGGAGTGTGTGTGGCAATTCAAGCCCCAACAAGGTGCACTGAGATCAGGGACCCAGTTCCACATTATCAGATATTAGATAATTGCTTGAAGTTCAGCTTCCAAAATACAAAAGTATGCCAACTAAAGCAGTGCATGGGATTCCCAAATTATAGCATCAGAAAAACTTCAAAGCAAACAACTCTACCCACTGACAACTAGAACAGAGTTAATTAGCAACAATACTCTTTAATCTCTGAATAATAAAGCGATCACAGACCCCCAGAGAGGGATGCCAAAAAAGCCCACAGATTTCACAGACCGAGGTCAACATGTGAGACTAAATCTAACAGTTACCTTGGAAAGCCTGGTTGGGATTCAACAAAGAGAGTCCGTTTTGGAGATGGAAGGAGGGTCCCCCAAATTAAGGCACATTTTAAGAGGGTCACCTCAACCCACAAATAGACATCCAGGAAAGTTGTTTGGTTTGGGGACAATGGATTTCCATAAGGCACAAAGCCACCTTGCTATTCAGACTAATCAGAAAATAACCACGTTGAATTCATGAAACACCTGGGAAGGATGTTTTTAAACATAAAAAAAAAAAATTCAGGTAGATACAATGATTGGAACTAATAATTACTAAAATTTGCCAAGTAGGATTTCTGTAAAACACATTCTGGAAAGCATGTATGATTAGTGTATCCATTTTAAATATTTTTCTTTTTTCTAACTGCAAACGGTTTTCCTCTGGAAAACTGTCTACAAAGAGATTTGCTAAGGAAAACACCTTTTGCTTTTTCATAGAATGAAAGAGGAATTCAGTCTAGCTGTTTTGGAGTGATCGTGAAATCTGAATCAGAGGGCTTGACGTTAGTAACATTTACTTTATTATTATTAATTATTATTATTAGGAAACCCGCAAGGTAGTGTTTAGAAAGAATGGTCTCCTTTCTGGAAGGGAATCTAATTCTAACCTTCAGAGTGTTTCAGTCATTGATTTGCAAACTCTCATGCCTGCCAGACGCATGGGAGTTAGGCATTTTGGAATGTGGTTTCCGAATTATCACTATCTGTCGGATAAACAGAACAGAAGGCAGGTGCCTTCTTACATTGAACTCCTGCAGGACGTGCTTATCTTCTCTCAACAAAAACCAGTTCCAGTTCTTTTCCTTCTATGGTATTTGTGTTCTCTGATTCAAAGATGATCTGTTCTCCTCTTTTCACACAGGAAATTATGTGATTCCTTGTAACTTTCCTTTGGGAAATCCTGCTGGTGGTGGTGTGAATTAGACAGTGGGCCTTCCCGTGAGGGACGTGCTTGTTACTGAGGCTGCAGACACTCTCCTCGCTGACCGTTACACTCCCTTGTGCTCGTCAGGCCCCTGGTGGCTGGGATAGATGTTCTAAAGTCTAAGGACTCTAGAATCTCTTGTGTTCTCAGGTTCCCCCGTGCCACCTTTATGTCCTCCTCCTCTTTGCTGTGTCAAGTTCCAAAGCCAGGAAGCAGCCCTGAGAGGGAAGAGGGGAGCAGGTTCAGAGCCACACTGCACACCAGATTTGATCTCTTCCTCTCAACTGGGAGAAACAGAGGTGGGACCTGGTCACCCTTGAGCTAGAACAGAGGTTCTCAACTGGAGTGACTGTGATCTCCAGGAGATACTGGGCAACGTCTGTGGAAACTTTTGATTGTCAAAGTGGAGGGAGGGGTGCTCCTGGCATTGATTTGGTGGAGCTCAGGGATGCTGCTCAGCACCCTACAATGCCCAGGATGACCCCACTCCAGAAAACCACCCAGCCCCAATATCATAGTTCCAAGGTGGGAAACTGCTGGAATATCCTGCAGAATCTCCTGGGATAAGAGGAGCTTCAGGCAGGGGTGGGACAAAGAACCAGACTTAGAAACACTCTCCTTGGGAGAAGTCAAAGAAACACCATACGAAGAGGGTAGGAGCATTCGGGTAGAACCCGAGAAATTCTTTAGCACCCCCTTATGCTCCGATGACTCAGGTTAGGGGCTCATGGGGGGAGAGTTGGGCTCAGATTTGATGAAGGGGACTTGGCACTGAGATTACAGCCAACCCAGTTCAGCAAAAGCCACGGGTTACACAAACTAGAGATAAGAGAGTGAGTGTGTGTGTGGGGAGGGGGCGGAATAGATTTCAGCCAAGACCTGGCGGCCAGACGGAGAAGCAGGGAGGTAACCACTTGAAACCCCGTTCTTGCAGCTACAGTGTGACAGCTGACTCCTTTTAAAATACGAACGATAACAATACTAGTGACCTTCCCCTTAGAGATGGGTGCAGCGGGGGTTTCGAGCCTCTGTAGATGGCAGGAGAGCAGAGTGGAGTTTCGATGGAATCAGAAGAGGACAAACTCCAGTAACTGTAGCTCCAAGACATCTCCTCTTTTGATTTGTAGACTTTTGCATCCTGCTTTTCTTAACTTGCCTGTGTGCTCTCAGCATTGGTCAGCTTTAAAATACCTGGAAGCCCTCACTGCCCCCGCCCCGTGTCTTCCCGCGGTGGACATTCCCTTCTGGGGTGTGGACCCCTGAGGGTGGAAGCAAGGCAGGAGAGGGCATTTGGGGCCCCTCCGTGTCCCTCTAGTCTGGGGATCCAGTCCCAAAAGCCTTCAGCCCCCACTCCCAAGAGCTGGCAGCAAGAAAATGTGCTGGGGAGAAGCATGTGCGTTACTTTACTCCTCCCACATCAGAGCTGTTTATCGTGACACTGTCAATTGGCCAGAGTGGGATTCCAGGGGAAAGGGACTCATTTAGGGGCATAAATCAAATCACCGTACTCACACACCCAGTTTGGGTCATGAGACAGTAGTTTGTATAAGAAATGATTGATAGTAGCCTTAAAGTGTTACTCACTAATAAAGGATTTCATTTGTGCTTTTCAATGAGAAAAGCCTTAAATTAATTAAAGTGACTTTAGGATGAGAAGGAGCATTTGCCAGCCTTAGGATGTTTGATTTTCTATCAATATTCTCCATAAGACATATTGTTGCACATTTGTTTCTGTAAACACCCACTCTTTATGCCATAAATATTAAGCCCTCATTTGTGCATTTGCATCAGCAGCAGTGGAGGCTCGGGAATCTGTCTACACCTCATCACAGACGGGGAGTGGAAGCTCGAGGCATCCCTTATTGTCCTGTGTGTGAAGATTGAGAAGTGAGTGCTGCCTTCACCAAGACCCCATGAAACAGCCCAAGAAAGCCAGCCAACATCGCAGGAAGTGGGGCTGGTGACAGATGGGGACTGAGTTTCCATGTAGATGCAGTTCTATGTCAATTAAACATGCATTCATTCACTCGGGTGACTTAGTCCTTGCGTTTCTGACAGCATGTGTGCTCTCTGGGTCAATTAAGCCAACGTGCTCTTCAGAGGCTTCAGTGGGTCAGGTAGTGGTTGAGGGGAGGGTCTCCATTCATAGAGACCCCAAGGATGTTTGCTCGGAAGAGGGGCTCCACACAACCAAATGCACAAGCAGACCATGGGACCCCAAAATGCTGTACCCCAAAGTTTGGAGTTTATATTTGAGGCCAGGTAGAGCAAATATGTTTCACGTTGTGGATAAAGCACTGAGAACTGCCAACTAGCAGTGACAACAGCTGGCAGGAGTGATGAGACACTCTATCTGATCTCGGGAAAGGGGCTCTTTGGGGTTCAGGAAGTCTTCCTTGGATGAAGGGGGATCTTGCCTCCTTTGCCCCAGGACTTTGTTGTTTTTGCTTTAGGTAAAGAAGAGATGTGGCCAACTTTTGAGTAAAGCATGGGGAGAATAAAGTGATCTCATGTGGAAATTTTCCCTGGGGTGGGATGGCCTCTGGACTGGGGGGAGACTGGAATTGAAAGGTTGGGGAGTCCCCAGGGTTAGTTCAGACAGGAAGTGCTGAGGGCAAAGAAGCAGGGAGGGGCCTCAGGTGCGGGCTTAACTAGGTAAGAAAAACACACCTGAGGGTCTTTGTGAAAGTCTCATTAACTCTTTTTAAAGGGATAAGAGTGTGCACTTTAAAAACATGAAGTATAAGGACATTAGTTCTGAGGGAAATTTTGCAAAGCATAATAACCCGGAAAGGAAAATGTGAATTCAGTTAAAAACTCACTAGGGGCAAGCCAAACTGTCACGTGCTGGGGGTATGGAAATGAATTGGGCACAGGACTCAGCATCCAGAGGGAAGGAAAGTAGGGATACAAAGAACTCATAAATGCAATTTCATAATAAAATGTGTTTGGAAGCATTTCAGCTGATAATGACTGCAGCACAACTCAAACTAGCTTAAGCAAGGAAAAAGTTATTGTATTTATGTAACTCTTGAGGTCCAGGAAAGGAGCTTGAAAAATATCTCTTTTTCTCTCTGTCAGATGGGATTTGGATTTGGTTTGACCGAATATGCTGGAAACAAACAAATAATGACTTAAGAGAGATGGCAATTTGTTTCTCTTTTAAACGAAAAGAAGTTAGAGCAACTGGTCTAGAGCTGATACATATATCTATCAAATTGCTCAGCATATGAGTTCACCTCATGGGCCAATATGGCTGCGTGGACTCCAGCCCTCACATCTGCATTCCAGCCAGCAAGAAAAGGGAAAGAATAATGCACTCTTTCTCTTTAATAAATTAAAGAGATTTCCTTTGGCCTCAGGTATTGACACTTACTTCCCATGAGCCCTGGTTTTGCCACATGGCCACACTAGCTGCAAGGGAGCCTGGAAAAAGGAATTCCACAAAGTGGGGGTCAGGGGCAGCTACTGCCAGGCTCCTGCAGTCCCTGCCACTTGCTCGCTGCTCTGTTTATCTCTGTGCTCCAGACAAGACCCTCCTGCTGCAGACAGGCTTCCTCCATGAGACAGGGTGGGGGGAAACCAGCTTGTGTCAGCTCTGGACTTGCTGTGTCCAGCTACTCTCTCCCTCTCCTGGTGTTTGCTGACAAAGTTCCAGGAAAGGGCTGGCTGGGACAACTGGGGTTGTGTTTATCCCAGAGGCAGTCCCTACAACTGAGAAAAGAAACAAGGCAAGCTTCACAATGGATGCAGCATTTCTGTAAAACTTTAAATGCTGAACCAGATTTTGAGATGCCTTGGGGGCTGGGTGGGCAAAGTCAAAGCACTATGAAAGTGGCCATGGAGCCAGAGATTGGGGCATTGGGTGTGAGGGACCGAGAGAGAGGCCACATCGTTCCATGGGTGAGTTTGTAAAAGGCTTTTGAAACTGCGGTAAGGTGCTGGAACTGGTCTCTGCAGCTGATGGAGAAGTGCCGGCATGTGGCAACTGGTCAGGTCAACGTGAGGGATGGATGAGGAGATGGGACAGGAAGCCAAGGGCTGGGGTTTGTGGCATGGAATGGATGGGGGTGATGGAACGGAACTTCAGAGTGGGATGGGGGAGAGGAAAGGGATTTTAAGAGGAACTGCTGTATCCCTGTGATGTTGGAGTATGTGATGAGTCAAGGTGATTGTGGAACTGGAGCTGGGAAGATTGGATGGCGGCCGGCTCCAAATCAAAGCCTGCACTGTCTCATCTCCTTTTCTCCCCCACCAAGCTCCTTGATGTGGGGTGTTCCGGTTTGTGGATACTGCCTTTTTGTAGAACACCAGAAATGGATCTTTTATGCAAGGGGGTTTATTTGGTTGCACAGTTATAGTCTTATGGCCATAAAGTGCCCAAGGTAACACATCAGCAATTGGGTACCTTCACTGGAGGATGGCCAATGGCTCCGGAAAACCTCTGTTAGCTGGGAAGGCATGTGGCTAGTGACTGCTCTGGAGTTCTGGTTTCAAAATGGCTTTCTCCCAGGACGTTCCTCTCTAGGCATCTGCTTGCTCCTGGGTTGTGTTCTCCAAAATGTCTCTGTAAGCTGTAGCTCCTCCAAAATGTCACTCTCAGTTGCTCTTGGGGCATTTGTCCTCTCTTAGCTGCTCCAGAGCAAAAGTCTGCTTTCAAAGGCCATCTCCAAAATGTCTCTGTAAGCTGCAGTTCCTCTCTCAGCTCCTGTGCATTCTTCAAAGTGTCCCTCTTGGCTGTAGCAAGCTCGCTCCTTCTGTCTGAGCTTGTATAGTGCTCCAGTAAACTAATCAAGGCCCACGCTGAATAGGTGGGGCCACACCTCCATGGAAATCATCCAGAGTTATCACCCACAGTTGGCTGGGGTGCATCTCCATGGAAACAACTGAATCCAAATGTTCCAACTTAATCAACACTAATATGTCTGCCCCTACAAGATTGCATCAAAGAACATGGCTTTTTCTGGGGGACCTGATACATACAAACCAATACAGCAGAGATCTCTGCCCGTTCTAGGACTTGAAATATGCACTGAAGAGCCAAAATTCATGTCTCCAGCTCTGACCTCTCCACTTGGGTTCAGAGTCAGGCACTGTATCTCCAACTCCTCGACTCAGGTGTGCAATTAGTATTTTGACATCACCCTGCCAAAAACAGTCTCCACAGTTCAAATGATTCTTTATCACTCCCTCAGGGGTCCTGGCAGGAACCCTCAGCATCTATTGGGTAAGTCACTAGAACAACCCAAGCATGGAAGCTATGATCAGTTCTCTCCCATCCTCTGCAGTCCGTATCCTGCTGCAAGACAGCTTGTCTCACCTGGACCAACATCCACCATCCCCAGACTTGTCTTTTGGATCATGCCATGGCCCCTCCCCACCTGGATGATTCTTAACCAGCAGCAGAGAAATGTTTTAAAACTCAGGGTTGCACATGTATCTCCAATTCTCCATACCTCTGTGCCCCACACACATACCTGTCAGCCCCTCCACCCTCTCCAGTGCCTTCGGGTCCCGCTCAGAGCGGAACACAACCTGCTCACAGTGGAGCCAGGTTCCTCTTGTCTTAGATCCCCCTCCCCCAGCTCACCCCTGCCCCTCACACTCACTCCCGCCTCCTTGGGGTTTCATTTCTTCCCACCTGTCGCTCCCTGTGTGAGTCTCCTGGGGTTGCATAGCAAATTCCCACTGACTTTGTGGCTTAAAACAATGCACATTTATCATCTCCCAGTTCTGGAAGTCAGAAGCCTGGCATGGGTCTCAGTGAGCTAAAATTAAGATGTCTGCAGGGCTGGTTCCTTCTGGAGGCTCTAGGGGAGAATCCATTTCCTGGTGTTTCCCAGCTTCTAGAGGTGACTGCTTTCCTTGGCTCATGGCCACTTCCTCCATGTTCAAAGATCATCACTTCAACCTCTGCTTGTTGTCCCATCTCCTCTGACTCTGACCCTCCTGGCTCCCTCTTTTAAGGACCTTGTGAAGATATTGGGCCACCCAGGTAATCAGGTGGCCCAACATCGCGTCTGCAGTCTGTTTCCAGGTAGAGAACATATTCGTGGGTTGCAGAGATTAGCACGTGGGCATCTTTGGTTGAAGAGAGTTCTTAGTCGACCCCACTCCTTACGCATGGAACTCTGTGCCTTGGGTACCTCCCCCTCCTTCCCCGTCACCACGCATCTGCTCCAACATCACCCCCGGGCAGCCCCTGGATGCACGGTTCATGACAGTCGCCACCTTGCTCTCCTCTTGCCTCATTCCTTTCCTTTCCTCCATCACCACCTGAAATTGCGTTGTTTATGTGCCTGCTTGTTTGTATACTATGTGTCCTTCCCTCAGAGTGAGCTCTAGAAAGAAGGGTTGACAGTCTGGCTTATTGCTATTCTCAAGCTTGCAGTAAGGTTTCTCCCAAGTCAGGTCCTCCATAAATAGTTGCATGTTCATGGGAAGAATCTTTTTCTCAATTTAACATTTTTTTAAATTACAAAATTCATCTATCACATCGCACATTCACACAGTACATCCCTGTTGCATTTGAACAAAAAATTGGTAAAATAACTATGCAGTACATGGACATGAAAAAACCCTGCGTTTAGATTAAGATTTTGGGGACTTTTCTTTAAAATGCTTTGGTTGTAATTGAATCCCTCAGACTGTCACAGGCTGCTCAGACAACCACAGACGATGTGAAAAGAAGTGACTTAAGACAGCCTTAACAAAACTCCACAGACTAATAACCCACCTCTGCAAAGAAGCAATGGAAAATATTTCACTTTGTTCTTTAAGTGAAGAGAATAGATGTAATATACAGGGTTACGTGTATACAAGCAACACAGATTCTTTGCACTGAGTCTAAAAAACAAAGTGTGGTGTTTCCCTCTGAATGAATGAAATATTTTAAAACCATAATCACAACTCCTTCCAAGGGAGATTTAACTGCAATGATGGATTTTGGGGTGTATTTTAACAATCAGGCAGTATAAGAAAATCTCCAACCACATGACATCCTGCTGCACCGGTGAAAGTACTTTGCAATGTCAAGTGCTCTGGAGACGTGACAAGGTCCCAGGCTGGTAACACAACTTTGAGTTCTCTTGTGGCCTCACACTTTTCTGTGGTGGAGCTATCCTGGCTGTTCTGCCTTGTTTTTATAAAGCAAGTGCTTATGTATCATGAGGGTGCTCGATGGGGAAAAAACTGAGCTCCGTCAGTGTGAGAAAGAATGAGCTGCACAGCTTCACACCCACTGAAAAGATTACCGCCAGCTTGCTCCCAAGGAGGAAAGTCACTTATCAGTGAGCCCTGCTTGCCTTCTCCCCGTTCCTGTTAAATGTGTTATTTCCCACCTCCCTCTGGGATGCAGGATGGTCACAGTCTTCCCTTCTTCCCTTTAAATAAAACAGGATGAGAAAACTGCCCTACAGATAGTTCCAAGCAGCTGTGAGGAGAAGAGACAACATTCCTTGCTCTTTTAGCAGGGAAAGGAAAGCCAAAGCAACACAGAACACCAGGGCTTGGAACAAGCCTGAGCTTCGTGTGGAAGAAGTGTCTGCACTTGCACTTGCACCCACCTGGCTCACACTGGATGTTAGGACTCAGCAACCCCCAAGGAGGCTGCCTGTCCCCCTGTATCTCAGCGGCTCGATAACACTAACACCACACTGTGCATTTCCCCAGGAAGGACCTTGGCCAATTACAATTTCAAATCAAATATTTTGCTGATGCGTGTGACGGGGAAATGTGAAAATGCTTTAATTCTTAGATGACTTAATGGTTTACATCTGGGGCCCTTTACGCGGCCGACGGCCGGCTCACATCTCTCTTCCAAGAAATGTTTGCAGTATGTGTCTTGTTTAATAACTGTTTAAATGCTGAAAGTAAATGTTTTCCCTTTGTGAGTCCATATGCTTATCAGCCAGTGCCTGGGACGACTGCCTTTTCCTAGAGTTGCATTTGCATAGCTCCGTGACTAATTGACAAATGAGCACACCTCAAAATCCTCAAGTGGTTTGCCATCTCTGTTAACACTTAAGCTAATTTTTTAAAAAGAACAATCAGTTCTTCCCTGGAAAAGACACAATGTTGAAGGACTTCAAGGACATGGGTGTCTTTAAAAAAGGCAAAGACATAAAGAGAATCAGTTTCCCCATCTGCCTCCTGAGACTTGGCATGTCATGATGGGCAGGGATGCTGGTCCTCAGATGTGGTTTGCGAGTCTGACCAACATGCTGATGCTGGTGGGTCTTGGGGGATTTGGTGGAGAGCACAGTGGTGATGCAGATGCAGATGTGGATGCAGATGCTGATGCTGGTGGGTCTTGGGGGATTTGGTGGAGAGCACAGTGGTGATGCAGATGCAGACACTGATGTGGATACTGGTGCAGATGCTGATGCTGATGGCTCCTGGGGGATTGGGTTGAAGTAGCACAGTGATGCTGATACTGATGCTGATGCAGATGAGGATGCACATGCTGATGCTGATGCTGGTGCAGAAGCAGATGCAGATACAGATGTGGATGCTGATGCGGATGTGGATGCAGGTGCAGATACTGATGAAGATACAGATGCAGATACAGATACAGATACAGATGCGGATGTAGATGTGGATGTGGATACGGATGTGGATGCTGATGAAGATGCAGATGAGGATGAAGATGCAGATGCTGATGCAGAGATGGATGCAGATGCTGATGAAGATGCAGATGTGGATGCTGATGAAGATGCGGATACAGATGCTGATGAAGATGCTCATGAAGATGCAGATACGGATGCTGATGAAGATGCAGATGTGGATGGAGAGGCTGACACTGAAGCTGTCATTCATGTTGATCTGATGCCAGTGCCAACATGGTGGATGTGACAGTGGGATTCGTCTCACTGTGGTCAATGGATAGTTGGCCACAGAAAGTGACTCTCATCTCAACCTTCAACTCCAGTGACATTTGATGCTAATGGAAACAGCACAGCCCCACACCACCGAGCAATTGTAGGAAGAGAGACAGGGACCCCTGGAACATTGTCAGGCTCTTTGCATGCGCTTAATACACGTGCGATTGTTCAAGTGGAGCTACTGTGCCACTGCAATCCTGCCCCATGCCGCAGATTGGTCTCGACTCATCTGTGATGGATCCCTCAAAGCAGCTCCTTATAAAACTGGAGAGAAGCTTCGCTGTGGATTCTTACAAATTAACACATTTGTAAGACCTGTGAGGCTCACTTTTGTTCTCAAAGCAATTTCCCTCAAATTGACTCATTTGACTTCTCCCTGCAGCTGTGCACCGCACACAATAAGGAAGCAACCGAAATCCCCAGGGCAGCCAGGCACTCTTGGCTGAGAGGAGAGAGGAGAGCTTCCTGGAGGAGGGAAGGGATGAGGTGGAGGAGAGAGAGGGCAGTGGAAACAGACGAGGGTGGAGAAGACAGTGGTGAGAATGCGGTGTGTACATACACATTGACAGTGTTCACAAGTGCCGGTAACACAGAGGTTAAACACCAAGCCTGGACTTCCCAGAGCCGATGCACAAAGCCTACCCTAGAAAACACAATTTGCCCAGTATTCCACTTTCAAAGTTCAGCAGAACCTGGCTCAGCCACCTCCTTCACTGAGAACACCTGAATAGAACTGTCTCCTGAGCCCCCAAACCCATCTCAGCTGAGGACTCTTAAGACAGAGCTCATTTTGGAAGAGTGTGCCCATTTCAATGTATTATGCCCCCCAAAATGCCATGTTCTTGTGGGGACAGAAGTATTAGTGTTGATTAGGTCACATGGAGATGTGACCCACCTGACTGTGGGTAATACCTTTGATTAGATTATTTCCATGGAAGTGAGGCCCCGCCCATTCAGCACGGGTCTTGATTAATTCACTGGAGCACTATATAAGCTCAGACAGAAGGAGCTCAGAGCAGCTGCAACCAAGAGAGACAGTTTGAAGACGGCCATTGAAAGTAGACTTTTGCTGCTCCAGAGTTAGCCTGGGAGAAACTAAGAGAACACCCCAGACACCTAGAAAGAAATGTCCTGGGAGAAAGCCATTTTGAAACACAATCTGGGAGCAAAGGAAGAAGATGCCAGCCACGTGCCTTCCCAGCTAACAGAGGTTTTCCAGACGCCATTGGCCATCCTCCAGTGAAGTTACCTTATTGATGCCTTACCTTGGACACTTAATGGCCTTAGAACTATAACTTTGTAACCAAATAACCCCCCTTTATAAAAGCTGATACATTTTTGGCATTTTGCATAACAGCAGCATTAGCAAACCGGGAACAGGTAGTGTGCATTTGTTGAGAAGGGAGGCATCTGCTACTGCCCCTCAAAGCTCCTGCGGTGGAGGGGAGTTTGGGACTTTGCATTCCTGAAGTCAAAGAAGCAAGGCCCCAAAGTATCTCCCCAACTTCCCCAGACACCTCTCCAGATAATCACATAAGCTTACGCCGGCAGGTGCTACCGAAAGGAAGAAGATGGGGACAAAGAACCGTGGGTTGAGGTGCTGACCCGCTGCCTCTTCCCTATGTGAAATGTAACTGAATCCAGCAGTCAGCCTCTGACTTTTTTTGTTAATTGTGGTAAAATATACACAACATAAAATTTACCATTTTAACCATTTTAAAGTGTATGAATTGGTGGCATTTAGTACATTCACCATGTTGAACAACCATCACCTCTCTCTAGTTCCAGAAAATTTATCACCCCCAAAAGGAGCCTGTGTGCCCCTTGGCCAACTTTCTCCATCCTCTGCCCCTTCCATCTCTAGACGACCAGTAATCTGCTTTCTGGCTCTAGCATGTGCCCATTCTGGATATTTTGTATAAATGGAATCATAAACTATGTGATATTTTGTATCTGGCTTTTTTCATTACTTTTGTCTTCTAAAAAGACAGGTTATAGGCCAGTTCTCCATTCCCAGAAGATCAGAAGATTCTACTTGTAAGCAGGTGGGTTTTCACCAACATGGTGGCCCAGGACATGAGGAGTAAGGACATGTTATCATAAGAAAGAGAGAGAGAGAGAGAGAGGAGAGAGGAGAGAGAGAGAGAGAGAGAGAGAGAGAGAGAGAGAGAGAGAGAGAGAGAGAGAGAGGAGGGAAAGAGAGAGAGAAAGAGAAAGGGACAGAGGGAGGAAAAGAAAGAAAGAGAAAAAGAAAGAAAGGAAGGAAGGGAGGGAAAAAGGAAGCTCATTCTTTTCACATAATTGTGCTTTTTCTGCAAAACTGTAATGTTTCAATATCATCAAACTGAAATAATTATTAATCACCTATGACAATATTCCATTAAAATGACCAATTGTATTGTTGAAATAGTTTTTATTATGTTTCTGGCTTATTAATTTCTTTATTTGGTGGGTGGGTTTGAATCTCTTCATCAGAACAAACTGTGTGCACATTTAAAAAAAAATAAACTCAATACTTTTAGCTTCAGAAACTCTAAACATTGAGAAATCACCTGACATACTTTTCTACTTCAGCTATTGGAGAATCAGGTCATCAGTTGCTGGCTTACAATATTCTCCCAAAATTTTCTCAGCAGATGATGTGCAGCCTTTTCCAAAGAGCATCAGAGCTGTGCACACGTGCTGTGGACAGGGGGCGGGGGGGACAAACTTCACAAAAAAGAGTGGCTAGTGTGTGTTTATCTCTTTTCCTGTACCAAGTCTCCTCTGTGGCTGATATTTCAGTCTGAGAAGCAAGAGTTGTTTCTAGTTGGAGAAGAGAAGGCTCCCGAGATTAAGTAACTTCCCATGAACTCGCCCAGCTCATCAGGACCAGAGGCAGACATGGACCCAGGCTTCTGACTGCTTGGAGGGGTCTCTTTCCAAGGTGCAAGCTCACCGTATTTACCTGAAGGACACAGGACTTGCAGAGATGACAGACAGAAAGCCTCTAGGACACAGCCGGCAGCTGTGGGCATCTAAATAGCTGGACCCCACGGGAAGCACCAACCGCTCTCTTTGTCACCAGTGCATTGTGCAGGTTTGTGCATTTCCTTAAATGCACTAGATTTGATCCACCCTTGGAAAAGCAGTGCCGTCCTCCTTGGGGAACATATGTGGGCAAAGCATGCCCCGAGTAATTTCAGGGTGAGCAATTTCCGAACATGCAATTATAAGCGACTCAAGTGCAACAGCTCCCCGAAGCCCGATTGCGGTCCCCACAGGCGTACTTAATTGTAGCCAGATTCTAACCTTGCCGTCGCCTGTGTCCCAGCCGTAACCCTGGGCCTGGCTCGGCACTCCACCATATGGGACAATTTTCCAAGCTGATTGCTGTAGGCTGATTAAGGGAAGTTTGTGAGCGTCCTGTGGCTGCATGCTCCAACAGCTGCTCGGAAAGAGATTCTTGGGAAAGCATTTTCTGTTCCCTCCAGTTCCAACCCGTCTGTCAAAGCTGATGAAAGTGATTGGGCTGATGGTTTTGGGGAGGCAAGTGCCAGAGTTAGGGAGAAGTTAAATGGCAGTTTGGCAAATCATCCTGACTCCCTCCAATAAAAGGGAGATGTGGGAGGAGGAGGTCTTGGAGGAGGGGGTAGGAAGCGTCAATGTACAAGGGGAAAGGACCCTCTTCCTTCTGCCTGCCACCCCTCCCAAGTCTTGACTCGTGCAAGCAACTTTTGCCCTTCCTTAGTGCATGCCTCGACAGGTGGACACACAAGCAGCTGTTTCTTAGCACAAGACAGGGTGGAGAAACTCTCAGGCTGGTAATACACTTGGGAAAATAAACCTTCCAGGCAGCAAGGCAAGGCATGGGGACAGATTGTGTGGCTTTGCAGGGACCATGCATGGTGCTTCTGAAATGCAGGGCTCAGGGTTGCATGCACCCATAATGGCTGCCCTGTGTACAGTCGTCAGATCTGCAGATGGCCACTGGCCATCAGGCAAGCATCGCCTCCAAACTGAAACTCATTTACGTGCCACCCAAAGCATTTCCAAAGTGTAAGAGGAGTGGAGCCCATTTACCAAAACACGGACTTATTACATTAGGCATATCTATGTCAAAGGGGTTGCTTTGGGGAACTTTGAGTTGCAGTGGACACTGACAATCTAATTTACGATGCATCAGAGCCTCTCTGGAGAAGTATCTCCAGAAGACAGTGTTGGCAGGTGCATTGGAAATACGCCCTTCTCATCATCAGGGAATTGAAGCAGTTTTAAAATGATGTTCAGAGTAGAGGACATGGATGTTTGTCCAGGGGAAATCACCCAAGGGCTGTGCAACGTCCAAGCTCTGGAGAATTCATGTTTCACAAATGAGGGTCAGTCGGAACAGTGCAGAACTTGGAGTTTCTGCTAAAAAGCAAAAAGTAGAAGGCAATGCTGGGTGCCTCAGTCCCCCACTCTGCACACTATCTTGCTAAGGAAGCTGTAAGAAAACAGAATAATCAAAGGGGAGTCGGGCTGCAGAGCCACTGATAGCCGCTCCTGAGGCCAGGGAACAGGTTTGAACATCCTGACACATGTGACTCACCCACAGCCCTGGGCACGTCTTGGACTCAGGCCCCCAGTCCCCGAGTCTCCTACTCTGATACTCAGAATCTCTGCTTCAACCTGCATCACCCACTGCTGAGGTGAAAAAAATAAAGTTTCTGAAAACATTTCCTGCCTCATGCCTAGCAAATTCCACTGGGTTGTTGGTCCCTGTGGGTTTTATCCTTGAGATAAAAATATCATTCTCACCAGAGAAAGGCACAGTGGTGGGTTTGTTTTTGTTTGTTTTTGTTTTTGTAGGACACCAGAACTTTTTGAGATTGGAAAAGGATGACTCCAACAATGACTTAGAGAAACTGTGGGCTTTTGAAATGCAAAGCTGATGTCATTTTGTTGAGCAAAGACAACTTATGGGCAGAAGACATGCCTCTCTTCTGAGAAGGTGATTTTTCCACAGGGTGATGGATGTTGGACTCTTCTTCTAGGGGCAAATGTCAGTGCACTGGACAGCCAGATGTCAGCAATGTCTTCCTCCCATGCACAAACACCCACCCCTTTATTCAGCAAGGAAAAAGAAACTACATCTTGGGTAGACCAAAGATCTACTGAGAAAATATCATGGCTCAAACTTCAGGAGGTTCGGAAAAGTCATTAACTCATTCACTTATTCATTCATTCAAAAAGTATTTATTGGGTGCTTTACTAGCATGTATAGCTCAGGCTACACTGTGTAACAAATAGCCCCCAAGTCCCAGAGTTTTACAGCGTGCAAGACTTGTTTCTTACTCATGCATGTTTGTTGCAGGTCTACTGGGGAAGCTGCTTCTCTGTATCATTGCTGCTTGGGTGCTGACAAAGAGGAGTAAGCGAGGTACTGACAGTTAAATACATCAGCCTGTAAAGCACACGCTTCCCTTCTGCTGGCTACTCATTTGCCAGAACTGTCCCTTGGCCTCAACCAGCCACTAGGAGGCCAGGAGGTGACTTCCCGGGTGTCCAGGAAGGTGCTGCCACAAAGACAACCATGGTAGTTTGCAGTACTCCAGGCACTGTGCTGGGTCATGGGTTAGGAGGCAGTAGGGACAAAAATGTGCCTATTTGAGGGATTCTGAAAAGAGATTTTAGTCTTCACAGCAGTGAGAGATGACCCAGCCTTTAAACCATGGTCTCTGGGATATGTTGCATTGGGGTGACCAACAAGTCAAGAGGCTGTTGGCAGAGAAGCAAGGACCTTTGGGAATTTGCTGATCCAGACAAAGGCACTGAATCTGAAGTGCACCATCTCACTTTGGAGGTTGTTTTGATTTGCTAAAGCTGCTGGAGTGCAATATACCAGAAACAGGTTGGCTTTTGCAATGGGGATTTATTAGCTTATAAATTACAGTTCTTAAGCTGTGAAAATGTCCAACTCAAGGCATCAACAGGATGATACCTTCTCTGAAGACAAGCTGCTGACATCCAGGGCTCCTCTGTCACATGGGAAGTCACATGGTGGCGTCTGCTGGTCCTTCTCTCCTGGTTTCTGTTTTTTCCAGCTTCTGACTTCCATGGCTCCCTCTTAGCTTCTCCAGGGCTTTTTTCTGAACTCCCTGGGATTTTTCTTTGTGTCCTTTATCCTCTCATAAAGGACCCCAGTAAGTGGATTAAGACCCACCTTGAATGGGGTGGGTCACATCTCAACTGAAATCATGATCTCTTCTGGGGAACATAACAGCTTCAAACTACCACAGAAGTCATGCTATCTGGGTCAAGAAAATAAAATTACACCATGCAGGATGGTTTCCCAAAGCTCAAGAAAGCAGCACCTGTGTGGAGAACCAAAGATATAAATGATAAATTTAGGCTTATTAGTAAAAATGTGCTCCCTTATAATTGCCACTGTTTGTTATATTTCTAGGGCTGCTGTAACAAATGATCACAAAGCAAGTGGCCTTAAAACAACAGACATTTTTTCTCCCACAGTCCTGGAGATGAGAAGTGTGAAATCAAGGTGCAAGCAGGCTCCGGGGTGGGGGTGGGGGTGGGTCCCTCCTGCCAATTCTGAGAAGCTGTGTTGCCAACTGTGGAGCATGCTGGAACCATTCTCTCCATCCTCGGATGGCGTGGGCTGCACACAGGGGTTCCCGGCTGTGGTCTCCAAGTTACGAGAGTCTCTGTGGCTTGTTGACAGTTGGTAGGGGGCAGTGGTGAGCGTGCATCCTGAAGAGCTCTGCAAAACCTTCACATAGCCTTCTTCTCTGTGTCTTTTACCATCTCTTAAAAGGACACTCACCATTGGATTTAGGACCCACCTTAATCCAGAATACTTGCATTTCAATCTCACCTTACGTCCATCAGCAAAGACCCTTTCTTTATCAAATAAGTTTCCATTCACACGTTCGGGGGAATATCTGTTTGGGGTCACCTTCCACCTACCATACACACAGGGAGATGCAAATTTGAAGAGCCCTCTATCTTCATTGGAGACAAGGATTTCTGAGAAAAAAATAAAAGGCTAATAATTCTGTTAGCACCACAGATGAATGCTTACAAAGAGAGGGTAAGGGGCATGCCATTTATTGAGCAAATATTGCACTTTGGCCAAAGGCATTGCACATTTGTAATTACACTTGAGCCCTGTGACATCTCTAAGAAGGAGGTAGCAATATTCCCATATTTCAGAGAGAAACACGGAGTTTGAGAAGGTTGGACGATCGGCACTGATTCACCCAGCTGGGGAGTGCTGGGGCTGGGAATTGAGCTCTGCTGCATCTTACTTGGAGGTCTGGATTTTTCCCACTACATCTTGCTGCCTTCTAGAATTTTCTGGGAAGAGAATGCCCCAGCCACAGCTACAGAGAAACTACTCAAGTATTTCTCCACTAAGAGACCAACATTTATTTAGCTCTTTGCTTTTAAAGGCAACTGTTACAGGCAGATATTTTACAGAAGAAGAATCCAGATTTCCTAAAGTTGGGAGACAATGGACACTTTTCAGATGATAAGGCTGTGAAACTGTGAGAATCACAAATTCTGATTCCAAAACCAGGTGTTTTTTAACCACAGCATTTCCCACCCCAAACCTTAACTTTCCACAAACGCTGCCATCTTCCCCACCTTACTGACGTAAAAGTAGGGAGCCCATCAGGACCTACCATGGCATCTGGGGCTCCTGGGCTGCCCCATTGTCCTCACTGGCCACGATCAAGGTTAAGTGAAGGGTGGTGACGCCAACGTGGTATCAGCTATCACAACTCCCACAGTCATTGATCAGGGCTCGTGGTTCCCCAAGAAGTTTGGCAAGGAGGAGCCATTTGATTCATTCCTCATGATCCGTGAAGCAAAACAGAGTTTTCAAGCTTTTTTCTTTTTTTAAATGGTTAGTTTGTTTACCCAAATGGAGGTTAAGCCCACAATGGAAACTGTTCTATAAATGCTTCTGGGCATTTTAATTTCATGATTTTGCATGCATTATTCAGAGTTCCTCTTCCAAAGCAAGTGCCTCAAGCCATGCATGAAACCACCTGGCATCCAGGGGTTCGGGGTTGGATTGGGCAGGTGGCAGGGGGAGCAGGGACCCTAAGGGAGGTGAGGTGCAGCCGTCCCATCTTGATGTGGGAAGTGGGGAGTGGGGTGTGGCCAGTCTTGGGACATACGTGGATGCCTAAGAACACTGCCTTTCAACAAGCAGAACTGCATTTCATCACTGCGTAACCAAGGCACTTGAAACAAATTAAATGGGACAGAGAGAAGCTGTGTGGCAAGTGAGTTTCCAAGCCCGGCTGAGGTTCACCGCACCAAGTGATCAAGAACTGCTGACAAACCCATGGCTTTGCGTTTGCAGATCAGAGTCCCATCTGGGGAGTTTTCACGGTTTTCAGATGCAAGTCTTCCCTTTCAGCCAGTGAGCCAATTTAAATCACCAATATACATCAATATAAATCATCAATCTGAATAGAAAGTTAGGTCAATATAAATTGAAAACTACTTTTTATTATGTACGTGCATATCTATAGAAATCTGTGGTGTGGGTAAGATATAATAGATACACAAGTATCAAAGATACTTTAAAGTATCAAGATATTTAAAAAATGTCTAGATACCAGTATCAAATGCAGTTTCTCAAGTGAGTTTCTTGAGTGTTATAAGAATTCAGTGCTTCAGAAGTCAGAATATCAGTGTGACCATCAAACTTTATGCTGGATACTCAACTTCTCACTTCCAGATTGTGTATACAGTCAGCATGGTTCACTTCTGTGACTGATATATAGAAAAAAAAACATAAAAAGTTGATCTTAGAGGTAAAATAGTTTAAAGGGCCTGTTTAGCATTTTAGCCTATAACTTTTTCACTGACATGGAAAACTGGATTGCTGTCCCTCAATGTACCAGCTTCTATTTTTCACTAATGACAGGATTGCTGATTTTTAGCTGGGCACCTGGCTACTCAGGAGGAAGGCTGCATTTTCCTGTTGGCTGAGACATGAATGTGATGGCTGGTGCTTGGCAGCTGTTTTGGACCATGAGGAAACCTCTTCAAGCTGCAAGGCCTCTGTGTGGAGAAGCCTGAGGCAGCCTGCTGAGAAGTGAGAGGTGACAGGGAGCAGAAAATATCTGCCCTACCTGGCCAGGTGTGTGAGGCCATCCAACTCCAGCTGCATATCTGAGACCAGAACCGCTCAACCGACCCACAGAATTGGGGCAACTAATAAATTCTTATCATTTTAAACCTCAAAGTTTTTGGGTAATTTGTTACTCAGCAAACCGAGCTTATACATGGATGGTATAAAATGAGGAAAATGCTGCCTTTTTGTCAATAGATGTTGAGTAGAGCCTTTGCTTTCTTATGATGCCAGGGGTGCCTGTATTTGGTGAAGAATACATGGTCTTCATTTGTTTTGTCTCCTCCAAATGGATGAAGCAGAATTCTTCTAAGCATGTCCCCAAACACTAAAAACCCTCAAAATCCCCCCTCCCAATCCTGCTATATACTTTATCAAACTGACTGTGATTTATACTCTTGGGAAGATACACTAAAATGCAAGACTGAAATGTAAGAGAAAACAATAATTTGCCAGAAAACAAACTAGCCCTGCAAAATCCTTGTAGTCCTTCCTGCCTGTGACCCCCGGTGACCTTGTCACGGAGACCCCTGAGTGAGGATGCCTCCCCAGAGCCATGGCTGGGGCTGACAGTGCTCCTGGGGTGGGGGAGGCACCCATACTTTCAAGTGCACCCGACAGTCCTTGGGCTCTGCTACCCCAGGGAGACTGCACTGCCCTACTTGAAAGTTATAAAGGGTCTCAAAATCGATGAAACATCACTTCATAGCCCTACGTCCAGTATCACATCCCCTTTATCTAGATTTTTGGGGGTAACATTTTTGTTCATCCAAATATACCCACCAGGTGTTGTGTGCTTTTATCTGGCCACATCTCCCTGCCTTCCTTAAAGGAAGGGCCCTGCCTTTGTCCAGTGCTTTTCCTTAAACTGCTACACACATGGGCACATAAAGCAAATGGCAGGCTCTGCTGCAAAAAAAAGCCTCTGTCTCCTTCCCCCAGGGTGTGCCTCTCTGCCCAGGAGCCCACTCCCCTTTGTCCCATGAGCAGGTGTCTGCTAGGAAGCCTGTGTCCCTGTTTACTTCATAAATTAGTGTGTTAATTGCATGCACAGGGCTATGTATTAGGGAGGTGTGTGAGTGACAGCCCCCAGCTGGGGTCTCCAGCCGTCCTGTCGCGGCATCATTAAGATGGGCACTTTCACAGCCCTTTTTAACATGCTTCTAAAAGTAACAGTGCTGGATGCTTGAACATCTGCAGCAGGCATGTGTGGGGCGTGGAAACCTGGGATGAGATCAAGTTGCGAAATGTCCACTTTGCTTCAATACCACCTGTTCTAGTTTGCTAATGCTGCAGAATGCAAAACACCAGAGATGGACTGGCTTTTATAAAAAGGGGGTTTATTTGGCTATACAGTTACAGTCTTAAGGCCATAAAGTGTCCAAGGTAACACATCAGTAATCAGGTACCTTCACTGGAGGATGGCAAATGGCGTCTGAAAAACCTCTGTTAGCTGGGAAGGCACGTGGCTGGCATCTGCTCCAAAGTTCTGGTTTCAAAATGACTTTCTCCCAGGACATTCCTCTCTAGCAAGCTTGCTCTTCTTCAAAACGTCACTCACAGCTGCACTCCATTCAGTCTCTTTGAGTCAGCATGTTTTATATGGCTCCACTGATCAAGGCCCACCCTGAATGGGTGGGGTCACACCTCCATGGGAGTATCCCACCAAAGTCACCTCCCACAGCTGGGTGGGGCACATCTCCATGCAAACAACCTAATCCAAACATTCCAACTTAATCCCCACTATTCTGTCTGCCCCACAAGATTGCACCAAAGAATATGGCTTTTTCTGGGGGACATAATACATTCAAACCGGCACACCACCTTTCAGACTTGGGGAAGCAGCACCACTTTGCTACTTTCCATTGCCTTTTTTTAAAGCCTGTGTTCAAAAATAAACTTTAAAAATCTTCCATAACAGACCGAGTCTGTTCCCAATTTCTTGTCCAAACAATGAAAAATATACAAGTGGTTTCTCGGCATGACTCTATCTGACCTTTGCAAAGGAAAGCAGCAGCAGTGCCGAGCTTGAAACACTCTGAACGTTTGATGTAAAGTGGAGGCCACCTGTTTCTACAGCTCGTCAAGTAGCTTTTTACCAAATTCCCCAAAGCAGATGCTGAAAAACAGGTGTCCAAGAAGGTTTTGGATCTAAGCTTAGGAAAACAGACATTCAATGATTTTTGAAATGTTTAAATGGCTTTTGCTAATTCAAGAGTGTTGAATTCAGGGATAATTGGTTCCAAACTGAAATGGGAGATCAGGCAATTAAGGATGGCTCCCAAACCTTAAAACACAGAAATATTATACTGTATTATGTATAAATATTATATATATTATAAATATTATATATAGAGAGAGATGAAACATAGGTAGATAAATATAGGTAAATAGATGATTGATAGTAAGTAGGTAGATGATAGGTGAGTTGTATAGATAGATGATAAATACAGAGAGAGCAAATAATATATGATACATAGATGAAATGTATTGATGGATAAGGCAGATAGTTGATAGATATTGACAGATTAGATAGATAGATGGATGGATGGATAGGTTATACCTAAACATTCTGAGAGATGGATGGATGGATAGATAATTAATAGAGGATGATAGATAAAGATATAAAGACTAGAGATAGATATGATATACATAAATATAGATAAAGAGAAAAGAGATAGATGAAATGTGGATAGATAAGCAATGGATGGAGAGATAGGTAGATGATTGATATATAGGTGGATAAATAGATATGATGGATGGATAGATAGATGAGATAGTTGAAAGATGATAGATGGATAGATGATTGATATATAGAAGATAGATGATAGATGATTGATAGATGATAGATGATAGATGATTGACAGATGATAGATGATTGACAGATGATAGAAGATTGATAGATGATAGATATAGATAGTAGATAGTGAGATAGTTGATAGAGATAGATGGACAGATAAAAATGATAGATAGATGATTGATGGATGATAAATGATAGATAGATAGACAGACAGATGGATAGATAGATTAGATTTCAGCCAAATGTGTCTGGGGCCTCCAGTAGCTGGAAGAGGCAGTAGGGAGCCTCTTCTGGAACTTTGGAGGGAGCTTGGCTTGGCCCACACACCTTGATTCAGGACTTCTCACCTCCAGAGCTGTGAGAGATTAGCATCCCCTGGTTTTAAGCCATGCAGTTTGTGGAACTTTGCTATGTCAGCCACAGGAAACCCATTCCTGAACCAACCACTCCTGGGAAAGTGTGCGTCCACATTTTACAGGTGAGGAGACGAGGCTCCAAGACCTTCCAGAGCTGCTGATCACCCAGGTAGCAAGTGGCAGAACTGGGATGTGATGCAAGGGCTGGGAACTCTGTGCTCTGTACTTTTTCCTCTGCTTCACAAGATCCTCTGTTCCTTTCAAACATATTTTTTTGTCATAATGGTGGCCAGACCTTCCCGCGAGGGGGCTGTCGCAAGGCTCATCAGTTTGCAGTCCTCTCTTTCGATGGGGGAGAATCTACAATGGGCTCGGTTTCAAGATGCAGCTCTGATATCAGGCGGAATCTGAGCTCTGTCCCATTCGTGCTCACCCGGAGCATCTCTGGGAGCCTCGGAACCTCACATGCTTGGTCTGCAAAGTGGCAATTGGTTTGCTGCCCCATAAACCCCAGGAGGGAACTATAGGGCGAGCGGCTGAGCCTGGCTGCCCATCACAGGGACGTTTCTACTCATAAAAGGGGCAGAGCTGTGTCTGGCTCTAGGGGGCATCATCAGGTCTCCAGCTCAGTGCTGGGGCTGCTGAATAAACATGCAAGAGACAGCACCATCAATTTCCAACCACAGTGTGGAGCAGAGCCTCACACCAAGTTCAGTGTTGACCTTCTGAGCTCTCACCCACTGTGTGCTGGAGAATTTTGTAGATGATATGCCAGGCACCTCCTGCTCACTTGGAGAATTCTGTGGCCTGCATTTTGCCCCCTGACATCCATCAGTTATCCCCACGAGACCCTCCTTGGCATTCCAGGGCTGACTACTGGAACTTCAGACCAGCAGCAGGTCAAGGATGCTTTCCCACATGCTCAGAATCCCATCCCATGTGTGTCCCAAAGGCTCCAAGTCATCCTGCCGTGCGGTCTGCCCTGGTGACAGACGAACTTGTTAACACGGTTGAGATCGACCGATGCGCTGCTGTCCATGACAGTTTAAGCAAATTGAATGTAATTGCCTCAATTTAATTCAGAGCAGAGCCTGCCTGACCTTCTGCTGAAGCTCTCTGCATGGCAGGGGGAGCTGGGGCTCATGACATCATGTGGACAATTTGCACACATTTATACAATTTGTCATGGTTCCATCGGTACAGTCTGGAAGATTTGGGATTTGTCTCCTGGACTCTTTTTTGCCCTGTGAAGTCAGGAGGGTGAGAATCACAGGGTGGGTATATGGCATTGGTGTGTTTTAATGGGGTGGGGGTGCACTCTGTGTGTGTGTATGCAAGGGGGAGGGTGCAGGGGAGAAGATGGGGATCCCTTAGCAGAAACTGAGAACCTTTATGTCTGAAGTGTGTGCAGCAAAGCCGGCAGGTGTCAGAATAAGCACAGACAAACTCCAACACCCTTCTGCCCAGCTGAGTCACCTGTCTACAGGTGAGACTTCAGCCAGTTCCACCGTGGGCATCTGCAGGTATAGCCATGGGATGCCACCACTCTGGTCCTTCTCATTTCAACATCAGATCCACTGAGGCATGGGCCAACAGTGGCTTACCTGTAAACAGTGTCTTAGGTGGAGAATGAAACAGTGGATGGACGGGCATATTATGACAATCCCTGCTGTCTCATGGGGAGTTGACAGGTGTTGTGCAGATAAATGGGCAACAAAAATAGTTCACAATCCAGGACACTCAGTTAAACATAACTTTCAGGTAAACAACAAATATTTTTTTGGTGTAAGTATGTCCCCTGTGATTGTGCAACATTTACTGCTTATCTGGAATTTGAGTGTGCCTGGGCATCTAGATGTGGAACCCTAAAGAAAACTGTAACTGTTTACAAAACTTCCCCCAAATTGCAACTTTGTTCAAATGCAAGCTAAGAAATCATGTACATATTATAAATCTGCACCAAAGGATGCTAAATACTGGGAACCCTTGAGTGAGGCAAGCCATTGCAATAAAGTCTGTGGACATTGGGATGTGGGGCAGCCACCAGTGGCACAGAAAGGGGTCTCGGAGTTTTCCTATTTCTGTGCTATCCCTGAGGCCCCTTGAGATCTGCCCATCACAGTGGAAGCCTCAGAATAAATTTGTGGACTGCCGACAAAAGAGTGCATAAAAGCAGACAAGGCATGACTGAATTGAGGTCTTTGAGTGGGAGGCTGGCTGGTGGTGCAGAGCCAGCTGTGGGGCAGCTGGGCAGCCCTGTGGTCACTGTTTCGTCATGGGGAGGCTTTGTCCTGTATATTAAAAATTCCTCGAGCAAACGAGGGGAGCGCAGAGTATGGTAGGGAAGTCGTGCAAACATGTTTCATTTTATTTCAACACTTGGCTCCAGCCGACCGACGGTAGGGGAGGAAATTGCCAGGTTTTGGTTTCGTGTTTTAGTGATTGGCAGATTTACGGCACATGGAAGAAACAATTAGAACAGCGGCTCCAGCGACTACAAAGCGAGGAAATAAATTCCCATAATGAGACGGGGAAAGTACAAGGCGGGGGTGATGTATGTTCTTGTGTCCACTGTACAGATTGCCTAAAAGGCCCCAGGTCGAAGCGACTAGCTCTCGGCAACAGATGGTGTACAGATTTTGAATTTTCCACAGCCCTTCTTACAAGCTTATGGGGCGCTCCTCTTCCTTCTTCTCTCCCTTCCTCCAAACTAGAAATGTCCCCAGTGCATGCAATAATTCATTAATTGTTTACGGAATAGCTGTAAATGTTGATGGGTCATAGAGGAGGGGGAGGGGAAAAGAAGGAGAGAGATTTGGGGAAAAACAGTCAACAGAAGTGAATGCTTGGACAGGCAATTTTCAATTGGCTCAGCAGAGAGGTGGTTATTAGTGTTCAGCAATGCCTGTGAAATGCACAGACTTTGCTTGATTCTAGAGGAGTAGTACTCAGCCGTAAAAAGGGCTGAAGTTCTGTTGCATGCTGTTATGTTACATGGATGAGCCTCGAAAACATTATGTTGGGGGAAAGAAGGGAGACTTAAAAGGCCACATAGTAAGAATCCATTTACATGAGATTTCCAGTCAGCAAATCCACAGACACAGAAAGCAAATTAAAAGTTGGTAGGGGCTGGGGGACGGGAGAGAGGGAACAACCCTTTGTTTAAATAATAAGCTTTACATTTTGGAGCAGTTTTAGCTCACAGACAAATTGCACAGAAAGTAGAGTTAGTTCCCCCCCCCATACACGTATTATTAACATCTTTCATTAGTGTGCTATGCTTATCACAATTGATAAACCAATATCAGTGCATTATCAGTAATAAAGACCATAGCCTGAAAGAATCCAAACCATGTTGCTATTCTCCCTAGCCTTCTTTTTACTGTTTGGAAATTGCACTCATTGCCAAGGGGTAAAAATAAACAGTGCTGCGGTGGGGAGATTCCAGTGGGTTATTGGCAATTTTATAGCAGAAGCCTTTCTACTTTCCTGACATGTTCCCATCCCAGGAGTGGAATTACCAAAGTATTGTAGTTTGGGAAGGAAAAAATGTTGTCTATAGATATGATGGAATAATAATGCAAATATTAACCCATAATTACTTTATTCTCAGTCACTTCTTTGCCCCCCATGGATCCTAGACAGTATTTTTGAGCATCTATTTTCTGGAAAGAGTTGCTGAGGCAGAAAGAGAAAAGAAAAGAGCCCATTTTTGAGGGGGGAAAGGGATTTGATTTTGAGAATCTAAAGCTAAGACCCTGGTGGATACAGAGTGTAAAGTCCATGGCACAAACAATGGATGTGGAAATAGTCCATGCGGCTCGAACCTCCTAGATAAGACCCTGCCCTGAAGGAGAGGGTATGTGATATTAGATCATGGGGGTCCCCGAGAGCAGCCTAAGCCCCGGGCAGTGGAGACACCCTCGAGGAGGTTGCTGCCCGAGAGGTGGCTGAACCCAACAAGGGGTCATGATCTCAGGTGGTTTGAAGGGGCAGCCTGGAGGTGTCTGACACCTGCAATGCAAATGCATAAGGGTCTCCATGTCCCCGAGTGGCTGTGGGACTGGTAGGAAGAGCCACTGAGCCTTGAGGGGCCTTGCATTTGGGACCAGGGGGTGCAGAAAGAGTCTGTGCAAATCCACAAGCCCCCAGGGGTGATGGTGGCAGGGGTGCAGAGAAGTTTGGAGCAGCTCTCTGTAGATGCCAGCAAGAATTGGGGGTGAGCTTGGAGACCCCAGTCCTCCCCAACCCTCTCCCCAAGGCCCTGACACCATGTGAGACCCCTACCCTGGGCTTGAGACCCAACCTTGTGGTGAAGGTAATGGGAGTGGGCAAGAGACTGTATCATCTGTCATAACCCTGAACTAAATATGATTACATTTCCACCACTTTCCAGAATTAGATCTAACCCAGGTTGGCTCAACCTTGGTGCTGTTGACACTTGGGGCCAGGCCATTCTCTGGGGTGAGGGCTGTCCTGGGTATTGTAGGATGTTTAGCAGCATCTCTGGTCTCCACTTACTCAATACCAGGATCAAGCCCTCCTACCCAGGTATGACAACAAAAAATGTCTCTGGACATAGCTCTGTGTGCCCATGGAGCAAGGTCATCCATGAGTGAGAACCACTTCCATAGATCATGTATAGACAGAAAGATAGATAGATATGGATAGAGATAGATATGACAGATAATATATAGATAGAGATATGGTAGATGATAGATTGATTTATAGTTATGGCTATGATAGATGATTGATAGATATGATAGATATGGTATATGATAGATAAGGATAGATATATGGATGAATACTTGTGCTGGTTTTGATGTATTATATCCCCCAAAACACCATGTTCTTTAATGCAATCTTGTGGGCACAGATGTATTAGTGTTGATTAGGTTGGAACCTACTGATTGAGTGTTTCCATGGAGATGTGGGCAAGATTTTGATTGGATAATTTCCATGGAAGTGTTACCCCACCCATTCAGGGTGGGTCTGAATTAAATCACTGGAGCCATATAAATGAGCTGACAAACAGCAGGAACTCAGTGTAGCTGTGAGTGACATTTTGGAGAGCAATTGAGAGTGATATTTTGAAGAGGAGCTGTAGCAAAGAGAGGACAAAACACCCCAAGAACAACGTTTTGGAGAATGCATTTTGAAATGCAACCTGGGAGCAGACACCAGCCACATGCCTTCCCAGCTAACAGAGGCTTTCCGGATGCCAATGGCCATCCTTCAGGATGCCTTACCTTGGACACTTTATGGCCTTAAGACTGTAACTTTGTAACCAAATAAACCCCCTTTATAAAAGCCAATCCATTTCTGGTTTTTGCAAAATGGCAGCATTAACAAACCAGAACAATACTGATATAGATACAGATACATAAACAGACATGGATACAGATACATATATGCATATACTTATACAGAGACATAGATATAAACATAGACATATATGTATACATATAGATGGATGGATATAGGTATAGATACAGACACAGACATAGATACAGATCCTGAAATAGATACAGATACAGATACTGATACCGATACAGATACAGTTACAGATACAGATACAGATACAGATATAGATATAGATACAAGATAGATTGACAGACAGCCTCTCATGCTCAGGGAGAGTTTCTAAACCTTGGGACTATTGACACTTGGGACCAGCTCACTCTTTGTGGTGAGGCCATCCTGGACACTGTAGGCTGTCGAGCATCACCCCTGGGCTCTACCCACTCGATGCCAGGAGCCCCCACACCCCAGTTCCAACAACCAAAAATATCTGTGACATCATCCATTGTCATTGTCCCCAGATGAACCACTGGTCTAACACCAGAAAGCAAGCGTGAGTTCAAGAAGAGTATGCACAAGCCTATTTCACACTTGAGTTGGTGCCCTGAGCCCTCGCACTCTATGCATGGAGGATTTCAGTCCCAAATGTCACATATCATCATTTCCTCCCTTATACATCCACCCATCCTCCATCCTAAAGGCAAAACCCAGAAACTCACTTCCCAGCCTCCTCCTAGCTGGAATGGGGCTTGGAACTCAGCGTCTGCCAATCAAAAACCTGCTTGGAACTTATTTTCAGAGCCAGGAGCCCAAAGAAGCTGGCACCAGGTGAGGTGCTACCTGGCACAGGTGGAAACAGGTACCTCCAGTCTCCAGTGGCAGCAGAGGGGCTGGACTTCTGGAAATCATACTGTTTAGAGCCCAGCAGCGTGGTCTGTGCAGAGTGCAGCAGCTGGGACATCTCGACCTGGTGGCATTCCTGCAGACGTGCACACTTTACCCCTGACATGTCAACCTCCAAGCCTGGACCTCGCAGAGAGGAAGCGAGCTATCAAACAGTCTTTAGCAAATTCCTTCTCTGCACACACCAGCTGGGATGGATCTCTTTAGTTTACAACCATGAGTGCAGATGGACAAGCTGCAGCCATGTTTCCCTGTCTGGGCCACTGGACAGGTGAGGAAAGGGAAGCCAGTTCCCAGGTGTGCTCACCTGGGCTCCCAGGCCTGGGGACTCCTCGAGGCATGTGGAGCTTGGTTTCCAGGACCTGTAAAAGCCTCTTATCACCCTTCTTGCTGACAGTCTCTAGCATATGAATCTGCCCTGTGTCTTTCTCATGAGCAAGGGCAGGTTGCAATGCAGAAATAAGCCCAAATTTTAACACAATTCAAATCCTAGTGCCAGAACCTGGAGACGATCATTCTGTGAAAATGCTTCTTTCTAAGAGGGAGGAACTGAGGCTCTCCAAGAGCAAATGGAAACCCCCAAGGCCACCCATCTAATTTTCAAGACTGGACAGACTGACAACAAATGCTCCTGAAAGCATCACGTGCAGTTTCTACATGAAACATTGTGTCAACGCATGCTCGCTACGGAATTTTAAATTGCCAAGCTTGAAAATGATTTTCTTCCTCCTGGAATCTGGGTTCTGCATTTTTATGCCAACTTTCAGTGCCTAATTTAGTCCTGTACCCCTGCAAAATTAGGGAATGTTCCCCAGACTGCCCTCATATCTGATACCAGCTGCAGGTTCAGGGGTCCCGAGATCACCCTCAGTTTGATATTTTGCTAGAAGGACTCACAGAACTCATTGGGAGATGTTATGCTTGTGATTATAGTTTATTAGAGCAAAAAGATACAAATTAAAATCAGCTGGGGGGAAACGCAGGGGGCAGGGTTGGGAGAGAACAGGCGTGAGTTTCCACTGTCCTGTCCCAGTGGGGTTGTGTGGACAGAGCTTTGTTCTCCCAGCAACGATGTGTGGTAACAGGCTTGCAGTGTTGCCAACTGGGGAAGCTCCCCCTGAGCCTCGGTGCCCGGGGATTTTATTGGCACTCAGTCACATAGATGTAGCTGACCCCCCGCAGGGAACCGGAGCCCCTGAGCAGCTCACACACACTGCTGTCTTCCTGGATGCTGGATTTTCCTCTGACCTACTGCCCACTTGTGGTCCCACCAAGCTAGGCATCCTGATCTCCTTCTTTGGGCTGGCTGCCATCTGTGATCCACTGTGTTCGATGGCTGTTTGTCCTCTCTCCTTGCTCACACAGTCCTTCAGCAGATAAGCTGGATCTGCCCCATTCTCTGCAGCTGGAGCCCCCCTTGTGAGGCCAGCCCCTGACCGCCCTGGGCCATGGATACAGAAATGCTGAAATACAGGTTGGATTCGAGTCTCCCACAAGGCAGAAAACTAGGCGACAGGGAAAAGTAGGTGTATTCTGTGGGATTCAATCCCTCATAGAACCATGGGGATGGTATCAGCAGTTCTATTAATTAATGAGAACATTTTGGAGGAAGGAAAAGATGGCATCAGAAGAGAGAGACATTTCTAGAATTAAGGGATTGTCGGTAAAATCAAAGAGGATCCATCCCTTAAGCCTTTAAAAATACCTTCATGAGCTAGATTTTGCACTTCTTGGTACCCAAAACCATACTCTTGGCACTTGATGAATGATTGTGGAATGGATAAATGAATATAAGTTCTGCACTCTTTAAAAAAACTTTTATCATGCAAATTTGCAAACATACACCAGCATTTTGCCAATCTTGTTTCATTTCCCATCCACTCTTCTTTTTGCTGCTGTGATATTTTAAAGCAAGTCCCAGATATATCATTTTTTCTTTCATTACTTTACTATGTAACTCTAAAAGATAAGGACGTCTCTGAAATCATAATGACAATACCATTTCAAGCCTAAAAGGTAACAGTATTTCCATAAACAAAACCCTGTACCAATGCCCTTCAATTTCTCCAAGATCTTTTTACAGTTGGTTTGCTCAAGTCAGAACCCACACAAGGCTCCCCACTGCCTTTTGCTGATTCTGTCTCAACCCTTCCCGCATGGTTTTATTTGCCTGTTATTATTATTATTATTAAACCCAATCTTTTGTGCGGTGGCATTTTTCCACAAGCTGGATGTGGCTGATTGCATCCTGGTGTTGTGGAATGAAAGCCTCTCTCCCTCGTATTTCTTGCAAGAGAAAATGAGCTCGAGAAACCTAGTGGGGTTCAGGTTCATAGTTTCCTATTGCCTCACTAAAGGGTGCACATTGTATCTGCTTGTCCCACTCTTTGCAGTGCTGTCGTTAAACATCCACGAAAACATTTGCCATCACCCTTTCCAACTGCAGGTTGAAGCATCCATTAATGACCATCATGTAAAATCATTTTTCATTAGGCTTCCAAAATAGGGACTTCATAATTCTATAATTGCTCCATTTCTGAGCGAGAAATTCTCCTTTTGTAAAAGAACTTTCCCTCATCAAATATTCAGCTATCCAGAAATAGAGGTTGTTTGGGCATAGTACAACAACTGTTGATTATTTTCTCCTTTAAAAATCAATTTTCAGAGTGCTAACTCTGTATTCCCCCACAGGTAACTGGTGAGTGAGTGTGCATGTGTGTGTCTATCTAAGGCATAAACTCTTGGATTTAACTTATTTGATGAGTTGTTTCATTGGTGTTTGTTTTTGAGGTCATTGGTGTTTGTCATTGGTGTTTGATGAGTTGTATCATTCATGTTTGTCACTGGTGTTTGATGAGTTGTATCATTCGTGCTTGTCATTGGTGTTTGATGAGTTGTATCACTGGTGTTTGTCATTGGTGTTGGTCCCCAGGTTCTCTCCTTGACAACCAGGGGATGTCCTTCCAACTGGTCTCTTTACCTGTTTGATGTGATTCTATCAGTTTCAGATGGTTTTCTTGCTGTCTGTATTACCAGATGTGCCTGGCTTGTCTTGGACCTTTCCCGCCCGGGAGTTGGAGCTGGCCATTTCTCTCATCTTTCAAGTGGATGAGGGTAGCCGAAACCACAACCCAGGAGTCAGGAAGTGTTCACTGCTTTTCTGTTGTCATCACTTCTCATCCTCTCAGATGCAGAAATGGGAGTGGCCATAAGAGAAAATAATGGGATATTATTTCATATTGATTTATACACTTCAAGTGGAAAGTCATGGTATTTGTTTAATAATTAGATCTTTGTCTCTTATGCAGAGAATCTTGGCTTTTAATGATATTGACACTAATTTGCTTTATATTTTATATAGTGAGATGATACAGGATTTGTCCTTTTGTGTATGGCTCATTTCACTCAACATGATGTCTTCAAGGTTCATCCGTGTTGTTGCAGTGTCAGAACTTCATTCCTTTTTGTAGTTGAATAATATTCCACTGTGTGTATATTCTGCATTTTGTAAATCCACTCATCAGTTGATGGACACTTGGGTTGCTTCCATCTTTTGGCAATAGTGAATAATGCTGCTTTAAACATCAGTGTGCAAATATCTGTTCAAGTCCCTGCTTTCAATTTTTCTGGGAATATACCTAGATGTGGGATTGTGGGGTCATATGGTAATTCTATACTTAACTTTCTGAGGAACCACTAAACTGTCTTCTACAGTGGTGGCACCATTTTACATTCTCACCAGTAATTAATGAGTGTTTCTATTTCTCCATACCCTCTCTCACACTTTTTATTCTCCATTTTTTAAATAGTAAGCATTCTAATGGGTGTCTATATATATGTACATATATATAGGTGTGCATATACATATATGCATATATATTTATATATGTATGTTTATGTGTATTGAGTGTATATAAACATGGGTGTCTGCATATATGTAGGTGTCTATTTACAGATATGCATATATTTTATATATCATGTTTATGTGTATGTATATATATACATATACAAATGAACATGCATACATATGCATAAACATATGTAGGTGTCTACAGATATGCATATATTTTATATATTATGTTTATGTGTATGTATATATATACATATTCATATACACATGCATACATTTGCATATACATATGTATAAACATGTACAATCTTTTTCCAATTAGGGCATATTTTTAATGAAAAAAATTATCCAAACAAAATCCAAAGTTGCATCCTCTGAAGGTAATTGTAATATCATAGCTCTGTTATAATTCACTCCAAGTATAGTAACTATTTAATAAAATTCAGTAATTTAATTTGCTTACTGTCAAATCACATCTAAGAAGTCAATTCACTTCTATGCCTGCACGTCTGAAGGACTTAATGCTGACTCTTTTACGTTTGAGATTACCATTTTATTTCCAATGCTTTGGGAAAGACCCATTATCATAAAATTGAAAAACCCCATCAAATTTCCCTCTCCGAGTTAAGAGAGCAGCTTTTAGATGTGAGCAATTCTGATGCTTATTTTGGCTGATTACCAAGTGACCATCACGTTCACGGAGGGTTAAAAATCATGATTGAAGTGACAAGGCATTAGTTGTATTTAATGGACTGTCACCATACTTACTTACTTGGCGTTTGTATTGAATTATTTAAATCTTCTGCCTCTGGCTGCCATCCATCCACTTTGGTTTATGTAGGCGTAGCAGAAAAGGGGACGTACATTAGTAGATCTTAGAGAGCACGCTAAATGGAACTGCCAATTAGTAACGTGATAGTTTTTATGAGGCAAAAGTTCCTTTTGTAGCATAGTTGTCTGCTGTCCCACTCTGGGACTGAAGGACATGGATCAGGTGTTACATGGCGGTAGGTGGGCTTGCTCTTAGGTTTCCTTGAGCTTGATGAATTACTCCTGAGAAGATTTCTCTCCTGGGGGAAGGCCCATTGGTCCCCGTAATCACGGAATCCCCTTCTAATGTCTAATACACATACGCGGATATCTATACAAACATCACCGATAGACATGCTATGATTATAGCATGCTTGGGTTTTTGTCTCCAAGCCCAGGTGTCATCAAAGGCATGCCTTTTCTGGTTTTGGTTTTGTGGCTGCAGAAAGGCCACCTTCAGAAATGCTGATTTCACTCATTCATGAGCTGCCCCCTGCTGACCCCTGATAGGAGCCCTTTGGGGATCCTGAGAGCCAACTGCTGAAATACAAGTCTCAGGAAACACACTGTGTTGAAATACACCTACTTTAACATTGGATGAACTGAAGTTAAGGAGCTTTACTTTCAACACACGAATCCCACTTAAAGAGTTGAAGGAAAGCAAAAAGAAGTCAGGGCATAGAAAACCGAGCTCGAATAACCAAATGGAGTGCGACAAACAGGTTCTCTCTCCCTGCACTCCCACCGGCTGTGTCTTCTCCAGCTCCCCAGCAGTCTCTGAAGTGGTTACAGTCTACATGTAGTTCATCTGATGCACTCCCTAAAAGGATGCCAGCTATAACATGCATTAATATCAAATGATGGGAGTGAAAACTGATATTTATTAAATGCCTCCTGCATGCCGGCTAACCAGCAGTTTATGAGAAATAATCACTGTTATCCTGACTCTTACAGATGATGAAAATGAAGCCAACTCTTTGAAGGCTGCCCACTGCCTTGAATTTCTAGCATTGGGCGCAGGGGGGGTTGTAGTATGAAGGGGGTCTTGGTAAACCCTGTGGAATTTGGAGTTTCTCAGCTTTGTGGATTCAGTGGAAATTCTAGACATGTGGAAATGTCCCCTTCAACACCATATCACATGCATCTCACAGACAAATTGTCTTGAATCCACCCCTTCAGCTGGCTTTCAACAGCAGCTGTGCAAGAAGGGAGCTAAGAGTAAATCAGCATTTAATTAGAGTAAACTGGCATTTATTTAGGGCCTTTTATAGAGCAATACATTGAAGAATACATTTTGTTATTAGTTATCCCAATAAAACCATGCAAGAACTGTTCATATCTGCATTCCACAGGGAGACTTGGAGATAGAGGGAATTTCCACAAGTTCTAGAAGCTACTTCTTGAAGAGGTAATTCATGGGTCTGTGTGACTTCGAAGTGGAGACCCTTCCTTCAGTTGTCCCTAGATGACTGACGATCTAGAGCCTGCTAAGTCCCCAAGGACAGGTGGCTGGGGGTGCTGGGTCAAAGGTGATGCACCTGCCTTGGGAACCAGGGGTTCAGCTGAGAAGGCATCTTCTTGAAATCAAACCTTCTCTGCTGGGCAGCCAGCTTGGCCAGCACTGCTCCCTGGGTATCTGGGAGCTGAGTTATGAGTAGAAGTTCATACACCGGTAATCTCACCCGTTTAATTCCAGCCATTCTGGTGATGATGCACAATGGATCTCTGATTTATCAACTGTCAGTGGGACCTCTTGATTCCCTGCCACAAACAATGAGACATTAAAAAACATTTACTTTAGTTTTCCACACCTTCCCAGACTTCCTCCTCATTTTTTCTCTGTTCGTACTATGATTCTTTGAGAGGTTCCCTTTATGATACTAAATAACATAACCTGCTCTGGATAGTATCTGTTGACTTCCCAGTCTCATAAAATTAGTGTTGTTAACCTTCTTCCTCACATCCACTGCATCCCAAATGCAGTTTTATCATATCATTTTAAAAATATTCCCAGTCTCCTTTGTAACTTCAGAAAGTTCTGTTCTCTATGCGTGAGTTGAATCTCAACGATTAATACCAACAAATATTATTAGTAGAAGGATTACTTATACATTATATACTGTTTAAATAAAGTAATAGAGAGCAAATGAGATCCTATAACATTAAAACTGTGTAGAGGGTTCATTTCTCCATCATCTGAGCCAGGGTTGCAGTGAGAAGTTGGGCCTCAACCAGATTCACATTCTATGGTAGAAAATCTGATTTTTCTTTCAGAAGCTTTTAGGATTTTGTTTTTGTCCCTTGAGGTCTGTGTTTGGTGTGGGTTTTATATATAATATATAAATAGTAATGCTTGTATAATACTATTATATAGTTTATACTATAAATATATTTAATATAAATATACAATTATATAAATATAATATATAATATATTCATTACATATTATATAATTATCTGTTGGTATAATATCAGTACATTGATATGTTAATCTAATAAAATATAATTATAATCATGCAATGATGTATTATATATACTATATATATTTGTAAAATTATGCTAAGCAGTCTATGGACCCTTCATCCTAAAGATTAAACTTTTCTGTGGGCCAAGAAGGATTTTTATACTATTTCTTTGATCACTTTTTCTCTTCAATTTTCTCTGCTCTCTTCTGGAATTCTTACTGGATTTATGCTCTACTTTGAGTTTATCTTCCTTACCTCTCAACTTTTCTTTCATATTTTAATTCTTCTTTATATTCTAAATATTTCCTCAGTCTTGTCTTCTGGTTACAATCTTCAACTTCATTATTACATAACTTTATTAGAACTGTAGCTCTGTATTTTATACTTTATAACTATAGAATCTCTTATCCATGAATTGGTAGTGGAGGAACCATAATTTTAATTTCCATAGACTCCTTATTTTCCCTGTTAGCCAACTAAATAATTACCACAATCACAGCAGAGTGACCAACTAGTAGATACCTGTTCTATATACCTGTTTTGTATTCCTGTAATGCAGCTCTGTGAATTATACCTGTGAAGTACACCTGTTATGCATACCTGAGATGTATAGCAGTTAGGTATACATGTTATATGTACCTGTTATGTTTATGTGTCTTACATATCTGCAATGTATACCTCTTAGGCATACCTGTTGTGTGTACCTATTATACACATGTATCTTACATAGTTGTAATGTATACCTGTAATGTGTACCTATTAGGCATATCTGTTAGGTATGTGTCATATACTTGTTATGCATACCTGTTATATATACCTGTTATGTATATATGCTATGTGTTCCTGTTATGTACACCTGTAATGTATATCCATCATGTATACCTGTCATATATACCTGGTACATATACCTGTTATGTACACCTGTCAGGTATACCTGTTATGTACACCTGTCATGCATACCTGTTTATCTGTTTATCTGTTATGTATTCCCTGTTATAAATACCCACAGGCTCTGTACAGCTCTCTGCTTTGTTTTCGTTGCAGCTCCTCTCGTTTGGCTGGTGTCACCTTGTCTGGAATTCCCTGAGAACATGAGAGTTGTTCTCTGACTGTCCCTACTGAGTAGCTGGGGACTTGGCACTGCTCCTGGGGTGGTCTCCTCTGCCACGATGTGCCCGATTTCCCTGCTGAGCCCTCCTCTGAGTGGTGGGGTGCAGGGCAGGACCTGGGTGGGGCAGATGGGGGTGCCCGGAGCTGGACAGTTGGGGGTATGGGGGTGGAGCAGGAAGGCTGCCAGAGGACCCCATTCTGCTGGAAACGAGAGCCTTAGGGGATGCTTTAGCACGGAGAGCCCTTCAGCTGCTGATATTCCAGCAGGAAGTCTGCGGTCACCTCTGTCCAGCAATGCTTCTCTCGAAGGCCCTGATGCTCTCCAGAACCGTCTCTTAAATAGGACATGGAGGACTCTGTCCCTATCCTCTGAGCCAGCCCCCCGCCTATGTTCTCTGAGAGGAGGAAAGGCAGGGAATGGGCCACCCAGACAAGTCCTGAGGACTGACCCAGGGTCCCCCTGCCTGGGCTGGGGGCTTGAGGCTGGGACCCTCCAAGGCTCCCTGGGGGAGGTGGGTTGGCCCCAGACAAGGGGCCATCTCCCACCCCCCCACTTCTCTCTCAGTCCCACCTCTGTGCTCTCTGGCTTCTAGGAATTACTCAGCATCTCTAATTTGTCGACATTGCCCTTTCTTTGCTTCTCGGCTCTTTCTGGTTGCAATCTTCACATTTGCCATTTCAGTGCAATCTCGAGAGTGTTGCAATTGTGCTCAGAACCCGTTGCTCTGCTGGGAGACTCTGAGAACAGCCCTGAAGACAGACTGGAGGCGACACCGACTCCTGCAGAGTCTCCAGCCAGCCAACCTGCCCTGCGGATTTTGGACTTGCCGGCTTCCACCATCACATGAAACAGTGCCTTAAAATAGACCTCCTAATACATATGTCCCCTTGCTTCTATTTCTCTGGAGAACTCTGATAGTGTTCTTACTTCTTTTCTCTCCTTTCTGGAGAGCTGCGTCTCTGTAGTCACCATTCACCATTTACAGCTTCTTCATTCTTCTCAAATAACATTTTTTCAGTAATTATATGTATATATATGGCACTCCATCACTATACAAAAACTACAACAGCCAGCTGGGAGATCTTAATGAAATCACACAGCTTTTGGCGAACAGGTGGCTTCTCCCCCTAAAGTATCAACCCCCTTTCTGACCCCAACTACCCTCCGCACTAAACCCTGCCTCCCCCAAGTAATTTGACTCAACTAAACCCAAATTGAGAGTTTCTTAACTTGACCTAGCTGAGGCTGTACTTACAGTTTACATTGGGCTGCTGGGTTGGTTTTACAATTATTCCCATTTGCTGTTTTTTTGTCCATTGATGACAGTTGATAAGCCACTGGGTTATTCTCATTTTGCCAGCAATCTTACAGTCTTAAAACCTCCTTTGACGAGGGCTTCATTCCAACAAGGTCAAGCCTGTAACTTGCCTCAAACGATCAGCTGGTTTTTCCAAGGTGTATCTGGGGAAAAAGTGTCCCTTCACAACATTTCACTGCTCTTCTCTATTTATAAATGCTTCAAAGGACATTTTTACTTTATAAACTGTTCACAAAAATGTGCACTAGCATTTGACCCCAAGCAGATGGGTGAGCTGTACATGTGGTGGAAAGAGTGAGAAATGCAATAAGAGAATTTTTACAGTGTGGCTTGAGTAAGAGTTGACAGCTAAGTGAATTTAGGACTGTAAGAAATGCAGGGTCTTGAAAGGTTTGTGTAGACATTTTGCAGGGGAGGGATGAGCTTTATTAACATTTTGTGGATTTGTATTTGAATTTTCTTTTTGGACAATGTCCCAGTGGCTATTTCACACAGGAACACTTCGTCCGAGTGACTGCATTTGGTGAAGAAGTGTATCGGCTTCTCTCAAATGGTCACAGAAAATTTGAGTGAGGGAAATATGCTCTTTCTATAAAGTGTTTGTTTCTTTCAAGTCTTAGGGGAAGATTTTTTTAAACCCTGCCTGCTCTTTGGGGGTTAATGGGCAGTTTGACTCAGTTCACCTTCCAAGAAGAGAAAATAGATTCCTAAATAAAGGCCACCTGAGGCGCAGGTAGCACCCGGGTAATCATTGGGGGGGGGGATTCGGCTGGATCCTGGGAAGCAGATGGAAAGCAGACTAGCCAGTGGGAAGTTCAGTGGGGAGAGATCTCGGGATATACATTCGGTGACTACGTAGGGGAAGCAGGCGTGAGAGAGGGAAGAGCTGACGTACAATTCAATCTTTGGAATGGCACTGAGCCCCCAGCCAGTCCCCGGGGGAGCTCTGCAGCTGAAATGGCTCATTCCAACCCCAAGCTACCCCGGGGAGGGGGCACACGCTTTGGGGAGGCAGCTCCCTTCAGTGAGGGGAAGTCTGGGGGGGAACGCAGCTCTGTGTCCTTAGAGCTGAGAGGGAAGTCCCACGTCCTGGGGTGGGGGCTGGAGATCCATCCCAGCTATCGAGATCTCCATGCCGGAGACCCCCCGACAAGAGGTGTGTGGGACCCGGCTATTTATATCTTATGTGATGCATTTTAATAGGTTTCTACAGTGTATAGCATATAGCATATATTTTACATGTGCATGTTATACATATTCATATATTCTATATATTTTATCTATACAAAGATTATATATGTAAATACTAACATGATTGTTATATATTATATATTCATATATTTTTGTTATATATTTTATCTATTTATACATTGTATATGATATATCATATATTTTATATGTATATGTTATATATTATATATTCATATATTTCTGTTATATATTTATCTATACAGAGATTATATATTATATTTATATACTATGATTGTTATATATCATATATTCATATATTTGTTATGTATTTTAATATATTTACACATCATATATCACATATTTTACATGTATGTGTTATATATTATATATTCATATATTTCTATGTTATATATTTTATCTATACATAGATTATATATGATATTTATGTACTATGATTGTTATATTATGCATTCATATATTTCTGTTATATATTTTATCTACTTATACATAGATTATATATTATATTTATATACTATGATTGTTATATATTATATATTCACATATTTCTGTTATGTATTTTAATGTATTTACACACTGTATATCATATATCATATATTTTACATGTATATGTTATATATTATATATTCATATATTTCTGTTGTATATTTTATCTATACATAGATTATAGATTATATTTATATGCTAATATGATTATATATCATAATTATTGTTATATATTATATGTTCATATTGTTACATATTATTGATTCATATATTTACATTATATATATTATCTATTTATACATAGACTATATATGTATATACTAATATGATTGTTATATATTATATAGTCATATATTTCTATATTATATATCTTACTAATATACATAGATTGTGTATTATATTTATGTACTAATATGATATATATTGTATAGTCATATATTTCTATATTGTATATTTTATCTATTTATATGTAGATTATTGTATTTATATACTAATATATATTTTATATAGTTATATATTTCTATATTATATATTTTATCTATTTATACATAGATTATGTATTATATTTATGTACTAATATGACATATATTATATAGTCATGTATCTCTATATTATATATTTTATCTATTTATACATAGATTATATATTGTATTTATATACTAATATGATTCTATGTGTATATAAATATAAATACACACATACATTTCTTTTGTACTGGTAGCCATGGAATACAAACCTTTTTTCAGAAACTTTCATAGACTATATCAAATTAGTGTTTTTTGCAGTAGTGCTTGACCACTTTTTTCGCACTATAGCATCTCAGACATGTTGTTGTTTGCAGAATGCACTGGGGTAAGAGCAGAAGGCTGCTCACCACAGGTTCCTCTAGCCCAGGGGTACTTTATGGACCCCACAACCTCTTCATGGGCACCCCCTGTTGCAATGCTCGGGAGTAGACACAAACATCAGGACATCAGGAGTTGGCCAATGTGACCCAGTTCAGGTCCTGCTCTCTTTCCTTTCCCAACAACCTCTCTCTGCCTTGATGCCTTCTCTGAAATATCAAAATTATGTCATTGGCAAATCACAAAGTCTAATCAATAGCATTTGAAATTGGTGCTGCATCTTCTGGGACATCTTAGGGGACAAGATCGGCAGCGACCAGCTGATGGAATGAGCAAATCCTTTTGACAGCCCCCAGAGACCCCATTAATATTTAGGATGAGGCAGCACGGTGTTGCATTGAGTTCTGCCGAGCCTCTAGAGTAGCCAGTATGTGACCACAGATTCCTGGAATCGACTTTCCATGAAACACAAAAGGCTCCAAAATGGGTAGCATGGACCCAGTTCATGCTATAGGAAGAACCACTTAGTTAAGTGTATTTCCTAACAAAACCCACAAATTCGTGGATGCAATTCTGGGTTGCCACAAATTCTGCAAACCCGTCCCCAGCCTGACCTCGAAGGTTTCCCACCTCGACTGGTTCCTCAAAGCCCGTGAGATTTGAGGGTGGTGGTTTCTAAAAGTCTCCTAGACTTTGTGTGTTCCATTGCCATCAATCTATTATTCAGCTCAGTTGTTATTTTTCTAATTCACCTCCAGGTTCTTAATATTTATTGCTCTGTAAAAAGCAATATGTGCTTCGCCAGCGAGGAGGATGCTAGCTTAATTTCATTGTCACATTTCTCTCTATCCTTTTTCTGCAGAGAGAATTTTTCACTGTAACCCAAGCAGATATATTTTCTGAAATATGTAAACCATGAATTTGAAACGTTGGCGAGCACTTATTGCTTAGCAGTTAATCAATGTATTTAAGATCAGCTCTTATAGGCTGAAAGATACAATGTAATAAACGACTCCTGGGCTTGATTAAATATTGAAACTCAGGCAAGGCATTTAATCAATCTCCAAAGCCGTTTACCGGGAGCATGCCACAGCAAGAGAGTGGTTATTGCAGTTATGTGACAAGCCATAAAACGAAAAATAGAAAATATACTAGATGGAAAGTAATCATATTGTAATCAAAATGTATCTATTTTATACACAAGACAAATTCACAGGAAATAATTCCAGACGGCCACAGTGTGCCCTGGATCTGCCCATGCTGAGGTCATTTTTACAACAGGAAGGCTCTTTGGGGCTGACTCGAGATGGTGGTAACTTTTATTGAACTGAAACCAGCCCCAGTAGCAAATGCTGGAGACCCTATCCATGGTGAGGAGAGGGGAGAGTTACGACCGCGAGCACCAGCCCCGGTGCTACCGTCACTGACTTCAGGTGCTAAAACAACACTGCAAAAAAGATTCATTTTGCACAAATAAAGAATAACAGTTCTGCTGGGGCACAGCTTGACTTACTGTCCAAATACAGTTCAATCTCCAGGGATTGCATGTGTTTTTAAGGGTGACATAACAAATTACCAAAAACTCAGTAAAAACAGGGTCCTGGAGAACAGAAGTGTGACACCAAGGTGTCAGAAGGTCCGTGCTCCCCCTGATGGTTCCAGGGGAGGGTCCTCCCTGCTTCTTCCAGCTTTTGGTGGCAGCCCCAGGTGTCCCTTGGCTTGTGGCTGCATCACCAATCTCAGTTTCCATCTGTGTGTCTCCTCGTCTGACTTTTATGAAGATTCCTGTCACTGAATTTAATCCGGGATGAGCTCATCTCAGAATTCTTCACTGAATCACATCTGCAAAGACCATATTTCCAAATAAGTTCCCAGCCATAGGTTCTGGGGCCAGGCCATGGACATGTATTTTGGGGACCACCATGCAGCCCCTTGGCTATGCCATCACTGGTTGCCCATGTGACCTGCTTTGGTCAGTGGATATCAGTGGATGTGACACAAACAGAAGTTTGAAATGTGCTTGGGTGGTCAAGCTTCCACATCACCATGATGACGACTTGCCCCAGGTGGTTACTATCCCAGAGGATTCGTGAGGAGCAGACCCCCTGTCCTGGATAGCTGCTAGTGCAAGGTACATAAGAGATGTGTGATACAAAATCAAGCCATTCTTGTTCCTCAAGTTTTGATTCTGGAGTACAGGGTCTGGAGTACAGCTTAGTCCAGCTAAACTACAGCTGACCCATAGCTTTATGGGGAAAAAAATGTTGTTTTAGGTTGCTGGGTTTAGGGGGGTTTTGTTATGCAGCATTTTATGGCAATAGCTGACTATTACACTGGTTAGGTCCAACATTCCAGGCTGGGTCCTGAATATAGTACAAAGTGTACCAGGGAATTTGTCTCATAATTTTCACGAGATCTGAGGCTAAGAGTTGGGAGTTAGTGCTTCCTCATACAAAGACCTCTCTGCATGGTCCTTATTACAGAGTTACCATTGGTTTGTAGATTCAGGGAAACGTTCCTGACCATTTCAGCACAAAAAACACAAAGTGGCCTGAGGATACTGCCTATCACATCAGGGGCAGCAGGCCTCCAAGCTGACTTGCAACAGCTCATTGCTCCAAACATGTTTAGAGGGAGCTGCTAACCGATTTCATGAGAGCATTTTGAGTTACAACTTGGTCTGCACAGCTGAACTTCCAGAGGCATGGTTAACCAAGAACCTATCATCACAAACTTTTTCAGTGAATTAGGCTTTTTCCATATAAGTATAACTCTCTTTACGACTGCAAAGAAATAAGTGCTTCAAACATCGTAAGATTATTATATGTCCGTCACTGCAACATTTTAATAAATGCAAACATGTGAGCACAGTCAGACACTCCTCCTTAACTTTTCAATCTCTGGTTAACCAAACTTTGTTTTTTCTATCTGGGTTCTGCATTTGTAAAATACTCTTTAAGCTGTGGAAAAATTTGTGAACAAAGCTGAGTGCTTCTTCCTGAGCTAGAAGGGTCTGGGGGTGGGGATGGGGGCCAGAGGTCTCCCGTGGCTGTCCGCTGCCCTGTCCTCCAGGAGCCATCCCAGAATCCTGGGTTGCACAGGGTGTGGGGTGAGGGTGATCACCAGGGTGACACTATCACAGGTTCCACTCAGGTGACCTTGAGTGTCCTCAGCTGCCATTTGTTACCTGACACCTATGACAGTACAGTGCATGCACACCTGGAAACATGGAAAAGGGGGCCAACTTTCACAAAGAACAGCCAAAAGGCTTTAACAGCAAGTCAGGTGAGAAAGTCTGTTTCCCAGACAATAAGGCCAAAAGTGCCCCATACCTGTTCATTATTACTGATTCAGGAAAAGGGAATAATCTAGGAAGACTCCTAAGCTTTTGTCTTTGATGCTCTAGTAGAGTGTGCCAGTGTTGGACCAAGCAGGACAAATGGAGGATGCCAGGCTGAGGTGCAAAGTGATGTGCTTGCTTTGTCTTCTCACCCAAGTGGAGGCATCCCACCAACAGGCGAGTAATGAGGGGCTGGATTTCAGGGGTCTGGGCTGTTTTGGGGTCCAGAGGCCAAGGATTAAGTCAGGGTCTGAAGAATGCCACACCTGGGGATTGGACAACTGAGGACAGACAGTATCAGTTATGGTCAATATGCAGATATGAGGATGACAAGAGATGACCTCCAAGAAATCAAGAGTAATGCCCAACTTGAGAGTGGAAACTGGAGACCAATCTGACCTGAAAATCCAAGGGAAAAGTCAGAGTAAGATGATCAGAACCTCTGCTAAACATTCTGGAGTTGGGATAAAGAGAGACAAACACATTTAAGAGACAATGAAAGGATAATTCTTAATACTCTGAAGATCAAAAGAGCTTAGAAGTGGTGCCTTTAAAATATTCCCCACTGAAGAGTAATCTGTACTCTAGAAAGTTTGATCTGAAAACCCAGGTTTAAAATCTGTTATTGTATGAGCTGCGCAATATGCATCTAAAATGAAAATTTGGAGCCTTGTCCTCTTGAGACAATGTTTAAATGATGCCCAAAATTTTTATATTAGACTAGCATACAGACATTTATAAGACAGTTTCCCCAACATAAGATATTAGAGAAGCAATTGGAATGAGCAGGATAGGATATTTCCCTCAACAAGGTTATATGGAAAGATGGATGTAATTGCAAACAAGGCATTTATGAAATGCAGTGACTAGCTCATTGTTGCAAGGCAGTTTCAGTGACAAGAGTCTCACTAAAGAGAGACTATCCAGGTGCTGAGCAAAGCTCGTTGTTTGAAATGATGCCACTGGTTTTCTTCTTGTCTCCATGTCATATTATCACTCTCCTTTTGGGTCCCCATCCAGGTGGAGACTCTGTCCGAGAGGGAAGAAGGAAACGGACCAACGAGATCTTTTCTCTCCTCATCAGAGCATGCCATATCGTAGTTCTCAGGTGCCACAAGCAGTGAGAACAACAGATGCTTCTCAACCTCTGCATTGGAACAAACCCTGATGTAGATCTTCCAGTTGTCTTGGACTCAGAATGACACAACTCCCAGTAATCTTTTCCTTTCTAGACCTGAAGAAACATAGCTCATCACCTTCCACCAGTTCTAGATCGTAGCTTCATTGACAGCTCAGAACACACTAGTCATCTAGGAACTTGGCTAACACCTCATCATGGCTCAGCAAAGCATGGATGCACAGATACTTTGTCTTGGCAATTTCTCCAAGGCAATGTGGCTTCTAAGAGAAAATGCTCAGTTCTGATCAATCAACCATTTTCTTGTTCAAAATGAAGAAACACTTTTAATGATGGTTTCAAATCTCCTGGTATTATATCGTTGCAAGGTGTATTGGTTTTCTGTGCTATTGTGATGAGGTACCACAAATTGGGTGGGTTAAAACAACAGAAATATATTCTCTTATGGTCCTGGAGGTTAGAAATATGAACTCAAGGCTTTGGAGGGTTGATTCCTTCTGGAGGCTCTGAGAGAAAATATTCCATGCGTCTTCCAGTGTCTGGTGTTTGCCAGCCATCCTTGCTGTCCCTTGGCTTGTGGCCACATCACCCCAATCTTCATCCGTGTCACCAAATGACCTTCTCCCTGGGTCTCTGCATTCTCTCCTCTTCTTATAAGGGCACCTGTCATTGGATTTAGGGTAAGTCTAAATCCAGGTAATATCATCTCTATCCTTAACTAATTATGTCTACGAAGACCTCATTTGCAAGTATTGTCCCATTCTGAGGTTCTGAGTGGAACTTAATTTGGGGGGAATGCGTTTCAATCCACTACAAAAGGAGTCTTGGATATCTGATGTAATCTTTCTCTGAAGGATGAGGAAACTAAGAAAAATTAAGTGACTTTCCCAAAGTTGGGCATTCATGCTCCCAGGCTCTGAGACCCTCACATTTTACACTACCCTAATCTGTGTCCTGACTCTTAGGCATAGTTTTCAGTTGTGTAACATTTCTAATAGACCCTTAGGTATGGCGAGCAATGGGAAATCAAGATGTGCAGACTTCCCACCGACAGTGAGACTTTGGCTCAGATCTCTTTCTTTTAAGACACAGAAACTTGGTTGAAATTTCCTTTGGAAACCTCCCTGTCACTGACCCTGCTCCACCATGGTGACTGCTCTCCTGAGTTGGTGTGTCTTGCAATAGCTGTTTTATACTTTTAATGCATATTTATGTATCAATAAATAATATGCAGTGTTGCTTTGAGTGTGTTAAAAAACTCACATGAATGATACATGTTATATCCATTGGATGTATAAATCCCCTGAACAACTAGCTTTCCTAACTCATGTTTATTCTAGATTTATCTGTATCGATACATGTAGAATCAGTTCACTTATTTTAATGGTCATAAAGTGCTACATTGTATAAATACAACACACTTTGCATATCCTTTTATTAATGGCTATTCAATTTTTTTTTTCTTAAATCTTTTATTGTTTTTGGCCAATGCTGCAAAGAGTTCTCTCGACATGGTTCCTTGTGCCCATGTGTGAGAATTCTCGTAAGCATTTACCTAGAAGTAAGAGTAATTTCTCTCCAAGCTGAGAACATTTAAAAGATGCTTGTTCCCTGTGCACTTCTGCTGGAATAAGGTTCCCTCTTTCCCTAAATCCAGTATCTGATTCTGACGTCTTATGAGCTGCCTGGTTCCAGCGTTCCTCTCTGTTCTGACTTCAAGTTCTCTCTTGATTCCCTGCGCCTGGAACCTCTCTCTATGACTTTTAACTTAGCTATGCATTTTTTGTTTCATTGTTATATTTTATCCAACATTACAGTGTATCAGCTGTAGGGTCAGGAAATGAGGAAAAGAAAACTATCTAGGAGGATTTCAGGATTCCAGTTCAAGGATTTATGTGCATGATGAGCCTTTTACTGAGATGCTTGGGAGAAAGACAAGTGTAAAGGGAAGATCAAGTATTTAGCCTAAGAAAAAAAAGTTAAATTTGTCTCCAACACATAAATAGAAGTGAGTCTTGAGAACCCATACCTGTTGTGCTATATTAATTCTAAACTTTTTTTCTTTTGTTGGAATAATCACCCTTGCCAGGAATTTTAATTATTCCAGAAATTATACATGGGAACTTCAGGTTATAAAATATTTGCAAAATTAGACTTTGTATTTTTCAACAGAAAAAGAAAACAAAAACCTCACTCATCCATCACACATATTTATTATTGAAAAAAACAAATAGCATATTTGCATATAATATTCTCAGTAAAAACCATCTGCTCATTATAAAAGTGAAACAAGACAGTTCAGATCAAACAGTATATTTCTTTATTAAAAAATGCTGGCATGAAAAGTTTGCATGTATAGACACATTTACATGCTTCCCGAAGTAGATGCCTTAAAGTCATTGATACTTTTTATATTATACCACATGGAAGAAAGTTGCAGGCATTAAAATCCAGCACATTAATTTTCTCTCCCTGAAATTCTTCTGGCCTGTTATAGACAAGCTCTTGGGGCCGATGCATCAGTAAATTCACTTACTCTCATGAAGGGGGGTGTTTTCTCCTTTCTCTAACACACCATGTGGCACTGACACTATTGATCTGATGTTATTAGATCTATTAAAACTCCAAAACTACTTTTGAAAATATAATAATTCTGCAAGTTTCCAGAAACTTAAGGACATTAAAAAAAGAATAAACTGTAACTGAACATTTGGCAAAATTTAATTCTGCATTATGAATACAATTGTCTTTAGTTCCCTAGAAAAGCTCACAGAGGTGTCTGCCAGTTTCTAGCAGGTAATGGTAAATATCACTATGAAGATAATTCCTGGAATCAGAAATTAAATTTACAGTATGGTTTTAGTTTGCTAAAGCTGATGAAATGCAATATGCCAGAAATGGGTTGACTTTTACAGTGGGGACTTATTGACTCACAAGTTTACAGTTCTGTGGCCATGAAAATGTCCAAATCAAGCTATCAACAGGTGTTGATAGAGAAAGACTCGCCATCAGTGATGTGGGGCTCCTCTGCCACATGGGAAGGCACATGGTGACGTCTGCCTGTCCTTTCCTGGGTTTCATTGGAGGTTGGGCTTCTCTGTCAGGTAGCCAAGCACATGGCAATGTCTGCCTGTCCTTCTCTCCTTGGTTTCCTTGGATGTTGGGCTCCTCTGTCAGGTAGCCAGGCACATGGCAATGTCTGCCTGTCCTTCTCTCCTGGGTTTCATTCTAGGTTGGGCTCCTCTGTCAGGTAGCCAGGCACATGACGACGTCTGCCTGTCCTTCTCTCCTGGGTTTCGTTTGAGGTTGGGCGTCTCTGTCAGGTAGCCAGGCACATGGTGACATCCGCCTGTCCTTCTCTCCTGGGTTCCATTGCTTTCAGCTTCTGGTTGCTCCTCTCTCCAATTCTCTGGCATTTCTCTCTCAACTTCTCTGGGACATTTTCCTGTCTTTTATCCTCTTATAAAGGACTCCAGGAATAAGACTCAGTCTGAATGAGGTGGGACACATCTCAACTTAAGATCCTACTCACCAAAAGATCCTACTTACAATGGGTCCACACCCACAGGAATGGATTTAGCTTTAAGAACATGACCTTTTCTGGGGTACCTATAGCTTCAGACCACTACAAGTGTTGTCTTTGGGATTATTTTTTTTTCCTGGGAAAATAGTGCTCCAGGAAATCTTTGGAATAATCCTCAACAGTTGGTTGACCCGTATGCTCAGATATTCTTTATGTCATGTAGAGTTATTGTGACTTGAAGAAAGAGGAAAGTGGGCCCAGGAAGTGATGTAAATTATTGTAATGATAGCTGCCCATCACAAATTAAGATGAAATTGTAAACACCCCAAAAATTGAGGGGGAGGGGACTAAAAGCGATTTCTGCTTTATTTTGTTCTCTCACATGTTGAACGTCAATACACAAAGCTTTAGGGCTTTACAAAGTGAAATTGAACACATTCCAGTAGGGTTAATTTGATCTCTCATTTGCTGTTCAGTGTTGTTTCCTATGAATGGATTTATAAACCTGGAGAGCACATGCAAATTAACCTTAATTACGTCTCATAGGTTCAACCATTTAAACAGAAACCTCTTTAATGGGTTTAAGGTTTATGAAAATGTCACTGCCTTGGGTTGGGATCCATCTAGGAGCAGTGTGTCATGTCCAGAGAATAAGCCCTCCTTGGCATGAAGACTCTTAGTGCCAACCCTGCAGCTTTCCCAGGGAGCTGTCTGGTTTCTGAAGAAGGCTGGCCCAGGGTCCTCTGGCAGCCACTGAGGAGTGGGGGAGAAGTTCCTCCTTATCCTCTCCCTGGGTCTCTAGCCTCCTACCCTGGGGTCTCCTGCCCTTTTGCCATTTTCAAGCTGCTCTAGGACCCATCCATGGTTCCCTCTGCTCTGGAGCTTTTTTGGGTTTGTTTCAGTTCAGTAAATGCACATTGCCCTTCAGTCATCTAGCCATCTATTCATTCAACTATCCATCTGTCCTCCTACCCATTCATCTATCTGTCCATCTATCCATCCACCCATCCATTCATCTGTCTCTGTATCTCTCCACCCACACCCCTTCTTATCCATCTGTTTATCCACCTATCCATTCACCCATCCATCCACCCCTCCATCCATTCACCCACTCATCCACCCATCCACTCATCCATCCATCCATCCACTCATCCACCTGTCCACCCATCCACCCATCTACTCAGCCATTCATCCATCCATCCATCCATTCATCCATCCATCCACCCATCCATCCATCCCCTCATCTATCCACTCATCCACCCACCCATTCACCCATTCATCCACCCACCTGTCTGTCTCCCCATCTATCCACCCATCTACTTGCCCATCCACCCATTCATTTTTCCATCCAGTATTCACCTTTAATTCACACAGTCTTTGCCCATGAAGAGCTCAACAACCTCTAGGGGAGATTGGAGTCATGATATGGAAGCACAAAGGCAAAACAAATTATGTAAGAACGATCATAGGACGCTGAAAGAGACTACACAGAGGCCTTATAGTGACAAGAAAATCTCTCATTTGGCAGAATCCTAATTGGGTAATTTAAAGAAGAAAATAGAGTAACATGGTGACATTGTGTTTGGGAAGGAGGCCATCTTGACCCTCTTTTTATGATAAAAGGCCCCACGTTGCACAGAAATTACTTCTCACTGGCCTTCTGCAACATAAATATTCCTAAGTAGGGAACTTCCTGTGGATTTCCACTAGGAAATCCCCATCAGTAAGGCAATCTTTGGGATTCCATTAGATTCATTTAAAATGAGGAGATTCCTCAAACAATGAAACAAGAGTTGCCTATTTGCCCTAACGCTACAAAACCTTCTTGACATTTAGTGAGGATTTAGTAACTTGATATTCAGCTGCAGGAACAGGAAAAGAGTAGAAGGCATTGGTTTTCCAGCTTGAGGATCCACCTGTAGAATCAAAAGTATGTCTCCTTTCCTTCTCGGCTCTCCCAAGAGGAATGAGTTGGTGAGTCTGGGACTCAGTCAATGGCAAGTGGCAGGGCAAAGGGCTGTCTTCATGATAAACCATTAAGCATCATTGGGTGTTGTCACTTCTCTGAAGATGAGTTCCAGGTATTCTTTGTTCTTTTCTTTTGGAAACCTTTACATATGGAGGTCTTCATGTGTAAATGTGGCAGCAGGCTTGGCTGCAGCCTCTTGCTTGGGGTCCCCATGTGGTTGAACTCTGAGGGGGGAAATTTCTGGAAGCTGGCAGGGTTTGCTTTCAGCTCAAAAGTCACCCTACTGATGGAGAATCGCCCCTCCCCTGACAACTCAGGGTTGCTGACCAGCCCACAGTTGTCCAGACTGAATCTCATTTCACTGCCTTCACTCATATTTTCTCTACAAGCTACACTGTATTTTAATGTCCATTTTCAAGGAGTTTATATTATCTCCTGCTTTCATATCATCTGTCACAAGTATCAAAACCTGCTCCTCTTTGTGCTGTTAATGAAACTACCACACAACACCGGGTCCTTTTCAGAGTCGGAGGACCCTCTCACCCACATCTTCCTGGCTTGACACTAAATCATTAATGATTATTCCACCATGCTTGACTTTTTAGACAGTTGCTGTATAATGATTCGTGGTTTTCCACATTTTTCTAGTTTCTCGATGAGATGGTTACACAGGGTCCTGTCAGGTCATAATAGAATTCAGCGGACACCAGTTTCACATTTTCCTTTCTTTACATCATTGATTTTCTCATCATGAAACAAATTAATTTATCTGACAGGATTTGTGTGAAAATTCCTAATATATGGGTTATTATTTAATAACTCTTTTAACCAAATGCCTTATTAAATAATCCAAAAGCAGGCAGAGTTAACTTGCATTTAATTCAGTTTAGAAAAGCAGATGGTACTAATCACTCAGACAAGAAAATAAGTGGAGGCTGTCTGTCTCAGGGTTTAAAAATAGTACCAGGCAGACCCAAACTGCAGGTGGGTCTAATGGATATTTATTGCATCCCATCCTAGCACTTTCCATCCACCTCCTGTTTTGTTTCTGAGATATTCTGAGCATCCCTGAGTGGGTGGTGAGGGAAGATGTGTTCTCTCAGCCCAAGGTGGCAGGTGCTGTGGACAAAATAGAGGGTTAGGAGGCAGGCATTGGAGGACAACTCTTTGCATTGCAATTGTCACCCGTGGTGGCTTTGAGAATGTTTTGGAAACATTAAGTGGCATAGCTCAGCCATTTTCTTAACTATCCTTATTTATTTCCCCAACATAATAGGAACATTGTGGTAACTCCATAGAGAGTCTCTCTTGTGGGTGAGCTGTAAATAGAAGGGGTCCCCCATGTGACATAATTAATAAATATAAATATGTGCAGCGCTGGTGACCAAACAACTCTCACCCTCTCAATTATTCGGTTGTCTTGTGAGCCATAACATTGTAACCGGTACTGTAACATTTGCTGTTTTCCACGTGTGCATTTACATTTGTAGAACTATCTTTAGAAGAGGTTTATTCAACCTCTGTTCTGCTTTCAGGTGCCTTGTTTGTGCCACCCAACTGCTGGGATTTATCATTTCAAAGGGAAGCAATTAAAATCTTGAAAATTCCTGAATTCTGCCTTCATTATGACGTTACAGGGCTTCATTTAAAAAATAAGAACCAACCTCGCTGTTGGGTTCTCCAGAGCCAGGTAAACAGAAAGAAGCATCTGCATATTGTTTTGCAACTTTGTTGCAATAAACCACTGGCTTAATCTAACTCATATCTCAGGCTCAATCTTGATTGGAGACGGCCACCCTTAGCTCTCTCCACCATCGTCTCTGACTCCTGGGTTCTGGTTTTCTTTGGACAAGTACAACCCTTGAGGATTTCCAGAAGCGTGAATCTGATAACTTTTCCTGTTGCCAAGCCCCCTCCCTCTCAGCTGCTGTACTTCCTGCTTGGGCATGGGATGCTGTGCTAATTTCTGACATCAACTTGCATAGCAATTCCACTCACCTGTGGGGAGCTAGATCAGGTTCCACAGGTAAGGACTCTTTCCTCAGAAGATAGCCCTCATTGCAGATGCCAGCCACATGTCTGAGAGTTCCCAGGGCCACCTACACTTTTGACCAACTGTCTATAAATTAGAGGGTCCCCACCGGTCCCCTGGGTTTGATAATTTGCTAGAACGACTCAGAACTCAGGATAATGCTAGACTTAAAAATTAGTTGTATCCTAGTGAAAAGATACAAATATGGAAGATGCATAGGGGGAGGTCGGGGAGGGTCTCAAACAGGAGATCTCTGTGTCCTGTCCCCATGGAGCCGGGAAGCATCACCGTCTCCACATGCGGCTAGTGTCACAGATCAGGGGGTGAGGCATGTTCACAGATCTTCCAGCTCCGATGTCCCAAGTTGTTATGGGGTCCAGTTGAGGGAATCAATACCCCTGGGGTTGAACTCAGTCTCCAGCCCCCTCCCCTCCATGGAGGTCAGGTTGATGGGACTTGGCTCAGAGCCCCAAGCCTCTAATCACATGGGACCAGCCCCCAGGGATGAATTATCTCATGGGCCCACCACCAATACGAAAGCACTTCTACTGGGGAGACCGCAACGATTTAAAGGGTCTCTCTCAGGAACTGGGACATAAGCCAGTCACGTTTTTTTCTTCAACATCCGAGACCTTTCCCTCACTTTCCTCTTTCAGGACCCTTATCGGAGAGGCTGGCTTCTCAATGTTGGGGTCCTGCAAATGCACACAGTGTGGGACTGGCTTCCCCTCCCACTAAGCCGAATTCTGCAGGAAAGCAGCTTTGAATGTGAGTTCTGTGATTGTGCGCTTCTTTCTTGTAAAGCCATATTGGTTTAGGAAAGATGGCATCGACTTCGAAAACGGCATGACATGTCGATGGCCCGATGGACGTCCTCCATAACAAAGCCGGGAAAACCGGATACACACCAGATATTGAGAGGGGCAGGTGGTGGCTGGGTCCAATGGCACTTAATTTCCAGACACTTATGGTGGAACTCTTACTCGTCCCCTCCTTTTTGGTTTCTTGTGGGAAAGCCTAACTTGCCCAGCACATGGAGATTTGCATTATGTTTGTAATATGGTCCTTTTTGTTATGCCCATTTTAAAGAGTTTTTCCAGTAGTCCCTATTTAATGGACCATTTTTGCCATTTGTTAATTACTTTATTTTTTAAATAGAGGTTTTAGGTTTATAGAATAACCAAGCAGAACATGCAGGATTCCCACATACCACCTATTATTAATCCTTGGCATTGATGGGGAACATTTGCTACAATTGATGAAAGCTCATTTTTATAATTATACTGTTAACTATGGTCCATGTTTTAACATAGGGTTCACTGTGTTGTATAGTTTTGTGGATTATTTTTTAGAAATTTAGCCTGCTACCATACATACAACCTAACATTTCCCCTTTAAATCATATTCAGATACGTATTTCATTGCTGTTAATTATTTTCACAATATTCTGTTACCATCACCACCATTCACTACCAAAACATTTTCTTCTTTCCAAATAGGAACCCTGGACATTTTAAGCCTTAAATTCCCATTCTCTATCCCCACCCTGTCCTCTAGTAAACTATAATCCAGATTCTGAGTCTATGAGTTTGCTTATTCTAATTAATTCATTACACTTACACTCTTGAGTCATGGATCCATTTTTGTCAATGAGGGAAACAAAGCAAATCAATCATGCTACTGTGACTTCTAATTCATCCATTTAACTCAGTTTTAGGGAAAAAAAATTCCACAAAATAATTTTAAATGGGGCACGAGCCTGTTTTGCTTTTCCCTAAAGAGAAAGAAGCAGAGCTGTTTCGGCAGATCCCTCCTTGTGGGTAAAATTAATTCACCTGTGTTTTTTAAATGCAGGAAACATAATTGCAAGTCTGGCTAAGAGTCAACAAAATGATGTCCATCTGTACAAATCCGTGTCTTGATAATCAGGAAGGAAGCTGGATATTTTCCTCCAGAAATCTCAATTTTCCAAATAACACTTGCCCAGGGCAGGCCCACTAGGAAAATTAACAGTTCTCATATGGTGATTTGAGGGGGATGCCCAGAAAAAATGCTGTTCCAGTAGGCTGGTGTCAGGGGCCACGTGTCCCCAAGGTCAGTTGCTGATGTGACAGAGGCAGCCCTGCTTGTTAGTGCTTTGGGAGCATGTGGCACAGCTGGCTGCATTAATTGTCCTCATTATTCAGTGCTGGATGGAGGAGACCAACTGCCTACCACCCACTTGGCTTGTTAGTGTGCCGGTATCTGCCCCATTTCAGTCTTGCTGTTGGCCTGGTGTACATCGCTACTTTGTAACCAGAAGCTCATTATTTGTTTCCCTGTCATTGATTTTCCTGTTACATTATGTCAGGCCACCCTCTGCAGCTGCCTTCTCCCACCTCCAGGATCAAGGTTGAATTAGCAACTTGTCAATTCAGGTTGTCTTTTGAGAAACCTCAAGGGAACAGACTTTTGGCTTTCTGCTTGTGCCTCATGATTCTTTCTAATTGTCATATTATTCAGAAGAGCCTCTGAAGACAAGAGAAGATGGCAACTGCCAGCAAAGCTCCAATGGCATGTATGACAGTCTTTGGACAAAAGGTTTTCCATCGGGGAAAACACTGGAGAAGCTTTTTCAGAGCAGGTATTTGTTCTTTTAACATTTATGGAAAACATTTGTGCATTTATCACGGCCTCTGTGTGTGTGACATGCTGGCCATTTAAATAGAGAAGGAAAGAGGCTGCCTCTCAGAAAACAGCCACAGCTCTCTGCTTCCTTTGGAGAAGACTTTTCTTTTTGTAATCACAGCTTTCTTCATGGCTGGTCATTATTTCCTCCTGCAACTAAGAACCCTGAAAGAACCAAGGTCTTGTCTCTCTTCACATGAATCTCACTGTGTTGTTATTATCGGAAAAACTTTAAAATTCATTAGCTTGGTCTCAAATAGATGCTCATGGGCCATACACAGATATCTGGGTAACATACAGTAGCAGACATTCCAACACATGCTAAAAACCCCAGTTTTCCTATTTGGGGGTACATCTCGCAATCACGACTGATTCAAGCAACGTAAAATCACGTTTATTTGAGGTTGGTAAAGTTCGCCCAGCTCTCAGCAGCCCTGCTCTCAGGCTGCCCCCCACTTCCATCAGGAGATGCTCCTTAACGAGCAGAGCTGTTTGCTGGCCTGTACATTTCCATAACCTGAGATCCTAACCATATTTACACAACCTGGACTTCCAGGGGATAAGCTGTGGTTGCTTGCTTTTGCCTTCTGCAAGCTTCTGGAAGCACAAACGTTGGCAATGTCAGTTGCCCCTTTCTTTACCATGTTCACTTTTTGTTCCTGAAATGGGGGTGGGGTGGAATTTCCTCCCCTTTTTTTTAGTTCTTAACATAAACCCCACTTATCGCAATGCAATGCTTTTCATGGCAAGCACAGACCCCTAATTTTTTCAGTCTGATTTCTTCTAATGAGGTATAATATATGGTGCCATTTTCAAACATGCCCTTTTAATTGAGAGGAAACAAGCAACAATCAGACTTTGGCAATTGCTGAGCCCTTTGGCTCTTTCCTCAATAAACTCGGGGGGAAATAAATTTTATTCAGGCTGGTGCCTGTATTTTTTTCTATTTCCCTCTCTGTCCCTCAAAAATACATACAGTATAAATGAAGCCATATGAAAATGAACTCTTGTATTTGAAATATTTTCCCTGTGCTTCTGGGATGCTTTTTTTTAGCTGAATGTGGACCCTGCCTGCTGGCTGTGAAATGAACGTGCTGTGGGGACCCATTATTTCTCACATTATTTCTCCCTGCTCCAAAAGCACATGCATGACAGAGCAACAATTTGAATTAAGCCTTTCCTTGTAGGCCTACTGATTTTTTTTTATCGTGGGCCAATAAGATGATTGTTGATCATTCATTTTGCTACAAAATGCCAGAACTTCCATTCAAAATAAAATATGGACACGGCTTAGTAGGGGAACATTCTTCTCATTTTTTGAAGATGTGGAAAATGAGCATAAGCTAATAAAAAAGATTCCAGTGACAACATTTTTCTTAGACTGTGTGCAAGTAATAAGCAATTTGTACATGCAAACTTTTCTTTTTCTGTATTATTTTTTGGTTGTTGTTTTGGATATTGTTTTCACTGAATTGAAAGTACATTTTCAATTACATTGAAAATAATTATACTCTAACATTAACCAACTTTATTACCCATGATAAATACTAGCAGTTGTCAAGATTTTAGGAGATTCTGTTTTTTTTTTCCCTATTTGTGCCTTAAACAATGCATGCTTTCAGCACTGCTAAAATTTGGGCTTCGTTAATTTAAAATAGCCTGGAAATATTTTGAATTAAATTGAAACAGCAACTGTAACTTCCTTTTCATATATCATTTAGAATTACCTAGCATTTCTATTTGTAGATTTTCTCCCCAAATAAATCACCATAGCATCCACATTCTCCATAAAATTGTATAAAAAAAGAATTCAAATATGAAAATAATTTGCTATTTTGGGTTACGTTTTAGAAGCTAAAGGGAGCAAATAGTGATAGAAGTAGTTGCTGCTGATGTTTCTCTCATCTCAGGTAACCATGAGTGTGTGTCTGTGTGTGTCCCTGTATGTGTGTCTGTTTGTGTGTGTGTGTGTGTGTGTGTGTGTGTGTTGGCAAGCAGGGAAGGAGAACTGGAGCAAAGCCACGTCCCAGCGTCTATTTTCTGTCCACAGCTACATTTCCTTGTCTTTAAAATATGGCAGAGGACAGACCCCAGCAGATACATTTACTGCCAGTGTTTGCATCTCTGGGGCAATCTCAGGTAAGACTTGCCAAGTATCAGTGGCTGTTTCCAGATTCCCTCACAGGAGAACAGTGTTTGGAGGTGAAACAGAAAAGCCTGTTCGAATGCAAAGTTTGTCACCTGAGCCTACTAGAATACACTTGGTGGAATTAAAATTTATCTCCAGATAAATAAATGGTTAACTATATACATATAAATATGCATATATATATATATATGCATGAGAATAGCTGGGTGCTTCTGAACGCAGCGTCTCCAGGTGGGAATTTTGGACCTGCATCCACTGCAAGCCTTTCTAAGACCCTCTAGATGCCATGATCTGAGGTGCCCCCCCACCACCCTGCACTCAGCTGGGGTCTGGGTTGTTAAATGGAGCAGGTCTATCTTCCCCACTAAATCACACCGTCCTCGGCTCTCGCCTGGGAACGTCTCCCAAACAATTCCAGCCTGGGGTCTTGGAGGAATTATTTGAATGGTCACATTTTGTCTTTCTGTGCACAACTCACTGCTTCACCATCTAAGAGGTCATAATTTGGCTGCTGATGAAATTGTGTGATGTGATGCTGTGTGTTAGTTGGAACGTGCAAGCGCTGTACAGAGAGTTGCAAAGCAATTGCTCAGAACCCCTCGGTATCTGGCAGTGAGTCAGGGTGAGAAAGCAAGAGTGAGAGACCTCACTAGTGGTAGATAATCTAATAAAAGGGGTAGCGCTTCCAGCGTCACTGATAAAGTCTTTTGCTCTTGTCCCTAAAACTGTTTTCCCCATAAACTGTTTGGTCATCATTACACAGTTTTGCAAAGGGCAGTGATTTTTAGAAATGCATGTATCCATTTATAGCAGAACTGAGTGGCCCATTTCCTTACATTTCCATTATCGCTAAGTTTGAGCATTTTACAACCTCTCTATATTTGTAGAAGAGGCAGGAACAGTGCAGTTTACATATGATTCCAAGGAATCAAATTAGTAAAGAGGCTAAACATCGTAGACGCACACAAGCTCCAAGTAGAGCTTACGGCAAGGGAAGCATCATCGGGATGAGTTTCAAATGGAAAGCAGCTTGGCTGTTTGTCTTGACAGTTGAATTTTCAGTTAAATGGCATGCTCAGACGCCTCCACGGAACAGCCCTTGGTTTTGACCTGTTTTCTCACCTAATGGGGTGATGTGAGTGAATACATTGCCACTCTGGGGCCATGACTTTTACCTGCAAGGTGAGTGGTTGTGTGTCCTCACCTGACCTTGTGTGGTTCCAAGGATTTAGCCGACTGGAGCCCAAGAGGCCATGCTGCCGTGTCTCAGCTGACCAGCAGAGGGTGCGGACGAGCCCACAGGGATGTACCTTCCCAAAAGTTACCCTCACGATGCATCTCCCAGTGACTCCCCAGAAAAGGGGAGGTGTGGCTTTGGAGCTCGAAAAATTCGGTCTGAACAGGAGAATAAGGTTGTGCATGCAAGTCCACATCCTCATGGGGCAGGGAGTGTTGGGACTTGTAGTTTTTAGTGCTTGGGTGTGTGCAAGGCATATAGGGTGGCTCTACAAGGAAATATTTGGGGAGTTACCTTATGCATGAGTCACACTCCAAGGGTGGGTTGTCTGTGGGGGGTGGAGTGGGTGACGGAGAGCAGTTTTCCCTGGAGAGTTTGCCTCTCTCCTCTTCTTGCAAGGCAACCCATGCCCGGGACCCCTCTTCCACCTCATTGTGCAAGGATTGTGCGGGGCAATCAATTTACGAGCAAATGAACACATTTATTCAACTTAGTTCAAAAAGGGTGTCGATGCCTGGAATTTATAATAAATTCACTTACTCCAAAATGCCATGGAAATATCCCTTCTTTCACATCCTCCAGTACAAGACACTTTCGAACTTTAATGGTGATTTTTCTAGACCATGTTGACATCAGGATTCTATATTCTAAATATCTCTCAGTTAAATACAATTTCCACTTGTATTGGTTAAGCTTGCCACAACCCACAGCACATGTGATGAGGATTAGTATAGACACCGAGTACTCCACCCGTGTTTCATGCAAGTTTGTCAAACTGCATAATTGTAATATTGTCATCCTTTTAAAACATGTTCTGAGTGATCAGTTCAATATCATCAAAGCTGTGAAAGTAAGTTTAACTTTTAAGGAACCTGACTTGTATGGAGGACAGCAAACAAGCGTGTTGAGTGTACTTGGTTAAATAATTCCTTGTGCCTTCATGTACATTCTGAAAATAAACAGTGTGGTCAGACTTCAGCCTTTTTGTAGCAGAAATGAGGGGTTGATTTGCAGCTGTGACACCAATTCCTGGGATCTGAGCTACAAATCACTGCTATTCGGTGCCACGGGACTTGCTTTTTGCCTGTTTTAGGGTTTTCAGCACTGTTTATTTCAAATAAGGTAAGCATTGCTGTATGAGCAAGATCCACCTTATTTTATTCTTTATGGCTGTGTGGCTTAATAAATGAAGACAAATTAGACCAGAGAGAAAAGGAAGATTTTTTATTCTGTTGAAAGAGCCAGAAAGAGGGTCACTGCCTTGCTTTCTATACCTTTTTGCATAATATTTTAGCTTTTAATGGCTCCTTAAAAACAATTTTTTAAAAAATCGGGTAATTGTCCAATTTACCATGCCTCACTCTTCTTTTTAATGTACAGGGGTTTTTTTTTGTTGTTGTTGTTCAAAGTAGGAAGCTCTGACCCAGTCTGTCTTTCCTGAATTTCTTTCATCACTGGAGGGAGAGATGCTTTTTAAGGTGGTAAGTTTTACCCAATTGTGTCAGGGCCGATATTACTAACGAGAGAGAACTGGAGCTCACAGATACCAAAGAACTGCTCCAGTATTTTTTTAATGGTCAGGCAGCCATTTCTCATGCTCTCAAACCTCGTTTGTGAGTTTGGCAGAATTGTAGGTTCTGGAGAAGCTGCATTGCAGCAGACGGAGCTTAAAGCTGCTCTCAGCAGACGGCGGTGGGCAAAGCCAGGCAGACCCAGCTTAACTGTTTGTGGGCACTGTATTAATTTCCTGGGCCTAGCCGCAACAAGTTGTCACAACCAAGTGGCTTAAAACTGCAGACATTTATCATCCCATAGTTCTGGAGCCAGACTCAGAAATCAAGGTGTGGGCACAGCTGTGCTCCCTCTGGAGGCTCCGGGGAGGCCCCTTTCTGCCTCTCCCAGCTCCTGGGGGCCCCGGGCGTCCTTTGGCTTTGGCTGCATCTCCCCAGCTCTGCTCCATCTTTGTGTGGCCCTCTCTTTTCTGTCTTATGTAAGAACAGGCTCATTGGATTCAGGGTCCCCTCCAGGAAATCCAAACTGAGTTCCTCTGAATAGCCGTAACCAATTCCATCTGCAAAGACCCTATTTCCAAATAAGCTCCCATTTGGAGGCTCCTAGTGGGCATGAATTTGGGGGACGCTATTCAACCCACTACAGGGGGGAACCAGGTCAGAACAACCCTGGGCCTCCGGGGACAGGACAGTCAGACCCTGTCAAAGGAACCTCATGGGGAGCACTGGCATAGGGGAGCACTGCGTGTGGAGCACCATGTGAGGAGCACTGAATGGGGAACACAACCTGGGGAGCACTGCATGGGGAGCATTGCATGGAGAGCACAGCACGAGGAGCATTGCATTGGGAGCATTAAGTGTGGAGCACCACGTGGGAAGCACAGCCTGAGGAGCACTGCATGGTGAGCACCATGTGGGGAGACTAGTGTGGGGAGCACTGCATGGTGAGTATTGAGTGGGGAGCACAGTATGGGGAGCACTACATGAGGAGCACAGCATGAGGAGCATCGCATGGGGAGCATTCAGTGGGAAGCACGGCGTGGGAAGCAGAGCCTGGGGAGCACTGTGTGGTGAGCACTGTGTGGGGAGCCTAGTGTGGGGAGAATTGCATGGGGAGCATTGAGTGGGGAGCACAGTATGGGGAGCACTATGTGGGGAGAATTGTGTAGGGAGTACTGAGTGGGGAGCACCACGTGGGGAGCATTGTGTGGGGAGCACAGCATGGGGAACACTGCATAGGGAGCTCAACATGAGGAGCATCGCACGGGGAGCATTGAGTGGGGAGTACAGTATGGGGAGCACCACGTGGGGAGCACCAGATGGGGAGCACAGTATGGTGAGTACCACATGGGGAGCACCACTTAGGGAGCACCATATGGGGAACACAGTGTGGGGAGCACTACGTGGGGAACTCTGGTGGGGAGCATTGTGAGGGAAGCACAGCCTGGGGAGCACCATGTGGGGAGCACTTAATGGGGAGTACTGCATTCAGTGAGCAGCCAGTCTCCTGTCACCCTTTTGCCCCAGCCAACACGTCTTTCCTTTAGCTGGAAAAGTCAAAGCAAATGGGAACTTGCATCAGAGCTGGCAACACGTGCAGAGAGCATCCCATCTGAGCTTGCGTCACAGAGAACTTTCTGGCAGCTGGGGAGGTATCCTGCCTGTCTCCTTTATTTTCTACGTGTCAATTAGAGACGGCGAGGTTTCACACGCGCCGCCCGGGAAGGTAGCTCTGCCGTCTGCACGGCTTGTCACGCAGACATGAAGTCTGTGCCTCGTCAAGACACTGGCGGCTTTGAAGCTGCCGGGAAAACCCACACGTGCAGCGAGCCCTGCATTTGATCTCGGGGATTTACGACCGTGTCCCTCCTGTGGCTGATTGCATCGAGTTTGGAAGAAAAGGAATCTGTGAAGGGAAACCCTGAGCTCCTGCTTGCAGCTGCCTTGGCTACGAGCAAGTCTTTGAATCAATGATTCTGCAAATGCTTCTGTGAAGAACGACTTTTCAAATTTACACACACACACACACACACACACACACATACATTTTCCCTTCCAGTGGAAAACGCAGCCCACTTCTGAGTTCCAGCTTTCAGGGTTCTGCTTTTATTAAGTGTATCAGTTCATCCCCAGTCAGGATACTTTATTTATCCAGGGCACATGCAGATGCAGAAGCATTATCTGTGGTCCCAGTTCACAACTGATGAAATAAGGACCCAAATTGCATTAGTGAAAAATAATGGCAATGTTTTATAAGCAGGACAAGTTTTAAGCCATCTGACAGCTTAAAAAGAAACACCCTGTCTTTTTCCTTCTTAAGTTATTCCAAGTTCTTTGAGGTCATGGATTCTGTGTCATTTTTCCTTTCAAACATCCTTTTTTTCCCCTGTCAGCTCTTTTATACAAAATTTTTATGAAAAGCCTGTTTCAATAAATGGTGAAATATAATGTTTCCTTGAACTCCAGAAGAGTGTTTTATTTATGTAGCTCCCTGCATTTATGTGGCTGTGTTGCCATTTCCTGAGCACTTCCTATGTCCCAGTGTCGAGAATGCACCCAGGAGCTGCCTGCCACCTTCAGGAAAAGGCTCACGACCTATCCAAGGAGCAGGTGAGGCATGACGATGCGATAACCTGACCACAGCTGCAGTTCACCTTTGGGAGAGCCCTCCATGGTTTCTTAAAGCGCGTTTGCAGAGTGTTGTTTGGTTTCATGACGGGACACACAGCTTTGCAAGAAGGCAGGTGTCACAAGACTTGCAAAGTGTTTTGGCCCCTAAAAATGTGACAAGGCCAACGAGAATTTAGTTGCTGCAGAAGGAATGCTGTGAGGTGGGAGGCCCCCCCCCAGACCACTTGCCCACCCCCCCCCCCCAGACTCACGGAGCTCACCTGTGTGGCAGGTCCTTTCCTTTCCCTCCATGTGGGGTCCCCTGTGGAACCCGCCTAGCAAGCTTGCAAAGAGCCTGACGTTGCCTGGAGAAAACCCAGCTGCCACTCAAAAACGGGGGGCCCCTGTTGACCTAAGTAATAGGTCCTGTGTGTCTATAACCTTGTTTTATGGGGCCGCCAACTCAAGAGCCTGTAAATCTCACCTGCAGCCCCCAGCCTCTTGTAATCCCCTGATCCCTTCAGTGGCCTCAGTGAAGTTTTTCCATCCTTAGCTCAGTCGAGTTTCTGGCATTTTTGCAATGAGGGAGGCCTACTGGGGGGCTGCGTGAACTTCTTGGACCCACCTGGCAGTTTGAGCGTAGAAAGAAGTGCCCCCCACGTTTTTAACGTGCCTCAAGCCAAGATCAGCAGGCAGTGTGAGTCTGAACCGCAGACAGTCTTTTCTTGCCAACAGAATTCATCGGAAACTATGAAAACAAGCCAGCTTAAGTCAGATTGGGTTCATGAGGATGTCAACCATTTTTTTTTACGTGCAAGGGATAATTGACCTGCCTACCTGAGTTGCTGGGGAGAAGTGGGGGCCCAGAAGGAGAGCCTGCCTCTGATTCTTTTGGGCACTCAAAAGGTATTTGGAAAAGAAGTGTTCAAGCAAAGATGTGTAGGTTAATGAAACTAAAAAAAGGAAAAGGTGGCTCAAAGCTAGAAACAACTCAAATATCCATCAAATGGATGAATGGATAAACAAAATGTGGCATATCTATGCAATGGAATATTATTCAGCCAAAAAAAGGTATAAAATTCTAATGTGTGCTACAACCTGGATGACTCCTGAAGACATTATGCTGAGTGAAGTAAGACAAACACGAAAGGCCTCATGTTACATGAGTCCATTTATGTGAAATTGTCCAGAATGGGCAAATCCGTAGAGAGAGAAAGCAGATTTTTGGTGAGCAGGGGCTGGACGGGAATGGGGAGTGATTGCTTAGTACGAGGTCTCCTTTTGGGGTAATGAAAATGCTTTGAAACTACATAGAGGTGATGGTTGTGCAATTTTGTGAATATGCTAAGTGTCAGTGAATCGTACAATTTAAATTGGTTAATTTCATGTTTGGTGAATTTTTCCTTGATTGTCAAAAAGAGACTGGTATATTGAGTCCCCACTGAAAACATGAAAAAAATAACATTTACTGGAAAGAAAGACTTCCTCTTGAAGAGCTTCCAGTGAAGTGGAGCACTATGAAGATTCATCAGCAGTGTCTTATACATAACTTGAAATAAGAGGAGAGAGTGTTATCAGAAGGGATAGAAATTCTCATGCTTCTGGAATGCTGGGAAGACAGAATAAACCCAATAAGACTCAATCTTCCAAGCTGTGCATGTCTGAATCAGAGAATACAAGAGCCAGAAATGACACAGCCAGTCCCATCTTCTCATTTTTCAGACGGAGACCAAGTCCTGCTGAACGTGGAGAGTTTTGCACTTTGAACGTGTGTTCATAGCATATACAAAGATGTGGAACTTAGGAAAGCTTCTAAGGAATGTTTGCTAAATCAGCCCCACGTGCATTGCTGGTCTCTGACCGATTAACTCGTTGAAGGATTGTGTTTACCGCATGCCTGTCGGTGGTTTGGCGCTGAGCTGAGTGTTTTCTTGCTTTGTGTATTGATCCTGCAGAACAACATGGTATTGATGTAGTTAGATGAATGGGGATAAAATGAAGTTCTCTAACATGTCCATATGAAAGGATGGACAGCTCCTTAATGACGCTTATTCTGGCTAGATCTGGCTGTTAGAAAGCCCCTCCTTGTGTTGAGATTAAATTCAGGAGCAGTTTTCACCACTAGGACCATGGACAAAGCCTAACTTCTCTTCCCGGCCCTGGCCTGTGGAGAACTCTGCTCAGCTTCCATCTTCTGCTGACCACAGCGGACGATAAGCTCTTCCCACTCAGACCGTGTGCTTTCTGTGAAGTGGACCGAGCTCAAGAATCTGAGCAACCCATGCCCCTGCCTGTACAGAGATCAGTTCAGATGTAGGCATGTGCCCACATCACAGCTGCTTTCAATCACCGCTGGGGAGAACTGTCCTCACCTAAGAGACACAGTGCTATCTGGCTTCAAGTAGAGAGCTACCTCATGGGGAAGGTTTCTTCAAAGGGAAGGCTACTTGAGATTGGACTGCCATAAGGAATTTAGCAGAGAGAAGTGGGGGTGAGGAAACAAGGAGCTGTGACACTGTCTGAGCTCCTTGATCAAACTGTTCCTGAAGCCAGCATACTGAACTTTGCATTGCATAAGCCAAAACCTTCCGAATTTGCTTTAGCTGACTTAGGTTGGGCTGTCTCTCGGTTGTAGCCTGAAAAGTCCTACCTGATGAGTATACAATAATCCTTTCTTTTTGCTTGCTTACACCCCATTCTGTCAACAACCTCTCCGAAGATAAAATTCTCACCCCTGATAACCCACCATCAAATCATCTGGTATGTCTCATTAGTTGCAGTTGTGTTTATGATTGTCTTGTAGAGGGAGTTGTTTCTTGGTTTTAGTTTAGGATTTCCCTTGAGGGCTGGATGAGCTCCATACATTTTGGCCTCACGGCTGGGTTCAGAGAGCATTTTCAAGACTGCATTTGTTGATGGGGATTGTCTGAGGATCCATCTCCAGGAGAGGGAGCTGTGCATGATTTCACACTAAGAGGGTTGTATAGCTTCTGTCAGGCATCTCTGCATAGAAAAAAATATATACAATGAACCTTTAAAAATGTTTATGGCTCCAATTAAATTGATTGGGAAAAATAAAGAAGGTAGTGTAAAATGTAGATTTATAATGTGAACATGGCTTTGAAAAAAAAAACCAACATTGTATAAATTCTAAACAATGGGAATTTTGTTAAATTTCCATCGTTTCAGTGCTGATTAAATCTGAAAAGGTGAAAGGGAAATATGCCAGAGAAGTACCCCTCTCACCCTCTCAAACATACAGTTTTGTGGACTAAACCTGAGTTTTATATCTTTTGCAAATTACATTGTTTGTGTGTGTGCGGATGTAAGTAGAATTGAATCGTCAATTGCCTCCGGATTATATGAAAACCAGAGACTTAAAAATTAGGAGGAAAAAATTAAAGAAGCTCATTTAAACCCCCAAACATATTTCAGTTTGAATGTGGCTCGAGGTAGGAGAGCTGATTTGTCGCAGGACTGGGGGAGGCAGTTTTGCATTTGTCTGTTTCTGGCGGTGAGGCTGGAGCCGTGAGCTGGGGAATTGCAAGGATTTTAGAGCCTTACGTATTTTTGTGTGTGTGTGTGTGGCTCCTTTTGACTTAGAGTGCACATTGCCTTGGGTATGCAAAGAAAGAACTAAATCAAGAAGAAATTCTGCGTGGCTCCTGCCAACCATGATAGTGCCAAGCTGTCTCTAGTTTCAATTTGTTCAATGGCAAATAAAACTCCACAGCAAGGGATGTAGTGGGATTAGTGGCTGCTGGGACAGCTGGAAGCATCTCTGAACGCACACACTTGGAACACAGGCGAAGGACTAAGTAGAATCCCTTGTGTGGGGGACAGAAATTCTCCTGGGCTGGGTAGCCCAGGCTGCCGACCCTGCACAGTCACTGTAGGATGGAGGTAGCTAGAAAACACCATCAGCGTCACAAGCCTGCACAATAGATGAGCAATTAAAATAGCAGTTGTCAAAAGCCAGGTAAGTAGCAAACGAAACAATTAGACCAACGCTGACAGCATTCTCTGTTTTCCTTCTTGAAACATGTGAAGCCATCACTGGCATCCTTTTTCTCCCCACTTCTGAGGTTTGAATCCAGTCTGTGTGCAGGATGCTCTTGATTGTTCCAAGGCATGGGGTGTATGTGTGTGTGTGTGTGTGTACTTTCAACATCTAGTGGTTCAGGGCTGGACCATCCCCAGTTTTCATCCCACATGCTGCTTTTTTTAAAAAAATAAAACATAAAAATAAAGGAGCTTTCAGATTTGTGTGCCTGCTTTAAGTTAGTGGAGTCATTCCAAGGAGCAGTGCATTTCTCTTGGTGGTGGAGAGAGACAGAGCCAGTCAGCCTTCCCCTAAATATGTACAATTTAGTGGCTCATTGAAAGTTTGAGACTCATTATCGGGCTTCCATTTAATTGTTATTTTGCCGCGGAGAAGCCCAGAGTTTCTCTAGCAATGTGGCAATGACGTTGCCCTTTTGTGCTCCCGGTGGAATCGTTTAAAAAACCGTCTTCTCTGCTTTTCCGTTGGTCAGAAGCTGCCTTAGCATTAACTTACCCTGTAAAGTCAGGGCATTTGGGGGGTTCCAGCCCTCTGGCTCTCGGAGAAATTGGTGCGGCTTGTCTCCGGCCTCCCAGCCCTAAAAACACTTGACAGTTTGACATTCTCACTGGTAAGTGGAACTGACGGAGGCTCGTCAACAATAGGACGTTGTTATCGGCCCTGGCAGGGATCCGAGCTGGAGTTTTATAGGGAATGATAACTCGCATCTACTTCCAGCAGGGTGAAGGCAATTGGATTTTAGTTGTTCCCGGTGTAGGGCGAGGGAAAAGTGAGGAAGTAACTCAGAAACCTGTGTTCTCCCCTGTTTCCATCTCCATCATCTTGGAAATAGATTGCAAATTGTTTAAACCTCAAAACGCGGTGAATCGAATGCCTCCTTATTATCCCGTGTTTTTATAGGACTCGGGAAAACTCAAAACGTTCCAGATGTGGCTCTTTATCTGCACCAAAATGTTGGGCAAAAGATGAAGGTAAATTGCTAGTACACAGTGTTTGCCAATAGTCTCCCCACCCCCTACCCCCTTCAAGAATCTTGTTGTATTAATGAGACTTTGCACTACACTTGCCGTGGTGACCTTTCATGTCTGGAAACGTGGAGAAAACCTACCTCGGCCACACTGATGGGAAGTATTTGCATCTGAAGGCTGTCGCTAGCCGAGGCAGAAATGATTTCTGACAACTTGGAGCTGAATTCCCAAAGGAGACAAACAGCCACCACTTCCACCTCTCCCCTTTTTTTTTAAATGGTCCAAAATTGGCTGTTTAATATCTGAGCACTGCAGAGCCTGGGAAGAAGCAGAAATGGAAGGCTCGTGTGGGGGGGCTGCTGGAGGGTCCCCACCAGGACAGCTGGCTGTGTTGACAGCCGCGGGTGAGCTGGTGGGTGCCGGCCTTGCCTCGTGTCCAAGAGTGACCTTGGAGAGATGTAGGAGAAATTAACAGAAGGATTTAGGGGCTCATGTGCCCGTCCTGTCATCCTATTTCATGATACTCACTCAATAAATAAAAACGAAGATTAAATATGTGCCTTTCGCTACCTGGAAAGTGCCCAGACCTGTTGAGTGGAATGAGCAATGGGACATTTGAGCCATGTGTCAGCTGTGTCGTCTGTACATGGGGGTGGGGGGTGGGGGGTGTACTAAGGTGGCCCCCAATGGACGAGGGTCTGTTCTCTGAAGGGGTTCCTTGGAAGGGGAGCCAGTGGGGACAAGCGCCTTCGCAGCTCACACCCAGGCTTGTGTGTGTCCCACCCCGAGAGGAGACACAGCTGCCTCGGACAAAGTGCTCACTCCCTACCTCCCTGCCTCCCTGCTGCCACTATGGACATCTGACTGCTGCCTCTGGCTGCAGATGAAATGTCCATGGCAGGCCATCTCGGGGGGCTGCCTGCATTTTGGGAAACAATACCTGCACACTACATTGGAACATGTATGCACACTCTGCAATGGGAATGCCCATTGCAAAGCATCTGGGGGATACCTGCAACCTGGGGGAAGGTACCTACAGATTGCAATGGAAATGCACACTGCAAAGCATCTGGGGGATACCTGCAACCTGGGGGGAGGTACCTACAGATTGCAATGGAAATGCCCACCGCAAAACTTCTGGCGGATACCTGCAGTCGGGGGCTGCCTACAGGCTGCAATGAAAATGCACATTGCAAACCACCTTGGGGGTCTCCCTACAGTCTGGGGAGCTCCCTGAACTCTGCAATTGGATGCTCTCATCTCAGGGCCCCGGGGGGCTGTGGGCCCTGGAGTAGCTGTAGGCAGGTAGAAATTCAGGGGAAGCAGCAGTGCTGCAGATGCTTCTGCTTCAACTTGACCTTCTCTGGGGAGGGCTGCTGCACCTTACGCTCTGAGGAAGACTGTGAAAGAACCAGCCAGGGCTTGGCTTCCTATGGTTTTCCCCAACAGCCCCTTCTGTTGTCCTGGGTGCATCCCAACCAGTTCCTGCAGAGGAAACACCTGCGCCGACCGAGTTGGGGGTGCACCCTGCCCAGCTGCCGCCTTCCCTCCAAACTCGACTCGGGGTCACCGGCGTTAACAGGTGTTTTCCCTCAGAATCGCCCCCTTGTCTGAAGCCTGAGGGTCATAAGGTTATGGGTCAGGGGTCAAACGCGCAGCTCCGGGTCCCCCGGGGGCCGAGGCTTACCAGGTGTTTAATATTATCAGCGCTCATTTGCTGAAATGGCGATGGCGTGTTCTCCGCGTTTCCAAATAAATTTAACGAGAGCGCCTTTCAAAGCCCGTGTGTTGGAGCTGTCTGCTCAATGGGCAGCCGCCTAACGCTAATTCGAAGAGACATGTGCGCCTTCTCCAAAAAGGAAACACATGCACTCCGTGGCCTGGCTACATTTGCGGTAATTTGGGGTCTCATATCCATTTGTAAGAAAGATAACTACTTACATATGGAAGCAATAAATAAGAGAAGTCATTAAAATTTCTCTAATTTAGGGAAAAAATCTTAATGAAGTAATATCTTTGCCAGGGCAGGCAGAAATGTAAATTAGACATTGGAAAGAAACCTATTAAAGGGGTTGCTGTGCTGTTTGTCTTTTTTTTTTAATCTAATGAATTTATGAATTGCTAGTTGTTGGGTCACAGACTTTGTTAATTTCCTATGTGTTTAGCTCAGCAGTTACAGGGACGAGCCTTATGAACAAAGAATCTTAAGTTTATTAGGGGGTCTTGCTAATCGGAATACAAATGGTGATGCCAACGGCCTGATATTGAAACTTATATATTAATTATTTTAAGTTTGGGGGTTTCCAACATCCATGAGTTTTCATGGGCACCATCAGAGATCTGAAAGAGGAAGAAAGCACAGCCAACCTACCCAGGCCACCGCTTCAGTATAAAATTTACATTGAGGCTTTTAAAAATGCTTTGTTACAAACTTCTGATAGTTGAATGTGTGCACAAAGCATTAAAATAACTGAGAAATGTGCAGAATAGTTGTATTAGGACAGAGGGAAATGCTGAACAAGATGGAAATCTAATCAACCGTCCCCATGGACGGCATAATAAAATGAGGGCTATTTCTCCCATTCGGCTGCTTTGCCGTCTCGAGGAGCTGTGGACATTCATTCAGCTGGAGAGGGAGAGAAGGCTGTGTACCTCAGCAGAGTTGTGGGGGCAGATGGAAGCTTCTGGTTCTTTGGCTTCTGCCTTCTGTGTCCCCTCCCCATGACAAACTTGGAGATGATTCTGACGTTTCAGTGTCTCTGATCACCACGAGGCTGGTACTCATGGTCTCTTCTAAGGACAAATAGCAGGCACAGGGGAGCTCATGCCTCCGCTGAGGACAGCCAGCAGATCTGGGAGGCTCACAGCCTCTACCGAGGACAGCCAGAAGACCTGGGGAGCTCACGACCTCCACTGAGGATGGTCAGGAGACCTGGGGGGCTCACAGCCTCCGCAAAGTACAGCCAGAAGACCCAGGGAGCTCATGGCCTCCACTGAGGATGGCCAGAAGAGCTGGGGGAGCTCACAGCCTCCACCAAGGATGGTCAGAAGACCCAGGGAGCTCATGGCCTTCATAGAGGATGGCCAGAAGAGCCGGGGAAGCTCACAGCCTCCACCAAGGATGGCCAGAAGACCTGGGGAGCTCACGACCTCCACCGAGGATTGTCAGGAGACCTGGGAAGCTCACAGCCTCCACTGAGGATGTCCAGAAGACCTGGGGAGCTCACGGCCTCCATGAAGGATGGCCAGAAGACTTGGGGAGCTCATGGCCTCCACTGAGGATGGCCAGAAGACTTGGGGAGCTCACGGCCTCCACTGAGGACAGCCAGAAGACCTGGGGAACTCATGGCCTCCACTGAGGATGGCCAGAAGACTTGGGGAGCTCACGGCCTCCACTGAGGATGTCCAGAAGACTTGGGGAGCTCACAGCCTCCACTGAGGACAGCCAGAAGACCTGGGGAGCTCATGGCCTCCACCGAGGATGGCCAGAAGAGCTGGGGGAGCTCATAGCCTCCACCAAGGATGGCTAGAAGACTCAGGGAGTTCACGGCCTCCACTGAGGATGGCCAGAAGAGCTGGTGTTGCTCACAGCCTCCACCAAGGATGGCCAGAAAACCCGGAGAGCTCACGGCCTCCACGAAGGATGGCCAGAAGACCTGGGGGAGCTCATGGCCTCCAGCAAGGATGGTCAGAATACCTGGGGGAGCTCACGGCCTCCACCGAGGATGTCTAGAAGACCTGGGGAGCTGTCCCAGGTTTTTGCTGAGCACCCAGGAAAGATTTTACTTATAACCCCAGTAGCAAGAAACTCATTGATGGGCATCAAGGAGCTCATCAGCTGCTACTGGCTGTTTCCTCCTTCCATTCTTGGCTGCTTATCCATGACCCTATAATTATGGATGAGTAACACATCTTGTAGTTTCCCACTGAAAGTTCCTCCTGAAAGTCAGAAGGTGCTCTGGCCTGACTGATATGCCAGGACTTCTCCAAGGCCATGTAGAATAATCACACTTTGTCCAGTGCCGAGAGGATGTGGACATGTTACAAAAGTAGCAACATTGAAAATGGTGCCTGTTTTGCTGCTCGTTTCCTCTTGGCCATTCCCGTAGGAGGGGGACAAGCTATTAAATAATGCGTGGCTAGAAGCAAGGGTCCGGGGTTGTCCTGGAGAGCAAGTTTTGGTTTGTGCTGGGCTGGAGGTCAGGAAATATAGAGAGAAGGAAGTTATGCTTCTCCTCCCATACACAGTAATTATTCCCCATGAATTTGATGGAAAACGCCCAGCTAGAGCCATGTCCGATGAGAAATGCAGTTACAAAGGGGGCAGTTACAAAGGCTGCCCAGCTGCATTTATTGGAGATTCAATAAACTCCAGCTGGTTTGCTTGGCACCTTCCCCATTTTATAACTGAAATTCCTGCATCCCAGGAACCCCTCGCCCCATGCACCAGGGTGGCTGCCTGGTGGACACTGGCTGGGGACTGACCATGTTGGAGGGGCTCTGGCTTGGGCCACCCCTTCCCTCTTGGGCTTCAGCAGTGCCCTCCCCTCAGGCCAGCACTGACCATCTCTTGTCCCATCCAGCCTTGCCCTGGCCAGCTTGGGCCGGTACCGTGGGCAGCAGGAGGTGGATGTAGCACATGGAAGGACCTTGTGCCAAGGTGGGTAAGGCTGGGGATTGGGTTTAGAACCAGCAGTGTTTTCTGGGCTATGAGTCATTCCTGGGGATTGAATTGCACCCCCATAAAGACCTGCTCAAGTCCTGACACTTGTCCTGTGGGTGTGAGCCATTGGTAATAGTTCCCAGAGATGGTGTTAATTAAGGGGAGGCTAAACAGAGGGAGCCTGGGATTTATCCCACCACGGCTGGAGTTGTGAGAAGCAGAGGAAACTTGGATATAAAAGGCGACAGAGGCAAGCGACGATGACGTGACAGAGGCACAGATTGCATTACAGATGCTGGCAAGCCAGCCGCAGGACCTGCTGACTTCAGAGAACGCAGGCTCAGCCGACACCTGGATGCTTGTCTTCCAGCCTCCAGAACTGAGACATCATAAACTGCTGTTGTCCGGCTGACCCACCTGCATTATTTGTCACAGCAGCCCCGGAGGACTGAGACAGTGCCCCTTCAAGGGTCGCCAGCCTGTTGGGAGAACTGCTGGCTCACACTGGAGCAGCCCAGGGTGGTGGGTGACACCTGCCATGGCAGATCGTGCCAGGTAAGAACACGAGCCCATGGCCACGGGGGCTGCAGGCCTTTCCAGGGTGGGATCCGGGGCTGAAATTCAGAGCAATTACTCAGAGACGAGGGCTCTTGCACAGTGAAGTGTCCGTGGTGCAACTGGCAATGACATTGCCCTTGGGAAGGTCACCGGAGTCTGAACGCAGGTGAGCTTCTTGGGAGAGAACCCTGCAGGTAGCCACAGGAGTGCTTTCAGCTGCTGTTGGGTTTTTAACAAGGTTTCTGGAGGGATGTGCAAAGCAAGCTTGTCATCCTGAGAAAGTGAAGCTTAGTGGACTTTATAGTTACCCATTGCCACTACATCCACAAGGGATGGTGCAAGCAGCTGGGAGATCTGTGGGGTCAGCAGCAGCCCCCAGGAAAGGGAGTGGGGCTCGGGATGGCGTCTGAGCCTCTGGGACCCTGCTCCTGGCAGTCTCACTGGCCCCTAACCCCCGACGATGGGTCCTATGCAGTGGTGTGACCCCTCCAGCCTCTTTCTCTTCACTAGTGATGTGGGGAGAGGGGCCCCTTGGTGCCTCTGTATGAGTGTCTGAGGGCTGGTGTAACAAATTGCCCCAAACTCAGTGGTTTACAACACCAGGGTTTTATCGTATGATTCTGAGGTTAAACTTCCAGCTAAAGTCCAGCAGATGCACGACTACACTCTGCTTTGAGGCCTCAAGCAAGAGTCTGTTTCCTGGGCTTTCCCAGCTTCTAGAGGCACCTGTGTTGCTTGGCTCCTCCGTCTTCAAAGTTGGCAGCGTGGCATCTTCCAGCCTCTCTGAATCTACCCTCTGCTTCCATCTGCCTGGCTCCTCCACTCACCCTCCTGCCTTAGGAGACTGTGATGGCACTGGGCCCACCTGGAAAATCCAGGATAACCTTCTATCTCAGGAGCCTTTCCTCCATGCCATCTGCAAAGCCCCCTTTGCCAGGTGAAGGAACATATTCTCAGGTTCTGGGGATCAGGACATGGGAGTCTTCTAGGCTCTGCTTCAGCTTTCCCTGGCATCTCAGAGAGATTCTGTGCAGCCACAGGGACCCATGAGCTCACATTGGGAAAGTACCTACGATGGAACCAGGTGCAGAAGAAGTGCTACCCAAGCATATGTTAAATAAAAGTACAGCACAATACAATTCTGCAAATAAAAATGCATGAATTTTGGACCAATTGTGCCATGTCCCAGAGTTGGTCCACGGCTGCCATCCATCCCTCCCTTTCACGGGGGTCCTCCAGGCTCAGGGGGCAGGCTGTGCAGAGTGGGTGGGCTCAGCTTTTCTCCCCAGCCCCACTGAGCTGGCTCTCCCCAGACCCATCTCTGTGCAGGGACTTGGTGCACATGGCGTCTGCATCCCGATTTGGACAGCTCCAGTGCCCATTTCCCAGGTGAAGGGGTCGGGCGAGCTGCCCACTACAGCAGTGAGGACGGGAGGGGACCAGGATTCCCACTGGGTTTCTGATCCATGGGCTTCCTCACTCAACCACCCAACCCCTCAAAGCCTCACGATTGGGGGAAACGCCAGCTCTTAGTGTCTTCCCTGTTTCTCTCAAACAGCACATGGCTGGGACTCCTTATGGTTTCTGGGTCTTGGCTTCCTTTTGACAAAGAGAAAACAACACACATGTGTGAAAGAGATGCACTCACCTTCTCCTCTGACGTTCTTTGCGTCTGCCTGGAGCCCAAACGTCACTCAGGAAAATCTGCCTGATGATGGTGTGTGGTCACATAGAACAGAGAGGAGGCACTTCATTGCTGGGGAAATTTTCTGCATGACAGTGTGTGCACCTGTGCATTTTGGAAGCCCAAATTCAGCAAACTGTTGGCTTCAAGCATCCTTCTCTTGCCACCACACTTCCTACCTTTGTAGGTGCAGATGGAATTCCGTCTCCAAGTTTTCTTCTGTGCGTTTTATGCAACATGTGTGGCACAGATGCCCAAAATACAGCATCATGTAAATGTCTTTAAAATACTGTCAGATGATGCCATTTCCCTGCCACGTAAAAGCATGTATTACGTGGCAAAGCGTGTCTTCCAAATTCAGGGATGCACTCCTGAAAATATCCCAGAAGGAAAATTTCAGACATGTAGTCTCTTGTGTCTGAAAGCTTTCCAATGAACTAAAATGCATTTTTTTTTAGTATGAGAGAAAGTTATGAATCCTGGGCTTTCTTTATATGGGTTATTACAAAGCAAATACTGGAGATTGTGAACAGAGATTTTCGTAAGCTCTTGGTTAAATGATGAAAGACTTCAGAGTATCCTTCATAGCTCCATTTAGAGAAGAAATAATTGCAACCCAGGGGCTGCTGCCTTAGAAGAGGGAAGGAGAGGGTGCTTAAAAGGGCTGAGAGAGAAAAGGGGGGAAGCCTACCACAGGTGGGTCTTGATTTTATGTACTGAGTGCACTGGGTGCAAATGGAAATGGCTGTGAGGGTCTCTGTGAATTAAAGCCTTTATGGGGCCCTCTGCTCCTGTTACCTCTTGGGCTTCTTATTAAAGTACAGTTAATATAAACACGGAGGTTGTAAACCTGCAGCACCCAAGCACCAATTAAAATAATAAGAAAAACCAGGAACTGTGTTTGGCAGAGCTGGAGGAGGGTGGGGAGGCTGCCGAGGTGGGCTCCACCAAGAAGCAGGGATGGCGGCTGGGAAGGAAAGGAGAGCTGAGTGTCCATTTAAACCCAGCAGGAAGGTGAGAGCCTCAGGGCGAAACATGGGGTACCTCCTCGGAGATGCAGAGACAATGATGCTGGAAGCACCGGATGCCCCTGGGAGGGACATCCCTGCACCCTGCTGGCCAGGGCTGGGAATGGTGGGGGGCCAGAGCTCCTGGGGTGCCCAGAGTGGGCTGGCTGTGGGGGCAGTGCTCTGGGGAGGGGTCTACCTGGGACATGGAGAGACTACAGCGTCCTCGTCTCACAGCCAGCCCCTTCCGAGATGCGTGTCCACCCACTGGTCAATAACGGGCAAATTCGAAGCCCCCACCCCATCTGCCCCTTTTCTCCAGGGCCCTCCCTTTCTCATCTTCCTCTACAGCCCCCACTCCCCCACTCCACCCCCATAACCCACTTCCCCATCCTCCATCCCCCATCCCTGCCTCCCCACCCCCATCTCCCCCCACTTCCAATCTCCCACCTCCCCCCATCCCACACCTCCCCATCAACCACCTTCCTGTCCCCCACCCCCCTCATCTACCTCCCCACCCCCACCTCCCCATCCCCTACCTCCCAGCCCCCACTTTCACACCCCCACCTCCCCACCCCCAACTCCCATCCCCCACCTCCCCACCTCCCCATCCCACCCTCCTTCCCCCACCTCCCACTGCACCAGCCCCTCCTTACCCGAGTACCTCACCCACTTGCTTGCCTCCCCTATCTCCCCAACATCCTCTCCTTCCTCACACTCCATCTCATCCTCTCGCTTTCCTTGCCCTCCCAACCCCCTGCTGCTTCACCTCTCTCACCTCTCCTTCACTTCTCATTTCTCCCTTGCCCTAACCAACAGGTTCCCGTGATCCTGTTCTCCTAAAGCTTCATCTCCCCTTCTCCCTTACCTCCTCCTCATTACTCCCCTCCCTCTTTCTTCTACCCCCTCCTCTCCTTCTTCTCCCTCTCACTCCCACCCCTTTCTACCATCCCTCTCCCTTCTCTACCCTCTTTCTGCTCACTTCCTCTCTCTCCTTCCTCTCCCTAACCCTGCCTCTCCCCTCTCCCTCTCCCCTCCTCCCTCTCCCCTTCCTCCCTCTCCCCTTAACCCCTCCTCTCTCCTGCCCCCCCTCCCTCCACAGCCCCTTCTCCCACCTCTCCCACCTCCCTCCCCTTTGCCAGTTCCATGATCCTATCCTTCCTCCCCAGGGTTTCCTTCCTTCAGTCCAGCTCCCCCTAAGATGTTTGAAGCCCAGAGAACTTGTGGAGAGCAGTGATGATAGACATCTCCGGGAGAGAGAAAACATTAACAGGACATGATAAATGGGCTCCAGACCTTGCGAGCTTCCCCGGACCAGAAAGGAGACTTGTGATCTCGTGGGGGTGGGCGCATGGGTGTTGCCACAGTGCCAAGCCCAGGTGGTGTCGGGCCCCCGTGAAAGGTGCCGCACGCTCCACTCTGCGGGCACGTCTTGGAGGGGACCTAATTGGAACTGAGCTGCCGACTGCTGGGCAATCTGCACGCAGGGGCTGGACGTGACCCCACGTCTCCGGGAACACATGCTAAGCATAATTGACAGGGCTCCACGTTCCAACAGCAGGAAACTTCCCCAGACATCTTGTCTTGCTTGGCAAGGCTCTGGGGTCAAGAAACAGCTTAAAACCATTTTTCAAAGTCCTGTTGCCTGTCTCGTCTTGTCCAAGGACTCTGCTGAATTTCCAGATTCATGAATATTTTGCAGAAAAATTAACCCAGATGTTTCTGATTCATTCACAGTTAATTCCATGAGAACGACACATATATTTTCCCCCCAGTAGGTTGGCTTTCGATTCAGCAGATGTGAGGAGATGCTGAGTCCTGACAACAGTAGAACGGGCCTTAGGGGCCAACAGTTGACACATCCAGATGTCAAGTGTTACAATGTTGCAACAATAAAGCGAGTGAGCAGCACTCCTTGTCTGGGAGGCAGCAGGTAGAAAGAGCTCCTGAGTACACTCCAGGATAGATACATATAAACAAGGAAACAAATTAAAGACTCTGATGACAAATAAAACTGTGAAAACTCACAGGAAAATAAAATAATGAAAGACCAGGCCTGACAGACTTCTGTTGCTAGAGTCTGGGAGGGTTGTCAGCAGCTTGCTGTATGTGGAGCTGGATTTAGGAAATCTCCTAGGGCTGTTGCATGCCTGGAGGACCTGTTAACCAACCCCCATCTTCATGGATGTCCAGGGACCAAGCAAACGAAGGCAGTGGAGGTGTAAAGGCAGTGCGTTTTCCTGCCTAGTTCTTCCCACAGCAAAACAAAGACTTTGGCTTTCAGAAGACAGGGTGAGGGTAGGTTGAGGGCGGTGATCTGACCCAGGCATTTTGAAACCCAATAATTACACTTCTCATAATAAAGAAAAGGTTACAGCAAGGGTGAAAGAGAGTCAGGTTAGAAATGCTGTGTCCTTCAATATTTCAAAGTGTCAGGCACTTGGGATATGAGTGTGGTGGGGTGCATGCTCATAGCTGAGCAGCATCTACCGGAAAGTAACTGCTGGACCCCGCAAGTGAGATCAGAGCCTGGATATCATCCTCCTTTATCTACAGTGCAGGACATGGAGAGCAGAGAGCACTGTAGGAAGGGGGAGCATCTCAGGAGGTGGGAGCAACTCAGGAGGTGGGAGCATCTCAGGAGGTGGAGCATCTCAGGAGGGTGGAGCACCTCAGGAGGTGGGAGCATCTTAGGATGTGGCAGCATCTCAGGAGGTGGGAGCATCTCAGGAGGGTGGGAGAATCTAAGTAAGGTGGGAGCATCTCAGGAGGGTGGGAGCATCTCAAGAGGTGGGAGCATCTCAGGAGGTGGGAGCATCTTAGGAGGGTGGGAGAATCTAAGTAAGGTGGGAGCATCTCAGGAGGGTAGAGCATCTCAGGAGGTGGGAGCATCTCAGGAGGTGGAGCATCTCAGGAGGGTGGAGCACCTCAGGAGGTGGGAGCATCTTAGGATGTGGCAGCATCTCAGGAGGTGGGAGCATCTCAGGAGGGTGGGAGAATCTAAGTAAGGTGGGAGCATCTCAGGAGGGTGGGAGCATCTCAAGAGGTGGGAGCATCTCAGGAGGTGGGAGCATCTTAGGAGGGTGGGAGAATCTAAGTAAGGTGGGAGCATCTCAGGAGGGTAGAGCATCTCAGGAGGTGGGAGCATCTCAGGAGGTGGAGCATCTCAGGAGGGTGGAGCACCTCAGGAGGTGGGAACATCTTAGGATGTGGCAGCATCTCAGGAGGTGGGAGCATCTCAGGAGGGTGGGAGAATCTAAGTAAGGTGGGAGCATCTCAGGAGGGTGGGAGCATCTCAAGAGGTGGGAGCATCTCAGGAGGTGGGAGCATCTTAGGAAGGTGGGAGAATCTAAGAAAGGTGGGAGCATCTCAGGAGTGTGGAGCATCTCAGGAGGGTGGGAGCATCTCAGGAGGTGGGAGCATCTCAGGAGTTGCAGCATCTCAGGAGGGTGGAGCATCTCAGGAGGTGGAGCATCTCAGGAGCGTGGGAGCATCTCAGGAGGTGGAGCATCTCAGGAGATGGGAGCATCTCAGGAGGTGGAGCATCTCAGGAGGGTGGGAGCATCTCAGGAGGGTGGAGCATCTCAGGAGGTGGAGCATCTCAGGATTTGGGAGCATCTCAGGAGGTAGGAGCATATCAGGAGGTGGGAGCATCTCAGGAGGGTAGAGCATCTCAGGGGGTGGGAAAATCTCAGACAGTGGGAGAATCTCAGGAGTTGGAGCATCTCAGGAGGGTGCGAGCATCTGAGGAGCATGGGAGCATCTCAGGAGGGTGTGAGCATCTGAGGAGCGTGGGAGCATCTCAGGATTTGGAAGCATCTCCCTGTCAGCAAACATCAGCCCAATATATTGGCATGAAAGGCCATGTCTTACTTAGGGAGGAGTTAAGTTAATAAATAAACAGTTGGGGAGCACACAAACCCACAGTCTACAGGACCATTAAGATGCAAAAAATGACACCTGAGGATATGAAGAGCCTGCCTGAAAGCTATTTATACAAAAGCGGGGAAAACATTGGAGGATTTGACATCACCAGGGGAATGCACATCGTCATGACATAGAAATCCATGAGAAGAACACAAAGTGACATGAAAAGAGGGAAAAGAGATAAGGACAGTGAGTTGAGAGAAAAAAGGGAAAAGTCTGAGGAAGGTAAAATTGCTAGATAATTGAAACCCCCTTTGAAACCATCAAGAATATCTTTGACACACACTGTCAAAAATCAGATACTTGAAGAGAAGGAAAAAACAAATTTTTGTCCAGCGTAAAGAGGTAAAAGACTGAGAACTGAAAATGAGAAAAAGTCAAGGATTTGGAGAACAGAAAATGGAGATTCTATCAAGAATTACTGATGTTAAAGGGAAAACAAGAGAACGCGGTGTAACAAAGTGCATTTAACAATGGAGAGAGCACTGATCAATGTTGATTCAAATAAGAAAGAAACAACAAAAGAAAAAGTGTTGTAGATTTCAGAAGACCTAGAGTGTAGTTTTAAATACTTACCACCAGTTAGAAACATTTAACAAACAGAGGATCCCTGTCTAAATACATCCACGAAAGAAATTAGAATGTCAACATTAAATAATTTTAAGAACACACAGGAATTCAGGAATAATTAAAGAAAACAAAGGCACAGAGTTATAAAAAGCAGATTCACTCAGATATCTCTGCAACATTAACTCTAAAAGTAACTAGAATGAGACAGGTTTTAGGAACAAAGCAGTGTGACCCAGAAGCTACACCCTGCTAAGTCGTCACTCATGTGTGAGAAGTTAACAGAAAGAGATGGGCAACTTCTGAATATGAAACATACCATGTGTAAGTCTTTCTTTAAAGAAAACGAAGTGAATAAAATAAGTACTCCAGTTGATTTACAACTGAGTGAAAAGAAAAGAATAAGGAATCTGCAGACTAGCTTCTAATTCCATGTAGAGTTAAATGCAAATAATTATTGCAAATATGGTTATAATACCGAATGCAGAGGTCAAAAATGATGCTTTGAAAAGAGTTAGATGATTGTGGCAGATGGAACTGTGGGCCCCAGTGTGGATATGTTCTTGGACTTGGTCTACATTCTGATGGGTGTGGACCCACTGCAAATAGAATCTCTTAAAGAGGCTACTTCAATTAAGGTGCAGCCCAAATGAATCAGGTTGAGCTTTAATCAGGATTACTGGGGTGCTTTATAAGCAGAATGAAATTCAGACAGACAGAGAGAGAGAAAGCCATGGAAGAAGCTGGAAGTCAATGGAACACAGAAGAGATAGGAGAAGATGCCGCCTTGTGATAGAAAAGCCAAGGACCAAGGATTGATGGGGACGAGTATTAGAATGCCAAAGTCTTTGGGGAGAAAGCATCTCCTTGCTGACATCTCGATTTTACACTTCTCCTAGCCTCAAAACTGTGAGCCAATAGATTCCCATTTCTTAAGCCAACCCATTGTATGGTATTCGTTTTAGCAGCCAGGAAACAGGGACAGTGATGTAAAACAATGGACAGCATCAGTTCCAAACCCCAGGATATATTAACAAAGAGTGGCAGCAGGATATGATGGAGCAGCCAGTTTCTCCTTGAACTTGGGAGCCAGAACGAAGATACTGTTTGGTTCTTGATGATGCTAGTCAGAAGGTTCCTGGATAAAGAATGGGATTGGAAGGCTGGAAGTAAGTGCGTATAGATTCAGGTGCAGCCTGTGTGGGAGGAGGGATCCATGTGGCAATGGCAGCTGACATCTAAACAGCTCCAGCTGCACTGGGCAAACCAGCAGACGTGCGCAGTGAAGCTTGCATTTTCTACTTCAAGCAAAGATGTCCCATAAGCTAGTGGTGATTCCAGAGGCTTTGGAAGAGATGTAGGACAATGTTTACCAATATAAAGACTCATCAGACAGCTTAAGGAAAAGAGGGTATTTCTTAGGATTCCAGGAGGGAGATCCATGGAAGCCCCAGGCAGGTCTGCGGGAGACCTGAAGACTGGACTGGGAGAGGACAAGTAGCTGGTGGCCCTTGTTTACCCTCTCTCTCTCTCCAACCTGCTCCTCTGGTTCCCAGCAGCTGAGGGAGGCTTAACCCATGGCTCTTGAGTGTCCTTATCAAGAATGACTACAAAGGGGAATGATCCCTGCCTCATTCCCACTTCTCTTGGGTCATGCATCAGTCCCTGCCCAACTATCCTCCAGAAGTAAAGTCAAAGCAGTATGGATTCAGCAGTATGGCAGTGTTTTTGGAGTCAGGGGTTTCAGGGAAGTAGGCTATAGAGCCAACCCATAGCCCCTTTTACAATCCCCAAAACACTGGGGGAAATACAAACAAACCACACAAAGTCCTCAGAGCAAAAGATAAGGGAAAAAAGGAAAGAGCCAAAATAAAACAAAAATGACAACATCAGAAAGAGGAAGAAAAAAAAGGTGTCAGAAGAGAAGCTAAGGCTAGAATTAACAGAAAGTGTCACAAATGGGTTAAATTCCCTCATTAAAAGTTAAAGATCCTCTGATTGGGTTAAAACCCAGTTGTATTTTAAGAGACATGCAGAAAACACAAACAGTGAATGAATAAAAATAAATCTAAAAGGAAAAAGACAACATTTCCCGTTAAAATTCAAACTAATGGAAAGCATGAGAATCTCAGAGAGGATTTCAGGTAATGAAAGCTTTAAATGTTGGATTATTTCATGTTGATTGAAAAGTACAGTACACATGAATAGTTATAAAACTTTGGGCCTGGAGCAAATTGCATAAGAATATACAAGGATAAAAGAAAAATTTATCAATAAAAGGAGAAATTGATGGATATTCACTTGGTGTGGGAGACATTACAATTCAGTTTTTAACATATCAATTGGTAAAAAATAAATAAGGACAGGTTCAATTTAAATAATAGCACCAAGCAGGTTGATGTGTATTTCAATCTTGGTTCTAATATATGTGCATGTGTCTACATATATTCAATTTGTATTCAACAAACATAGTGTTGAATAGACCATAAGACATATACAAAAAATGATGAAAGATGTATTCAAAAACTACAAGATCTAAAATGTAGGAAAAAACTGCTCAATCGTCCCTTGAGTACTTGCTACTCAAAGTGCAGTCCATAGGTCAGGAGCATCAAAATCACCTGGGATCCTGTTGGAAATTCAGAATCTCAGGCCCCACCCAGTCAGGAGCAGCTGAATGGGACAATTCCACTGCCAAGATTTCCAGGTGACCTGCATGCAAAGTAAATTTTGAGAAGCATGGATTGAGCTGGTTGTTTTCCATGGAGTGGCCAAAGCTGGGTTTTGCAACATCTGGGGAGATGTGGGGAGATTGAGAGAGGCTGAATGAGGCACAGCTGTCCCACAATCTGCACCATAAGAGCTTATCGTTCATTGGAGGGACAGAGCCCCAAGGCCACCGAATACCATAGAAGACTGTGTGATATGGTCTAACCCTATGCCCAGGAAACAAAGCACCTCCAGAAATCTCCACCGCACCCTTTCTCTCCGGCCATGAAATATCCATGGACATCCTTCCTCCCACACATACAACACCCCAGACCACCCCAAAAGGCAGACTCCAAATCCCAACCTGGGATCAACAGCCTGAAGTCCAAGGACCGCCTAATCTTTCCACCCAATACCCAGTGGTGAGGTGGAAGCAAATGACTGCAGCAGAACTTCCCACTTAGAAGAGGTAAGAAAGGAAACCCACAGCAGACAGTTTCCAGAGCCAGGATTCTTGGGTTTGACACCAGAGAAATTCCCTTGAGCAAACTGCGGTTCTGCTCTCTGGGAGGGGCTCCCTTGTGGAGGATGCTCCACTAAGACTTGTTTTAAGGGGACATGGGATGGCCCAGTCCCACCCCATGTACATTCTGGAAAATAATCCCAGAGTGCTCCAGTGTCAAAGAAGTGGAGAAGGTGCTACATTTGTTTCAGATGAGGCAGGAAAGCACTCTGGAGCAGGCTGCACCCTCAAAATAAGAGGTTCAGTGAACACACCTCTTCTGGAAGTGGGTATAGATCCTGGAGGGGGCCTGGGAAAAAGGGGGCTGGGACCATCCCTCATTTTGAAACTGAGCTGTAGACCTAAGGGAACAGCCAGGCAGGGCTTGGCCATGGTATCCCCAGTGGCATCAGAAATGAGTCAACCCAACATAGGGAGGGAGAAAAGCAATGTGGGCTGTGAGTTGGGGAAGGGCACAACAAAATGTTGCCTCTCTTCAAAGCATCCACTGGATCTCTGGTTTTCAAGGCTGGCTTCTCGTAAGAATCATCTGTGGAGTTCTAAGTCCCATTGCCCAGACTTGATGCAGACCAGTGAAGTTGTAATCTCTGAGTTGGGACCCAGGCATCTGGAGCTTTCAAAGAGCCTCAGGCTGGCTCCAATGTGAGTCCCAAGCTTGGGAAGAACTCGTCAGTAGGGGTATGTTATAGGAAAAATATACTGAGTGGCTGAAATGAGATGGGATCCAAGCTCCCAAGGAGAAAGGCTCCTGGGTTTGCCTGGCTAACTTCCCAGCCTTGGCCATCCTGGGTGGATAGGACAATGGAGAAGAGAACATGAGATGCTGACTGAGGACACCATAGCTCCACGGAGAGGGAAATGGAACAGTCAGAAGGAAGGATTTTGAAGTGAGGAGAAAATTGGGAAATTGGGAGAAAAGGGAAGGAATAAAAGAGGAGGGGACCAGAGAGGCTGCAGGGTTAAAAGTCAGAGGTGAGATGGATACCAAGATCTGAGCAGAGGAAGCAGGGTCTTGGGGAAAAAGCAGGGTCCACATGAGGTGCTGAGAAAGCTCTGTTCTGTCAGGGGTGACGCAGCCTCCCCTTCTGTATCCCGAAAACTCCTTCCATAAAGACATCTTTTTTTGACGCTTTTGAGAGCTGATTTATTTTCTTTTGGTTGTGACCATGCACTGAGGCTAAGCTTAAAGCTGGACGTTATGGGCTGAAGTGTGACCTCCACCAAGATATATTGAGGTCTCGGCCCCCAGTAGCACAGAATGTGACCTTATTTGGAAATAGGGTCATTGCAAGAGGAATTGGTTAAGAAGAGGTCTTCCTGAATTAGGTGGAAACTTATTCCAACATGAGTGGTGTCCTTATAAGAAAAGAGAAAGACAGACACACACATGAAGTTGGAGGTGGAGCTTGGAGCAATGCAGCTGAAAGCCAAGGAGTAGCAAATATTGTCAGCAAATGACCAAAATCTGTAAGAGACATGGATGGACCATTCTCTGTGGCGTTCAGTTGGAATACAGCCCTGGTGATACTTTGACTGCAGATGCTTCTGGCCTCCAGAGCTGCAAGACATTGGTTTTCTGCTGGTTTAAGCTGCTCAGTTTGGGCTGCTGTCACAGGGAAATTAGCCACAGGAGCATAAAGCTCACAAGAAATTACCCAAATGTTCAGAAGTGTGTTCCCACCAGAGATTCAGGACAGCACCAGCTACTTACTCAAGGATACACCAAGCTCCATGCATGCTTCATGCACCATGGGATGATGGAGCTCAGACTCCTCCTCTTCAGCAGGGTGTCTCCAACTCTAAGGTGCATGTGGATCTCCTGCCTTGGTGGTTGGAAGCTGTATGGATCCCAGATAAACAAGTTCTTAAACTTCATCTACTCCAGTGGTGTGAGCCCATTGTAAGTGGGACCTTTTGATGAGGTGTCCTCAGTTAAAGTATGGCCCACCTCATTCAGGATGAGTCTTAATCCTCTTGCTGGATTTCTTTATAAATGGAATGAAGAGAGAGAGAGAGAGAGAGCCATGAAAGCAAGAAGCTGAAAGCAATGAAAGCCAGAAGGGAAGGGAGAGACAGCAGATCCACCATGTGCCTTGCCAGGTGACAGAGAAGCCAAGGATCACCAGCAGTCAGTCTTTGGGAAGAAAGCATCGCCTTGATGATGCCTTAATTTGGATATTTTCATGGCCCCAAAACAGAAAGCTTGAAGCTAATAAATTTCTGTTGTTAAAAGCCAACTCATTTTGTGGTATCTGCTTTAAGCAGTTTAGAAAACTAAAATAGACTTTGGAGCATGGGCTGCTGTTATTGCAAATATGAAAAAATGTGGAAATGGCTTTGTAACTGGGTAATGGGTAGAGGCCAGAAGAATTGTGAGGAGCTTGATAGAAAAGGCCTAGACTGCTCTAAGGAGACTGTTGGTGAAAATATGGACTCTAAAGATACTTCCAATGAAATCTTGAACAGAAATGATGAATGTGTCATTGCCAACTGGAAGAAAGGTGATCCTTGTTTTAAAGTGGCAGAGAATTTGGCAAAATTGAGTCCTGATGTTGGATGGAAGACAGCATTTAAAAGCGATGAGCTGGGATACTTAGCTGAAGAGATCTCCAAGCTAGGTGTGGGAAATGCAGCCTGGCTTCTCCTTGCAGCTTATGGTAAAATGCGAGAGAAAAGAGATAAGCTGAGAACTGAACTCCTGAGTACAAGGAAACCAGAAATTGATGGTCTGAAAAATTCTGAGCCTCTGGAAAGCAAGTCCCCAGAAAATAGGGCTCCATGCAAGGGTTCAACCATTCAGCTATCTCAGTGTGAGTCAGGACTGGAAATGCAGTTATGCAGGAAGGATCTGTGGAAACTCCTATTGTCTGATGGTTGGGACCCCCATGTGCTGCATGTGAAACCAACAAAGGGGTGGAGAAACATCTGTGACCACTGAATTTAGCAACTTTGGTAGAAATAATGGTGTAGGAATCATGTTAAACTTGACTGAAGAGAATGGGAGTTAGGGAAGTGAGAAGGGTGAGTGGAGGTGATTCTCTCTGAAGCAAGCTTTTGAGGAAAGATGAATAAAAATGATAATAAAAAATGCATTTGTGGACTTGCCATGAGGCAAGCAGAGTTAAAAATCTGCGTGCACTCTGCCCTGCAATTCTCCCAAGTTTCCAAAATGCAGGAAGTGGGATTCAACCTTGGCTACAGGTGCAGAGTCTTACTCAAAGTCCTGTGGTTAGTGATGCAGAACCAGGGCGCAAACCTATAGCTCTGTCCAATCTTAAGAAAGGACTTGCCCCTCTAGACACCCTGTGCCTCTGAAGCAGTGTACCTGTGTGGACACATCACAAGCCCCCTGGTCCGAGGTGGCATCTCCAGGTGCCAGCACCTGCTCAATTCCTGCCTGTCCAGGTGTGGGGCTGTGTTACCTGCTGGTACCCTGGCTGATGATACTACCTCACCTGAGACCCATGCTGGGAGGAAGGATGCTCTGGGGTGAAAATGGATGTGTCTGGGGGCATGGGAGGTGAGAACACACCTGAATAGTAGAGCCTTTGGGTGCATCACCTAAGGATGGAAGGTGGGGGAATGAGAGTGCCCAGGGCTGCAATGGATGCAGGCCACTGAGAGTCTGAAGACTCTTTTTGGTGCACAGAGAGGACCCGTCCATCATTAAGAAGGGGAAGATGTTCCAGAGAGTACCGGAATTCAGGGAAGGTTGGAGACCTTGGGCTGTTCCACAGGTTAGTTGTGTTTCCCCAGGAGTGAGCCCTAGCTGGACAGAAATTGAGAAGCTACCAAGACCAGGTGATGGATGGGTTTTCCAACACTGAAGTTGCTAGGATGGTGGTGGGAGAGGAAGACGTGAACATACCTGGGTGCAAGAGCCACATCTGTGCAGGCAAACTATAGAGTACACACTCCCAGAATAGGTAGAGAATCATCCGTTTAATTTAGGAAATGTCCTTTCCGTGTCATAGCACGTTTTCACCAATATACAGGCAATATTCTTAAATGTCCACTTGGAAGTTACAGCCCACCAAGGCACGTGTGTGTTGATCAAATAAAAGAATAAGAAAAATGCCCACGTTCTTTCCTCAGAGGGGAAAAGAGCCCTTTACTTGAAAGAGTAAGATGTGTGGAAGCTGTAGGTTATGTGTTAGGTACAAAGGTTGAGCATTTCAGGACAAGAGAGAAAAACACCAAGGAATCACTGGTGTTAGAGAAGACCGATGTTAAATATCAGTACAAAGAAAGCAGACTCAGCTTAGCTGACTTTAATTCATAAGAATCATCAGCAGCATAAGACAAAGAGGGTCAATATTTTGAAAAGACAAGAGAGTCATTAACAGTATTTATTTAAAAGTGCAAGGGGAAAAAATGGGGAAAAGAATCATGACTCAAAGCTTGGTAGAATCAGCTGCTTTCATAAAAATTGCAAAATCCGTACTTCTGTATACAACTTGTGCTGACCAGCACTGTAATTCCCCATGCCTGTTTTATGGGGCATGGAGAAAGGTTGTATTGTGGGTAACGGTAATTTTTAAAAAGTTGGTCTAGCACAGTTTAGTAATAATAGCTGTTAGATAACAGCAAAGACTTTTTCAGTGAGGTTTCTGGGTGTATTGAATAAAGTAATTCCCAGAAATGGGTATAGCTTTAAATCCTAGGAAGCTCAGTCTTGGGGTAGCAGAGAACCAAGCTAGTGTATGACAGATATAAGTCAGATCAAAGATCAGTACAGTAGATATGCATGAACTGGGGAAGACCCCGAGTCTCCTTGGAAAGCTTTTCTTTATTGCATTAATTATTAAGATATGTGCACTTCTGCTGATAGATGAGTGCAAGGAGCTCAGAGGTCATAAATTAAATGAGATCACTCAGCAAGCAGATTTGTGCATGTTGACACCACATGTCTTGCAACGTCCACTCACCGGTGCATGCGGGCAATTGAGCGTACATGGAGCGGTTGGCGAGACTCATTATGAGTGCATTTATAAACAACCTGACCAAGGTGTCCCCTGCTCTCAGGGGAGACAGGGAAGCACCCCCTCCTGGAGGGGGTCACCAGATTGTGCATCTTTTTGAAAGCTGTCTTTGCGTGCATTGTGCTCTGAATTTTTAAAGAGCATCGCATCTCAGAGGTCTTAAGCGAAACCTCTAGCTGTTGGTGGAAGTTGATCAAGTGCTTGTATGAGGATGTGATGGGAGGAGTTTGTGGGGTATGTGGGGACAGGTGAGTCTGGGTGATGGGGGGTGTGAGCATCTTACCTTACCTGGTGCCCCAGTCCCTGCTATATACTGGTATCCAGCTCAGTACCTGCCATAGACTATACGTTTCATACCCAACAGAATTGAATTAAATGGAACCAGGGCTGATGGAAGCTGACAAATTGGGTGGTGGCATGTGGTCTGCATTAAGGAAACAGGCAAAAGAGAGGCAGAGAAGGAATCAACAGAGGAGAGTGGACAGTGGACAAGGACAATAAATAAACTCCTAAGGACCGGTGCCTGGAGCTGAACGAAGAGCAGCTTTGAACACTCAGGAGGACCTCCAGGAGGATAAAGAAGCATCTGATGTTCTCAGTATAGCTATGAAGCCCAGCGAGAGAGAATTTCCAACAGTATCTAATAAGACAAGACTTTGTGTTCATTCTGGGTATTTGCCATAACGGAGAAGGGAGCGTCTGCCATGTTGGAAAATCACAACCCAAGTAAAGGGGCTGTCCATGGTTGGGAATGGGCTGAAGGGGAAGACAGGCGGTGACTTTAGTACAAGGGAGGGGGGTTGTCTGTTAGTTGACAGTGTTTACTGAGCACCTCGAGCCAGAAGATGGCCTTACAAAGTCAACAACTCTTGCTCTTACAGATCTCATGATTTATTGAGGCAATGGGAGACAGTTTAGTAAACAGACCACTGCAATGTAATGTGGAATGAGCAGATTATGCGGTTGCAACTATTATCAATCAATAGATCACTCAAGGTGGAGGGACATTTACCCCAATCTGGTGGGAGAGGGGTGCATGGGGAGCATCCTTGCAGTTTTGAATATATTATGCTCCCCAGAAAAAGCCATATTATTTAATGCAATTTTGTAAGGGCAAATGTATTAGTGTTGATTAGATTGGAATCCTTTGATTGAGTGTTTCTATGGGGATGTGACTCAATCAACTATGAGTGAAATGTTTGATTGGATTATTTCCATGGAGGTGTTATCCCACCCATTCAGGGTGGGTGTTAATTGGATCACTGGAGTCTTCTAAAGGAGTTCACAGACAGAAGGACTCAGAGCAACTGAGAGTGACATTTTGAAGAGGAACTGCAGCTAAGAGAGGACAAAACACCCCAAGAGCAATGTTTTGGAGGATGCCATTTGGAAACGCCACCTGGGAGCAAGCAGATGCCAGCCACAGAGGTTTTCCCGATGCTAATGGCCTTTCTCCAGTGAAGTTACCTATTGTTGACACCTTACCTTGGACACTTTATGGCCTTAAGACTGTAACTTGGTAACCAAATAGACCCCCTTTACAAAAACCAATCCATTTCTGGTGTTTTGCAAAATGGCAGCATTAGGAAACCGAACAGTCCTCGTTGCCTCACGCTGAAGGACTTTCACTGCAGAAGTTATAAATAAACTCTTACCCCAAAATCAGGCTTCCCACAAGTGTGTCCAGTCATAAAAAGCCCTCAAAAGCTGCCTGATTCTTTGATTCCATCTACCATCATTTCCTGGCAGATGCCAACTTCTGTGTAGACTTCACAGCCTCAAGCCTTAACCCCCCCAAAAAACAAAAGATTATGTTCTCCATGCTCATCCACCCCCTTCAAACCCAGCTATTTTAAATTTCACTTTTAGCCATTTTCATATTCTAAAACAAAGTAGATTCTTATTGCCACCCAAAGCTCCAGGTTATGAGAATTAAGAAAATTACTTCTGTGATCCAAAAAGATCCAGGAAAAATGTGGTTTTTGGAAGGTGGTTATGAAGGGGACATTTTTCTCCTCAAATTCAGTGGCATTAAGGTGTGTTGGGCAGGCCCTTAAAAGGATATCTTTTGAGTTCCAAACTTAACAAATACACTTGTGTGTTAGTTTCCTGGGGTTGCTGTAACAAAGTACTGCAAAGTACCACAAAGAACCAACACTTGATTTTGGACTTCTGGCCTCCAAAACTGAGTGACAATTTATTTCCATTGTTTTAGGACTCCCCATTGGTGGTAATTTTTCACAGCAGCCCTAGAAAACTAAGACACCAGGATTCAGGATAAGAAAGGACTAGGGTCAACTTGGAACTCCACTGAAGCCAGAGGAGAGAATGCCTTCACTGCTAGCTAGAGCCTTCATCTAAACATGGTGGCTCTGTTGCTAGAAGATTCCGTGACCATTTGGTCATATGGTAGAGGATTTATCAGACGACCCCAGTGGGCTTGTATGCAAAGTTAGGACAAGTAAATGCATTGGGGAACAGATTTGTGGGTGTCCATCCTTGACTTCCAAGGCATGATCTGACTTACCATGTGTCAGCAAGACCTTCTCGGAACACCTCAAGGACGTTCCTTAGAGAAAGAGTAACTGAATTTTAAATGAAGGATATGCTCCTTTTCTATGTTTCTTACAGTGTTTCTGAAGTGGCTTATTCCAGTTCTATTTCTCTTAGTTCAATAGGTTATGACAGAGAAACCCAAATGTGCTCTTTTCAGGAAAGCATCCCTTTATTCACGTAAAAGCAGATTATCTTCCTATCTTCAGGAACTTGGAGAGGAAAGATGACATCTTTGGCCATTGTTCTGTGACACAGATAAGGAACCCTAACTTGTGAGACCAGTATTCAATGGGTGAAGAGTCAGGGTTGCCCGGGGGCCAGTGGTCTTGGTGACTCTGTATTTTCTCAGTAATATCCAAACTCTACAGGAATAGGTGGTATGGGATTTGCTCTTGTGTCTTCTTCCTGCCCTCTGGAGTATCCTTATAGGGAAAGACAGACCCCTCTAGCAAGAGGGAGACATAAGACACCATGCACACAGGCAGTCTGCTGCCCATCACCCCTTCTCCTGGGGTGGTTCTCCCACATGAACTTTCTTGGAGGAGGAAAGATCTATCAAGGGGGATTTCAGGTTCTCTAAGTCATAGGCATTTCTTCTGGCACCCCATACTCCACGTGTTTCATTTCTTTCTGAAATGATTCTGAGCAAATCCCATACCACCTATTCCTGTAGAGTTTGGATATTACTGAGAAAATACGGAGTCACCAAGACCACTGGCCCCCGGGCAATCCTGCCCCTTCACCCATTAAATACTGGTCTCACAAGTTAGGGTTCCTTATCTGTGTCACAGAACAATGGCCAAAGATGTCATCTTTCCTGCCCCTCTTGAAATCAATTCAAACCTTTCCTCTCCATCTCATTTTAGTGGCAATAAGATACCAGTATTCTCAATTGTGTGTCAAGGTTCTAGTAGAGTTAGCAAATCTTTAAATCCTTTGTCTTCTATCCTCTTCTCAATTCTGAATAACCCTACATGTTCTGGATCATTCTTTTAGGGACCAGTTTTCCAATCCTTTAATTACCTCTGTGAATTTATTTTCAAATTTCTCTGAAAGTTGTTCACTTTTCTTCCTTTATGAATCCTATAGGAAGGAACAATAAATTAGATCTTAAAATTTTGGACCAGTGTTTTCTTGAAGCCAGTGACTTACATTAAAGGAAGTTCAAGAAACTCCTTTTATCACTGAAGATCATGCTGTGCTTTGAAACGCAACTGATTTCTCTGAGCGTGGTATTTTTTGGAAATGTTTTAAATGGGTTACAAAATCCATCTCCAAGGTCTTTGTGAGTATATTAGGTTGTCCCTAAAGCCTGAAAAGAATGAAGTTTGTGGGAAAAGAGCATTGTCCTGTTTATCAGTGAGCTAATTTAAATTTCTTGCGTGAAGAGTAGTATGAGAGGAGACATCTAGACTGTGCTTTCACAGCCGAGCCAGCTCAGACCTAAAAAGCCCCTGACCAGACCACTGACTCTTCAGGGATCAAAAAATGCTTGCTGTTTTAAGCCACAAAGATTGGGGGTTGTTTGTTACACAGCAAGAGCTAACTAATACTATAAACTCCTTTTTCCTACATTGAGAGCTGTATGCTCTGATTTCAACTCTCATAATGTTAAAAAATTGAGTTTGGATCTTTGCTGTGAAATGAATTCAATAAGATGGGCTATATGGAAACTAGGTGGTTTGTATTAATCATATGATTATCACTACTATACACATACAAATAACATCTTTTTTAAAAATTCAGTTTTATTGAGATATATTCACATACCATACAATCATCCAGAGTGTACAAACAACTGTTCACAGTACTATCATGTAGTTGTGCATTCATCACCCCAATCAATTTTTGAACATTTCCCATAGTCCAAAAAGAATAAAAATCAGAATAAAGATAAAAATAAAAAAGAACACCCAAAGCATTCTATCTCCCTCATACCACTCTATTTTTCATTTAGTTTTTATCCCCATTTTTCTACTCATCCATCTATACACTAGATAAAGGGAGTGTGATCCACAAGGTTTTCACAATCACACTGTCACCCTTGTAAGCTACATTGTTATACAACTGTCCTCAAGAGTCAAGGCCACTGGATTGGAGTTTGGTAGTTTCACATATTTTCTTCTAGCTATTCCAATACATTAAAACCTAAGAGATGTTACCTATATAGTGCATAAGAATGTCCACCAGAGTGACCTCTCGACTCCATTTGGAATCTCTCAGCCACTGAAACTTTATTTTGTTTCATTTCACATCCCCCTTTCGGTCAAGAAGATGTTCTCAATCCCACGATGCTGGGTCCAGGTTCATCCCCGGGAGTCATGTCCTGCGTTGCCAGGGAGATTTACACCCCTGGGAGTCAGGTACCATGTCGGGGGTGGGGGCAGCGAGATCACCCACCAAGGTGGCTCAGTTAGAGAGAGAGAGAGAGGGCCACATCTGAGCAACAAAGAGGCACTTGGGGGAGATTCTTAGGCAGTGTTATAAGTAGGTTTAGCTTCTCCTTTGCAGTAACGAGCTTCATAGGGGCAACTCCCATGATAGAGGGCTTGGCCTACTAAATTGTTAGTCCTCAATGTTTGTGAGAACATCAGTAATAACCCAGGTGGGGAAGTCCAACATTTCTGCATTTTCCCCAGTTCCTCAGGGGGCCCTGCAAATACATTTTTATTCTCTGCCCAAATTACTTTGGGACATATTGGGATTTCACACTAACCTGTACAAACCTACCAGATCTCACTTCCTATTCAGAGTTCCATGTGATTATGGTGTTTGAACAAACTGACCATACAAGTTAAATTATTTAGTGTGCTACAGAAAATATAGATCCTGCACCAAATAAACATCTCTTCCCTTGGTCGCACACAGAAGTTGAAGTTTTAAAACAGTCAATATCATCCTTTACCCTTTGGTATGATTTGCCTTAGTCCTAACCAGATCCACTTCATTCATAAAATAGCATCTTAATAGATAGATTTAGCCATGCCAAATCTGTTCATTCACTCATTGTCTTTGCATTCCATTTTGGCAATCACTCTCTTTCAAGAGGAATTAAATCTTATACTCTATTTTTTTTTAATTTAGCTTCTATCTGCTGATATGCAAATATATAAATTTTCAATTAGGGAATATAGATACACAAGATTGGAATTCTCATATAACGTGGTTTTAAAAAGTCTACAGTTGATTAAAGACTGTATATACTGGAATTTTATAAATCCCTCCAGGGAGTTATAAATTAGTAATTTGCTATATTTATTTGTGTGCTGTCTATGTAATTCAGTCAATTATTAATGAATACATTTATTGTGTATAAATAATGAAATTTCCATCTCATAATACAACTAATGCTTTGTGCTAATATACTGAGAATAGCACATAAATAATAAAATAAAAGCAGAGTAAATAATGGCACGGGAGTTGCCAATGATTTGTTTTCATTCAGAGATTTCGAAGTAAAGCCTGAAATGTAAGTAATAGGCTCACAGGCGTGGAAGTTTGTGTGCATGTTTCCTTACCCTCCAAACAGATGGACAGCAGCTGCAGATGGGACACAGAACCTCCTGGAGTCGACTTGCATGTGTTTATGCTGTCAGAGGCTGTGATAACAAAGAAGATTTTATTGAGCAGCTACTCTGCAGTGGACCCTGTGGGAGAGGCTGGTTGTGCACCCATTTTCACCACCTGGTCAGTGGGTAGGGAGGTGTCATTAGCCTCAAAACCAGACCTATTTGTCAAGGAGAATCATGATTTTTCATTCCATGAAGCTGCTGCACAGAGCACTGGTCTATGATTATAACTTTGAGGATTGCATTTGAGCTGACACAGAAGACTACAAAGGGAAAGGAAAAGGGGGCACCTCAGGGACATCTCTCCCTAAGGCCCCTGCAGACCTCACAGGATCTCCGTTGTGTGCATGTTCTTACAGAACTCTAGAGACATTCAACCATCTTCTTGATCATAGTTCAATCAGATCGTAATTCAAATGTGAGTTGAATTCTTCCCCCCCAAAAAAAGCTATATTGAACCCTGTTCTGGCTTGCTAGTGCAAAACACCAGAAATCGATTGGCTTCTATAAAGGGAGTTTATCTGGTTACAAAGTTACAGTCTTAAGGCCATAAAGCATCCATCAACAATCAGGTACCTTCACTGGAGGATGGCCATTGGCATCCAGAAAGCCTCTGTTAGCTGGGAAGGCACGTGGCTGGTGTCTGCTTGCTCCCAGGTTGTGTTTCAAACTGATGTTCTGCAAAATGTCAGCATCAGTTTTCAGTGACCACCTTCAAAATGTCTGTCTCAGCTGCAGCTTCTTTGAAATCCTTGTTTCCGAGCTTTTATAGGGCTCCAGTAATTAAATCAAGACCCAAGCTCAATGGGCGGGGCCAAACCTCCATGGAAACAATCAAAAGGCTCCAACCTAATCAACACTAATACATCTGCCCCCACAAGAATGCATCAAAGAACAAGGAGTTTTGGGGGACATAATACATCCAAATCAGCACAAACCCCTAACCTTCAGTACCTCAAAACGTGACCTTGTTTGGAAATAGGGTGGTTGCAGATGGAATTAGCTAAACTAAAATGAGGTCATACTGGATGGGGTGCCCTTAAATCCAATACAGCTGGTTTCCTTGCAAGAAGAGGGAAATTTGGATACAGACCTGCAGGAAGAGGGCTGAGTGAAGACGGAGGCAGAGAACGGGGTGATGTGGCCTCAAGCCAAGGGATGCCAAGCATCACAGCCACCACCAGGAGCTGGAAGAAGTTAGCAAGGAGCCTCCCCTACAGGTTTCAGTGCAAGCCAACACCTTGATTTCGGGCATCTGGACTCCAGAACTGGTAGAGAATGAATTTCTGTTTTGGTAAACCCCATAGTTTGTGGTACTTGAAGGTACAGATAAAGAGGCTCACTGAATTACACCACAAGTTGATAAAGAATGGTCAACACCAAGAAATACTGGGGCAAAAATGAAACTTCAAAGCAGGACAAAAGTCCTTACAGGCACCCAAGCAGCAAAAGCTATTCGTGTGCAAGGGAGGATGATAAGGTTGGCTTTGAGTGTCTCCTCCCAAGTCTGAAAGTCAGAAGAGAGGGTAGGCAAAGTGTCTGGACATGTGTGTGAAATCCTGTGAGGCCCCACGGCTATGTAGGCAAGGAAGTTGCCTTTTCATAAGACTGGTGACAGTAGACCTTCCCAGGATACACTGGGATGCAGAGCTGGGGAGGACAACACCTTGGCTCACTAATAAGGTTTGCTAATGCTACCAGAATGCAAAGCACCAGAAATGGATTGGCTTTTATAAAGGGAGTTTATCTGGTTACAAAGTTACAGTCTTAAGGCCATAAAGCATCCATCAACAATCAGGTACCTTCACTGGAGGATGGCCATTGGCATCCAGAAAGCCTCTGTTAGCTGAGAAGGCAAGTGGTTGGCATACACTTGCTCCCAGGTTGCATTTCAAAATGGTGTTCTCCAAAATGTCTGCATCAGCTTCCAACGGCCATCTTCAAAATGTTTGTTTCAGCTACAGCTATGATCTCCTTATGTCTGAGCTTAATATAAGACTCTAGTAAACTAATCAAGGCCCATACCGAATGGGCAGGGCCACACCTCCATGGAAATTATCTAATCAGAGCTATCACCTATAGTTGATTGAGTCACATCTCCATAGAAACACTGAACGAACAAGTTCCAACCTAATTAGCACTAATATGTCTGCCCCACAAGATTGCATTAAAAATATGGTTTTTTTCTGGGGAACATAGTATATACAAACTGGTACACTCACCCAAGCACATCCTCATGAACATGAAACCCAAATCACCAGGAGCTGCACCAAGACACAAAGCTTGTCAGTGAAGAAGATGTGGGGAAAATGTGGTGGATGTTGGATGTATCCAAAGATAGAGCTTAGATTCAGCAACAACAAGCAATCATGGTAAATAAAAATGTGAATGAGATTGTAATATGATTGACAGATACATTAAGCATTGTGGAAACCATCCCTTCTCTTTTTATTCAGTTCATTTTTCTCTTAAATGAAAATAAAGTGAAATAAGATTTTGAAAAGCGCTCATAAATAAGGTGATATAATATTCAATAGATTACCGTACATCCACACAAAGTCCTTTGCAGGCATGAAAAGAGTGAAGAAGTCATGTTTTCATGGCTAGGGAAAAATGTCAAGGTACAATTTTAATAGTAAAAAAAAAAAGCAAAGCAAAGGGAAGTGTGCATAATATTCTACCAGTTGTTTAGAAAAGTTGAAGAAAAGGCAGCTCTGTAGATACCGCTTGCAGAAGGATATACTATTTCTAGCAGAATACATGGGAAATGGTGGCCGCATCCAACAAAGGGGAGGGCTCAGGGTGGGGGAAGACTATTTCATAATTTCCATGTGAAATCTCTCAAATCTTGAAATAAGTTCCTGGTTTGCAATCTGTGCCAGTTTGGATGTATTATGCCCCCCAAAGGGCCATGTTCTTTAATTCAATCTTGTGGGTGCAGAAGTATTAGTGTTGATTAGGTTGGAATCTTTGGATTAGGTTGTTTCCATGGAGATGTGCCCCACCCGACTGTAGGTAATACCTTTGATTAGATTATTTCCATGGAGGTGTGGCCTCACCCATTCAGCATGGGTCTTAATTAAATCTCTGGAGCCGTATAAGACAGAAGGAGCTCATTGCTGCAGCTTAGACAGACATTTTGAAGACATCCATTGAAAGCTGATGCTGACATTTTGGAGAACACCATTTTGAAACGCAACCTGGGAGCAAGAAGACATCAGCCATGTGCCTTCCCAGCCAACAGAGGTTTTCCGGACACCAACAGCCATTCTGCAGTGAAGGTATACTCATGTTTATGCCTTAGCTTGGACACTTTTATGGCCTTAAGACTGTAACTTTGAAACCAAATAAACCCCCTTTATAAAGCCAATCCATTTCTGGTATTTTGCATTCCAGCAGTATTAGCAAACTGTAAAGAGCCTGGAGGTTGCCACTGTGTCCTTATGACAAGAGACAGCTGGGCAAACTGATAAGCAATGAATTTTCCTGCATCCGTCAGAGAACTGAGGGCACAGGGCATCCCACCCTCCTGAAATTTGGAGATGCAGGAAAATTCAGAGAGGCAAAGCAAGCAAGATCTGCTTTCATGGAGCAGAAGGTGCTGGAATCTGTAAGGGGATTCCACACTCACATGGTCTTTTTGATGAAGTGCTAGAAACTGACTGCAGAGTACCTGAGAGTAAGGAACTCCTGGGAGCTGCCATCCTAGGGTGTCCCCCCTCTCTTGAGATTTCACTCCAGGAACCCCACTGGGTTCTCACTGTGAGCATCTGAGGAGGATCCTGGGTTGACCGGGGCAAAGTGAAGGAAAGGGTTGTCATCTTGAAGCCGTCCCAGCCTCCTCCTCCCACGAATAAATGCTTAGTGTCCTGGGTGGGAGATTCACCAAAGGGCAATTCCGAAACCTATCCCAGCTCAGAGAAGGGAATCTCACTCACTGCTCCAGCTTCCCTCTCTTACCCAAGGAAACATAAAAAAACAACTGGGAACTGGGCTTTGAGAAAACACCTTGGGAATGCTGAAGATGCTGTAGCCAAGGAAGGAAGTAACAAGAGTGGGGAAATAAAAGCTCTATCCTTGGAAGAGGTGAGGAAAACTTTGAAGGCCACTGTCCCAGGAGACAGTCCCACAAAAAAGCAGATTTAATCAGAACATTCTAGAATGTTCCCCCCCACCACACCCCAACACCACCCATCAAGCCCCCCCTGTAACAATGGTGGATGACAGCTGAAAAATCTGCAAGACTCTCTCTGAGAAGCAGACCAAAAAGCATCCACAAAGCCAGGAGGGAGTCAAAAAATGACAGAGCGCTAGAGGAAGTTGAAGGCTCTGGTACTTATAGTTGAGACAAACATTCAAACGCAGCCTGCTCCTAGCCAGATGGAGATAAATCCTCACCCTAAAAGCCTATTTACCTCAGTTCCTATTATGTGAGATGTGGGCTTTCAACAAAAATTACAAGGCAGACAAAAAGGCAAGAAAAAGGCATTCTGAGGAGCCAAAGAGATCATCAGAACCACACTCAGATATGACACAGATGTTGGAATTATCAGGCAGGAAATTTAAAACAACAGTGATTAATATGTTATGAGCTCAAAGGAAAAACGGGCAATATGCAAGAACAGATGGTAAATGTAAGCAGAGAGATGGAAACTCTAAGAAAGAATCAAAAACAAATGCTAGAAATCAAAAAGGCTGCACAACAGAAAGGAGATGTCTTTCATCAGTTAACTGGACACAGCCAAGGAAAGAATCAGTGAGCTTGAAGAGAGGCCAGTAGAAACTTCCCAAACTGAAATACAAAGAGAAAAATAAAGAAAAAGAAAAACAGAAAATAAAACAGAACATCCAAAAACTGTAGGACAATATCAGAAGATGTAATGCACACATGGTTGAAATGCCAGAAGGAAAAGTAAAAGAAAATGGTGTAGAAGAAATATTTGAACAAATGTAATTTTGGGAAGGCTGAGAGCTTTCCAGAATTAGTGATGGAACCAAACTATGGATCCAAAAGCCCAGAGAACATCAAGAAAGATTGATTAAACACCGCCTGCACAAGTCATATCATATTCAAATCACAGATAATGAAAGACAAAGAAAAAATCTTTAAAGAAGCCAGATTAAAAAAAAAACCCTACTTATAAGGAACAAGAATAAAAATTATGTTGGACTTCTGTTCAGAGCCCATGCAAGCAAGAAGAGCATGGAGTGAAATATTTAAAGTGTTGAAAGAAAAGAACACCAACCTAGAATTCAGTATCTAGTGAAATTATCCAGTGAAATAAAACTTTCTCAGGAAACAAAAACTGAGGGAATTCACTTACAGCAGACCTACCTAGCAAGAATGGAAATTTCATGAAGATAGACTTCATTTTAGGTCATAATTTTTAAGAAATTTAAAAGAATAGAAATCATGCAAAGTATGTTCTCAGACCACAATGTAATTAAACTAGAAATGAATGACATAAAGATAGCTGAAAAATTCCCAAATATTTGAAAGGAAAAAATATACTCCTAAATATCTCATGCATCCAAGAAGTCTCAAGAGAAATTAAAAATGTATTTTGGGCTAAATGATAATGAAAATAGAACTTTACAATAGAAAAAATGTGTTGCATGCAGGTAAAGCAGTTCCTGGAGGGAAAGTAATAGCATTAAATGCAAAACTTGAGAAGAAGAAAGATCTAAAATAAATCACCTAAGTTTTCACCTTAGGAAACTAGAGAAAGGAGATCAGATTGGATCTAAAGCAAGCAGAAGAAAGGAATTAATAAAAATTACAGTGGAAATCGATGCCTGAGCACAGGAAAGTAGGGAAAATCAACAAAAGCAAAAGCTGATTATTTGTAAAGATTAATAAAACTGTTATACTTTTAGCCAGATAGCCAAGAAAAAAGAGAGATAAGACACAGATGATCAAAATCTGGGACAAAAGAGGGGTCATCATTACTGATTGTGTAGACAGTTAAAATTATAATAAAGGAACCCCACAAACAGCACTTTGGGGGATTGAATTGTGCACTGCAGTTGGGACATGCTCCTGATTTCCATCCCCTTTCTGGTGGGTGTGGAGCTCCTCAAGTTCTTGCTTCAGTTAAGGCATGGACCCACTGGATCAGGATGGGTTTTAATGTGGATTACTAGAGTTGTTTACAAACAGGATGAAAGTCAAGATGGAGAGAGAAGCCACAGGAGGAAGCTGTGAGTCAAGGAAACCAGAAGAGAAAAGATACTGCCATGTGCATTGCGAAGTCATGGCACCCTGAAGATTGCCTGCCAGCCAGAAGATAGCGACCCCAGGAAGAAGCAAGCCTTCTAGCCTCAAAACCACGAGCTAATCAATACCACTCGTGTGGCATTTGTGTTAGCAACTAAGAAACTAAAACACTCTCCCCACAAATTCAATAACTTAAATGAAGTGGGCCAATTCTTTGAAAGACACAAACTACCAAAACTCACTTGAGGAGAAATAGGTAACCTGAATCACCCTGTAGCTATCAGAGGACTTGAATTCATAGTTGAAAACCTTCCAGAAAAGAAGACACCGGGTCCAGAAGGCTTCACTGGTAAGTTTTATCAAATGTTTAAGGAAGAAATAATCCCAGTTTTACACAATCTCTTCCAGAAAATAGATGAAGAGGGAACTTCTGATGCATTCTATGAGGCAGCACTGCTCAGAGATAAGCATAAAGACATTACAAAGAAGGAAAACTACAGAACCATATTGTTCATAAATTTTGAGCTTACCATTTTGAGTGGGTACATGTCAAAGCATAAAGAAATAAATGGAAAGATGCCATCAGAGGGGAGATGGCATGTTGCAAGGCAGATTTTTCACTTTTAAGTGATTGTGAGCTGAGTTGGTTTTCTTTCCAAGAGAGGACAGGTGGTTGTGATACAACGAAGGAACTCAGCCTCTGAAAGCAGCAGAGGCTCAGAATCAGGGGAGGGAGTGGGGAATCTGCATCACCCTTACCCAGCAGGAAGTAGGGTAATGGTGATGCAAATTGTTTTCCAAAAGCCAATTTAGCAGAGCTGTCCAAGGGAACATCCATGGATTGCCTGATCAGGTGTTGGCAGTTTGAGAAACAGGAAGGACTGGGAACTGAGTGCAGTGCCGATGGCACTGGGAAATCCTTCCCAGGGTTAGAGGTTCAACCAAGAATCCTGTCTTTCCCCAGAGAGCTGCCACAGGTATCATCACACACAGACACTAAGAAAACCGCATTTAGGAAGTCACTATGCAATGACCAGCTCCTTCTCAGGTTCTTCTTAGTGCACCTTGTGCTGTTTGCAACTGGGAAGTCAGTGTGTATCACTGACATTTCATTAGAGCTGTGCAGTTGTGACCAGGTGGCTTTCATTTAAGCACACAGAGCTGTGTCCCCCAGAAAGTGTTTCCTATCTACCTGTTGGAGCTGGGATAGTGAGAGAGAGAGTCAGAGACAGAGAAAAAGAGAAAGAGGGAGACAACGAGACAGAGGGAGGGAGTCCTCTTTCCCGACATGCTGGGAACCCAAGGAGCACTTGGTGTAACCCCAGACCCAAACCCACACAGCCAAAGCCCCCAAAGCATCCCTGTATGTCCTGTGGCTGGAAAACCAGGCTCGGGTGAGGGACACACAGCGTGGAAGGCACACGGGGTTGGGGAATGAGCCTTTGCATCTGTCTGCTGAAATCCTGCACCTTCACAGGTATGTTCTGTTAAGGAGATTGTATTTGCAATAAACTCATGCTGTTTTGCTCACTTCCCACCCTCATTTCCCTTAGGAAACCCAGGCTGCATCATCCCTTTCCTGGTATGGAGGCTGTGAAGGGCAGGGAGAAGTGTGTCCCTGCCCGGGTTCTAAAATCCAGCTCCCCCTGGTCTTCACTGTAAGCTGGCCCTCGATGGGGTTGGATTCCGGGGCTTTTTGCATAAACCAGAAATGTCATATGTTGGCGAGGACTCCTGGGGATAACGCAGCCCCTAACCTGGCAATGGAGGACAGTGTTTCAGCTCCCCATGGTCACCGTAAAAAAATGCCTACTAACCAGGTGGCCTAAAACAGCAAAATTTATTGTCTTGCGTATCGGGAGGCTAGAAGTGCAAATCAAGGTGTGGGCATGGCTGTGCTCCCTCTAGTGGCTCCCAGTGAGGCTCCTTCCTGCCCTTCCAGCTCCTGGTGGCTGCAGGTGCTCTTTGGCTTGTGGCTGCTTCACCTACATGCTTACACTCATGCACACATGCATACACACGTGTACACACATGCACAGACACACACGCCCATAACATGGTATACACAGACATGCACATGCATGCACACACATGCATACACTGACACACACCCTTACACATGTACACACACATTACTCTTACACATGTGCAATACACGCATGCAAACACACACTAACACATGCACACACACATGCACAAATGTGCATAGTACATAGGTGCAAAAACACACACATGCACACTACATGGCATGCACATACATACACACACATACACATCATACACACACCTACATGCACTGACACTCACATGCCCTTACACATGTGCCCACACATACACACCCAGTCTTACACGTATGCAATACACATATGCAAACACATAGATGCACACATGCATACACACATTACTCTTACACATGTGCAATATGCATGTGCAAACACACTAACACATACACACATGCACACATGTACATAGGTGCACACACACATGCACACTATGTGGTATGCACATACATACACACATACACATCATACACACACCTACATGCACTGACACTCACATGCCCTTACACATGTGCCCACACATACACACCCAGTGTTACACATATGCAATACACACATGCAAAGACACAGATGCACACATGCATACACACATTACTCTTACACATGTGCAATATGCATGTGCAAACACACTAACACATACACACATGCACACATGTACATAGGTGCACACACATGCACACTATGCGGCATGCACATACATACACACATACACATCATACACTGCGGTCGCAGTTGATTCGTCTGGGGGGGGGTGGCGGCCGGTTGCTAAATCCTAGGCTCTCAGGATTGCTTGGAGGGTACCGGCGGCGGGGGCTCTTTCCCGGAGGCGAGGGCGAGGCGGGGGACTTGGCCAGGTCCCCGGCGGGGTGGCGTGCAAAGTATGGAGGGCAGCGAGAAAGGAACAGGCGGGACACGTTTCTTTTTAGGGTGAAGAAACCAAGAGAGTTTATTAGGGGAGAGTACAAGCTTATAACGGGCGGTCTAGAGGGCGGGGTAGCTGTAGAGGTTAAAGGCTTGGATTGGTTCTGAGAGGGCGCGGAGGTTGTCTTTGGTTGTTGGGTGTGGCACAATGATTGGTGCATGCGCACTGGCAGTAGGGGACGTTGCATTGTAACGGAGGGGTTGAGTGGTTAGACGAGGGAGGCGGTCTTACCCGGCAAGCTTCCTCCAACGGTTGGTTTTGGGTGAGGAATTGGGGCCTGCCTCCGGCCTCACCTTCTCAGGCCCGGGGGGCTGTGGAGGGCGCTGTCACCCATACCCACTACCCTCCCCAGGGGTGGATCCGGTCCCCCGGCCCAGGCCCGCCAGGTTGAAGCACGTAATCAGTATCCTGCAATTCCCCCTTCTTTTCTAATTAAAGGAAGAAGCTTACCGGAGAGGTCCGCTAAGGGATGAGGGAAGGGGGAGGCCGGGGAGGGGAAAAGGGGTTGACGGTGGCTCAGAGAGGCTGGAGCTCGGCGTTGGTGTGGCGCCTGGGCGCTCTTGCTGCTTGCGGGATGGACGAGGGTGAGGGGTTTAAAGTCGGAGGTTCAGAGAAGCTGGAGCTCGAGGTTGGTGCGATGTTCAGGCGATCGAGAAGGGCCTCGCGGTCGGCGGGTTGACCGGTGGCGGTGAGGTCGCGGAGGGTTGGTTGTCATCTCGGAGTAGGGAGCGTCAGAGGTGGCGAGTCGCTGGTACTGGACTTGCACGAACGAGGAGAAAATAGCATCTGTTTGTTTCCTTACAAGCTGGACAATTCTGCGGATAATGCAGGGTCCTAAGGTGAGAGCTAGAATAATCATTAGTAGGGGGCCGAGGAGAGGGAGGAGGTAAGGGAGGAGGGGGGTAAAGATGTGGGACCAATAGCTGGTGGCTTCACGGTCTCTTTTGCGTTGTTCCAGTCCCTCTTGGACCTTTTTTAGGCTGTCTTCGGGGAGACCTGTGGAATTGGCATATACACAGCACTCTTCTCCTAGGGCGGTGCAAAGGCTTCCTTCTTTGAGGAGGAGAAGGTCGAGACCTCGGCGGTTTTGGAGCACTACCTCAGAGAGGGAATTGACAGAATTTTTAAGATGGGAAATAGCGTTTTGTAGGTGACGAATGTCCTCGTCAACAGCCGCCCGGAGGTGAGTTAGGGCGGAGCCTTGACTGGCTAATGCAGCGATTCCGGTGCCAGCGCCTGCAAGACCTAGGAGGGAGGCAATCGTGAAGGCGGTGATGGGTTCTCGCTTTTGCAGAGTGGCAGGAGCTGCAGTTCTTTCCAGGCGGAGGAAGAAATCTTCCTCGCTGTGGTATAGGACCCTAGGGATAAGGACAATTAGGAGGCAAGTTTCATTAGTTGTATTGAGGGTTTGCACGTTAAGGCAGGGGGTAAGCCCTGTAGAGGAGCAGAGCCATTGGGAGGAGTTATGAGGAATGAGAAATTTTGCAGAGCTGCTGGGAGATGAGTAGTTGGCACAAGCCGTGAGGTTGGGAGAGTTACTTGAGTGAGGGCGGATGCACTTTCCTGTAAAGGAGACTGAATGAAAGGTTAGGGGGACGGCTGAGGTATTCCAATTGCATTTCGAGGAGTTGTCTTCTGCATTTTCTGAAAAGGAGAGGTTGGAGGCGACGGGCTCATACAGTGAGGAAGAGGTGGAGAGGCAAAGCCAACAAGAGGAGGTAAGATTGGGGTAGGAGACATTTAGTGAGGTGAAGGTTGCTTGGATAAGGCTGAAGAGGGGAGAGGAGTAATGAGAGGGGGGCAGAAAACGTTGGGGTGGTGGGGTTGGCGATGCGCTGTTTGTAGCTGAGGTGCGGTTTCCAGATGCGCTGCTTGTAGTTGAGGTGAGGCTGGAGGGCTGTGGATAAAGGGGGTTAATGACTTGGTTGGGACCTATGCCAGAGGGTGTTTTTAATGCAGTATTTTGGCATGGTTGGCTTACAGCCTCCTTTTTTATGAGAATAAGTGATCCTCGGTCGGTTCCTTTTTCATAGATTCTGAAGCCCCAAGTTCGACCGAGTAACCAGGAGGGATCAGTGAGGAGCTGCACTGTAAGATTAAGATGTGTGCAGTTGCCTGTAGGCGCAATGTGGTGGTGACCTCCATAAAGGCCCCAGTTAATGGGTTCATCAGATGGTTTGCAGTTAAAGGGGGCCCATCTTAAAGTTAGGTAATGATCAGTGGCGTAAGGCTTCCAAGCAGTGGCTAATGTTTCACACCCCCAATATGCACAGTAATATTGGGTGGGAGCATTGCAGTACTTACATAGCAAATGTATAAATGAATGAATATATATGTATATATATATATACACACACACATTTGAATACTTAATCTGTCTGGTATAGGCCAGTTTTGAAGAACTCCCACAAGTTTTGCTGCTTTTCCTATAACTACTGCCTTCACCATCAGAATTCCTAATCAAACCTACCCTTTTTGTTTGGGGCACCAAATCCGAAGACAGATTAATTTGCACCAGTAAACGTCAAGCTGCTTTCTTTCTTGAAAAACTAATGTTTAATGTAATGTCTGTTTGGATACTATTCGAAATTGTTGATTGCATGTGGTTAATGTTGCATTAGAGCACTTTGCAATTGCATAATTCATTAATGTTTTGTGAGCTTGCATTTGTGAGTTACTGGATGATCAGACTGAATTTGTCAAGTACTCCATTGTACATCTCGCCTAGATGTCAATGACTGCCAGTAATACACAGTTTGAAATGAAACTATCTAAATTTCTTGTTTTATCACACCTGTTATCTGTAAAACATTTGTAACTAGCTTTTTTAATTTATTACTTGAATTGTAGGATAGTGAATCACTAATTTTTAGTTGCTGAGGTTAGCATTTTAGTGATTACTAAGCGCTGTCAGTCTTTGGAAAAAAAGAACATATGTTTTGTATTTGAAGATCTCTGAAGAACCCGTTAGAATGGGCATGTATTCTAATTGTTTTATGTCACATGATTCGTGCTGTAGAAGAAACATGAATTTTGTTCAAAAAAGAGATGGATACCACTTGGTCTTTCTGAGTGGTAAGAATGATGTCACTGTTAATATACTGTATGTTTACATTTTATTTAAATTCAGTCTCCTGTGCATAGACTGATAACCTTCCCCCAAAACAACGGTGATCACAATTGTTTTCTAAAAACTTCTTAAAACTGCCACATTTGGCAGTAAAAATGCGTTTGCGTGTAATAGCCCAGAGATTTCTATATAGTTAAATGTCTAAAACGGTGAAATGTGCCACTTTGGCAAGTTACAGTGGCTTATGTTTTTCATAGTAAACTCAAATGAACTGCTATTTTTGATAGTAAATGTCATTTAATAGTGTATTTGCCATTTGAGCCTCACTGTAAAATTAATGCAGAGGAGAAAATTTTTAATGTAATCTTGATTTTACCTCATATATTGTACATTCCAAAAACTCTAAACTTTTTAAAGATTATAGATACACTACCAAACATATACCTTAAAATTGTATAAGGTTGAAATTCATACAAATGAAAAAATATAATCTCATAAAAAATACATAAACTGTGTAGCAAAAGTATGTTTAAAATCCAAGGAAAATAAAAGTTGTATCATTCTTTTTTGAAAAAAAAAAAAAAAAAAAAAAGGGGGGTTGATTATTGAGTAAAGAAAATGAGGTAAACCGTGGTCGCGAGGCCGAAGGAGATGGCGAGAATAGAAGGCAGGAGCCTCTAGTAGCGAGAGCAGTTTGGGGGGGGGCGGTCGCAAAGAGGCACACCGCACCAAACAAAGAAACAAAGACACAAAGGACCACAGCAAAGTAATGGAGGGGAAGAGGGAGAGCCACTGGAGGAAGAGTGTTAGGAGGAATGGGGGGACATAGGAAGAGAAGACGAAAGGTAGTCGGGGGCAAAAGCCAGGTTAATGCGGGAAAGGAAGAGCGGCCCGGGCGCGGAGCGGCGTGGGAGAGGCGGCTCCAGACGTGGAGCGGCGAGGGAGAGGCGGCTCCGCGGGGTGGCGAGGGAGAGGCGGCCCTTACTTTGCAGGCGAGGAGAAGGGGAGCTGGAGAGGCGTCCGGGCGAGCGGGTGGTTTTACTGGACCGCTGCATGGAGAGGACTTTTAATCCGTATGCCCCACGTTGGGCGCCAGTTGCGGTCGCAGTTGATTCGTCTGGGGGGGGGGTGGCGGCCGGTTGCTAAATCCTAGGCTCTCAGGATTGCTTGGAGGGTACCGGCGGCGGGGGCTCTTTCCCGGAGGCGAGGGCGAGGCGGGGGACTTGGCCAGGTCCCCGGCGGGGTGGCGTGCAAAGTATGGAGGGCGGCGAGAAAGGAACAGGCGGGACACGTTTCTTTTTAGGGTGAAGAAACCAAGAGAGTTTATTAGGGGAGAGTACAAGCTTATAACGGGCGGTCTAGAGGGCGGGGTAGCTGTAGAGGTTAAAGGCTTGGATTGGTTCTGAGAGGGCGCGGAGGTTGTCTTTGGTTGTTGGGTGTTGCACAATGATTGGTGCATGCGCACTGGCAGTAGGGGACGTTGCATTGTAACGGAGGGGTTGAGTGGTTAGACGAGGGAGGCGGTCTTACCCGGCAAGCTTCCTCCAACGGTTGGTTTTGGGTGAGGAATTGGGGCCTGCCTCCGGCCTCACCTTCTCAGGCCCGGGGGGCTGTGGAGGGCGCTGTCACCCGTACCCACTACCCTCCCCAGGGGTGGATCCGGTCCCCCGGCCCAGGCCCGCCAGGTTGAAGCACGTAATCAGTATCCCGCAATACACACACCTACATACACTGACAACTCACATGCCCTTACACATGTGTCCACACACACCCAGTCTTACACATATGCAATACACACATGCAAACACACACAGATGCACACATGCATACAGAAATGTACATAGGTGCACAGGCACATACATCACATGGCATGAACATATAGACATGCATACACATGTCATACACATGTGCATACACTCACACTCACACACCCTTACCATGCACACACACATACACACATACATTCACACATGTGCAATACACACATGCAAACACACAGATGGACACAGATACACACATGTACTTGGGTATGCAAACACATGCATGCACATTACATGGCATGTGCATAAACACATACATGCACACACATCATACACACATGCACACACCAACGCTCACACTCCCTTACATATAAGCACATACACTCACACATGTGCAATACACACATGCAAACACTACATGGCACACACACCAACACACATGTATGCACACTCACAGAGAAATATATAGTCACTTACATGAACACAAATGTATATATGTGCACAAAAACACACATGTGCACAGCACATGGTATGCACATACAAACACACACAAACGCATACATGTACATCACACACACACACCCATGCACCCTTACACAGGTACACACATATACACACATGCACAAACACGTACAGACCCATACACATGCACTCACATGTACACACATTCACGTATACACCCACTCACATACGATGACAAGCTGGGGAGGCCCAGGGTGAAGTTAGAGAAGTCAGTGCTGCAGGAGTTTCTCAAAGTCAGACACCATTCTGCATATTCCACACTGAGCCCAGGAAACATCTCTCTCTGCTTGTCCCTGTGCCTGGCCACTGGCTCCCCTCTGACTCTCGGAACAGTCTTGGAACTATCATCTGAGGGCCCTCAAACCTGCTCTGAAACTTGATGCCCTCTCCACACACGAGCCTCTACTCAGAACATATTTTATTTCCATATTTATTTTAGAGGCTGTCAAAGGGTGGAGGTTTGCTTTGCCATTGGCGACCCAGGGGCTCCTCATAATGGGCTCATCTGCATAAAGGCTGAATAATTTACTTCTATAAATTATGTATCAAAATGCTCTCTGGATTCTATCACATCCAGCGATATTGTTGTTTTGTAGCTTTTAGGATTGAGGGGTCTCTATTATTTATTGTGAGCTCCTTGTCAGGGAGAAGCCACAGGATCCATGAGCTCCCGAGCTTGAAAGGAACTGGCACTGTCTCCATGAGCTAAGGAAAAAGTTACGTGCACACAACTGTTGCATGGCTTTTAGTTGGAGGAAAGAGTCTAAAATTCTAGAGCTGCAGAGAAATGACAAAAACGTTCCTCCCTTTTTCTTTAGAGAAAGATGCTTTTCACGTTCTGAGCCAGGACGTGGTTTGGCTTTGAGAAAGAGCCAGTTAGTGTCTTCCAACCTCAGACTCCAGTTACAGTGTAGCAATGTCGTTGGAGAATGCTACAAAATTACTTTGGGGACATGGGTCCTGTGGAAGAAATTCCAGGGTCCTTACTGAATTAGGGTTTTCTGTGATATGAAAGTCAATTTTAGTCCCTGCACTTTAAGTATTGTTGTGGGCTCAATTGTGTGCCCCCCAAAAGACATCTCCAAGTCCTAAACCCCATTCCAGTGAATGTGATCTTATTTGGAAATAGGAATATTGCAGATGGAATTGGTTAACGTGGAACCAAACTGTGTTTGAGTGAGCTCTAATGTGGTGTGACTGGTGTCCTTATAAGAAGAGGGAAATTTGGGCACAAATGAAGCCTACTGAGAGCTTTCTGCCCTCCCCCTTGGGAATTCTTTTGTCTTCTTCTCACCATCGGCACTGACTTCCTCTAAAGTTCTTTTCACCATTAAAGACTCAGCTCCCAAATCCCTTCTTCTATGGAAGCTTGTCCTGATTCACTAGGCTGAGGATGGCAAATAGGTCACATGTTTCATGCTAAGTCTGCCAGGTGGACACGGCTGCCCCAGGCACTGTGTTAAGAAGGATTCTGAAGCTGCATCAGACTGGAGGGAAGACGGCTGTGGTCTGGGGTAGGTGTGGAAGTGGAACATAGCAATAGGGGTGCTTTTTGTCTTTCCTACATGGTCTAGTGGAGAAACCAAAGCTCCTGTCCCCACCATATGTCCTATCTCACAGGTGTGGATTTGTGTGCCGGTTTCAAACACTCTGGACTGGAAACTCCTAGGAGACACAAGATTTTTTCCTATTTGTAAATCTGTTCCACATCTGAAATTCAGTCAACAAGTTACCATTTTCCTGGTGAATGAACTCCTCAAGCCAAGTGTGTATATAATGTCATTTATCCTGTAATAATTATACGTGGCCCACCATTTAAACAGGTGATCATGATACCTTGAAAAACATATGGTATTTGTCTTATCCTAAAAATATGAAATGCAAATATGGGTATGAGGGGAGTTTCAGTACTCTTCTAGCTACACCTCAGCTTTCAGAGGATGTTTCATTAATGCATTTTTCCACTGGTGACTTCAGATTTCACCTAAATGAGGAAGCCCATATTTTGAAATGAATGAAGCAAGATTGGGTGAGTACATTAATTTTCTTGGCTTTCACCTAATTCTGCATAAGTAATTAGAAATTTCTTTTCTCTCTACTGTGTTTGTCATGCAATTTAGGGAACTATTTTGAGTCCTGAGGAGACATTTCCAGAAGCAGGAAGAAGCAAGGAAGGATCATCCCCTAAAGCCTTCAGAGGGAGCACAGCCCTGCCCACAACTTTATTTAGAAATGGGAGATGGTAAACATCTGTTGTTTTAAACCACCTGCTTTGTGAGACTTTACTATGGCAGTCCCAGGAAGCTCACACACATGCTTCAAGATTTCACTCGTGAGCAAATGACAACACTGGGTTATTATCTCCAGAACTTCTGATTGGTCACCACATCTTGGCACTCAGATTATGGGAATTCTACTCCCTGACCTCCTCCCTGGGAATGTCTCTGTCCTATCAGTGCTGACTTCCTTCAGAGAGGGTGTCACTTGCAAGGAAATAGATCTGTGTGATTAGATAAGACAGAACCACACAGGTGCCTGGGAATGGGGGAAGAGGGAGGCTGCTTCAAGGAAGATATTTAATCTGAGGTAAAGAGGAGACCCTTAATCTGAGATCCAAAGGAGAGAGGTCACTGTTGGAAGCTGGAGCTCAGAGAATCAGGAGTAGGGTGTGTGGCATGAAAGAACAGGAAAAAAGGAGATTTCTGGACTATCTCCAACCTGGAAGTGTGGGCTGCAGGCGGTTCAGTGGCTTTGAACCTGGACCGTGTTGTTGGATGTGTGTTTTAAGAAGACGGCACGATGCTCTGAGGAAAATGGATGGAAAGTGGGTGAAAGTAGGAGCAGGAAGGGGAGTTAAGGGGCCATGGGAGATGTAGTGGTTTGAAGCTGTATGGACCCCAGAAAAACAAGTGCTTAAATTTAAGCCTTTCCCGTGGGTGTGAACCCATTGTAAGAAGGACCTTTTAGTGAGGTTACTTCAGTTAAGGTGTGGCCCGCCTCATTCGAGGTGGGTCTGAATCCTCTTAGTAGTCTTTTGTAAATGGAATAAGTAAAGAGAGCAAGAGGAAGACTCAGAAGCTAGAAGCTGAAATCAACAAAACCTGGAAAAGAAGGGAGAACCAGCAGATGCCTTCATATACTCTGCTGTGTGACAGAGGAGCCAAGGATCGCCAACAGTCACTCTTTGGGAAGAAAGCATCGCCTTGATGATGCTTTGATTTGGACATTTTCTCAGCCTGAAAACTATAAACTAATAAATTCTCACTGCTTAAGCTGACCCATTTCCTTGTCTCTGCTTTGATCAGCCCAGAAGAGAGGACTGGAATATTCCAAGATGGTGGCTTGACCTGGGGCTGGGAAGGGTGGAGGCACTGCTGGTCACAAGGGAGAGATATTTGGGGGGTGGGAGTGAGAGGGTTGGTGATGGCTTGGGGTGAGGATGCTGGAGTTAGGGTGGGAGGAGTTAATGCAGACCCCCCCCCAACTTTCTAGCTCATCAACTGGACAGAAGATGCTGGAAGATGTTGGGGTACCTATGTCTGAACAGCAGTGAGTCCTGCTCAATCCATGTCTTCTGTCTCCACAGCTCTCACTGTCACACCTCACTGCACACACACACACAGCACAAGGCAATAGACAACTCCAAAGAGGGATCTACTCAGCAAATCCTAAATGGGACACTCTTTCCTTTATTTTCTTTCTTTTCTTTTGTTATATTTTCTGTGTCTTTGTTCTGTTACCGATCTGTTTGTGCTACTTTGGGCAAACAGAAACACAACTATGAGCTGAGTTTATAAATCTCTCTTTGGTGTCAGCTGAAAATTGAAATGGTGTGAGATTTAAAAATACACTGAGGACCTTGTCAACCAAAAAGTCAATAAGCCTGTAAGAGTCATTTAAAAAGAAATGGAACCAAATGTCCAACAAACATATGATCCTTATCATGTCCTAAGTTTATCAGATGGATTGCAGAGAAATGCATCAAGCTTAATGCAATGTTTACATTGTTTACATCTACTTTTTATAATTTGTACATTCTTTAGGATGAGATAAATTAACTATAAAAACAGGAGAAACTTGAGAGTTCTCTTAAAGTGATAATGAATTTTGCAATATTCACCATGGATAAACTTTCCTTCTTTATTTGAAAAGGGTTGTTCATGAGCATTGCAAATATCTTAGATAAAAAAGCCTGGCAATGTGACTGAAGCTCATTTAATAATATTTAATAATATGGCCCAAATTTTTGGTGTCCCCTAGAGGTATTTATGAGTGACTCTGAAATAGATTAAAACTTTTACTTTCTCTGCTGTGGCCTTAGCATCCTGAAGATAAAGGAAAAGAGCTTGCATCCCTGTAGGAACAATTAAGATTGTTCAGAGTGAAACAATTTTTAGTTTTAAGGAGCCTAAATATAATACGCATCATTGTGAAATCCACTGAGCCAGGCATTTAAGTAGCTGTGTTTAAGCTGATGACATTTCCCTTCGACATACACTTTTATTGTCCTGGGAAGGGGGTCTGGGGCTTGCGGGGTCAGAATCATTACCCAAGAGAGCTGACCAGGAGCCTCTGCTGTCTGAAACTCCTGGGCCCTGATGAGCCTCCCCACCTCCAACCACATTTTGGATAACAAAACTGAGGCTTAAAACCCAACATCCTCACTTTCTGGCTAAGCCAGGTGTAGCTCTTGCAAATGCTTATGGATTTCAGCCCTCCTTCCCTGATACATGCGTTTAATATCATAAACCCTTAAATTCAGGAACTGTACAATTTAATTGCTCTGCAGAACCCCTGGCCCATTCCCACGTGCCTAGGAGCAATTATATGAGGTATGACTAATTTACCTCTCCGTATTTAGAGAGTCAGGTTTACCCTGCGTGCTAATCCTCCAAGCTCTCAGGGCATGGAATGCCGAGACCTGGAGGTGACAGTTTAGGCCAGCTCCGCCTGGCTCCTTTCCAGGTCTAAACTAGCTGAAGATACGGGTTTTAGTTTAACTCCATGGGCTGGAGGTAGTGGAGGCATCAACAGCAGAAGTGTTTTGAATCAGAGCTTGGAGCTATGCTAGAAACCAGGGTCAGCAAGTCCTTTCTGTAATGAGCCAGATGGTAAGTACTTTGGGTCTTGTAGCTCAGAAGGAGCCCCAGACAATGCGTAAATGAATGGACGTGGCTGTGTGCCAATAAAACTTTATTTACAAAAATAGGTGGTGGGTGGGATTTGGCCTGGGGCTGTCGTTTGCAGACACCTGCTATAGGCTGCTATGCCTTAAATAAAAGCTTTAAAAAAGTTACTTAGGTGAAATTTACATAATGTGGAATGAACCATTCTAAAGTGTACAGCTCTATAGCATTTAGTGTATTTGCAATATTGTACAATCAGCACTTATTTCTAGTTCCAGAACATTTTCAAATGGAAACCCTTTATCCATTAAGCTTTACTCCCCATCCCCTCAGCCAAGCCCTGGGCAAATACTAATCCGCTTTGCTCACTGTGGGCATTTTCCTATAGATGGAATTATACAATATTTGGCCATTTGGTTCCTGCTTTTTTAACTCAACATTCGGTTTTTGGGCTTCATTCGTCTTGTAGCATAGATCAGAACTCCATTCCTATTTTACAACTGAGTAATATTCCATTGTGTGGATGGATCACATTTTGCTTTCCCCTTCATCCGTTGAGGGGAGCAAATGCTTTTGACAGTGAAATGGTTTCCGTAGAGTCTGGTGGGAAATGCATTCTGAAAACCTCAGCATCGGCAGGGCTAATTTCGTAATAACAGAAGCTAGAGCTGATGCACACTAAAGAATGTTTTCCTAGAAAAGTTTGTCCATGGAGGTTTCCTTGGCCTTTAATCGATTAAAAAGAAAGAGCTGCCCAAGCCAGACGCGGCATGGTCAAGCCAGGGCTACCTGGAGACAGCTTGAGATCCCTGAGTGTTCACGTTTATCAGCTTAGCACACACGTCACCTTGCAGCATCCACTTCTCAAAACCCCTTTAAACAAAGGACTTACCCACCTATTCCCTGGAGGGAGGACCCCAGACAAGTTTAATTCTCCAAGCTTAGTGGAAACGAGGGTGCATCTTACCATTGTCCACAGGCAGTAACTACAATTAACAAAGTTGTTACATTCCCAATTGATCCCAGGGGTTCTCTGACATCAGCTTTCCTGCTGGCATTTATCACTTTTCCCACGATCCCACTCACCTCATGCGCTAAATGCACTCATTTTCCCCCAAAGGGAAGTGGTAACTTAATGTGATCACATACAGAGAGTTTTAATTAACCAAAATAGATGTCCAGCCAAGACAACTTACAGCATAAACTTTTTGCTCTTATCGGTGTCGATAGAAAGTCGTCTCTGCCAAAAATGAGATCTGCTTGCCTCCAAAATGTGGTGATAGATGTGCTATACAGATTAAAATGTCTTTCTTTGCCCAGAGAAATTTTTTCAGTAAAGTACGGCATTTTGCTTGTTTGTGATGGTGGGCGATGACTGATGCAAGGTTTTGTACAAAGCGCTTTTCGAATAGACCCGTGGCTCTCCCTCAGGATGATTCTGCCCCCTGGGACATGTGGCCATGTCCAGAGACATTTTTGGTTGTCACAACTGGGGGAGGTCAGGGATGCTGCAAAACGTGCTTCAGTGCCCAGGATGGCCCCACCAAGGAAAGGATTCCCAGCCATGGATGTCAGTAGAGCTGAGGCTGAGAAGATGTGGGTTTAGTGTGGGAGACTCTATCTGTCAACTATATCTATCTACCTATCTATCTATATCTATCTATCTAATCTTCTTCTATCATATCTATCTAATTATCTATCATCTATATCATCTGTCATCTAGCTATTTCATCTGTCATCTATCTATTATCTATCTCATCTAGCTATAACATCTATCATCTATCTATATCATCTGTCAGTCATCTATGTATCTAACCTATCTATCATCTAACATCTATGTCATCTATCTATTTATATCATCTATCATGTATCTATCTGTCATCTATCTTTTCTATCATCTATCTGTATGTATCTGTCTATATCATCTATGTCATCTATCATTTATCAGTCATCAATCTATCTAGTCTATATCTATATCTATCTATCACATCTATCATCTGTCTATATCATCTGTCATCTATCTAATACATCTAACCTGTCTATTATCTATCTCATCTAGCTAATCTTCTATCATATCTATCTAGTTATCTATCATCTATCTATTCATCTGTCATCTAGCTATCTAACCTATCATCTTTCTATTATCCATCTATCTCATCTATAACACCTATCATCTAGCTATATCATCTATCTATCTGTCATCTATGTATCCAACCTATCTATCATCTATCATCTATCTGTCATCTATCTATCTGTTTATATCATCTATCATATATCTATCTGTCATCTATTGTATCTATCATCTGTCTGTATGTATCTATCTATATCATCTATGTAATGTATCATTTATCAGTCATCAATCTATCTAGTCTATATCTATATCTAGCTATCTATCAAATCTATCATCTATCTATCTATATCATCTATCTGTCATCTATCTAATACATCTAACCTATTATCTATCTCATCTATCTATCTAATCATCTTCTGTCATATCTATCTAATTATCTATCTATCATCCATCTATATCATCTGTCATCTAGCTATCTAATATATCATCTATCTATTATCCATCTATCTCATCTATAACATCTATCATCTAGCTATATCATCTATCTGTCATCTATGTATCTAACCTATTATCTATCATCTATCTGTCATCTATTTATATCATCTATCATGTATCTATCTGTCATCTATCGTATCTATCATCTATCTGTATGTATGTATCTATATCATCTATATAATGTATCATTTATCAGTCATCAATCTATCTAGTCTATATCTATATCTATCTATCTATCACATCTATCTATCATCCGTCTCTCTATATCATCTACCTGTCATCTATCTAATACATTTAATCTATCTATCATCTATGTATCTATGTATCTATCTAATCCATTTATCTATGGCAGTAGTTTGCATCTAGGCCAATCCTCCCCCCTCTTTCAGGGGTCACTTGGTGATGTGTGGAGACATTTTTGGTTGTCACAGATGAGGAGGGGGTGCTCCTGGCATCAAGAGGATGGAGGCCACAGAAGCTGATCAACACCCTACAAAGAACAGTACAGACCCCAAATGTCAATAGCACCAAGGTAGGAAAACTCCTAAAATAGACAAACATTCACCCCAAGTCTAGATTTGTCAACTCTACTAAATGTTTCTTTCCTACTCAATTATCCAATTTTGGCCCATCGTGCTGCCCAAATAAAAATTTCTGCTTGACAACAGCAATCACAAAAAGATGTGCTCAGAGCTACAGACTCATGGCCCATATTTGAGGGGAAACAGTAGCCAAGAAATAATCTCATTTATCCTTTGTTCGGAGAGCAAATGAAGCTCGCATGGGGAAGTCACCGCGGTCCCCAGGGAAGTGTAGTCATTGTGAGAAAGACAAAAAGATGATGCAGATTCCGAAGAGACCATCTGGGCGGGGGCCGGACTTTGTGCTGGGGTCTTTCCTAATTAAATCTGCCTCTTTTCCCCAGACCCCAGCCCCTCCCAGCATTCTCCCCTTGGATGTGCGATTGGAAGGAGGCTGTGTCTCCAAAGCTCAGAGCTCAGACCCACGGTGAGACTTCCAGAGCCAATTTTATTTAAGCAGCTGGTCGATTTTCCAGGCTGAAATCCTAAGAGCATCTTGTAAGCTACACCAAGCAGCTATGCAACCTCCCAGCCTTTCTCGCTCCGTGGCCTCCATCCTTCTGATCTGGTTTGAGCACACACTGTCTGAATTGCTTCCTGAGCACCTTAGCAGCTTTTTGCCAAAGATCCCTTCCGGGCTCCGGATCCACAGGCTCAGGCTTGCTCAGCGCCACTATTTGGCTCCTGTGTTTGGTGACGGAGGAATCAGCAGCTGTGGCCAGAGTAGGGTGGAGTCAGCCGAGGCCGCCAGAGAACGGTCAGGATCAAGAGCTTTAACTACTTTGCAGACCTCGTTGATTCCATTGAGCAAATCCCCGGCTCCAAAATAAATTAGGTTAAGTCAGAAGCTTTTGATAGTCCTCTGCTCTGAATACTGTCTTTTTTTCTCTCTCTCTCTCCAAACCACAGCTGATGCTATTTAAATGGGCCTTCAAAGAATTCCAATTATCTTGATGCATTTATTTCATCATCTGCAAACATGCCACATAAAGGATATTTTAGCGCCGTCACAGATGCCATTCTGTAAAATGCAAGCAGCCAGATTCTAATGCGCATCCGTTGGAAAGTCTGCCTGTTAATGGGGAAAACATTAAAAGCTCTGCCATCCTTAGTGCTATTTGTCGTATCTGTAAAATCAGAACATGGGCTTCGTACCTGATAATGCTGTGATATGTGGATATTTTAACAGTGCAGAGAGCATTGTAATTCCGCATTTATTCAAATCTCTGATTTTGAATTTAGGGCCCTGGGCCAAATGGCTTATAAAATGACAGGGTTTATGGTGCCTCCTTGAGTGAAATGTATAAACAAAGAGCAGAATATCATAAAATTTCTGTTAGATGTGAAGATACGAGGGTGACAGATGGGGGATGGCCCATGGGAAAAGAGCCGTGTTTTGGTGCCCTGAGTTGGTTAATTCCACGTGTTTGTGGAGCATCTTTTGTGCAATAGGCATTGAGGGGGTTCAATAAAAAAAACTCAAGTCTAATTATTCACTGCAGTTCTTCTATAAAGTCTCTAAAGAACATGCAATGAGGGAATCCCCAAGAGTTAGATCCCTCAGAGTGTCCACCCCTGCAAGCAACTTCATCAACCAATCCATATGTAATCTTGTTTTATGGTGTCTCTCTTTAAAGACACCATATTTAATAGACATTGTTGATTTATGTGCCAGTTTGAATGTATTGTGTCCCCCAAACGCCATTATCTTTGATGTAGTCTTGTGGGGCAGACATTTTGGTGCTGATTAGATTTGCTTGGAATGCGCCCCACCCAGCTGTGGGTGATGACTCTGATGAGATATTCCCATGGAGGCATGGCCCCACCCATTCAGGGTGGGCCTTGATCAGTGGAGCCATATAAATGAGCTGACTCAAAGAGAAGGAACTCAGTGCAGCTGAGAGTGACGTTTTGAAGAGGAGCAACAGCTAAGAGGGACACTTTGAAGAAAGCACAGCAGCTGCAGATGAGAGACAGTTTAAAGATGACCATTGAAAGCAGACTCTTGCTCCAGAGAAGCTAAAAGAGGACAAATACCCCAAGTGCAACTAAGAGTGTCATTTTTGAGGAACTGCAGCCTAGAGAGGAACATCCTAGGAGAAAGCCATTTTGAAGCCAGAACTTTGGAGCAGACTCCAGCCACATGCCTTCCCAGCTAACAGAGGTTTTTCGGACACCATTGGCCATCCTCCAGTGAAGGTACCTGATTGTTGAAGGGCACTTTATGGCCTTAAGGCTGTAACTGCATAACCAAATAAATCCCCTTTTATGAAAGCCAGTCCATTTCTGGTGTTTTGCATTCTGGCAGCATTAGCAAACTAGAACAATTTATTAACACTGAACTCTCAACCAACAGCACCGTAACTCATGCCTGAATGAAGTGTATCTAAAGCATGTATTTTCTCCATAAGGCACGTCACAGTCTTCTTGTGCTTGGGAACACTGGACAGCCCTTCAGCACTACACTTGGAGGACATTTTAATAAGCAAAACCACCCCACAAAAAACACATGCAAAAATTCAGAAAGCATAGCACTAAATATGCCACAAAAGGGATGCTTGCTTACTGTGAGAGCTGAAACAAGAAGGCAGAGCACTGCCTTGTTGGACCTCAGCTGGTGATACACATGTTGGGAGACTCCAAATTTTCACCATTGTGCGTATGGCTGCTAATGACTGCAAAAGGCCATAAGGATTGATTTGGGGGTTACAAATACATTTTAGTGAGTAGGCAAATTGCAAATATGGAATCTGTGAATAAGGAGGAGCGATGGCACAAACTCAAAGCACAGAAAAACCGATGGGGTCTCTTCAAATGCCCTGGCTCTCAACTGGAGCCATCCGGGGGTTACCTGGGAGCTTTAAATAAACACCAAATGCCTGGTCCCACTCAGAGATTCTGGTTTAATAGGGCTGGGGCTCTGCTTCTCTTGAAGTGACTCCATTGTTGAATCAATATTGAGGCTCTCGGATCCCAATAAAGTAGGATGATTATGGGAGTCAACGCTCAAGTGGTTTTATCTCTCTATGCCTTAGTTTCTTTATCTTAAAACGTGCTCCTAAAGGCTAGTGTATGGGTTTTCTAGATCTGTTGTAACAAAATACCACAAATTGGGTGGGAGGCTTTAGACAACAGAAGTTGATTGTCTCACTGTTCTGGAGACCAGAAGCCTGATATCAAGGTGTGGGAAAGTCTGCGCTCCCACTGGAGGCTCTAGTGGAGAGTCCTTCCTTGCTTATTCCAGCTCCTTGTGGTGACCAGCCATTCTTGGTGTTTAAAGCTTACAGAAGCATCACTCCAGTGTCTGCCTCAGTTGTTACATGGTCTGTTACATGGTCTGTCTCTTGTCCTCTTCTTATTAGAACACTCATCATTGGACTCAAGACTCAACCTACTCTGGGATGACCTCATCTTAACTAATTCCACTTGGAAAAACCCTATTCCCAAATAAAGTCACATTCAGTAGTACTAGGGGTTAGAACTTGGAAATGCCTTTTTGGAGGACACAACTGAACTCATTAAAGGTAGCATGTGTGGAAGTGTATGGAAAATAGCAAAATGATGCTCAAAGATGCCACCATATTTATTGGCTTGATCAAAAAGGGCTGTATGGGGTTGGGAAGTTTGTTCCCAGCCTTGCACATATGTCCACTTGTCAGGCATGGAAACTAGCACAGCATCAGTCTGGAGGCAAGGAACAGTATGGAGGTAGAAAAGCAGACAGTGCTTCTGGGAGTGGTACACCATCTTCGGTCGTGATGGTGGGAAAGCATGGGTGCCTTCTGGGGGTGATGTGCTGTCTTGGGTGGTCATGGTGGGAAAGCACTGGGTGCCTTCTGGGAGTTGTGTGCCATCTTGGGTGGTGACGATGGGCAAGCCTGGCATGCCTTCTGGGAGTGGTGCAACTTCTTATGTAGTGACAGTGGGAAAGTGCAGGGTGGCTTCTGGGAGTGGTGCACCTGGGCAAGCATGGGGTACCTTCTGGGAGTGGTGTGCTGTCTTGGGTAGTCATGATGGGAAAGCACTGGGTGCCTTCTGAGAGTGGTGCACCATCTTGGGTGATGATAGTGGGGAAGCACTGGGAGCCTTCTGGGAGTGGTGCACCATCTTGGGTGGTCATAGTGGGAAATCACTGTTCTTTCTGGGAGGTGTGTGCCATCTTTGGAGGTGATGATGGGCAAGCACAGGGTGCCTTCTGGGAGTGGTACAACCTCTTGGGTGGTGACAGTGGGAAAGTTCAGGGTACCATCTGGGAGCGGTGCACCCTCTTGGGTGGTGACAATAGGCAAGCATGGGGTGCCTTCTGGGAGTGGTGCACCATCTTGGGGGTAATGGTGGGCAAGCATGGGTGCCTTCAGGGAGTTGTACACCATCTAGGGTGGTGATAGTCTGAAAGCTCAGGGTGCTTTCTAGGAGTTGTGTGCCATCTTGGATGGTGACCCTGAAGGTGCTACATGTGGAAGTACATTGGAAAGGTAGAGTGAAGCCACAGAGGTTCAAGACAGGTCAGGGTGTGTCTGACAGACAATGTGATCTTGGGGGGGAGGGTGTGGGTGGGGGGGCAAATGGCCTCATCTCAGCTGCACTAGGAGAGGTTAATATGGTGGGAGAAAGTGAGAAGGACCAAAGGAGTGTTTTGGTGAGGGCATCAGAATGGGGCTGTGTGTTCCCAAGCAGACTAGGAACAGGGCCACATCACCAAAATGATAGTCAATTGAGGAAAATATATACTTCCTCCACATACATAAGTTGAAACGTTAGAAGAATTTGATTTTCTGTAAGAAATTAGGCAAAGATGTCCACGACCACAAAATTGCTTAAAGTTGTTTAGCAATTATCAGCAAATTCAACAAGACAGAAGACACACATGATGTTTAATTTTTGAAGAAAGAAACAAAATTAGGATTATTGTCAGTGAAATCACTGTATTCTAAAAAGCAAAATAAAAGTTAAAACAATGAAAAATAATTATGAGATCTAAAAAGAGAATCATTGAGGACAGATGTAACCAAATACTTCAATTAAAACCAACAACTGGCCAAACCATTTTGAAGCTATAATGGAAATATATAGAAAATGGAAACATAAAATATAAAACATTTTAAAGTATATTGTCATCATTGCAACAAAATATAAAATGCTTAGGAATAAACTTTATAAGAAACATACTAGAGCGATTTAGAAGGAAAAGCACAAAGTTTTACTGATTCACATAAAAGAATACTTAAAAAGAGAAGCCTGTTGCCTTCCTGGATATAAAGATTTACTGTAATAAATATGTCAGTTCTTTCCCGATTAAAGTTTAGGCTTAATCCCTTTAGGAATTAAAAAAAATGTTTGGAAACAGTATGGCAATTCTATAAGTATTCAGTAAGGATCAATTGGTGAAAAATGCCAAGCCATTTTTGAAAAGGAAGAGTGATGAAAAGGACATGCATTAGCAGTCAATAAAGTGCTTTATAAAGACACAATAAGTGAGCACAAGAGGGTATTGGTCAATGAATAGACAGATCAGTGACAACAGAGAAATTCACTAAGAGCTTATGATGTGACAGAGGTGGGTTTTCTAGTCCATTACATTAAAAATTCAAGACTTCTGTGTGTCACAAAATATATACAAAACTAAAAGGAACATGGGGGAACATATGGAAAATACATTATACACCGAAAACTTCATTAATACAGAAAGGACTGTTTTAAATCAGAGATAAAACTCCCCAATAAAAAAGCCAAAGGGCAAAAGACAAACGACCCATAATCAAAAGAAAATGTTTGACTTCAGCAAATATTATAAAAGTATTTTCCTTAAAACAAGAGACCTCATTTGAATCTCACAAAACTGCTTGGTTCACCCCAGTGATACAACACTTGCGTGCATTGTTTGCTGAAGGCAGCACAAAATGAGGACAGATCTGGGGAACGATATCTAGCTCTGAAATCAGAAGACTTAAAAATGCCCATCCCCTTCGATCCAAGAATTGCATTTCTACCAAGTAATGGAACAAGGACACAAAGAGTAGCAAGCACAATGGGAAAAGAGCAAAATGGAATGAAAACCAACATGCAGAGTGTCCATCTTTGAGGGCAGAAAATGGAATGATTGTTAAGAATCTTTGCATGTTTTTTTCTGTACTTTTAACATTCTCTACTGGGAACATGTATGTTGTAGCTTGAATCGTCTCCCATAAAAAGATACGTTCATGTCCTAGCTCCTGTTCTTATGAATGTAGCTTATTGAAATAGGGTCTTTGAAGATGTGATTAGTGAAGATGAGAGCAAACTGGAGTAGGGTGGGACCTGGTTCAAGAAGAGCAGAGGAGACGCAGATAGAGAGAAAACAGAGACAGTCAACACGGCCATGTGAAGATGGAGGTGGAGATTGCAGTGCTGCAGCAGCAAGCGGAGAGATGCCAAGGATGCCACAAGAACCAAAAGCTAGAAGAAGCAGGGAAGCTTCTGTCTTACCAGTTTCTGAGGGTGCATAGCCCTGCCCATATCTTGATTTCAGATGTCTAGTTTCCAGAACCATGAGAGAATACGTTTCTGTTGTTTTAAGCTGCCCAGTGGGCAATCTTTGTTATGGCAATCCTAGGAAACTAAGATAATGTGTAAAAAACCCACTAGGACTCACTCACCTGGGGGGGTAAATTGCACTTGGAAAGTTATCACTTCTGTGCGTGTATGTTATATTGTACAATAAAAACTATGATTTAAAAAATCAAAACAAAAAAATAGATTATGAGAAAAGTAGCAAACCCTAATTTAAGAAGGAGTTGTGAGTTCCTGCTGTAGGACAGTGGTCAGGGGGATAGAAAGCAGACTTGACCCAATTGTGGTGGGAAAGGACTGAGTTTGAGGGCTAATTGAATTTGGGTAAATGGAGCCTGAGACGATTGGGAGAATGTAGTCCCATTACCAGGAAGAGAAAAACCTGGGGAGAAGACGTTGCTTTGATTGCCGCCATGTTGAGAGCGCGTTTTGGTGAGACCCCAGATGGGTGGTCCAGGAGGAAGTTGAAGATGAAGAACTAGACACACGTCTGTATCAAGCCACGCCAAGATGCAGCAAATCCATCTGCCTGCAGGCATTGGAGCACTGGCCGGAGTCATGGACATAGCATACTTTGCACCGCCCTCTTCGGTGGACAGAAGAACCAGCGCTGGGAAGGACATCCTCATGTTCCAACACAGAGGAAAAGTGACGTTCAGCTGCCCGGGTAACTGGGGTCCCTGGTCCTGCCCAAGAATGGAATGAAGGACGCCTGTGGTCGCAGATGGAGGGTTTTGTTTGCAAAGTGCTGACGAATGTCAGAAAGGCTCAATTCCCCAAGCACACGTTGATGGGGTACCACAAAGGAAAATGCATGTGTGACCGTCCTTCCAAGGACCAAACCTGTAGTGAAAGTCAGGGGACAGAGGCAACTGGGAAGATGCAGGAGAATCAAAGGAGGGAAACAGATGCAGGAACTGGAACGCGGAGATGCTGGGGTTGTCCGTCACCCACAAGAACCCCATGCAACATCCAACCAATGCTCTTGCAAAAGTAGGCAGCTATTCCTACTGTCTCTATTTAAATCAATGATTAAGGATGCCTCCAGCAAGAGCTTGCACACGTGATTCAGCAAAGGCTGGAGGGGCAGCGAAGGGGTCCAGGCTGCCTGCCCCACCTCCCGACGTCCTTCAGAAGACAGCACACCCCCAGCCTGTCGTGTTTGTGGAGATGGTAGTGGGGGGCGGGGCAGGACCCGGCTAACTTTTCCACGTCTTATGCCAAGCATCTGCTCTGGTTTTCTCGTTGGTCCTGCAGTACCAGAGGGAAGGTGTGATGGTTGGGTTCATGTGTCAACTTGGCTAGGTGGCCTAGCTGTCTGGTCAAGCGGGCACTGGCCTGACGATTCCTGTGAGGCTATTTGAGGCTGGTTGGTTTGTCGGATCATCAGTCAATTGACTGCAGCTGACTGATGACTCATCAAGGGGCGTGCTTCCACAGTGAGAGAATGCAATTGGCCGAATTTGGTCCGGGTGATCAGTTGGAGGCTTATAAGCCGGACGGTTAGAGAACCTTCACTTCTTCTTCAGCTGCTCAGTGAAGCTTTTCCTGGGGAGCTCGTCGAAGTTGCCAGTTCGTTTCCCGAGGAGTTCGTAGGACGTCTTCCTTGGAGTTGACAGCTTGTTGACGGCTCTGCAGAATTTGGACTCGTGCGCTCCCGCAGTTGCGTGAGTCACTTTTACAATTTGATAATAAGAGACATCTCTCATTGATTCTGTTTCCAAGGAGAACCCTAACTAATACAACTTGGTACCGGAAGTGGTTCTTGAGAAACGGAATCTTAAAATGGGCTTTTACAACTTGTTTTCTACTCTGATTAGATTCAGAGGCACTAATGACTCTATTTCCAATAATCAAGAGGGTACTAAGAGTCCATGGCAGGAGTTGGCAAAGGAAATACGCAAAATAGCACCATTTGATTCTCCTAATTGTGCTCTAGTACGAAGCGAGGCTCTGGGTGACAGCGTTTTCGACACTTTCACAGAGTTTTGCAGTATTAAGAAGTATAATGATGTTGGCTGGCTGCTCTTAGATACTTTGGATACAGTTGTAAGAGAAAGGGATGAGCTAAAGGCTTCAAATTCAAAACTTGAATGCCGTATGACAGATGTAAAGAGTTCCATCTGTGCCCTGAAAGAAAATCTTATTTCCTGTGCCCGCAGACTGGAGGTTTCTGAAAATCAGACGCAGTCTCTTATTGTGCGAGTAGCACATTTACAGCGTAAACTAAAATCTCAACCTCTCAGGGTGTCTGCTGTTAAAGTAAAGGCATTGATTGGAAAAGAATGGGACCCAGAAACTTGGGATGGAGACATATGGATTGATAATAATGACAGTGAGGACATTGGAACCCTGGATTCTGCTGGGTCATTGTTAGATTTACCTGTAGAGGGCTGTCCTGGGGAAACAGCTTCTCTGCCTCCAGTCTGCCCTAAGGAGCCTGCCACGCAACTCCCACCTAAGGAGATTGACCCTTCAATGCCTGCTAATCTTGTAATCACCTCCCCTGAGGAAGCAGCCCTCACTCTTTCGTCTGGAGAGACTAATCCTGTTTTAAGAGATGAAAATGCAACAGAGTGCCCTGAGGTGAATGGCTTGAGAGATAATTCTAACTCTTTTCATGACCCACCCCCACCACCAGTTTTTGCTTCAAGACCTATAACTAGGCTCAAGTCCCAACAAGCCCCAAAGGGTGAGGTACAAAGTGTGACCCATGAGGAAGTACGCTATACTCCAAAAGAACTGTATGAGTTTTCCAACTTATACAGACAGAAACCAGGGGAATATGTGTGGGAATGGATATTGAGAGTGTGGGATAATGGTGGAAGGAATATAAGGTTGGATCAGGCTGAATTTACTGATATGGGCCCACTAAGCAGAGATTCTGCATTCAATGTTGTAGCTCGAGGGGTTAGAAAGGGTGTTAACAGTTTGTTTGGGTGGCTGGCTGAAACATGGATCAAAAGGTGGCCGGCATTACCAGAAGTTGAAATGCCAGAACTGCCCTGGTATAATGTGGAGGAGGGGATTCAAAGGCTTAGAGAGATTGGAATGTTAGAGTGGATTTATCATGGAAAACCTGCTCACACAGTCCTGGAATGTCCAGAGGACACACCTTTTACCAGGACTGTAAGGAATAAATTTGTGAAACTAGCTCCATCATCCCTGAAGAGCTCTGTAGTCGCCCTTCTCTGTAGGTCAGATATTACTGTAGGAACTGCTGTCACTGAGCTGGAATCCTTAAACACAATGGGGATAATCGGGTCCCGAGTCAGCAGAAGCCAAGTGGCTGCAGTTAATCGCCACAGACAAGGTGGACAGGGCTACCATAATGTAAAACAGGCTCAAAGTAGCAATCAAAATAATATGACTCGCAGAGACTTATGGCGTTGGCTAGTGGATCATGGAGTACCAAGTAGTAAAATAGATGGGCAATCGACTAAATTCTTGTTTGAACTATATAAGCAGAAGAATTCTAGGCCACGTGAACAAAAATCTCCCTTGAATTACAAAAACAGAGAGTCACGGCCCCTTAATCAATTCCCAGACTTGAGACAGTTTACAGATCCAGAGCCTCTTGAATGAAGGGAAGGCCGGGTACCCTTGGAGAAGGACCCTGTCACACTGCCAAAAATTTACACTGTTAATCTTCCTCCCAGCCTTCCCCAGGGGGACCTACGGCCTTTTACCAGGGTGACTGTGCATTGGGGAAAAGGAAATGATCAGATATTTCGTGGATTATTAGACACTGGGTCAGAAGTGACATTAATTCCCGGAGACCCAAAACGTCACTCTGGTCCACCAGTCAGAGTTGGGGCTTATGGAGGTCAGATGATTGATGGAGTTTTAGCCCAGGTCCGTCTCACAGTGGGTCCAGTGGGTCCCCGGACCCATTCTGTGGTTATTTCCCCAGTGCCGGAATGCATAATTGGAATAGACATACTCAGCAACTGGCAGAATCCTCACATTGGTTCCCTGACTCCTGGAGTGAGGGCTATTATGGTGGGAAAGGCCAAGTGGAAGCCACTAGAGCTGCCTCTGCCTAGCAAAGTAGTGAACCAGAAGCAATACCGGATTCCTGGAGGGATTGCAGAGATTAATGCCACTCTTAAGGACTTGAAGGATGCAGGGGTGGTGATTCCCACCACATCCCCATTCAACTCTCCTATTTGGCCTGTGCAGAAAACAGATGGGTCTTGGAGGATGACTGTGGATTATCGTAAACTTAACCAGGTGGTGACTCCAATTGCAGCTGCTGTCCCAGATGTGGTATCATTGCTTGAGCAAATCAACACATCCCCTGGTACCTGGTATGCAGCTATTGATCTGGCAAATGCTTTTTTCTCAATTGCTGTCAGCAAGGACCACCAGAAACAGTTTGCATTTAGCTGGCAAGGCCAGCAGTTTACATTCACCGTGCTACCTCAGGGTTATATCAACTCTCCAGCCCTATGTCATAATATTGTCCGCAGGGCTCTTGATCATTTCTCCCTCCCACAAGACATCACACTGGTCAATTATATTGATGATATCATGTTGATTGGACCTAGTGAGCAAGAAGTAGCAACTACTCTAGATTTGTTGGTAAGGTATTTGCGTGGCAGAGGATGGGAGATAAATCCAACAAAAATACAAGGCCCTTCCACCTCAGTAAAATTTCTAGGTGTTCAGTGGTGTGGGGCCTGTCGAGATATTCCTTCTAAGGTGAAGGATAAGCTGCTGCATCTGGCCCCTCCTACAACCAAAAAAGAGGCACAACGTTTAGTTGGCCTCTTTGGGTTTTGGAGACAACATATTCCTCATTTAGGTGTGCTACTCCGGCCCATTTACCGAGTGACTAGAAAAGCTTCTAGTTTTGAGTGGGGACCGGAGCAAGATGAGGCTCTGCAACAGGTCCAGGCTGCTGTGCAAGCTGCTCTGCCACTTGGACCATATGATCCAGCTGATCCAATGGTGCTGGAAGTGTCAGTGGCAAATAGAGATGCTGTTTGGAGCCTTTGGCAGGCTCCTATAGGAGAATCACAACGCAGGCCCTTAGGATTTTGGAGTAAAGCTTTACCATCCTCTGCAGATAACTACTCTCCATTTGAGAAACAATTGTTGGCCTGCTACTGGGCCTTAGTAGAGACAGAACGCTTAACCATGGGCCACCAAGTTACCATGAGACCTGAGTTACCTATCATGAGCTGGGTGTTATCTGACCCACCAAGCCATAAAGTTGGGCGTGCACAGCAGCACTCCATCATAAAATGGAAATGGTATATACGAGATAGAGCTCGAGCAGGTCCTGAAGGTACAAGTAAGTTACATGAGGAAGTGGCCCAAATGCCCATGGCCCCCACTCCTTCCACCTTACCTTCTCTTGCCCATCCCACAGCTATGGCATCTTGGGGAGTTCCTTACAGTCAGTTGACTGAGGAAGAGAAGACTCGGGCCTGGTTTACAGATGGTTCTGCACGATATGCAGGTACCACCCGAAAGTGGACAGCTGTAGCACTGCAGCCCCTTTCTGGGATATCCCTGAAGGACAGTGGTGAGGGGAAATCCTCCCAGTGGGCAGAACTTCGAGCAGTGCACCTGGTTGTTCACTTTGCTTGGAAGCAGAACTGGCCAGAGGTGCGTCTGTATACTGATTCCTGGGCTGTTGCTAATGGTTTGGCTGGATGGTCAGGGACTTGGAAGGAACATGATTGGAAGATTGGTGACAAAGAAGTCTGGGGAAGGGGTATGTGGATAGACCTTTCTGAGTGGGCAAACAACATGAAGATATTTGTGTCCCATGTGAATGCTCACCAGAGGGTGACTTCAGCAGAAGAAGGTTTTAATAACCAAGTGGATAAAATGACCCGTTTGGTGGATAACAATCAGCCTCTTTCCCCAGCAACTCCTGTCATTGCCCAATGGGCTCATGAACAAAGTGGTCATGGTGGTAGGGATGGAGGTTATGCATGGGCTCAGCAACATGGACTTCCACTCACCAAGGCTGACCTGGCCACAGCCACTGCTGAGTGTCCAATCTGCCAGCAGCAGAGACCCACACTCAGTCCCCGATATGGCACCATTCCTCGGGGTGATCAGCCTGCTACCTGGTGGCAGGTTGATTACATCGGACCACTTCCATCATGGAAAGGGCAGCGATTTGTTCTTACTGGAATAGACACATACTCCGGATATGGGTTTGCCTTCCCTGCACGACATGCTTCTGCCAAAACTACAATACGTGGACTTACAGAATGCCTCATCCACCGTCATGGTATTCCACACAGCATTGCTTCGGACCAAGGAACCCACTTCACAGCAAATGAAGTGAGGGGATGGGCACATGCTCATGGAATTCTGTGGTCTTACCATGTTCCCCATCATCCAGAAGCAGCTGGGTTGATAGAACGGTGGAATGGCCTATTGAAGACTCAATTATGGCGCCAACTAGGTGGCAATACCTTGCAGGGCTGGGGCAGTGTTCTCCAGGAGGCTGTGTATGCTCTGAATCAGCGTCCACTCTATGGTGCTGTTTCTCCCATAGCCAGGATTCATGGGTCCAGGAATCAAGGGGTGGAAACAGGAGTAGCACCACTCACTATCACTCCTAGTGATCCACTAGGAAAATTTTTGCTTCCTGTCCCTGCAAGTTTAAGCTCTGCTGGTCTACAGGTCTTGGTTCCAAAAGGAGGAGTGCTTCCACCAGGAAACACAACAATAATCCCATTGAACTGGAAGTTAAGGCTGCCACCTGGCCACTTTGGGCTTCTTATGCCTCTGAATCAACAGGCAAGTAAGGGGATTACTGTACTGGCTGGGGTGATTGATCCTGACTATCAAGGGGAAATAGCACTGCAACTACACAATGGAAGTAAAGAAGAGTTTTCCTGGCATACATGAGATCCCCTGGGGCGTCTCTTAGTACTACCATGCCCTGTGATTCAAGTCAATGGAAAACTGCAACAACCCAATCCAGGCAGGACTACCAATGGCCAAGAAACTTCAGGAATGAAGGTTTGGGTCACCCCACCAGGCAAAGAACCACGGCCAGCTGAAGTGCTTGCTGAGGGTAAAGGGAACATGGAATGGGTAGTGAAAGAAGGTCGTGATAAATACGAACTACGGCCATGTGACCAGTTACAGAAACGAGGACTATGATGATATGAATATTTCCTCCTCGTTTTGTGATGATTATGTTTGTATTTGTCTGTGAAGAGAATATTTTTGCTTTCTTCTCTGTCTTGTCCCCTTATCATATGGCATAAGCTGTAACGTTCATTTTGAAGATACGGTTTTGGGTGATGTGTACAACTGCCAAGTTGACAAGGGGTGGACTGTGATGGTTGGGTTCATGTGTCAACTTGGCTAGGTGGCCTAGCTGTCTGGTCAAGCGGGCACTGGCCTGACGATTCCTGTGAGGCTATTTGAGGCTGGTTGGTTTGTCGGATCATCAGTCAATTGACTGCAGCTGACTGATGACTCATCAAGGGGCGTGCTTCCACAGTGAGAGAATGCAATTGGCCGGATTTGGTCCGGGTGATCAGTTGGAGGCTTATAAGCCGGACGGTTAGAGAACCTTCACTTCTTCTTCAGCTGCTCAGTGAAGCTTTTCCTGGGGAGCTCGTCGAAGTTGCCAGTTCGTTTCCTGAGGAGTTCGTCAAAGTTGTCGGTTCGTTTCCCGAGGAGTTCGTAGGACGTCTTCCTTGGAGTTGACAGCTTGTTGACGGCTCTGCAGAATTTGGACTCGTGCGCTCCCGCAGTTGCGTGAGTCACTTTTACAATTTGATAATAAGAGACATCTCTCATTGATTCTGTTTCCAAGGAGAACCCTAACTAATACAGAAGGAAATGCAATTAAAATAAAAACAGCACACGAACGTATTTCTGAAGGCAGTTTTTTTGGAATTTAAATGGTGACCTCATTGTGGACCATAAATATAAAATTCATATGTGCTCAGCTTCCTGCATATAATTACCTACCCAAAGGTTCAGTGTTTAAATGAAATTCTTCATGAAGCAAGAAATAGCTTGTGGACCCACAACACACATTGGGCAGGAATATATTTTCCACATCCAAAGGAACAGCATCTTGTGAGAGATCAGTTACATTTGCCATTTAATCCTATCACAAGTTGTTTGATTTTTATTAGTTTTCTTCATAGGATGTTTCCTTTCTCCTCAAGGAAAAAGTCATCCAGAAAGAGGAAAATTCAGGAATTGCCCTCAGATCTCATCCCAGCCTCACTTCTTTCATTTGCGGTCCGAGAAACTGGGTTTAACGTTGGCAGCTCTACGGGATGGGGGCCACATATAATTATTAATTATCCACATGTCCTCAAGAAACATGAAGCATGCCTTTGCACCTCAGAAGGAAAAATTCTATGGGGGATAAAAAATTCCTTGCTCCCTGCCCCCCACCCCCAGTGTTCTCAATTCTTCCAGGAAACCTTTAATCACCAAGAGCCACTGCCAAGAATGTCCGTATCTATTCTAGTCACTGGAAAAGCTTGTTGTTTTTGCATTGTATGATTTCCACTTCGTGGATGTGCTCATGATCTCAAATTTCTTTGCATGTTCCGGAGCCTTTGGGTTGTGAACTTTATAATAAGCCCGATGGGTAGCGCTGACTGGCTTGGACAGCTATATATTTCTCTCTGTGTTTTCAGAGCCAGGGAGTTGGAAAACAAACACCCAGCAGAAATCGTCCATCGCTATTGTTTTTCAAAGGATCACCAATGGTCTGGCAAATCAATATAATTCTAATAGATGTTTCTGTCTGCTCTATAAAGAAGGCTGAGCCATGTGTTCCAGATATTTTTTTCCTTTCCTCTGCATGTATTTTTTTTAATGCTATCTTTTTTTTTTCTTTTGGTCTGGTTGTTGAAACTGACCTAAATCAAACTAAGTCTAGAGGAGCAGAAATTCTGGATAATTCTGAAGCTGTGCTAATTAAGATAAAGACCATGGGATGTCTAGTCTTTATTTGCAGGAAACTTTTTAGAGAGAGCTCTTTTCCTGAAAGCTCTGCTGTCAATGCTATCTGCTGTAGACTGTTGTACGTGGAGCCTTCATAAAATTGGGTGTAAACGTGAGCCTCGGGTTTCCTCTCAATCCCCAAAGGGCCTGAAGCAGTTACTGGAGACTAAGATGCAAGGTGTAGTACCTACAACCTGTGGGGCATCACTCCTAAGGTGGTGGCTTTGGAGAGATGCCCTCCCTAGGCTCAAAAGTTGCTTCTGCATAGCTGGGAAAAGCCCATGCTCACCTCTTGAGATACTAGCGAGATCCTCAATCTGAAAACAAATAAGCCTTCAGAAGAAAGACTCCATTACAGAGCAACTGAAAATTGATCATCTGACTCTCCCTTCATAAAAAATAGATGGAAAATTCCTTTTGCATCATTTTCTCTCTCCATTTGCATGCAGGGTTGTTTCCCAGATATTTTCCAATACTTTGGCCAGTTTGAATGTCAGTGACTAAAAGCATGAGGTTTCCATGATATCATTTCAGGAAACTTGCACTACATCTGTTCACTCTAAGAATTTAATCTTTTTTTTTTTTCATTTTTATTGAGATTGTTCAGATACCATACAATTATCCAAAGATCCAAAGTGTACAATCACTTGCCCCTGGGTACCCTCATACAGCTGTGCATCCATCACACTTAATTTTTGTTCAATTTTTAGAAACTTTTCATTACTCCAGACAAGAAATAAAGTGAAAGATGAAAAAAGAAAAAAAGAAAAGGAAACTCTAATCCTCCCCTATCCCTAACCAACCCCCCTCAATTGTTGACTCCTAGTATTGATATAGTACATTTGTTACTGTTTATGAAAAAATGTTGAAATACTACTAACTGTAGTATATAGTTTGTAATAGGTATATAGTTCTTCCTTATATGCCCCTCTATTATTAACTTCTAATTGTATTGTCATACATTTGTTCTGGTTGATGGAAGTGATTTCTAGTATTTGTACAGTTGATCATGGACATTGCCCACCATAGGAGTCAGTTTTATACATTCCCATCTTTTGACCTCCAACTTTCCTTCTGGTGACATATATGACTCTGAGCTTCCCCTTTCCACCTCATTCACACACCATTTGGCACTGTTAGTTATTCTCACATCTTGCTACCAACACCCCTGTTCATTTCCAAACATTTAAGTTCATCCTAGTTGAACATTCTGCTCATACTAAGCAACCACTCCCCATTCTTAAACCTCATCCTATATCTTGGCACCTTATATTTCATGTCTATGAGTTTACATATTATAATTAATTCCTATCAGTGAGACCCTGCCATAATTGTCCTTATGTGTCTGGCTTATTTCACTCAGTATATTGCCCTCGAGGTTTTGTCATCAACCCATTTTTTTTTTAATATGGTTTTGTTCACTCACCATACATTCCATCCCAAGTAAATAATCAATGGTTCTCTGCATGGTCATACATTTATGTGTTCACCATCTTCACCACTATCTATATAAGGGCATCTACATTTCTTCCACAAGGCAGGAGGGAGAGTCAAAGAAGGTAGAGAGGCAAAAGAAAGAGGAAAAAAAAAATGACGGCTAGGAAGTAGCAAAAGGAAAAATAACCTTAAATCAAAGTAGAATAAAGAATCAGACAATACCACCAATGTCAAGTGTCTAACATGCCTCCCCTATCCCCCCCTCTTATCTGCATTTACCTTGGTATATCACCTTTGTTACATTAAAGGAAGCATGATACAATGATTCTATTAGTTACAGTCTCTAGTTTATGCTGATTGCATCCCTCCCCCAATGCCTCCCCATTTTCAACACCTTGCAAGGTTGACATTTGCTTGTTCTTTCTCGTAAAAGAACATATTTGTACATTTTATCACAATTGTTGAATACTCTATATTTCACCAATTTACATAGTCCCAGTCTTTATCTTTCCTCCTTTCTTGTGGTGTCTCACATGCTCCCCACCTTCCTCTCTCATCCATATTCATAGTTATCTTTGTTCAGTGTACTTACATTGTTGTGCTACCATCTCCCAAAATTGTGTTCCAAACCATGCACTCCTGTCTTCTATCACCCTGTAGTGCTCCCTTTAGTATTTCCTGTAGGGCAGGTGTCTTGTTCACAAAGTCTCTCATTGTCTGTTTGTCAGAAAATATTTTGAGCTCTCCCTCATATTTGAAGGACAGCTTTGCTGGATATAGGATTCTTGGTTGGCGGTTTTTCTCTTTCAGTACCTTAAATATATCACACCACTTCCTTCTTGCCTCCATGGTTTCTGCTGAGAGATCTGCACATAGTCTTATTAAGCTTCCTTTGTATGTAATGGATTGCTTTTCTCTTGCTGCTTTCAGGATTCTCTCTTTGTCTTTGACATTTGATAATCTGATTATTAAGTGTCTTGGCGTAGGCCTATTCATATCTCTTCTGTTTGGAGTACACTGCGCTTCTTGGATCTGTAATTTTATGTCTTTCATAAGAGATGGGAAATTTTCATTAATTATTCCCTCTATTATTGCTTCTGCCCCCTTTCCCTTCTCTTCTCCTTCTGGGACACCAATGATACGTACATTATTGTACTTTGTTTCATCCTTGAGTTCCCGGAGATGTTGCTCATATTTTTTCATTCTTTTCTCCACCTGCTCCTTTGCGTGTAGGCTTTCAGGTGTTTGGTTCTCCAGTTCCTGAGTGTTTTCTTCTGCCTCTTGAGATCTGCTGTTGTATGTTTCCATTGTGTCTTTCATCTCTTGTGTTGTGCCTTTCATTTCCATATATTCTACTGGTTGTTTTTTTGAACTTTTGATTTCTGCCGTATACATGCCCAGTGCTTCCTTTACAGCCTCTATCTCTTTTGCAATACCTTCTCTAAACTTTTTGATTTGATTTAGCATTAGTTTAAATTCCTGTATCTCAGTTGAAGTGTACATTTGTTCCTTTGACTGGGCCATAACTTTGTTTTTCTTAGTGTAGGTTGTAATTTTCTGTTGTCTAGGCATGGTTTCCTTGGTTATCCAAATCAGGTTTTGCCAGACCAGAACAGGCTCAGGTCCCAGAGGGAAGAAATATTCAGTATCTGGTTTCCCTACAGGTGTGTCTTAGAAAATTGCTTCAGCCTTTGATGCCTCGGGTCACTGTGCTTTTCTGCCCAGCAGGTGATGCCTGTTAGCCTATAATTCTTGACTGGTGTGAGGAGGTATGGCTATGTTCCCCCAGGCTCTGGGGTCTGGTTCTGAATGGAAAGGGCCCCACCCCTTTCCTCCTAGAGAGGACAGAGCTCCCAGGTGGAGGTCATTAGCATTTCAATGGTCTCTCTCTCTGCTTGTGCTGGCTCCACCCTTCCCCGAATCATGGCCCTGGAAACTGAATATGACTGGGGCTTTCTCCACTGAGCCGAAAAAGAAACAGATAGTCCCCTTCAGACCCAGTCCAAGGCGACCCTCTGGCTCTCCAAGGTCAGTCGTCACCCAAAGCCTCTGTTTTTTGGGGATGCGTACCTGTAGTGAGCAGTTCACACTCGCTACTTAAAACCCCAGCTGGAGCTCAGCTGAGCTATATTTGCTTGCTGGGAGAGAGCTTCTCTCTGGCACCACGAGGCTTTGCAGCTCGGGCTATGAGGGAGGAGGTCTCACGACTTGGATCCGCAGGTTTTACTTACAGATTTTATGCTGTGTTCTCGGGCATTCCTCCCAATTCAGGTTGGTGTATGATGAGTGGATGGTCTCGCTTGTCCCCCTGCAGTTATTCTGGATTATTTACTAGCTGTTTCTGGTTTTTTGTAGTTGTTCCAGGGGGACTACTTAGCTTCCACTCCTCTCTATGCTGCCATCTTGCCCCGCCCGTAAGAATTTAATCTTGACATCCCAGTTGCATCACAATAAGCCTCTGAATCAGGCCGGATGATTGATGTCTGCTGAGCTGTCCATTCAGGTTTGCCATTTCAGATAACTGTGCCGGATGTTGAGCTCTAGCCTCCATCAGTCTCTGCTTTCTCAGCCGTCAAGTAAAGGAGTGGAGGATGCTTCTAAAATCACCAGCCATAGCATGCCACTGAGGTCATCAATGGACAGCCAGGCTCTCGTAATCACTTCCTTTTCACGTGTGAATTGGAATCTTCAGAGCCCGGGCTCATTCACTAGAAAAATGGGCCACGCCACCTGCCTTCAGTGAGAGAGTGAGAGAGTGAGACAGATTTCCCAACAAGCAATTAATAGGTTCATAAGTGATCTGACTAATTGAGTTTAAGTGGACTCTGTCCATTACTTTAGCCTTCTTGATATCTGATTAGAATCGAGCATCCAGTGTCAAACGCATTCTGATTGATCCTAATGGCAGCTCAAATAACTGGTTCCTTGATGCTCTGGCCACACCTGTATCACCACGTGCACACATAGATGCCTCCAGTAACACCACTGGCTGCATGGATATCCCTGGTAACACTACCGGCATGCATTGACATCCACTCTTAAATACAGGTTAAAATCTCAGTTAATTTTCTTGGAGAGCAGATGTCCAGGCTTGGTGCACACTTCTGATGTCCCAGGCTTGACACAAAGCCCTTTGCGTGAATCATGTCATTCAATTATCACCGTGCTACTTGGGGGATCGGTGCGGTTGTCATCCTCTCTGTCTTCCACTCCCTCCAGGAGCGTTCTCTTCCTCCTCCTTGTTCAAGCTGAACTTGCTCTGCTCTCCCTTGAACGCTGAGCCAGGTAGACTGGACTTCTTCACTTGCTCTCCCTCTCTGGGCTTGGGGCACGGGGAGGATGGGGGTTCTCTTTACCCATCCGTTCCCCAGCACTGCTGCCCATGCCCCCAAGCCCTGTTCCTTTCACCTCTTCGGTTCTTGCTGATAAAAGTAGCCCAGTGAACACTCAGTGGTTTTTGTTTCAAACTTCATTCTTCAAGGTTTTTTTAAAATACTTCATTCAAACTTTATTTATCAGATATGGCCTTTTCCATTTAAGAATGTCCACTAAAATAACATGCTTGACCATGTTGCATCACAGATTTTAGAATCCACCCATGCGATACATGTGTGCTACCATGTCAACTTGTTGGAAACCTCAGCTCAGGCTGAAGTGTTCGTCTTCTGCCATGCATCCCTGTGCAAATATTTGTTAGTGCACAGTTGCCTGGAAAGCTCTGCCTATTTCCAGGTCTTATAAAAAATCCCTGCTTGCTCTTGGCTCTTTCTGTAAAATCACCTAGGGTTCTCTTTGCTCCGTCCCATATCAAAAATGCCTGGTAGCTCCTCAGTGACCCGCGACGGGAGCTGGGCTCCTTCTGCATGATTTTATGTTCTCAGAGGGATTTTAGCCCTGGTGGCATGGCATCTTTGGGGTCTGAGATCTGGTCTGGATTCTGAGGCTTCCCCTGGTTTGCTGGGAAACTTAGACAAGCTCTCCAGGGCTCAGTCTTCCCATCTGTGAAACAGGCATTGCTGTCTCATCTGCTGGGGCCACTATAAGCCAATACCACGGAAGGGTCAGCTTAAACAACAGGAATTTATTGTCTCGCAGTTCTGAAGCCAGATGTCCAAGATCAAGCTCTCTGCGGGTCATGTTTTCTCTGAAGTCTGTAGGGTTCTGGCTTTGACTCGCCCGCAACCAATAACTCAACCTCAGCCTCCATCAGTGGCCGTCTGTCTCCATCCGTCTCCTCACTCCAACTCTGCGTCTAAATTTCCTCCACTTATAAGGACCCCACTCAGATTAAGAACCACCCTGATTCATTTATTGGCCTCAACTTTAATAATATCTTCAAAGATGATATTTACAAATGTGCTCATATCCACAGGAGGCTGTGATTCTGTAGGGGGCATGATTGAAACCAGAGCAGGCAGGATTAGGGTATCCTCTCCATAGGACCCTCCAGGTGCCAGGGCATGTAACATACACTCGATACATTGTATCATGGTGAGTAGGTCACTGTTGTTCTATATTTGCATTTATAAATGCTACATTTTCTGGCTCTGTGAACTTGTCATCTCTCCAATTAGAAATGGAACACACATTTAAAAGTGAAAATTTATTGTAATGGAATGTTGTGTGTGAGGAGTTTGATGGGGCTCAGGGTTAAATCACAAGCTGAACTTGGGCGCAAAATAAAACAGCATCACAAACCATCTTGTAAAGATTTGAAGACAAGGAAGTGTGATGATAAGTAATTCTGTTAGGGGCAAAATTGCTGAAAATGTAAATTTAAGTAATGTGATAGTATTTTACAGAAGAGTTGTAGGGTCCTTGGTAAGTTTTAAGTTAAATCAAAAAGCAAGTGTAAAATATAAATATCTCACTTCCTTTAGTGAACATTGAACAAATAAATGTTACTGATTCAAATCTATGATAAAATTTAAATTTGATAATCAAAATTCACAAAATATGAATCACAACACAGTTTTAGGACAATTTCTATGCAGCTGGAAAAAATGAGCAACCTACTAAAAAAAATGGGCATCATTTTCCAATAACAAAGACTAGAGAAGAATATGAGAAAGGTTCCAACAGCTAATGACTTAGTTCAAAGCTGGGATTAGATGAAAAATTTATTGTATGTCTACATGAAACCAGGGATGCAAATTATTCTGTTTTGTGTATTCTTGTACAATATGTTCTTGCTGGCAAGTATGCAGTCCATTGCTCTGTAGAAACTCAATGCATTCATCATGGTACACAGATTTGTAAATGTTTAAATCCGTTTTTAACACACTATGAAATACGAATATGTTGACAAACAGACAAAACAAGGGCAGGGAACATGTTGGGATGTAGTGACATGTATTTCAAGCAGTTGCCCAAATTTGTTCTCTGTAAGAAAGGAATAAGTTTCGTTTTCACATAGAGACAGAATGGAATAAGGGAAATGGAGGCAAAACCAGTTTAAACAAGCCCCAGACAAAGAGAAAAGAGAATCTGCCTGATGTAAAGAGATATGAGGTAGTATCAGAGGCGGGAACTCACAGCAAAAAAAAATAAAAATAAAAATTTGGGGGGGATTGGCTAATCAGTTCAAAATCTCAATAATGAGCTAGTTGGCTCTCTGGGATTGGCTGTACAAATTAAAATCTCAAAAGATGAATTAGTTGGTGTTCTCGGATAGGCTGTAACCTCTGTAGTACCCAGTCAATGGGGAAACAGGGGAGGGACTTGCGAATTAGGAGTAGGAGATTTAAAGATCGCCATTCTCTTCCTCTGGCGCACCAGCCTTCCGTGTGTTTGGCTGGACGCCCCATCTTGCAAGATCGTAAATAAATTCTTTTCTCCTCCAGAACTGAGAGAGCGTTTATTCCCTTACAGGTACCGCTTTATTTCCGACAACTTGGGGGCTCGTCCGGGATCCAAAGCTTCGGAGGGGGACCCCCGAGGTGGACAAAGGGAAGGCACGCCCCGCTGATTGAGTGGTCTCGGACTCCGCCATTGGGGGCCCATCTCCGGCAGCTAAAGGGCCCAAGACCAGACGCTTGGATCTGCTGGTTGTGGATGAGAAAAGGGGGAAAAGGCTTGCCTCTGTTTGACCAGGCAACTCCATGCACGGACCAAGGTAAGGAAAGTAATATATTGCCTTGGTGGTCGGGAATTCCTGATGAGTCTGGAGCTGCTTGTGTGTGACTGAGACGTGCGACATACTGCACAAAGCGAGTGCGGAGTCTCAATCTGCGGTTCCCTTCTCCCGTGAGGGAAAGGGCCAGAGACAGACGAAGCGAAAGGAACTGAGAGAAAGAAGCCCAGACAAGACTCAGGATGGGAAATAGAGGCAGTTGGCCGGCCGGGGAAGAAGAAAAGGGGGCACCTATAGAGTCCCTCGGGGACATCCCTCCAGATAGCCCACTAAGTAGGATGTTAAAATATTGGACCAATAGCGATCGGACCAAGGGAAAGGACAAAAAGAAAATGATTAAATATTGTTGTTACATTTGGACTGAAGAAAGCATTTCACCGCCAGATGTATTCTGGCCAAAGTATGGGACAGAGGAGGACTGGCTCTGTGCCAACCTTGTAATTTATGTTAATGAGAAGAAACCCTTTTCTAAGGAGGAGTCTGATTATGCCACGTGCTGGCTAAAGAACAAAAAAACTCCCCTTTACCCTGTGAAAGATAAAAACCCAAACTTGGAAGATGAGTTGGTAGAATCTAAACCCTGGGACCCCTTATTAAGCCTTCCTCCTCCCTACTTTTCCCCTCCTCCCCCAGGGCAGAGATTGTTAGAGTCTGAGGACCTAATAAAGTCCACACAGGTTCCAGGGGAATCAGGAGGCCCATCAGCGCCAACTGCCCCACCAGATATGACCCATCAATGGTTGAGGAAAGAATTAACACAGTGCAAAAAGGATGTACAAAATTTTCCATTTCCAAAAACTCTTGAAGGAAAGAGAGTAAGGAAACATCACCCCGTTAAATCCCTTTACCCCTTGAGGGAGGTGCCTATGGGGCCAAAGGAAGTCGGGTATGTAAATGCCCCATTAATGAGTGCAGAAGTAAGAAATTTTAAGAAGGAGATGAAATCTCTAATAGAGGACCCAATGGGGCTGGCTGAGCAAATAGATCAGTTCCTAGGCTCTAGCCTATACACGTGGTCTGAACTTATGTCCATATTAAACATCCTCTTTACAAAAGAGGAGAGAGGAATGATAAGAGGGGCTGCTATGAAAGAATGGAAAAGGCAACACCCGCCAGGGCAAGGGGTGATGGCAGCAGAGCAAAAATTTCCAAATACTGACCCTGATTGGGATAATAATGATAAAGAGGATAGGGCACAAATGAAGGATCTCAGAGACCTCATTGTAGAGGCAATAAAATTGGCGGTACCCAAATCTCAAAATTTGGATAAGGCCTTTGAGGTAAATCAAGAGAAAGATGAGTCTCCCTCTGCTTATCTACAAAGATTGAGAGAACAAGTAATGAAATATTCAGGTATGGATCCTGAAGACCCTGTAGCCCAGGGAATGTTAAAGGTCAGCTATGTGAAGGGATCTTGGCCTGATATTCAGAAAAAGATTCAGAAAATAGATGGATGGATGAATAAGCCATTGGAGGAGTTATTAAGGGAAGCACAGAAAGTATTTGTAAGAAGGGAGGACGAAAAACAAAAGCAGCAGGCTAAAGTCATGATAGCCACTGTTGACCACTTGGTCAAGAAAAGATTAGAAACAGGAAATGGGGGATGCAGACAGAGGCGAGATAGGGGAGGGGGCTGGGCTGATTTAAAAAAAAGGAGCAAGGAAAATGCAGAACTCTGCAGGGTGTTATCATTGTGAAAAGCCTGGCCATTTCAAAAGGGAGTGCCCAGACTTACAGAAGGAGGGTCGAGTTATACCGCTAATGAATTTTGAAGACTAGGAGAGTCAGAGGCTCCTCATCTCAGAAGCCCACCGGGAGCCTTTAGTAAATTTAAAGGTGGGCCCATATCAAGAGGAAATTACATTCTTGGTAGACACTGGAGCAGCTTGCTCCTCTGTAAATCATCTTCCAAAGGGGGCCAGGCTCTCTGGCAGTTCCCTCACCGTCACAGGGGTAAAAGGGGAGGGATTTAAAGTTCCCATTCTTGAACCTACTAACATTTGTTGGGAAAATAATCAAATCATAGCTCCCTTGTTGCACATCCCAGAAGCTGGGAGTAATTTATTAGGAAGAGACCTAATAATACCTATGGGACTGGATTTAGAGGTAAGGAATGGACGGATTGAGGTTTTGGCCCTGCTCACTGAAGAAGATGAAAAAGACATTAAGGAGGAGGTATGGGTAAAAGAAGGAAACAGGGGAGGGTTGCAAATTCCCCCAATTAAAATCAAGTTAAAAAAGGAAGGGGAGGTCGTGTGCCAGAAACAATATCCTATTCCTCTTAAAGGAAGACAGGGACTCCAACCCATCACTGAGGGTCTCCTTCGAGATGGACTCTTGGAAACCTGTATGTCCTCTTTTAATACTCCCATTCTCCGCATTCAGAAACCAGATGGTAGCTGGAGAATGGTGCAGGATCTAAGGGCCATTAATAAAATTGTCCAGGTTGGACACCCTGTAGTTCCTAATCCTTACACTCTCCTGAGTAAAATTCCCTTCCATCATAAGTGGTTTAGTGTAGTAGATTTAAAGGATGCCTTCTGGGCCTGTCCCCTTGATCCAGAAAGTAGAGACCTGTTTGCCTTTGAGTGGGAAGATCCCTTCAATGGGCGAAAGCAGCAATACAGATGGACGGTCTTACCTCAGGGTTTCACGGAGTCCCCCAATCTCTTTGGGCAAGAGTTAGAGAGGGTACTGGAAAAATTTCCAGTCCCACCTGAAATCACCCTTCTGCAATATGTAGATGATCTATTAATATCAGGTAAAGAAAGGCAAGTGGTGGCTCAAGCTACGAAAAATCTACTGAACTTTTTAGGGGAACAAGGATTAAGGGTATCTAAAAGTAAACTGCAATTTGTAGCAAGGGAAGTTAAGTACCTAGGCCACCTCATAAGTGAAGGAAAAAGAAAAATCCATCCAGAAAGAATCCAGGCCATAGTAGAGTTGCCTCTTCCTCAAACAAAAAGAGAGCTAAGAAAATTCCTGGGATTGGTAGGGTACTGTAGATTGTGGATAGATTCTTTTGCATCTCGAACTAAAGAGCTATACCAAAAATTACTAGAGGAAGAGCCTGACAAGATAGAATGGGAGGAAGTGGAAATAAAGGCATTAAATGAACTCAAGCAGGCACTGGTGCAAGCTCCTGTTCTAGCACTTCCTTCCCTCGAAAAACCCTTTCACCTGTTTGTTACAGTAGATAAGGGAACAGCTTTGGGGGTCCTAACCCAAATCTGGGGAGGCCAAAGAAAGCCGGTGGCTTTCCTTTCAAAGGTTTTAGATCCAGTCTCTAGGGGGTGGCCTGTGTGTGTTCAAGCCATTGCAGCAACTGCCCTTTTAGTAGAAGAAAGCAGGAAATTAACCTTTGGAGGGGCATTAGTAGTTAGTACTCCTCATCAAGTGAGAACTATTCTGTCTCAAAGGGCAGGGAAATGGTTAACTGATTCCCGAATCTTAAAATATGAAGCAATCCTAATGGAAAAAGATGATTTGGTCTTAACAACAGATCATAGCCTAAACCCGGCCTCCTTCCTCTGGAAGAGGCCTGAGCAAGTAGAGACCCCTGAGCATGACTGTTTAGACCTAATTGAATACCAAACTCGAGTCCGACCTGACCTAAGGGATCTTCCCCTGCACTCGGGGGAAAGACTGTTCATAGATGGATCCTCCAAAGTCCTAGAAGGAGAAAGGCACAATGGCTATGCAGTTGTAGATGGGATAACTTGTGAAGTAAAAGAAGCTAGCCGATTGCCCAATAAGTGGTCAGCTCAGACTTGTGAGTTGTATGCACTAAATCAAGCCCTCAAATTATTAGAAGGAAAGGATGGTACAATATACACTGACTCTAAGTATGCCTTTGGGGTAGTCCACACCTTTGGAAAAATCTGGGAAGAAAGGGGATTAATCAATAGCAAAGGAAAAGAACTGGTTCATGGGGAATTGGTGAAACAAGTATTAACCAGTCTACTCTTACCTAGAGAAATATCAGTGGTGCATATAAATGGACATCAGAAGGGACCTACTTTTGAGGCAAAAGGCAATAGGTTGGCTGATGAAAAGGCTAAGGAGGCCTCTCTCTACCCCCCTTTAAAAATAATGGTCCTAATACCCTCTATCCCTAAGGAATTTGGAGTCCCTACATTCTCTGCCAAAGAAGTAAAAGAGTTGAAACAGTTAGGAGCAACCTTAAATGATCAGGGGAAATGGTTTCTCCCAGATGGCAGACAAATGTTAAATAAACAAATAATGAAGGAGATATTAGCAGTCCTACACCAGGGGAGTCATTGGGGGGTACAAGCCATGTGTGATGTAGTACTTAAACAATTTGGATATGTAGGCCTTTATACAGTTGCTAAACAAATCTGTGAACGGTGCATAATTTGTCAAAAAATTAATAAAAAGGTTTTAAGAAAACAGGTACAAGGGGGAAGAGAGCCGTGCCTGAGACCATTCCAGAGCATTCAAGTTGATTATACTGAAATGCCACCAATCGGTCGTTTAAAATATATTTTGGTAATTGTCGACCACCTCACTGGATGGGTGGAAGCCTACCCTCTATCCTCAGCTACAGCATTGGGAACTTCTAAAGTTATCCTTGAACAAATCATTCCCCATTATGGGTTAGTGGAAAATATAGACTCTGATAATGGCAGTCACTTTACCTCCCGTGTATTGCAGAATGTCATGAGAAGCCAGGGTGTCACTTGGGACTTCCACACTCCCTGGCATCCACCATCCTCTGGGAGAGTGGAAAGAATGAATCAAACCATAAAGAAACATCTTTCTAAATTAGTTTTGGAAACAAAGTTACCTTGGATCAAGTGCTTACCTATAGCTCTACTAAGAATCAGGTCTGCCCCTAGAAAAGAACTGGGAATTTCCCCTTATGAAATACTTTTTGGTTTGCCTTTCCCCAGGAGGACTGGAGAGCTCCCCTCCCTAGACACAAAGGATCTTTTTCTTAAGAATTATATACTGGCCTTGTCTTCTACTTTATCATCTCTCAGGCACCGTGGACTGCTGGCTCAGACCCCGCCTCTTGAATTTGCTGCCCATCGACATCAGCCTGGCAGCTGGGTTCTGATCCAGTCGTGGAAAGAATCCAAACTTCAACCGATCTGGGAAGGACCCTATCAAGTCTTGCTGACAACTGAGACGGCAGTCCGAACGGCAGAAAGAGGCTGGACTCATTACACACGAGTGAAGGGACCGGTGCCTGAACCAGACGATAAGTATCCAGCAACTCAACCTGAATCCTGGAAAGTGACTCCTACCTCAGATCCCCTAAGGATCACTTTAAATAGGCAACAGTTGAAGGAACATACTAGAAGGGAGGAAGGGCTGGATTAAACCCTATGTTTGCATTGTGCTCTGTGTATAGCTTAATGATGAAATTGCTTATACTGATCATAATGTTCTATATTCAAGGAGTAACAGGTTCCGCTAAGCTGGTTATAAGTGTAGTCAAAGGCTTAAAGTCTCAAACTGTACAATTTGATGTTTGTCAAGTAATGAGCTGTAAAAATCTAAAACATCAGCAACAACTGAGGGAGGAATATAAGCATTTATGTAAGCAGACTGTTCAAGTAGAAAGCAAGATTGTTGGGGGGCGAACATTTGAGAGTATAACTTATGAGACACCTAACCCCTGTTATTCTTGGAACACTGCTTGGTGGACCACACCGTATGAGGGATAGGTCTTACCCAGGTTGGAGGAAAAACCATTAAGGGAAACTTGGCTGGAATTTAACTCTCCAGTTCAAATTGACCCCAAGGTCATTAGAATACTTAAGGCCAAAGACTTAAAGCAAACCACAGAAATAGAGACAGGTTATGGAAATACAAATGCCTGGGTAGAATGGGGCAAACATACCATCCAGAGTCTAAACAGAAGTGACTGTTATGCTTGTACAACCAAACAGCCCACTGTTCAGATTATGCCCTTCCCCTTGGGAATGAAAAAGCATGAAAGGGAGTTTAAATGTATAACACTCCTCTTTCAAAATGCTACTCCTGGTGAAAGTTGTAGTACGTTGTCCTCCCTTTTCCCTCCAGTCCAGAAGGGAAGTGTCAAAGCCATACCAGCGTCTCACCTTGGTCCCGGAAACCACTCTGCCTGTCTCTCCAGATGGGAAGAAGGGCTCCAGGATCTTGGTACCATGGCTTTGTGTACACAGGTGTGGAATGTGAGCAAGGATAGTACTGGCAACTTCTCCAGCCTAACTATACCCCGAGCAGACCTCTGGTGGTACTGTGGGAAGGGCATCCTCTGGCCAACACTACCTGAAAGGTGGGGAGGAACCTGTGCTCTGGTTCAATTGGCTATCTCATTTACCCTGGCATTTGAAAGTAATAAGAAAGTACCAACCCAAGGCAAAGGAGAAAAGAAAAATGTACAAAGTGTACCTAGTTCCTTCAATAAAAAAATGTTTGTAGATAGTATAGGGGTTCCCCAGAAAGTTCCTAATGAGTTTAAAGCTAAAAATCAAGTAGCTGCAGAATTTAAATTGTCCTTATTCTGGTGGGTCACCATCAATAAAAATGTCAATCATCAGCTAAAATTTATCAACTATACCAGGGATGTCATTAAAGAAATAGCAGAACAGTTAGATGTCACTAGCCGAATGGCATGGGAAAACAGAATGGCCCTAGACATGATGCTAGCTGAAAAAGGAGGCATCTGTGCTATAGTTGGGGGAAATTGTCGCACATTCATCCCCAATAATACCGCACCTAATGAAACTATCACCAAAGCCCTACAAGGCTTAACAGCCTTATTTCAGAAACTAGAAAAGAATTCTAGCATTAACAACCCACTCATAGAATGGTTGGAAAATTGGTTTGAGAAATGGAAAGGAATTGCAACATCTATTTTAATTTTCCTTATCATTCCAGCCAAAACGTTAATAACAGCTGGGTGCTACATAATCCCGTGTGCTCAAAGGCTAGTTCAAAAACCCATCAAAACCACTAGAATCAAAAATAAGAAAGATCCCTATGATGAGGAATGTGAAAAAGCCCTTAGCAAATTTGAAAATCTAAAATGTGAAAACTAAAAGTGTTTAAAAAGAAAGAGGAGGGAATCTGTAAGAAAGGAATAAGTTTCGTTTTCACATAGAGACAGCATGGAATAAGGGAAATGGAGGCAAAACCAGTTTAAACAAGCCCCAGACAAAGAGAAGAGAGAATCTGCCTGATGTAAAGAGATATGAGGTAGTATCAGAGGCGGGAACTCACAGCAAAAAAATAAATAAATAAAAATTTGGGGGGGATTGGCTAATCAGTTCAAAATCTCAATAATGAGCTAGTTGGCTCTCTGGGATTGGCTGTACAAATTAAAATCTCAAAAGATGAATTAGTTAGTGTTCTCGGATAGGCTGTAACCTCTGTAGTACCCAGTCAATGGGGAAACAGGGGAGGGACTTGCGAATTAGGAGTAGGAGATTTAAAGATCGCCATTCTCTTCCTCTGGCGCGCCAGCCTTCCATGTGTTTGGCTGGACGCCCCATCTTGCAAGATCGTAAATAAATTCTTTTCTCCTCCAGAACCGAGAGAGCGTTTATTCCCTTACAGGTACCGCTTTATTTCTGACATTCTCCAAGTCTTGGGACATGGTGTGAACCTGTTCATCCAAGTGTGAAGGTTTTAGGGCATACACTTTAGGTTTCAAACTGCTCTGAGTTTTTAAGTGATATGGACACAAGATGCTGGTATGAATATTTCAGACTAGACAAGACATTCTTGCTGACAAAGAAATTCTAATAGCAAGATATCCCTCAAATCTAGCAAGGCTGTTCCAGTTTGCATATCTTGCTGATGTGTTTAATTAGCTGAATGAGCCCAATTTGACAGAGCAAGATGGCAATTTTCCTTTCCTGCTGCAGTTAGTGTCTTGGAGGAAATAAAGTGTGACATCTATATTCACAGCAGTCAAATGCATTTTGTTTTGCAGGTTTGCCTTATGTGCTCAGAGATGAGAGCTGAGGAATCTGAGTTTTTTTTTTTTAAAGCCCTGTTGCACATCTTATAAATGTCACAAAATACACATGGAAAGTATTTTCTGCCCAATAATGAATTAAGATGGACAAAGACCCTTTCATCAACTCTCCAAATCGAATCCCAATGAACAGTTGATGGTCATTGCTAGTGATTCAACTTTGAAACTCACATCTCCTCTTCTCAAGTTCTGGATGCTTTGAAGGGTTTTGCAGGAGAGTAGCCTTTGAATGCAAGTAACTGTTTGCCGCCACCTTCTGCAATGACTTATCAGCATCAGTGTGATTTCTTTTATACTGCACATCCTAAAAGAAGCTCCGAAATACAGCAGATGGTGCCATCGTATAAGAAGCAGGGACATTTCAAAGTTCCAGTCACAAACAACTTTGGAAAAGGAGAAAGTTTCCAAAGTTGGTACCCTATAACCCAGGCTGTTTGATTTTGGTTTTGCACATGCAAACAGGATTACTGTCAAATTTCATCTGCCTTCTCCTGATACTTCATCTCCTCAAAGACTCAAATTCCATTTATTGAGAGCTCACTCTCTATTTGCATTATCTTGTTTCATTGCATTTTCCAGACAGGGAATTCAAAGTCTGGACAACTCTTTCAAGGAAATGCAGTGCATGTTGGTTTAGAGGAGGTTTTGAACTGGCTCTCTCTGGTGCTGGGTCTGGGTCCAGCCCCTCCTTCCTGAGGCTGAAAGATTTCTCATTCCAGACTCATCCATACAAGCTCGTTCCCGAGATGAGAGGTTTATTCGGCAACCAGTTGGCTTGCTTTATGGATTCACAACTTCCTCCCACTTGTTACCCAATTGCTTAGAATTGCCTGATTCTAGCTTGACCTGACATTGTATCATTAGCGTCAGCGTCCCTCAAAGATGTGGGAGTGTGTAGCATTTGCATGAATCAACCAGATAGCCCAGTCCCCGCCTAACTAACCTACTGACTAATCATTATTAACAGAGTTATGTTAGTCTCTTTTTTCTGTTGTCAGCAGCCACTGATGCTCAAGGCTGAGGACCATTAAAATAGTTACAGATTAGATTAGATACGGAGTAGGTATAGTTAGATGTAGATTTGATATGATATAGCCATAGGTTGGCCATGGATCAGATTAAAGATTAGATATAGATTCCCCATGGATATAGCTAGATTAGACATAGATTTAGAGATAGATTGAATGTGGCATAGATTAGAAATAGATATAGATATAAACATGGATAAGACACAGATTAGATATAGATTGGAAATATACACAGATGTAGATTGGATACAGATATGGATTAGATGTAGCTATAGCTGGAGATTAGATGTAGCTAATGATGGAGATCTAAGCCCATACTTATACATATGTGTATACATATCCACTTGCTTACCCCACATCCCATATATAATTTTCACAGAATACAAAACAGGCACTTCTACCGACAAGGTGATCACCAGGACTAGCTGAATATTCTCCATATTTGCCTGCCATCATTTTTTTTAATTGAATTCAGTTTTATTGAAATACATTCACACACCATATAATCATCCATGGTATACAATCCACTGCCCACAGTATGATAACATAGTTACGCGTTCATCACCACAATCTATCTCTGAACATTTTCCTTACATCAGAAAGAACCAGAACAAGAATAAAAAATAAAAGGGAAAAAAGAACACCCAAATCATCCCCCCATCCCACCCCATTTGTCCTGTAGTTTTTATCCCCATTTTTCTACTCATCCATACACTAGATAAAAGGGGTGTGATCCACAAGGTCTTCACAATCACACTGTCACCCCTTGTAATCTACATTATTATATAATTGTCTTCAGGAGTCCAGAATGCTGGGTTGGAGTTTGGTAGTTTCAGGTATTTACTTCTAGCTATTCCAATACATTAAAACCTATGAGGTGTTATCTATATAGTGCATAAGAATGTCCACCAGAGTGACCTCTCGACTCCATTTGAAATCTCTCAGCCACTGAAACTATTTCGTCTCATTTTGCATCCCCCTTTTGGTCAAGAAGATACTCTCAGTCCCACGATGCCGGGTCCAGATTCATCCCCGGGGTCATATTCTGCATTGCAAGGGAGATTTACAACCCTGGGAGTCGGGTCCCACGTAGGGGGGAGGGCAGTGAGTTCACCTGTCGAGATGGCTCAGTTAGAGAGAGAGAGGGCCACATCTGAGCAACAAAGAGGTACTCAGGGGGAAACTCTTAGGCACAATTATATGCAAGTTTAGACTCTCCTTTGCCTGCCATCATTTTTACAATTACATGAGCATTTTAAGAGCAGGTGCTTTTATATAACATTCTCTCTCCCTGATAAGCTTTGTTTGGTCTTAATTCTGCAAGGAAATACATACTCAGTGTGGTCACTAGTCCTTATGTGAATATTTCTCATCAATCTGGAATGCCGGGAGCTTGCTCTCCAGAAGTGCTCCTGGGAACAGTATTCTCTGAGTTTCTGCATGCTGTGATCTGTTTGCAATGATCCTTTATCTCTGGGGTCAGTTTTGTTGGACAAAACATCCTTGGCTCACATGATCTCTTCTTGAGTCTCATAAATGTCTTATTCTCATATCTTCTGCAAAACAAAAGTGCTACTCTCAAAAAATCTGGTAACAATCTCGTTTTCATCTCTTTATGACCTACTTGATCTTTCTGTGCGTCCAAAGGATGTTTCTCTTTTTCCATAAAGTCCAATAATTTCACTAGACTAGGTTTTGGGGTTAATCATTCTGGATTCATTTTGTGTGTCCTTTCAGTATTTGGTTTCAAATCTTTATTTCTGGACAGTGGTCTGTAGTTACTTTTTATTAATTGTCTTTTTCTCTTGCTTTGGTTTTTTTACTTTGGGGGCTCTTATTGTATTTATGCTCTCTTTTGCCCATCTTCTATACTTATTGCTTTTCTTTAATCTTTTCTGCCTCATTCTTCATGTCTTTTTTACTTTTATTTATTTTCCTTATCTATCCTCTACTTCTCTTAAGACGTCATCTCTTGTTTTTATTTGCTCTTATGCTCCTTCTGGTTTAATTTTTGAAAGTGAAACCATTTCATTTTTGAAAATGGTTTGTTTTTATTTCCAATTATTTCCTGAGTTCTATGACCTCATTTCTGAGTTATCAAATTTTTAATTACACATATATTCTTTCATGTCTCATTTCCTTAATGTGCTATAGCTCATTTTCCTCATTCTTCATTTTATGTAGGCATGTTATTTATCTCCTGTTCTCATTTTTCTCATAAAAACTTGGTATGGGATTTGGCCTCAAACATTTTTATGGGATTAGTTTTCCTGAACTTCCACGAGGAAGGTGTGTTTCAGCGAAACTTTTCTAGTTTGGGTCTAGATCTCTCTCCTCTGCACTTTTGTGAAAACATGAGGGGCTCTGTTTGGGGCACCCCACCTCTATTCCCCTCTCCCACCTTTATTTGTTATTGTAAAACACACTTAACATAATATTTACCATTTTAACCACCTTAAAATGTACAAACTGGCAGCATTTAGTGTATTCACATTTTTGTGCAACCACGTCTATCTATTTCCAGCACATTTCATCTCCCCAAAGGTAACCTTGACGCTTTAGCCGTCCTTTCTGATTCCCCCTTCTTCCAGCCCTGGTAAGCGCCTGTCTTCCAAAAAGCTCCCCCATGGATGCACCTTGAAAACATCATGATAAGAGAAAGAAGTTAGGTGCAAAAGGCCAGTTATTGTCTGATTCCTGTGATAAGGACCCCCACTTTTACCTGGACCTTCTCTCTCCTCTTTCTCTCTTATTCCCTTTCTCCTCGATTTGGATTCAGTTCCAAGGAATCCCTTTCCATGTGGCTTTAGCTTAGCAGGGAATTCCATGAGGTTTGGGGTCCCAGGTTGACCCAGCTCCTCAGATCTCACTGCAGACCCTTTTAACTCACCCGCCTTCTGCTGGTTCACCCCCCTCCAGCTTTCATTGTTGCTCTCAAATGAGCTCTCTGGATTTTCAAGTGAGTGCCTGCAGGTTATTTGAGCTCTGTGTCTGCCCAATGCCACCTGCAGAAATCCCCACACCAGGCAGGTTTTGTACTGGTCAGGGGCTTGTGCCCATCCCCTCCTTTTTAGGGTTCTGTGAGGTCACCTTTCCACTAACATTTGTGCCAGAGGCTGTCCTTGAATGGTGTAGCTTTGCCATCCTATTTGTTCTCTCTATGGCAAAATCTGGGAGATTAAAAATATGCTACCACAAAGCAGAAGTAGAATGCTTTAAGAGAAATTATGATATGATTATGTACATAGTCACTATTCTGGTTAGCTAATGCTGCCCTTTATGCAAAATACCAGAAATGGATTGGCTTTTTATAAAGGGGGTTTGTTTGGTTACAAAGTTACAGTCTTACAGCCATAAAGTGTCCAAGGTAAAGTGTCAACAATAGGCAACTTCACTGAAGGATGGCTGATGGTGTACAGAAAACCTCTGTTAGCTGGGAAGGCATGTGGCTGGTGTCTGCTTGCTCCCAGGTTGGGTTCCAGCTCCTCTCTCAGCTCCTGGGCATTCTTCAAAGTGCTTGCTCCTTCTGTCTGAGCTAATGTAGTGCTCTAGTAAACTAATCAAGGCCCACGCTGAATGGGCGGGGCCACACCTCCATGGAAATTATCTAATCAGAGTTATCACCTACAGTTGGGTGGGTCACATCGCCATGGAAACACTCAAAGAATCACAATCTAATCAACACTAATACATCTGCCCACACAAGACTGCATCAAAAGATAATGGCGTTTTGGAGCCATAATACATTCAAAGTGGCACAGTCTCTAGCAACATCCATAGGATAAAGATAAATATAAAAAAGGTTTTCACTGTAAGGTAGAAATAAGGACAGGGTAATTTACTTCTTAAACTTTCCTGTGTTTGCCAATGTTTCTATAATGAGCAGAATCGGGGGAAAGTACTTTTTTTAATAACCCAGAATCCGACTCTTAGCTCAACAGTAAATAAGAAACATATTACATAATTTTGTTTCTATCAGAACCTGCAACATTAGGAACTTATTATTCTCTTTCTCTCTAGTATGTGAGCATCTACATCTGGACAAGATATTTCACCCTTAAGAAAAAGACCTTGTGACTTCGTATCAGTAATATATGTATATACACCTGAACTCTATTTCAACTTTCAAAAAGAGCTTGCAAAAGCGGGGGAGTGAGTTCCCTCTGTTGGAAGGATGCTGAGGAAATTTAAGCAGCCTCTGCTTAATGCACGCGCAGTAAATTTCCAGGAAGTTTCCTCTGGCCGTGTGCTTTTTCCACCAGCTCTCTGCAGGATGTGCTGGCTTCAGTCTTTCCCTTTTGGGTCCTCTTCAAGGCACTACAGAGCCAACCCCATTTGGATAACGCCTTCTGGAGGATGTTTCTTTAGTGATTTGATCTCCTCTCGTGTATTTCGAGCTATATATCCAATTTGGACCCAGGTGCAGGAAGGTTGGTAGCCTTACTTGGGTTGGATCCAGGTGCAGGAGGGTTGGTAGCCTTACTTGGGTTGAGACAATAGCACAGAATCCTGAAACTACACTTCCCTGAGGGTCCCCACTTGTCAGGAGCTGATGCGGAATCCTTAGGCTGTGAAACTTTCCCCACTTATGCACAGGAAGAACTTCCCTCTCGGTTCAAGTCCAAAATACCAGCAACCTGTGTACTTTCCCAGGCTGCGTTCACGAGGATATTAGTAAGCCTAATAACCATGTCAGTCCGTTCTGGCAGCTGTGACAACTTTGGTTGCCAGGCAGGAATTTGCCATGTCGATGAGAAACAGTCTTCCAAGGTAAACGTGGAAATTCACTTTCTGAAAAATGGGTTCTGATTCCAAAACAAAAAAAGAAAACTGCTTTGGAACTAGGGAATAAAGATGACGTTTTACTAAATAGATATACATCCATTACAAACGAGACATTGAAATTTTCAACACATGGAGATAGACTCCAAAAGACGAGCAGCACAAGTTTTTCCTCTACGGGAAAAAAACAACTATGTTTAAAGTTTCCAGGCTTACTGCATGAAGAAAATTGAAAGGGACAAGGAGGGAACCTCTTGGTTGTGCAACCTGGAGAGTCACACATTCACCGCTTTGCTTGGCTTCCCCAGCAAAAAGTGGAGTCCCTCTTTCCTTTCAACACATTTGCCAAGGAGCTTCAAACTATGTCCTTTGTTCTCATGCAAGTCAGGGAACACACCAGCTTTTTGTTTTTTTATATTTTAATTTTGCATTTATTTATTTTTAATGGAGACCACTCAGACTGTGTCCTCTCCCTCTAGCTCTGTCAAAAGGAAGACGAGAAAGATCATCAACAGCAAATGGCAGTTGTAGCAAAATAACACCAAGAGCCATCTCCACGCTCACGAAAGAACCCTGCACCTCCTCTTGGTGGCTTCCAGTGCCCTACGGGTTCCGAGAACCTTCTCTAGTCACAGACTACACAAATGATCCCAGAAAGTATAGCCTCTGCACCCATTTATGAACCTACAACTTTCTTATCTTCACAACTGAATTTTGCAATTTTACCTGTTTTCGTTATTACCTTACTGCTGTGCAATTGTGATGGAAAAAAAGCAAAATTTTCAGAAATTCGTAACTCAGGAATAAAGACATTTTAAAGAGTCAATATGCCCCAGAAGCTATTCCCAGAAGCTCCTATTCAAGGAGGCCCCACACTTTCCATCTGTGCATAATATGCTCCGTGCTTCTCTCCACCTCTTTATTTGCATTGTATCAGAGGTATAGCCTGAAGCAGATATCACTGTCCTTCTGTAAGTTTGTTTTAAATCAGGAAGCCTTGTCAGAGGGTCCCTTAAACTTCCAGGAACTTCAAGCTGGTTATCAGTGTGCTGGTGAGTCTGCTGGGTGAGGAAGAAGAAAGTTTCCACCCCACAGAGCTGACTGCGTGTACGGTGAGCTGGTTTAGCCTTCCCAAGAAATGTGAATGAGCAGATTCTCTCTGAGCAAGTCAGGAGAGGTTGGGAACGGGCTTCTTGGGATGCAACGAGGCATGAGCAGGACTTGGAGACATAGGAATGTGGTGAAACCACCACATGCAGGGGATAAACGCTATGTACAGAACGCAAACCCGGGCAGACTTGGCGAACTCGCTGTCCTATACGCTTCAAAGACCAGTTGTCCCAGTTTCAGCCAATCCGCAGAGAAGAGGGGGTGTGATTTAGTGCCTGGGATGGCACAGGGAGCTTTCCAAGCATAAATTAATTTCTCCACCCAGCCTGGCTGTGAGGTAGGTAGAGCGGCCGGCGGTCAAGCCACGTTGCCAATTTTCGTTTGGACTGCGGAGACACGAAGTAACTTCGTCAAGGCCACACAGCGAGTCTGCTGGAATGGGCATAAAACTCAGGAATTCGCTAATCCCCTGTTCTATACTCGGACAGCAAAGTTTTATGAAAAGGACTAAGCGCCTGCTTAGTGTGCATGGGAAATGTGTTGAAATAGGAAGGTTTTGATCTCTGACTTAATGGTTTAATTATACCTCCCAAGACTTTATAACACAGCAAGCTTGTGTGTGGAGTGTGTTCTGAGCAGCTTTCCCATCTTAATTTCTGTAGATAATAGGCCAACATATATTAAGATGAAGGCAAACAATGAATGTAATCAATGGCAAAGTCTGTCCTTGATGCACAAAGAGGCAGAATATAAACCGAGCTTTGGGGTTGGTTGACAGACTTTATTAAGTAGCTGTTTTGCTGGCAAGATGGCAATGCAGCTCTGTCCTAATTTTTCCCCTGGGTGCCCAAAAATCAAGGAAGGTAACAAGGTGGGAAAATTGCAAATAGTAATGAAGTAAGTTATATGACCTGCCTGGAAACACAAGTATTCCGTGTGTTCGCCCATCAAAGTCGGACTTCCGAAAACACAACAGATACTCTAAATCATTAAAATAAAAATAGAAATGGTTGAGATCTGTTCCATCTAACCCATGCTTCTCTTGGGTGCTATTGGCAGCTGCGGTCGCAGTTGACTCGTCTGGGGGAGGGTGGCAGCCGGTTGCTAAATCTTAGGCTCCCAGGATTGCTCCGAGGGTACCGGCAGCGGGGGCTCTTTCCCGGAGGCGAGGGCGAGGCGGGGGACTTGGCCAGGTCCCCGGCGGGAGGCGTGCAAAGTATGGAGGGCGGCGAGAAAGGAACAGGCGGGACACGTTTCTTTTAGGGTGAAGAAACCAAGAGAGTTTATTAGGGGAGAGTACAAGCTTATATCGGGCGGTTTAGAGGGCGGGGTAGCTGTAGAGGTTAGAGGCTTGGATTGGTTTTGAGAGGGCGCGGAGGTTGATTGAAAAGGGGCGAGAGTTGCTCCTGTAACGGTGTCCGGCAACAATGTATGCGCACCGGTGGTGATGGGAGTTGCACTGGCAACGGGGAGTGTCCGGGCAAGATAAGGGGGTGGGGAAAAGGCGGTTCCCTCCGGCAAGCCTCCCCTAACAGTGGTGTATATTGGGTGAGGAAATGGGGCCTGCCTCCGGCCTCACTTTCCCAGGCCCGGGGGGCTGTAGAGGGCGCTGTCGCCCGTGCCCACTACCCTCCCCAGGGGTGGATCCGGTCCCCCAGCCCAGGCCCACCAAGTTGAAGCACGTAATCAGTGTCCCGCATTTCCCCCTTCTTTCCTAATTAAAGGAAGAAGCTTACCGGAGAGGTCCGCTAAGGGATGAGGGAAGGGGGAGGTCGGGGAGGGGAAAAGGGGTTGACGGTGGCTCAGCGAGGCTGGAGCTCGGCGTTGGTGTGGCGCCTGGGCGCTTGACAGGGGCCTTGCTGCTTGCGGGATGGACGAGGGTGGGGGTTTAAAGTTGGAGGTTCAGAGAAGCTGGAGCTCGAGGTTGGTGCGATGTTCAGGCGATCGAGAAGGGCTTCGCGGTCGGCGGGTTGACCGGTGGCGGTGAGGTCGCGGAGGGTTGGTTGTCATCTCGGAGTAGGGAGCGTCAGAGGTGGCGAGTCGCTGGTACTGGACTTGCACGAACGAGGAAAAAATAGCATCCGTTTGTTTCCTTACAAGCTGGACAATTCTGCGGATAATGCAGGGTCCTAAGGTGAGAGCTAGAATAATCATTAGTAGGGGGCCGAGGAGAGGGAGGAGGTATGGGAGGAGGGGGGTAAAGATGTGGGACCAATAGCTGGTGGCTTCACGGTCTTTTTTGCGTTGTTCCAGTCCCTCTCGGACCTTTTTTAGGCTGTCCTCGGCGAGACCTGTGGAATTGGCATATACACAGCACTCTTCTCCTAGGGCGGCGCAGAGGCCTCCTTCTTTGAGGAGGAGAAGGTCGAGACCTCGGCGGTTTTGGAGCACTACCTCAGAGAGGGAATTGACAGAATTTTTAAGATGGGAAATAGCGTCTTGTAGGTGACGAATGTCCTCGTCAACAGCCGCCCGGAGGTGAGTTAGGGCGGAGCCTTGACTGGCTAATGCAGCGATTCCGGTGCCAGCGCCTGCAAGACCTAGGAGGGAGGCAATCGTGAGGACGGTGATGGGCTCTCGCTTTTGCAGTAGGGCAGAAGCTGCAGTTGTTTCCAGGCGGAGGAAGAAGTCTTCCTCGCTGTGGTATAGGACCCTAGGGATGAGGACAATTAGGAGGCAAGTTTCATTAGTTGTATTGAGGGTTTGCACGTTAAGGCAGGGGGTAAGCCCTGTAGAGGAGCAGAGCCATTGGGAGGAGTTATGAGGAATGAGAAATTTTGCAGAGCTGCTGGGAGATGAGTAGTCGGCGCAAGCTGTGAGGTTGGGAGAGTTACTTGAGCGAGGGCGGATGCACTTTCCTGTAAAGGAGACTGAATGAAAGGTTAGGGGGACGGCAGAGGTATTCCAATTGCATTCCGAGGGGCTGTCCTCTGTGTTTTCTGAAAAGGAGAGGTTGGAGGCAACTGGCTCATACAGGGGGGAGGAAGTGGAGAGGCAAAGCCAACAAGAGGAGGTAAGATTGGGGTTGGAGGAATTCACTGAGGTGAAGGCTGCTTGGATAAGGCTGAGGAGGGGAGAAGAGTAGCGAGAGGAGTAGCGAGAGGGGGGTAGAGGAGGTCGGGGTGGTGGGGTTGGCGATGCATTGTTTGCAGCTGAGGTGCGGCTGGTTGGAGCTGAGGTGCGGCTGGAGAGCTGTGGAAAAAGGGGGTTAATGACTTGGTTGGGACCTATGCCAGAGGGTGTTCTTAATGCAGTATTTTGGCCTGGTTGGTTTGCAGCCTCTTTTTTTATGAGAACAAGTGATCCTGGGTCGGTTCCGTCCTTATAGATTCTGAAGCCCCAAGTTCGACCGAGTAACCAGGAAGGATCAGTGGGGAGTTGCACGGTAAGATTAAGGTGAGTGCAGGTACCTGTGGGTGGAAGGTGGGAACTGTCGTCCGTGCTGAAATAAACAGGCTCATCACGGGGTTTGCAGTTCCAGGGGGCCCAGCGTAGGGTAAGATAGTGATCAACGCTAGGCGGCTTCCAACCAGTAGCTAGTGTCTCGCAGCCCCAATAGGCACAATAATATTGATTGGGGGCATTGCAATACGATTTTCCAGGGTTGGAGGCTGGGCACATATAATATTGGTGTTCATTACTGCCAACGGGAGGGTTGGGAAATAGATTAGAGGCGTTGACGAGAAAAGAAGGTTGCCCTGCTGTAACATGGGTTTGTATAACTGTGGAATCTTCCCACCGTGCCAAGGTCCATTTCCAAGGCTGGTGAGGGGAGTGGGGCTGGTAGACAGCCTGGGTAGAAGAGGCGAGAGCCAGCATGATCGTTAGAAGGGAAGCAATGCTCGGGTGGGGGTTAAGGAGGAGCTTGGTAAAGTTGTCAGGTCGACGGGCAGAGCAGTTGGCAAACGCGCGTAAGGCGATGCCTCTGAGGATAGTCCAGAAGGTGGCAGGGACATTAATATAAGCAGACGCATGTAGAAACGCTCCCGTGCCTAGATAGGCTTCGGGGTGATGATAGACTCCAGTGGCTGCGTCTTGCTCACTTTGCTTAGCTGCTTCCGCCTGGAAGTGAGCACGCCAATCTACAAACTGGCCGGGGTTAAGAATGGAACGGGCAAGCGAGGCCCAGTCTTGGGGGAGGCAAAAGTTCATGGCGATATCCTGTAGTAATTGGGAAGCGTATGGGCTACCTAACCCGTCTTCCTTGACGGCCCTGCGAAGCTGCTTGATAGTATCAGAGTCAATGGGATACCAGTCATACGGTTTCTGTGGTGTGGGGGTAAGGTTAAGAGGAAAGCAGCGAAAAGCACGAGAGAAAGGAGGACGCGCTTGCAGAGGGCTTGGCGCGGGAGTGGGGGTAGGGGGAGCGTTGCCCCAAGGGTTGCCTTGAGGTGTAGAAGGCAGCCAGGGGTTGTTAGTCGGCAGGGTGGGAGGAGCGGCGGCAGCTGCCGGTAGCGGCTCCGAGGGGGAGCTCGCCGGAGGGGGAGGCGGAAGTGGGAGGCCCCAAGCGTCGCAAGACGGCGGCGCGGTGGGAGTGGCTAAGGCATAAGATGGTGGACTAGCTCCGTCCTGTGAAAGGGCGGGGCCCAAGGCATAAGATGGCGGACTAACTCCGCCCTGTGAAAGGGCGGGGTAAAGCGCATGCGGTTTCCGGCCCAGCTTAGGGCTGATGTCATCGCCGGAGCACTTCCTCCCCTCGATGGAAGAAGAAGGAGGAAGTTCGCCATCTTGGCGAGGCTTAGTATTGCTTTGTTTTTGGGGGGCGACTTCGAGCGCGTTGTTAATTTGCTCGACTAAGGATTCTGTGTCCGAATCGTGGTCTACATTAGTATCGCTGTCTGAATCTGTTGGCTGGGTTGATAGGGCCTCCTTGGATTTAATGGGGCCTCGATCAGGGGGGAGGGAGCCTTGAAGGCAGGAGCGGACGGTTATTAAGGTGGGGAGCAAGCCGGGAGGGAAGCGTTTGCTCTCATGTTCCATGGCGTTGGTGACCCGATCAATAAGGCGATCATAAGTAACAGGGTCCCAAAGATGGCAAGTGGTGAGCCATGGGTTAAAGGGCAGCAGGAGGTCCCAGTATACCTGCAGCTGCCGGACAGACACTTTACAGCGATGTGTGTCTAGGAGACCCGCCAGAGCGCGAACTTGGGGTGCTTGGCGTGCAGATAGACGATTACCCATAGCGGAGTGAGAAAAGAAAAAAAAAAGGGGGGTTGATTATTGAGTAAAGAAAATGAGGTAAACCGTGGCCGCGAGGCCGAAGGAGACGGTGAGAATAGAAGGCAGGACCCTCTAGTAGCGAGAGCAGTTTGGGGGGGGGGGCGGTTGCAAAGAGGCACACCGCGCTAAACAAAGAAACAAAGACACAGAGGACCACAGCAAAGTAATGGAGGGGAAGAGGGAAAGCTACTGGAGGAAGAGTGTTAGGAGGAATGGGGGGGATATAGGAAGAGAAGACGAAAGGTAGTCGGGGGCAAGAGTTAGGTTAATGCGGGAAAGGAAGAGCGGCCCGGGCGCGGAGCGGCGTGGGAGAGGCGGCCCCAGACGTGGAGCGGCGAGGGAGAGGCGGCTCCGCGGGGCGGCGAGGGAGAGGCGGCCCTTACTTTGCAGGCGAGGAGAAGGGGAGCTGGAGAGGCGTCCGGGCGAGTGGGTGGTTTTACTGGACCACTGCGTAGAGAGGACTTTTAATTCCAGGAGCCCCACGTTGGGCGCCAGTTGCGGTCGCAGTTGACTCGTCTGGGGGAGGGTGGCGGCCGGTTGCTAAATCCTAGGCTCCCAGGATTGCTCCGAGGGTACCGGCGGCGGGGGCTCTTTCCCGGAGGCGAGGGCGAGGCGGGGGACTTGGCCAGGTCCCCGGCGGGAGGCGTGCAAAGTATGGAGGGCGGCGAGAAAGGAACAGGCGGGACACGTTTCTTTTAGGGTGAAGAAACCAAGAGAGTTTATTAGGGGAGAGTACAAGCTTATATCGGGCGGTTTAGAGGGCAGGGTAGCTGTAGAGGTTAGAGGCTTGGATTGGTTTTGAGAGGGCGCGGAGGTTGATTGAAAAGGGGCGAGAGTTGCTCCCGTAACGGTGTCCGGCAACAATGTATGCGCACCGGTGGTGATGGGAGTTGCACTGGCAACGGGGAGTGTCCGGGCAAGATAAGGGGGTGGGGAAAAGGCGGTTCCCTCCGGCAAGCCTCCCCTAACAGTGGTGTATATTGGGTGAGGAAATGGGGCCTGCCTCCGGCCTCACTTTCCCAGGCCCGGGGGGCTGTAGAGGGCGCTGTCGCCCGTGCCCACTACCTTCCCCAGGGGTGGATCCGGTCCCCCAGCCCAGGCCCGCCAAGTTGAAGCACGTAATCAGTGTCCCGCAGGCAGCCCCATATGCTTACAGGATAAACGGTTCCACGATGGAGAATGGGCAGGTATACAAATTGTACTTTTTGCATTTTTTTAACCATCTAATCACAGTGGAATGCAAGTCTTTGATGCCTGTTAGATCCACATTTTATGAGATGGAATTTTTAATATTGGAAGTTGGAGAGTGCTAAAGCAACTTCTGAGTCCCAGTTGGTTGAGTAGAAGTAGAGGAATGAGATCATAAAAATGCTTGATTTTTCCTCACACAGAAATTGCTAAACAGTGAGTCTGGTTGACTCAAAGGAGCTCTGAAATCAGAATAAACCTGGAGTTTGGTTAGCTGCCCCCTCCCAAAGTTTCCAGTCACCCAAAGCCAATTGTAGTCACTGAATCTTCATTGGCCCTTCTCAAGACTCTACCCACGCCAAGAATGTATTCATTGGTTTGACTTAAAACATCACAGAGTAGAAGAAATTGTTGAGTCCATCCTCCACATGTTGTAGAAGAAGGAGCTGAAGTTCAAAGAGATTGTGTGGCTTGTCCAAGGTCAATAGCTAATGGTTCAGCATTTGGTTTTTCCTTTCAATGGCACTGCATTTTCAAAGTCCTTCTGAATTCCTTAGCACTTTGTGTGAAAGAGTGCATTCTGTCTAATAGTGGGGTTGCAGAGCCCCCACACTCATGGCACACACCATGGTCCCATGTGGGAGGGTAAACCACCCTGGGACTGGGTGTCCAGGGATGCTTGCCTGACATCTGGTATTTTCCATTTCTGTGATGAGGGGCAGCCTCTCCCTCACTGGGTGAGCACTCTCAAGGATGGGAATTTCCACTCTAGTCTGCCATTTGGGCACCTAGTGTCAGCTCACTCTCTTCTTGCCTTACTTCTTACTGTACTTACCCTGTCCCCCACCAAAATAAAAAGAAAAGGAAGAAGGAAAACTGTGCCTCCTAAGATGACTTAATGATCCTTCTCACCGCTGGAAACATGTTCATGCACTTGTGGAACTAAATCATCCAAAGTCTCACCTCAAGGATGGCAGGTGCTTATGGTTCAACTTGGCCCACCCTGGGGCTTCCCAGAACCAGTACACCATCTCCTTACCCTGCTTAGGCCAAAAGAAATAAATGGAGGGGGGGGAGGGAAGGGGGGATGGAGGGAGGGAGGGAGGAAGGAAGAAGGAAGGAAGGAAGAAAGGAAGAAAGGAAGGAAGGAAGGAAGAAAGGAAGGAAGGAGGGAGGGAGGAAGGAAGGAGGGAGGGAGGGAGGAAAGAAGGAATGAAAGGAAGGAGAAGGAAGAAAGGAATGAAGAAGGAAGGAAGTAAGGGAGGAAGGGAGGGAGGGAGGAAGGAAGGAAGGAGGAAGGAAGGTGGAAAGAAGGGGGAGGGATGGAAGGAAGGAAGGAAGGTGGAAAGAAAGAAGGAAAGAAGTTGTCCCAACTAATAAAATGTGACCATCTCTCCTACAGCTCATCCCCTTCTCAAAAGAAATCTTGCTTAACCCCTTTTCAAAGGAATCCAACCCAAAGCCTCGCCTACCATTACACTACGTCCATGTCCAGCATCTCTGGGTGATGTCCATCTCCCCTAGTCCCACCCAAATCCATCCTCATATCTGTAATAAACTGGGGGCCCAATTGTGCAGTGAACCTTCACCAGCACCCAGGAATGAGAGAGAAGACATCAGTTTGAATATCGGTGGTAGACTGAATTCCTGACACAATCCCTGCGTTGTGAGCTCAGTGCTCTCCCTCACCCCTTGACCTGGGGCTGCTCCCGGGACTTGCTTTCACCAGTGGTAAGTGGGCAGAAGGGAAAGCATGTCAAGTCCAAGCTTAAGCCTTGTGCAGCATTGGGCATGCATTTCCCTTGACATCTCATGCCCGTCTCTGCTATGGAAAGAGTAAATCCGGCTGGCCTGACTGACCAGGAGGACGGCATGCACACCTGTCCCCCACTCACCAGCAGCAGGATGCAGGGATCCTGCACCCAGTGTGTGCACTCACAAGTGAGATGCAAATGCCTCAGGTGGGGTGTCCCACTGAGGATTCACAGGTTCTCCGATGGGTTCCGACAGGTAGTGGACTCAAAAGATAACTGCAGACGTGAGCCAGGGAAGAGGAAAATGCAGGTGGGTGGCTTCCGTGAATGTTCTTGAGGCTGTAATTGCTTTTCTGTATTTAGTCCATCACTGTACACATGCCCGTAGAATTCAGCCAAAGCCTCAGTTAGTCAGGCATGTCTCTGCAGGGGAATCTAATGTCCACTCTCGACAATATGAGGCCACCATGGTTTCTCCTCTTGACTTTTGCCAACTTCCCGGTGGACTTGACAAAGTTAGGATGACATCTGGTGAGTCCTGGGTCCCATTTGTAAACTCTCCATTCCCATCCTACAAGATCAAGCCCGTTTCCTTTGAGAAACACCATAAATGATCCAAGTCAATCCCATATCCTGTCCCACCTCCTTTTTTCTTTAACCAGTTACTCCAGGCAGCCAGCACTGTATCCAAGTGGAAGTTTGCAGTCGGAGAGGCAGTTCTGGAGGTGGGTGATAGGAACCAGTACAAGTGGGTCTACCCATGAGGTACTCCCAGCTCACAATTCTCATGTGGGGTGGGGGGCAGTGAGGGAGGAAGGAATGAAGCCAAAGGAAGGCAAGTCAGAACCTCCATGGTGGGTCCATCCATGGTGGATGGACTGCTTGCAAATAGAGAAGAGTGCTCAGATCTTCTGACGGTCAAGAGACAGGGCCTTTCCTGGAGAAATCTGCCTCTTCCCATCATTGGTCAATGGGGACAGGACATGCCACACTGGGGACTCGGCTCACTGCCTGGCCTGAGAGTGTCCAGGATTCTGACAGGCTCATGTACATCTGGGGGAAATGTGATGAAGGCATGCAGCTCTCAGGGAATGTGTCCAAGGAGGTGCCACCGGGGGATGGAGATGGCTTAGCCTTGGTGTGATTTTATACTGGAAGGCATGAAAATTCATGTGTTGCCTTGACGTCTTTGAGCCCCCCAAGGCCCTAAAGAGACCTAATCATGAGTTCCCCTACTTTCACCAGATATGCCCCCCCCACTCAGCAGGAAATGTCCCAACCTGGCAAGTCCCCCTATCAGCCCACCAGCTGCACCCACCACTCCTCAACCCAACAGGTTCCACTCCCTGCCCACCTGTGGAGCTATTCATACAAGTTGATCACATCTTCCTGCAGGAGCTGGGGCAGCCCACCCTCTCATTACTCCATCACCTGCCTCCCACAGCCCCCACTGGTCCACTCGGCTCCCGCACCCCCATTGGCCTTGCATTGTGTATGGTGTCTCCTTCCCATTGGCTGTGATGTGTATGTGGCTATTTAACTGCTGCCTACCCTATCTGTCCAGTGTCAGGGTGTGTTTGCTCAGCCGTCTCCATGATCGTAGGTGGGAAAGCCTTCCTCACCCACTGAGTGAAAAGGAAGCAATCAGAACAGGTTCACTTGGTAGAAATGTGGTTGCTGGGAACAAGATGCAAGCTCCATGACAATGCCACCATCTAGAATGGTGCCGCATAGTGGGGTGCCCTGGATAAGATGGATTCTGGATGGTTCCCCCAGGGTTAAGTGGTCTTCACACAGCTTTCCAAGGATCAGTGAGCTCACCTGTAAAATGCAAACATTAGCAGAACCTGTCCCCAGAGGTGCCTTGAGGGTTAAATGAAAGCAGGGAGGAGAGAGTGGAGGTAAAGAGCATGGGCACTTTCTGGCTTTGTGCCTCAGTTTCCTCAACTGTGAGGTGGGGAAAGAGATGGAGCCCCCTTCCCCAGGGTTGCCAGGAAGATAGCATGAAATATTCCAGGCAATGTGAGAACAGTTCTGCATGGAGCTTGCTGGATACATACCGAGGACGGTGGTGTGGACGGCACCTCCCTCGCACCCTCAGATGCAGGAGACCCAGAACCCAGCCTACCACATCCTGAGGTCTAGCAGGGAAGGCCCAAGTCCTCACTCTCTTGGTTTGAGGATGATGCACTCACAGCCACGGGGTGCAAGTGTTCTGGAGAAATGAGCAAGAGACTCTTTGATGACCAGAGTCAAGCATCTTCATTGAGTTTTTCTTCAGGGACTCAGTGTGCATGGACTGGGATCTGCACACTGAGGAGCTTGGAGCCAGCACATGGAGCTTGGGAATTTGCACACATTGACGGTGCCCCATAATCGCTGGTCATTCCTGTCTCCGTGCAGGCTGTGATAGAGCTGCACCGAAATGATTCTGTCAACAATAGTGGACTTGCTGTGTAGATGGCGAGGCTGTGAATTTATACCTGAGTCTGAATCTGGGGTATGAGGAAGGGGAGAGCTAAGGAGGGTCCTTTACCTAACCCCTAACTGCCTGGACCAGTAGATGACCCCAAAGGGGTTTTAGTGCTTCCTAAAGTAATTGCCCACTTGCAGTGTAGACATTGGATCTCCTCCAATTCTTCCATGAGTGTAGTCGCAAGGAGAATTCTAATCATGGAGGGGAAAGGTAGAGCTTCCGGTGACAAAGAATGATTGGAAGGCTCAACCTTCCACCCACGGTTTATTTCCAGTGCCATAGAGGTGGCTATGGTAGCTGAGCCTCTGGCTGGTGAACAGGTCACCCTTGAGAACCCCAGCTCCTGGCACACGCATGGATGGCTGAGGTCGCAATGAAATTCCTGGGGAGGTTGGGAATGTTTCTAGCCTGACCGCATGGACACCTCCCCAGCACACTTACACTTACTGAAGTCACAAATGGGTTTAATAAGAAGCCACCTCAATGTGCCGATTCGAGATATCTCACATAAATGGAACGATACAATGTAGCCTTTTTCTGACTGTCTCCTTTTACTCAGCATCATGTTTTCCAGGTTCATCCATGTTATGGCATGTATCAGGACATCACTCCTTTTTCATGGCTGTGCAATATTCCATTGCACGGATACACCACATGTTGCTTACCTGGAGAGTAAATTAGAGATTACAAGGGGCTGGGTGCAGGGGGATTTGGGAGTTATTGCTTAATGGGGGCAGAGTTCCTGTTCATGATGATAAAGTTTTGAAAATGGATATTGATTGGTAAGGGTTGCATAGCACTGCAAATCTAAATGACACTGAACTGTTCACTTAAAAATGGTGAAAATGACAAACTTTATATTATAGATATGTCAACACAATTAGAGTTAAAAAAGAGAAGGCACCACTGAAAATGATTTTGTGAGTCGACACTCGGTAAATCCATTTATGGGTTTGGGGTGATCGGGCCATGCCTTTCCTGCCCCATTCCGAGGGGCAACCAGACAGACAGACAGTCCCGGGGACTCTTGCTTGGAGTGTTCAATGAGGGAGGGGCAACTGTCCCACTGACCGCTTACGAGCTCTGCTCTTACTGGAAATAAGTATGGATTTCTCTGTTACCTCCACCATCCCTTCCACAGCACACACCTTGAGACTATCCGCTTCTGAGATGAAAATCAGTTTCTAACCGGCATTTCCGTGGCACGGCTCCCCTACCATCTCGGCAGCTGAGTAAATTAGCGCTGTCCTGTGATCACAAGACAACTGTTCCTGGCGGGCCCAGCGGCTGGCCTGATCAAACGGCACTTCCGCAGGCCTGACAGGTGAGGTGTGGACGGGCCGGCCCCTCTCTCGTGCCTTTACATCAGCAGCAGGAGGGGTGGAGCAGAGCCATCCCGGAGCTCGTTGCCAGGGAAACCGGGGGAGGTTTTCAGACATGGGGGAGAGCCTGCAAGTCCATCTCAATCAGTGGCTGCAGCTGCTGACCACTTGTCTGTAGCAGTGGACACAGACCTGCCCAGAGAAGGTTGGAAACAGCCCATCACACGTGACATCTGCCCAGTTGCCACTTTGAACTAGGACCTAAGTGCTCAAGGGAAAGAATCGATTTTTGCTTGGCTGTGCTTCGATCTAAACCACTTCCTGCCCTTCCAGGAAACACAGTGTTTCTCATGTACAGTTTTGCTCCTGGACCGATGCATCCTTATCGCCTTGCCCTCGCTCCCCCGATCCGCTCCCTGGGACTCCTCGTAGTGAGCCGCAGAACATCTGTCTCAGCTACACGGATTCCCCTGCTTGTCATCCCTGCATCTGTTTCACCGGCTCTCATGGAACACTTTTTATTCTGGCTAGACGGTGCAAAGGGGAAGGACCTGGAACCAGAAGCTTGTTTTCTCTTTTTCGAGGAGAAGCAGCCAGCCATCCTCTAATGGCAGCTGTGCCGTCTGGGGAGCTGATGCTTCCTAAACAGCCAAGGACACACTTCAGGGTCCCTTATTGGCACGTTTGCCCCCTGCTCTGGGCAGTGAGCCTTTGGGGTGGAAAAGCTTTGAGCCTTTGGTCCTGTGATATGGGGTCAATCATCTGAGGCTCAGTTGGCAGGCCATCTGTGGGCTCGGACACGTGAATCTGGGGTCAAGTCCCCCTCCCCAGCATCCCATATGACCACAGTCACTGTGTAGCACCAGGATTTTGGAAACTGTCAACAAAGCTCATGGCAAGTTCTTTGTCCCACGTACTTAGCCCCAAGACTTAGCCCCAAGACATTTTAGAAAGGAAGTTAGGGGCAATCGAGTTATCTTCCAGGGGTTTTGTGGATCACACCGAATACTTTGAAGTCAGTGAAGTATAAATAAAAATCAGACTGTTAAAAATGCTGTTTAAATGACATGGCCATACCCCCAAAACAGTCCTGTGGAGCGTGCATTTTACTCAAAATGCAGAAGGAGGGTAAATTTTTCTTTCCGCTTTTCCTGCTATTTAGGCAGTTGATCCTTCTCTTTACAAAAGGGTCCTCCAACTCCCGATGTTGACTTTCTCAATTCTTCCGACATTTATAATGTTAATAGTGTCTGCTCATTTTTTTTTCTACAAGGAGAAGATCATAAACCCAAAAGGAGCAGAACTTTCCTTCTCCTCCAGGAAGATCTTCAGGTAAAGGCTTTAAAGCCCAAAACTGTTTGGACACTGACATCTCAGCTTTTATTTTCTTTCCTCCAACTTTCTAAACTTTTTTCCTATATGATGGGTGTAAAGATGTAACTCATTTTTTTTTAAATTGGAGCTTGATATCTATAAATGAATGTTTACAACTCAATGAATTTTTACACACGTGTACCCTGCTGTAAATATCACCCAGATTAGGAAATTGAACATGATCTGCATTCAAAAAGACCGCCTCCCACCCTCCCCCAGGAAGGGCCCCCACCCCATAATAACCTCTGTTCTCACCTGCATCACTGTAGATCCACTTTGCACAATCCTGGTCTTCGTTTTAAGGGTTATGGGCAATCTTTTGTGTCTGGCTTCTTATGTCTTTGAAAGTCAATAGTCATTGTCACTGTATCCACCTTGCTACATGTAGCAATATAGTTCATTCTCCTTCCTTGATACATTGTATTCCACCATATGAAGGCACACCAATGTTGTCATATACTTTAGCATGGACAAGCAATTATGTTTCCCCATTTTGGGGCATTGTGGAAAAAGATGCTGTGGCCATCTGGCACCTGTCTCAGTGCATGGAGACACTCAAACCTGACACACCGAGGAAGGGAATTTGTGGGTCATAGGTTGCAAGCATCTTTGGTACCAGGAAGTTTTCCAATGTGGTTATACAAATTGACTCTCTCACTAGCAAAAGATGAAAGCACTGTTTTTTCTCCCTTCCCATTTCCTTTCCATTGCTTGATATCATCAGCTCCCCCACCCCTTGGTTAAGATTTTCCCTGATGCCAACCTTACATGCACAAAACTCTACCCATCGTGATTATACAGTTTGGTGAACTCCAGCTCCTATTTTCATCAGAGGAGATGCTGCTTCTCTGGAATTTCGTTTTCCTTCTTTTTTTCCTCTTTACATCAATGTGCAGTATTCCTCATTATTTCCCCACCTACAACTGCAAGAAGGAATTCAGGGAGGTCAAGTTTTAGTGTGTGAGCTGATAAGAATCATACATGGGCTTGTGTGTCAGGGTCTTGCCATAACAGAGAACTTTTGAGGAGTTTTCATTTCTCAAGGTGCACTCGGAACCCATGTAGGGTTCGGGGTAGCTGACAGGGAAGCCAGATGCTTTGGAGCTTCCCGAGTTGTTGCATGGGGAGGTACAGCCTCTAATTACCCAGGGTTATCTGCAGGAGAAGGCCCCAGGGAGAGCTGGGAGGAGTCCTAATCTATGGAGATGTAAGCTAATTGCTTAATCGCTTACATTTGTAAATTGCATTATTGGAAAAGAAATTACTCTGGTGATCGAATTACAGATATTTATCTGCTAATAGCCCTGATTAACTGGTGATGCTGATCAGTCATTTTGAAAGCTAATATTAACGGCATCAATCTCACCAAAATATAAACAGTTTATAGGAAATAAAACTTGGTCTTTTTAAAGTGTGGAATGTCTGGAATGCTGGATCTGGTGTGGGCTTGAGTTGAAATGCTTCTGCCCGTTAACCCTTTGCCTGTCACAACACACTCTTCAGGCATGAATCACTGATTTATATCATACTGTATCTGATTTGTACTGCAAGGGTAAATAAAAGTATCTTCGTATAATTTTTTACTGAAAAGTTCTGAAAGCAGGTACCCCAAGGAACACCTAAACATTTATTGACAGACATCTTCTCCACAGAAAGGGTCACCTGAAATTCCAAAAAAGGACAAATGCATTTACCCAACAAACACCTGGTGGAAGCTAATGATTTCCACTATAGCCAGGATAAGTGCTCTTCCTTTTCTTGAATGCCAATTTATTATAAAAGCAAAGAGATGACTTGGGAGAGTGGGAGGACCACTTGTAATCACAGAGAAAATCGTGCAATTTCCTAACGTACTCTGGAGTTAGAAAGCATTCAGTGGAGAGGAACTGCCTTAGATTTCAGGGCTGCTGGAGCAGATACCACATTCTGGTCGATTTAAACAGTGCAAGTGTGTGGACTCTTGGCTTTGGGGTCTGGAAGTCCAAAATCAAGATGGCGGCAGGACCATGCTTTCTCTCCAGGCTGAAGTGTTCTGGCAATGACTTGCCACCATTTGTAACTCAGTCTCCATCTCCATCACAAACTGCCTCTCTCCTTCTACCTCCTACTCTCTCCTATGTAATCTAGTGTTATTGGATTAAGGCCCACCATGACTCAGGTTGACCTCTTCTTCTAGGGTCTTCAAAAGTCCTATTTACCAATGGGTTCACATCCAAAGATCAGGGGTTCAAGCATGAACCTGTCTTTGTGGGGCACAGGATTCAATTAATAACAGAAAGGAAAGTCATCCCACTATAGTTGTTGAGGTTGTTCGAAGCTGCTATATACCCCAGAAAAGGCCATGTCCTTTTAATACACTCTTGTGGGTGTAGACCTATTGTGTGTGGGACCTTTTGATTAGGTTGTTTCCATTGAGATGTGACTCACTTCATTCAAGGTGGGTCTTAATCCTTTACTGGAGTCCTTTATAAGAGGATAAATCACAGAGAAGCAAAGAGAGAAAATTAACAAAAAATCATGGAGAAACACCCACAGAAGTTGAGAGAAAAAGCCACAGATGGAGAAGCAGAAGCTGAAGCAACGAAACCCAGGGAAAAGGACCCGTGGAAGTTGCCATGTGCCTTCCCATGCGACAGAGGAGCCCAAGCTTGGGGTAACCAGTCTTCAGAGAAGGTATCATCCTGTTGATGCCTTAATTGGGACATTTTCATGACCTTAGAACTGTAAATTTGTAAGCAAATAAATCCCCATTGTTAAAAGTCAGTTCATTTCTGGTATATTGCATTTTGTCAGCTTTGGCAAACCAGAACAGTTATTATTGCCAAAGTAATTGTTGTCATTTTGAGATAACCAGCTTGGATATTCCTCTCCTTTCTGGGCTTCCCAAAGGCGTGGGGTCTTTAAGATGCTGTCATTTTACATGGTGACTCCATCCTCCTCCAATTGGATGCTCCACAGACCCACTGACCTACAACTAGGCTGAGCTCTTGGGAGCCCCTCACCCCAGTTAGCTTGAAAAAGTCTTACTTCATCTATGCTTCTCATTTTATAAACAATTTGCAAAAAACAATGGAATGAGACTAGCTATTTGCTAAATCCCCTGCAATTTAGAAAGAACAAAATTAGGGCGGGGGGCTTCCATAAACATGTAGATTTCTACCAGTGAGAAGAGTTTGGCTTAAAGAGGTAGACACATCATAAAAAGCAGATGCAAAGATTCAGTACTTGCCACAAGTTGTAGCTGTGGGTTTTTTATCCACCTCTGGTGGATTCAAAAGCTTGGAAAAATTCCCAACAGCCAGAGGATGGTCACAGAGCATCAACCAAGTGCCCCTGGGCTGGTGGGACTTCTTGCTGTGTAGACAAGGCAGGGTGCCTGGTCAAGACTACCGATGAGCCCAAGAGCTGAATGGCCTCTCAAGAGCTCCTTTCAGTGCCTGTACTGAAGACAGTTGCAATTCTGGAAGTTTCTAACCATGGAATACCCATCCTGGTCTTCATTTTCTTGTGTAGACAAAGTTCTTGCCACAAGCCAGCCCATCCCCCATCCCCAGCCTGCCGACTACCCACCCTGCTTCTAGGGGAATTTGGGTGAATGGGAAAATGAGATTATGTTGCCTTCTAAAATGTCATATTTGTAAGCTGCATAGCATCTTTGATGTTGACCTTGAACAAACCCCATTACCTTCTACTGACCCTCTCTCCATGCACTGTGCTTCTGATCCTCCCAGATCCTGTTCCCAAAATGAGAATCTCGGTCAGAACTTTGCCTTTCACTGTGAAATGCTGTGAAACCTGGACTGAACCTCGTCAGTGGGAAATGGGCTTCAGGGAGACATGGTGGAAAAAAGTTAATTTGTCACAAAAGTTGAAAACAAAACCTTGTACGTGAATGTTCATAGCAGCATTATTTATAATGGCCAAAAATTTAAAAAAATAGAAACAATAAAAATGTCAATCTGCTGATGAATGGATAAGACAAATGCAGTATATCCATAAGATGGAATATTAGTGATGCATAAAAAGGAATGAGTTCTGATTCATGCTGCATGGATGAATCTTGAAAACATTATGCTTTCAATAATTCCATTTATAGTAAATGTCCAGAATAGGCAAATCCATAGGGACAAAAAGAAGTTTAGATGTTGCTAGGGGTTGGGGCAGGGGAATGGATAGTGATTACTTTATGGATCAGCATTTCCTTTTGAGGTGATGGAAATATTTGAACATAGAAAGAGGTGATGTTTGTACAACATTGTGAATGCACTAAATGCCACCGAATCGTAGATTTTAAAATAGTTAATTTTATGTTATGTGAATTGAACATCAATTAAAAAAAACTCAAAGGGTGGAGGATGGAGAGTGGTGGTGATAGCAAATCTTGGTGGGAGGGGATTTTCATTAAGTCGTGAGTCCCCGTCGTTTCTCATAAATTTCAAATTGAGTGTACCTGTTGCTGTGTTTGTCAGTATATCCTGTTTATCTTCCTTGCTTCCTCTGCCTGTACTACCTGCGTCCAAGGCACCCCCATCATCTCCTTCCATGATAGAGAGTCTTGCTTGCTCTTAAAGATGTATCTTTCGCCGAGCCACGGGACTGCACCAACAGCCTCCCCTCGGAGCTGCTGTGGCACCTACAAGCAGCTACTTTGTTGAACTTTCGCCATTAGGTTTCCTTGCATAGCTGCCTCCTCCCCACCCTCCTCGCCCTCTCCGACTTGCTGAATCACAAACCCAGGCTGGGAGTCTTCAATGGCTCCTAACACCTGAAAGGCAATCAATACTTAAAGATGTGGGCACTCCTGGGATCTTTCATCTCAGGCTGGCACGTGACATCACGATGGTGTTGACTGCATAGGTGCACCATATGCATTTGCTGAACTTAGTTGAACTGTTGTTTAGGACAGAGCCCTGGTGCAATGTGGTGACATAACAAGAGTTTTTTTTGTTTTGTTTTGTTTTGTTTTTGGAATGTTAGGGGCTGCCATGAACTGTGTGCTCAGTGTATTGGGTCTGGGCCAAACTCTGAATGTGGGTTGTTTCATTTCATCTTCTCAAGAGTCACATGGGTGGATGTTGTTGTTATTATCTCTCGCTTTTTGGAGAAGAAGGCCAGGGAGGTGCTGTGGTGGCCAGATCTTCCAGCTTTCAAGCCCCAGCCTGAGATGGACACCCTCTTCCATCCATCCTTGGTGAAAGCTGCATCAGCGGGTGGTGGATGGGATTCCACTTAATCCCATGGACCCACCTTGTCTAGCTGTTTCAATGAGGTTCTCAGCTGAGCTCCCAGTTGGACTCCAACATGTGTGGTGCAAAGGGGGCTGCACAGCAGAACCCAGGTCACTGACACTGCTGTCCACAAGCCTGCAAACTTCAGACCCTCCCCCAGTGCCTCCCAGGGGAAGGAAGCTGCAAAGACCACAAGGCAAGCTGATCCAAGATGCCCTATTGACTTAGGACTCGTCAGTGTGGTCTCTGAGCCAGCACCAAGCAAGGTTTCCATTGCCAGGTAAAGGGGCAGCAATAGCTGCAGAGAGGACAAGCTCTGAATGAGATCAGACTTCATCTATGAGGTCAGAAGCAACCCCTGGCACCGCCCACTCAACCACCACCATCCAGACCAGTTGGTCCTCGTTATTCTTAGAGTCCACATTTCGAGTCTACCTACTCACCAAGATTCATCTGTGACTCCCAAGTTGTCCTGGCCACTCATGGACACGTGCAGCATAGTGAAAAGTCTGAGTCATCACGATGCATGTTCTCGGCTGAGGTCAACCGAGGAGAAGCTCTGTCTTCTCATTTTGGCTCTCACATGTGAACAAGTGCTCTTTCCACAATATATTTAGTGCCATGGGTTTTGCATTTTTTGTGCTCCTGTGAAAGATTCTGCTTTTTGAAATGGCCCCAAGCATGGTGCTTATTGCAAGACAGCTATGATGCACCTTACAGAAAAATATGTGTGTCACATAGTCTTCTTTCAGGCATTACAGAGCTTCTGACTGTGAGTCTTTTTTTTTTTTTGCAGACCTTTACCTTTTTTTTTGCTTTATTGGAGGACTTGTGGACTTACAGAACAATTGTGCATAAAATACAGAATTGCCATTCATCACCCTATTTGTATAGTTGTTAACTATAGCCTGTGGTGTTTAAGTTAGCATTCACTGTTTGTGTTGTGCATTTCCATGGATTGTTTTAAAATTTTGTACTGTGTTACTATATATACAACCTGACATTGCCCCTTCTAACCACACTCAGATATATATTTCAGTGCTGTTAATTGCATTCACAATGTTGTGCTACCATCACCACCATCCATGAAGAAAACTTTTCCATCATTACAAATAGAAAGCCTGTACACTTTAAACCTTAACTTCCCATTCTCTATCCCCACCCCATCCCCTGGTAACTTATATTCTAGATTCTGACTTTATGAGTTTGCTTATTCTAATTATTTTGTATCAGTGAGATCATACAGTATCTGTCCTTTGTCGTGGGTTCAGTTTTAGTAAATCAACAGTACACATTACATAGTGATTGTACACTGTATAAAGTACACACTGTAATATACATTGTATTAGTGATTATACATTAAATCAGGCATCTTTAACAGAAATGCAGATGAAAAGAGGTTATTTATTGATTGGTTCACACAAATGTTGTGAGCAGTGGAACCATGTCCTGGGTTCCCTGGGGGCTAGTGGTTCAGGATTCTCTAATTCAGTCTTTGTAACAACTTTATACAACAGAACTAGCACACATCACGAGAATTCACTACATTACTATGCCTGCCTGATGACAAATTGCTCGAACCTCACCAGCCTTTGGTAGCAGCAGCACCTCAATCTTGGGCCTCAAGCTTAAGTCCTCCGTCCTCTGTCTCTTCCCTTTCCCACAAAACCCGGTTCAACTCCCCCTTGGGAAAGGTTCCAGGTTAATTGAGCCCATCTTTTCCAGAAACTTCAATTATCGGCTCTTTTAGTTCATTTCTGCTGGGCTTGGAGAGATTTATCTGCTGACCTTGGAGAGGTCATGGAGAGATTTATTACAGAAGGAAATCAGGGTTCCAGTCCTGCATGGGCTCTAGAGCTCACACCCCTACCACAGCGTGATCAGCAAAAGTAGCAGAAAGCTCTGTCTGCACCTCGCTGACCTGAGCCCAGGTCTCCTGCTCCTGGAGGTGGGGTCATCAGAGAAGCAAGTCCCGGCAGATCCAGCACCCAGAAGCCACCCATGCACGTCCATGATCAGTTATTTCTTTTCACCCTTGCTCAACTGCCTCTCCAAACAGAGCCCAGAAGACACCCCAAGCCCATCTTTTCTCATTTCCTTGGTGTCTGTGGCTGTTCCGTGCTTGTTTTAGTGACCTCATCCTTTCTGGCAGCCATGCCTCCCTCCACTTCTTTCAAACACACCTGAGACGATTGGATGACTACGTAATCACCCACCTGGCTGTGCAATGCTAGGCAACTTCTGTTTGGAAGCAGTATTGTACCTTGTTCCTCTTTAATTTTTCATCTTTCTTCTGGGATATTGGCAGGGTTCAAGCGATTGGATAAAGCCTATCTGATTTAGTGTTACCAATCTGTGCCTCTTTCAAAATTCATCCATCCTTATTGCAGCCCCCTGTAAATAAAAATTCATCCCAGCAGTGTGAGAAGAGAGTTAAAAGGAAGGAGTCCAATTAGCAGGTATGCTTCAGTGGAAATGCATAAAAAAAGGGGCGATGAGAAGCCCTTCGAAATTAACAAATTTCGCCTGGTTAAATGCTGGAGTTGTCTGAAATATTTTTTCTGAAGCTGTCATCAGAAGAGGTATGCATTTCCCCCATTCCTTTCTGAATTCATACCTTCATTTCCTGCCTCCTTGTGTTCCCATCCTCAGTTTGTCAACTTCTTGGAGAAGCAAAGTCAAATCCTTTTTTCTTTGCCGTGTGTTTGAATTCACTATTGATTCGCACCACATAAATTGCCCATGTATGTTAAAACCTATGGGAATGACAGAATTTTCCTGTTGTTCTGTAAGCCTACAAGTATCCATCAATAGGGAAACAAGGCAGCTTTCAAATTGACAGTATTAAACACAGGGTTTCCACAAAGTCAGTCCATTAACTACACGTAGGCTGAACCAAGTTCAACGTTATTATTATTACACCAAAACACATAAAACATGTCATATTATGAACGTGTGCCAAGGTAGGAAACTGTCAAGATAGATTACTCTTGAAAAACGAAACAGTCCTCCAAACAGCTCAACTACTGAATTCCGAAATTTTCATGTTGATAAATTGTCTGTTTGACCACTAAAAATATGAATTGACTCTCTTTTGAGCAAACGTGAACTTAAAACCTCTAAACAAAAGATTTGCATAAAATCTTACCCTGAGCATAATTTAACTGGCCCTCAGAACAGGGAAATCCTAATCAAATTAAGAAACACGATGAGCATCTAAAATGTCCAAAGCACATCTTTGTGCAACATGAGAAAGAGAAGACATGTACATGAGACTTCCCCAGGTAAACTTCTTCTGTCTGTTTGGCTTCTTTCCCTGCACCCCTTCTTCTTATTTTTGCTCCGGGGAAGAGTAGGCCTCCTGCTGTCCTCGGAAATGAGATCCCCGTGGGAAGGAGGCAGTGGAGGCCCTTTGGATGTTTGGAAAAATCAACACAGAGAGGAGCTGCACCTGAAGTGTGGAGGAGCCCTTGTCCCACATCCTTGTCAAGTTTAATTTTTTGATGCCATGCTGTAAAGACAGAATAGAACAGCTATTGGAAATAAAGGCAGCAGAGCTGAAAATTCTGCCTTTGCTGGACTCTTTACCCACTCACTCCTGGGGTCCAATAATATTTTCCCTCCTCCCATATACCTGCTTTCATTTTCTGTGTGCCCACCCATCCGTCTTCCTAAATGGTGTGTGCCGTGCATGTGCAGATTAACCCATTCAGCTTTCTCTCTGGGTGTGTCCTGTGAGATCTGTTGGATGCTTTACAGAGACTGAGTATATGAAAGGTTTTCTTCTTATCTAATGGATGCACAGTTCTGCCCCAGCTGGGGCTCACATAGAATTTGTGGGGAAGTGGCAGGTGCATTAGGCAGGTTTTTTTCCCCAGCTGGAGAGGTTAAGCTCTCAGGAGACTTCGACGTTTTGAATGCGTGTATTGATCTTGTATGAAGCTTCCGAAGTGTGGTGTTATCACCATTATCTCTAGCACTAGGACCTCTTTATTTGGAGGCTTCTCTATGCTTCCTAATCAAATATTTCTCTGGTCTGGAGGTGCTCATGAGAAGAGAAGAAAAGATAAAGAATCTCGAGAAGATGGACACCCGATACTGTAAAATGTTAGATAACTTCATCACATCTACTCCAACAGTAAGTCATTTAGATGCAAGAACGAAAGACAAGGTTAATAAGTAACTTGTTAAACCTCATGAAACCCATGGTTATGCTCTGATGGGTTGATACAGAACCAGAAGACTAAAAGCTCCGCATCGAATTTACTTTAAATAGCCACTGTGTCTCTGTAGTGCAAATTTTCTCTGAGAACCCAGCAACATTTTATTCTCAACCTAAATGCTGTAAAATTTTTCTTTTTAAAGGATGCACAAATAATGGTTCCGTGAGAGTAAAATACTGAGGGGCAACTTTGTTAACACTGACTCTTTCACTCTGAGTGAAGTGCGTTTGCCTGTGATTCCGAACTCTCAGGTGATGTCATCTGCTGCTTGTCCCACAGTCAATTCCAAAGGTGATGACACGGATGGAAAATACTGAAGGGAGTGAGCTCTGGGGCAACAGCATTTTGGGAAAGACATTATATCTGCTGACCCCTGGATGTGGGAATTCATATCAGTAGTTAAAAGTCTTTACGATGCAAACAGTGAAGGAGCTGGTTATCGCCTTGTGCCAGGCAAAATATCAGCCTGAAAGATGTCCACCTGCTAATTTCCAGAATGTGACTATGTGACTTTACATGGAAAAGGAGGCCTTCAGGTGTCTGTCAAGTATCTTGGGGTGGGAAAATTCCCCTGGATTATCTGGGTGGGTCCAGTGTAATAGTAGCATTCCTATAAGATGGGGTTGGGGTGGGGAGGGTAGCAATGGAGAAGAAGATGGGAAGACAGAGGTAGAAGACAGAGGGATGTAAGGGTGTGGCCAAGAGCCAAGGAATGTGAGTACCTTGAGAAGCTGGAAAAGACAAGAAAGCGGTCTTCCCTAAAGCCACCAGAAGGAATAAGACCTGCCCAAACCTTAAATTTAGTCCAGTGTTGAACACCTGGCTTCTAGAAGTGCAAGATAATAAATTTAAGTTGTTTTAAGACACTGAGTTTGTGGTCATTTGTTATAGCAGCTGCAGGGAACTCATACATCTGTATGTAACCTAAGCTTATTTGGTCCCACTTATTTACTTCTTCTTTCTATTTCCAGTTTTCCCAAGGGGTACAGACAGGAGAGCATCCCTCAACTCAACAAGACTGTTTTCCTCAACATCTACTAACATTCTGCTAACATCTGTGCAAGAACCCTGCATGGCTTAAGGCAGTGGAGCAGACAACATGGCGGCTGCAGACCTTTGGAAAAGGCTGTCCACCTTTTGAGGCCTGCATGGGGAGAATGTACTCAGCATACCATCATCTCTGAGCCTTCCCCAAAGCAGTACTTGGACAATAATAATAATACACCTATTCTGGAAGTTTCCTATAAATGGAGCCATACAATATGTGCCCTTTTGAGTCTGGCTTCATGCACTCAGCATCATGTTTTTGAGGGTCCTCTGTGTTGCAGCATGCATCAGAAATTCACTCCCTTTTATGGCTGAATAGTATTCCACTGTATGAATGGACTGCATTGCGTTTATCCATTCATCAGTTGATGGACACTTGGGTTGCTTCCACAGAGAATCCACAGAGAATGCAGGTGGTTTGACAATGGATAAAAGGTGTTTTTTTTCCCAAGGAATTTCTCATCTAGAGCGTAAAGTGTGATTCTTATTAATTCTCATTAATTCAGAAACTAAATTAACCCCTGTCTTCCATGGACCAAGATTTACCAGGTGGTCGTCAACATCCAGAGTTGACATTTCCCATCTTGGAAATTGCAAATGCTTTTACTTCTTCCTTCCATAGCCACTAATTTTTCTGGTGGGTACAGGGAACTTCTTACAGCTCAAGAATTCTAAGTCTTCTCTAAATTTGTTCTTGAGAAAAACCAAATCCCATGTTCAAATCTTACTGATATTCCAAAAAGAAGCATGAGGAGGTAGATGTCTGAAAAAGACAGCTAGAGTTTTAGTGCAGTTTTATAAGATTGATTTTTTTTTCTCTTCTATTTGCTTTTTTCAATGAAGATTCATCCAGGATCTATGAAAATCTAGAGCAGGGGTTCTGAGCCTTGGCTCTATTGATGTTTCGGGCTGGATGGTCCTTGTGGTGGGGGCTTCCTTGTGTGTTGTAGGTCTCCCCAGCCTCCAAACACTCGATGCCAGGAGTGACACCTACTCCCCAGTTGTGACAACCAAAAGTGTCTCCAGATATGACCAGATGTCCCCTGGGGGCCAGAATCACTCCCAGATATGACCAGATGTCCCCTGGGGGCCAGAATCACTCCCAGTTGAGAACCATTGCCATAGAAACATGGGTGGATGGAGATAGGGACATACGTAGATAGATAGATAGGTAATACATGGATGGATGAATGGATAGGTAGGTATGTAGATAGATAAAATAATATATGAATGGATGGATGGATGGTTGGATAGGTAGATAGATAATATATCGATGGATGGATGGATAGATAGGTAGGTAGATAGATACATAGACAGATAGATAATATATGGATGGATGATGGCTGGATGGATAGGTAGGTAGGTAGATAGATAATATATGGATGGATGGATAGGTAGGTAGATAGATAATATATGGATGGATGGATGGATGGATGGGTGGATGGATAGGTAGATATATAGATAATATATGGATGAATGGATGGATGGATAGATAGATAATTGGTGGGTGGATGGATGGATGGATGGATAAGTAGGTAGATAGATAATATATGGATGGATGGATTGATGGATGGATGGGTGGATGGATAGGTAGGTAGATAAATAGATAATATATGGATGGATGATGGATGGATGGATAGGTAGGTAGATAGATAATATATGGATGGATGGATAGGTAAGTAGATAGACAATATATGGATGGATGGATAGATGGATGGATGGATTGTTGCATAGGTAGGTAGGTAGACAGATAGATTGATTGATTATGGATGGCTGGATGGATGGTGGCTGGCTGGCTGGATAGGTAGGTAGATAGATAATATTTCTCCTTTTAAAGTCCAGGGTTTCTCAACCTCAGTACTGCTGGCATTTGGGATCAGATAATCCTCTGTGGTGGGGGCTGTCTTGTACATTGCAGGATGTTGAACAGTATCCTTGGTTTCCATCCACTCGATGCCTGCAGCTCCTCTACCCTCATTTGTGAAAACCAAAACTGTCTCCAAATATAGCTCAGTGATCCCCAGGGGACAGAATAGCCCCTGGTTGGGAGCCTACGCTCTAGAAGAAAATTCTATTATTACTGATGTGAATCGTGTGTTCTCCCTTCCCCCAGCTTTGTCACACTTCACAATATTATCCATAATTGTCATACCATGGACAACCTTCTCATTCTATTGTGAAGCACTTTCTTCTAGAGCATGAATTTCTTTCTGATAACTTTCTCTAATACTTGTTCTTAGCATGTTCTTTACTTTGTAAACTGGAACGACAGCTATGCGAATTTTCATTTCTTGGTCTCTCCAATAATTGTCTAATTGTTCATTTTATTCCAAAGCACCCATTGAAATCAATGGCACCCCCAAGGCATATTAAATGTACCAAGTTTTAAACTTTAATAATTCCACTGCAATTCCTTTTACCTTGTTTTCTTTCTGCTCAAGGTTCCAAAAAAAAAAATGTGTGGCACTGAGTAGAGCATTCTCTGGCAGGACTTGAAGAGGATCTTTTTCCCTTTGCTGAAAGATGTTCTGACATTTGAGGTCCAGACGAATTAGTTTTTACCGTCTTCCCTCGACAGCTGGTAAATTTGTTAACTCATTTCCTCTAATAACCTTGACTTCTCTTCTATCTTGTAACTTTTTAAATGGGTCCCACGGCATCCTCAGAATGTCCTTAGAGAAAGTAACTTCACTTTGATTAAATTGTAAGTTTGCATCTCTCTTCTCTTGCTAAGTACCCAATGCCCTGAAGCATATTTTTCATCCTTTTCTACAACATGCCCAAAGTGGTCACCAATACATTTTTTTACATTTTAACGTTCTACTTATTTATTCTTAATTATGGTAAAATATACATAGCATAAAAATCATTTTAACCTTTTTAAGTGGACAATTCTTTGACTTTAAGTGCATTAGCAATATTGTGTGACTTTTACCACTATTTCCAAACTATTTTCATCACCCTAAACCAAAACTCATACTTGTTTTGCAACAAATTCCCACTTCCCCCTCACCCCACCCCTTGTAACCAGTATTCTGATTTCTGTGTCTATAAATTTGCTGATTCTAAATATTTCATATAAGATAAATAACATAATATTTGTCCTTTTGTATCTGGTTTATTTCACTCAACAGAATGTCTTCAAGGTTCATCATGTTTTAGCATGTACCAGCACTTCCCTCCTTTTTACAGCTGAATAATATCCCATCATATAGATGTAACATGTTTATTCATCACCTATTGATGGACACTGGGATTGCGTCCACATTTCAGCAATGTGATGAACACTGGTGTGCAAATAATCTCTCTGAGTCCCTGCTTTCAATTCTTTGGGGTATGTACCTAGAAGTGGATTTCTGGGTCATGTGATAATTCTATATTTAAGTCTCCGAGGAACCGCTAAATTGTTTTCTACAGCAGCACCATTTTACCTGCTCACCAACAATGTAGGAGGCTTCCTACCTCTCTACATCCTCGCCAACACTTGTTATCTTCAATTTTTAAATAACCGCCATCCTAATGGGTATGAAGTGGTATCACATTGCAGTTTTAATTTTCAATTTCTAATGGCTAATGATGTTGAGCATCTTCTCATATACTAATCAGACATTCAAATATCTTCTTGGAGAACTGTCTATTCAAATCCTTGGATTGTTTGTCTTTTTGTTTAGTTGTAGGATTGTTTATATATTCTGGATATTAAATTTTTATCAGATATATGGTTTCCAAATATTTTCTCCCATTCTATAGGTTTCCTTTTCATTTTCTTGACAGTGTCCTTTGGTGTGCAAAAGTTTTTTCATTTTGATGAAGTCCGTTTTATCTATTTTTTTTTTTTTTTGGTGTATAGAATGGGAGAAAATATTTGGAAACCATATATTTGATAAAGGTTTAATATCCAGAATATATAAAAATCCATTGCCTACTACAAGGTCTTGAAATATTTGCCTGTTTCCTTAAGAGTGCTGTAGCATTAGCTCTTATATTTAGGTCATTGATCCATTTTGAATCGCTTGTTGTATATGATGAGGGGTAAAGTGTCCTCCTCCATTGTTTGGTATGTGGATTTCCAGTTTTCCCAACACCATTTGTTGAAGAGACTATTCTTCCCCCATTGAATGGACTTGGCTCCCTTGTCAAAAATCAACTGTCCTTAGACACAGGGATTTATCTCTGGACTCTCAATTCCATTCCATTGGTCTATATCTCTATAGACCAACTGTTTTATTATTGTAGTTTTGTTGTGAGTTTTGAAATCAGGGAAGTGTGAGTCCTCTAACTTTGTTTCTCTCTCAAGACTGTTTGGCTATCTGGGGTCCCTTGCAACTCCAAATGAATTTAAGGGTTGCTTTTCTGTTTCTGAAAAAAAAAAAAGTCTGCTGGAATTTTGATAAGGATTGCATTGAATTTTTGGATTGCTTTAGGCAATACTGACGTCATAACAATATAAGTCTTCCAAACCATGTACACAGGGTGTCTTTCCATTTACTTAGATCTTTAATTTCTTTCATCAGTGTTTTGTAGTTTTCAGTATGCAAGTCTTCCACCTCCTTGTTTAAATGTATTCCTAGGCATTTTGATCTCTTAGGTCTGTTGTAAATGGAATTGCTTTCTTGATTTCCTCTTCAGACTGTTCATACGCCTGGTGTACATAAATCAAACTGACTTTTGCATTTTTATCATGTATCCTGAAAATTTGCTCAATTCTTTTATTAGTTCTAGTAGCTTTGTTGTAGATTCTTTGGGATTTTCTATATATATAGCATCATGCCATCTGCAAATAGGTATAATTTTATATCTTCATTTTCAATTTGGGTGTCTTATTTCTTTCTCTTGCCTGATTGCTCTGGCCAGAACTTCAGGTACAGTGTTGAATAACAGTGACAGCAGGCATTCTTGTCTTGTTTCTGATGTGAGAGGGAATGTTTTCAGTCTTTCACCACTGAGCATGATATTTGCTGTAGGGTTTTTCATAAATGCCCTTTATCATTGTGCCGGTTTGAGTGTATTGTGTCCCCCAAATGCCATTATCTTTGTGGTTTTGTGTGGGGCAGGCGTTTTGGTGATGGTTGGATTTGCTTGGAATGTGCCCCACCCAGCTGTGGGCAATGATTCTGATGAGATGTTCTCATGGAGGCGTGGCCCCACCCATTCGGGGTGGGCCTTGATCGGTGGAGCTATATAAATGAGCTGACTCAAAGAGGAAAGAGAGTGCAGCTGGGAGTGATGTTTTGAAGAGGAGCAAGCTTGCTAGAGAGGAACGTCCTGGGAGAAAGCCGTTTTGAGGCCAGAGCTTTGGAGCAGTTGCCAGCTGCCTTCCTAGCTAACAGAGGTTTTCCGGAGGCCATTGGCCATCCTCCGGTGAGGGTACCCAATTGCTGATGTGTTACCTTGGACGCTTTGTGGCCTTAAGACTGTAATTGTGTAGTGAAATAAACCCCCGTTTTATAAAAGCCAATCCATCTCTGGTGTTTTGCATTCTGCAGCATTAGCAAACTAGGACAATCATCTTGAGAAAATCCCCTTCTAGTTCCTGGTTTTTTGAGTGTTTTTATCATGAAAGGATGTTGGGTCTTGTCAAATGCCTTTTCTAAATTGTTTGATATAACCATGTGGTATTTTCCCTTCATTCTATTAATGCCATGTATAGCATTAATTGATTTTCTTATGTTGAACCATCCTTGCATTGCTGGAATAAATCCCAATTGGCCATGGTGTATAATTCTTTTAATACACTGCTGGATTTGGTTTGCCTGTGTTTTGTTGAGGATGTTTACACCTATATTGATAAGTAATATGCATTTGCCCCAGATACAACCCAGCCCCATAATTGCAGTCCTTTCCTCTGAAACTGAGCTATGGGATTTGCAAAGCTACCATCTGTAAGATTCACATGGCAAAGCCATGTCTCAAAATAGGCATCTGATTGAAGTCTACTCAGCAGAATCACTGCTGTGCAACCCATTGGAGTGGAGGATCTTATTTTCAAAGACGACCTTCCTCATAACTTGCATTGGCATCAGACCCAGCACCTGGTATAGTTGATGTTCTTCCGCAGTGGGTATAAACTGTTAGCAATAAGCTGTTGAGGGGATTGAAGCATGGCAGACTCCACTGTGACCAAGAGTGCTGGAAAACAGATATGTCACAGCAGACCTGGGAAACCAGCCTTCAGACATGAGAAGATGCCGGTACTCCCACCGAGCTTGGCTGCAGAATTCCCTGGCTGTGCGTTGGCCCACTCCTCACCCCACCAGTGAACTGAGGCCAGTCTCTGCCATCCAGTTTCCTGGGGGAGTGTCTTCCCTTCTGTCCATTCCTTCCTACTTCCCCTGACACCTTTGTCTTCCATGTCCACCCACCATCTTCTTCCCGGTGATTGACATGGTGATGCCCTTGCTGAACAAGCATCCTCTCTGGGGTGGGATGGGGGTCTGCAGCTGGCTTTATTCTAGGTCTCATCAGCTAAGCTGGAGGCACATTCCCCAAAATTCCTTTCCTGTATTGTTTTGGGTTAAGTTTGGCCACAGTTGTGCAGAGTTTGGAAGGTGGAAGTTATGTGGAAGTCATTGCCCTGGATATGAGTTTTCTGGGGCTACTCTAATGAATTCTCACAAACCTGGTGTCCGTAACAACAGAAATCTATTCTCTCAGAGTTCTGGAGCCAGAAGTATGAAATTCAGGTGAGGACGGGGATGGACCCCCTCTGGAGGCTCTAAGAGAGGCTCCTCCCTGCTTTTCCAGGTTCTGCTGCTTGCCAATCACCTTGGGCATTCCTTGGTCCTTTGGAGAACCGATTGAATGGCTGTCATGCTAATGGCAAGTAGCCACTTCCATTTCCCACAAACCCTTTCCTTCTCCCATCCTAGGAGCCGCATCTATGGATACATCCTACGTTAATATTGCCATTATTCTCAAGTCACTTTAGGACTGTGGTCAGCACAGTAATGGCTCCCAAGGCACTTACATCCTAACCTGTGGATAGGTGACCTTACCTGACAAAACGGACTCTGCAGGTGTGACTATGTTAAGGATCCTGAGGTGGGGACATTATCCTGGATGGCCCAGATGGGACCCATATCATAGCAAGGGCAGGAGGGAGTGTGGAGGAGATGGGAAGATGGAAGCAAGGGGTCTGAGAGATGAGGAGATGCTGCATCACTGGCTTTGAAGGTGGAGGAAGGGGCCACGAGCCCAGAGATTTGGGACCCTCTAGAAGCTGGCAACAGCCAGGAGATGATTCTCTCCTGGAGCCTCCAGAAGGAACCAGCCCTGCCCAGCCCTTCCTTTTATCCCAGAGAGACCTGTGCTGAGCTTCTGTGCTGGTCTGAATCTATTATGTCCCCCAGAAAAGCCATGTTCTTTAATGTAGTCTTGGGGACAGACTTATTAGTCTTCTGATTAGGGTGGAACCTATTGATTGACTGTTTCCATGGAGATGTGACTCCCCAAATGTGGGCAAGATCTTTGATTAAATTATTTCCATGGAGGTGTGGCTCCGCCCATTCAGGGTGGGTCTTAATTAGATCACTGGAGTCCTTTAAGAGATGCTTAGGGAGACAACAGAGATGCTTGGAGACACCGGGAGATGTGGACAGAAGGATGTTGGAGATGCTGAGCTAAGAGATGAAGCCCAGAGTTTGCCCTGAAGAAGGTAAGAGAGGACACCCAGATGCTTAGAGAGAAATGCCCTGAGATAATAAGCAAGGATGCACAGAGGCTGAGAGAGAGAAGCCCAGAGATGTTTTGGAGAAAGCCATTTTGAAACCAGAACCCAAGAGCAAAGGACCAGCAGCGCCAGCCATGTGCCTTCCCAGCTGACAGAGGTGTTCCAGATGCCACTGGCCTTTCATCAGTGAAGGTATCCTCTTGTCAATGCCTTAGTTTGGACACTTCTGTGTCCTTAGAACTGTACATTTGTAACCTAATAAATCCCCTTCATAAAAGCCTATCCATTTTTCGGTACTTTGCATAGCAGCAGCTTTAGCAAAGCGGGACACCTTCTGACTCCCAGAGCTGTAAGATAGTAGATGTGAGTTATTTGAAGTCAGTAAGTCCTTGGTAATTTGTTAGTGGCAAGGAGAAACTCATGCAATGACCAACTCATAGATTGAGGCCTGGGGTGCAAACGGCCAGCCCTGGCCTTGTACATCAGATGCCAGTTTACTGTTTGGTAGCTGGGGGTGGGGTGGGGGCAGGACAAGCCCCCCCATCAGCCTTGAACCTCACTCAGGGGCCTTAAAGTGAGACAAAACCTGGAGCGTGTCCCTGCTGAGCTCTGAGTAGGACATAGCAGCATTGTCGTCTCCCAACATGTCCTCCACCTGCTTGTTACGAGCTAAGAGTGTAAGCTGCCCCTCCCAGCACTCTCTCCGCAGGACGCCGACTTCAGCATAGAAATTTCATTCACGGAGCAAAGCGAGGCACAGTCCACAGCATGAAGACAGCCCCTGAGCCAACAGGAGAGCCTTCCGCATGCTAAAGAGCTGATGCATTTGCAGAGAGAGAAAACGGCTGTGAGAACCAGTGCCTTGTCAGCTCCATCTCTTTATGTGCAAGGCTTTTACAGGGATTAAAAAAAAAACAGCTCTAAAAAGCAAGAAATAAGCTTCCTGTGAGAAATCATTCCCATCCTCTTAATCCGACTTTTTCCAAATAACATCAGTAACACAAGTTGATTATATTTTCCTTAAAGTAAACACAGAGTCAGGTGAGTCTTTGAATCTAATTTTCCCCAGCGCAGAGACAGGCTGCAGTCTCTGAGCTGAGGCACAGGGCATGATGATGCAGGAAAGGGGATCTGTGCATGGGCAAAGCTGAAGGTTTCCTCTCTCATCTGAGGCTGGCTGCTCAGTCCTTGGCTTGGGGCACTGGGATCACCATGCAAGAGGGATTTGACCTCTTGTGGGGGAAGCTAGGGGACACCTTGCAGCAGCCAGCAAGATCCCTGCAAACCATCATCAAACCATGGCTCCTCGGTGCTCGAAGCTTCCCGTGCCTGACCTGGCTATTCCACTGGCCAGTGTGTGAGCTGGACAAGTTCCCCAGCCTTGCATGGGTCCTTGGCTCAGCCTTCGAGGCTCCGCATAGCCTGGGCTTGTCCCATCTCTCCAGCATCCGTCACCTTTCCCACATGGCCTCTGCTGGACCCTGTCCCCCTCCCAGCCCCCATGGCCTTTTGTGCGGGCAGATCCCTGCTCAGGGCATTGGGTGCCTCCACCTGAAGGTCTGTGACAGTCACCCTGAGCATCAGTTGGTGTGAAGCTTGGTTACGATTTGTCATGACAGGATGGTCCCCCATGTCTGTTTGGTTCAACCTTATTTCCACAGCACTTAGAACACTTCCTGGCACAAACACTGAATAAAGGTTTATGGAGTGAAAGAAAGAAGAAAGAAAGGAAGAAAGAAGGGAGAGAAGGAGGGAAGGAGAGTGGGAAGGAGGGAGGGGAGGGGAGGAAGGAAGGAAGGAGAGAGGAGGGAGGGAGGGAAGGAAGGAAGGAAGGAGAGAGGAGGGAGGGAGGGAAGGAAGGAAGGAAGGAGAGAGGAGGGAGGGAAGGAAGGAAGGAGGAAATGAGGGAGAAGGGAAAGAGAGAGAAGGAAGGAAGAAAGGAAGGGAGGGAGGGGGAGGGAGGGAGGGAAGGAGGCAGGAGAGAAGGACAGAGGGAGGGAGGGAAGAAGGAAGGAGAGAATGAGGAAGGAAGGAAGGAGAGAAGGAGGGAGGGAGGGAAGGAAGGAAGGAAAGAAGGAAGGAAGGAGGGAGGGAAGAAAGGAGGGCAGGCAGAGAGAACAGAAGAAGGAGAAAGAAAGAAAGACAAATTGTACTAAACAGCATATTATTAAAAGCTAAATCATGCGCAGACCATGAGTTTACGGTATTTTACGGATAAGAGCTCAATGAGTTCTCTACTCTGCACCACAGGGAGAGATTTGAGGCAAAGATCAAGAAAGGAAGGAGCAAGCAAGTGACAGACAATAGAGAGTTAGTGGACTCTGCATAAAAGCTCACAAAAGAATGAAAATGAAGACGCGTGACTGGGAATAAAGGTTTCCTAGAAGAGCAGAAAATGCTGAAAATACACAGCTTTGAAAGGCTTGTGTCTAGGAGGTAATTGACCAGAAGCATAAATGCACATTACAGAAAAGAGGGATGATAAATTGGGAGTATAAAAAGTGAGAATTAGAAACAGATATGGAATATTTGTTGTCATGGTGGTGTTATCATTTTTGAAAAGTAATTACAAGTATTTCCATGTGCTGTTATGTAAGTACTGAGAAAAACAGCACTAATTTTCATAAGTTAAATACATGACAATCAGACGTAGTTGTAACAGAAACGGATCTCAGCCCAGAGCCCAAGAGTATGAGGATGGTAACCTTACTTTTCTCCAACATGTCTCAATTCTTTATCAAGACCCCAAATGACCAGGATAGCAGATACTCAATTTTGGTCAACAAGAGATGCTCCACACTATTTTTCAGAGGATCGAGTCAAAATTCCAAGGGGAGTGTATCAGTCATCCATTGCAACAAAGTGGTGCGTAACAAACAACCCCCAAAATTCAGTGGCTTAGATCATCATTCAGAGCTGTTTTAGCAAGCTCCCACTCTTATCAGATCAGCAGCTAATTACAGCAGGTTCCTCTCGGGGCCACGGCAGAAGACTGAGAGGGCTAGCCATTTTGTGCAAGCACACGGCAAGCCTCCATGTGCATCACTTCTCTAGAATCTCATCAGCTAAAGCAAGTAACACAATCAGGCCCAAATAGAAGGACAGGAAGGCATCCTGCCCCTGCAAGAAGGAACTGCAGCCTCTCATGGGAAAGGAACACCAGAACCTAGAATAAGTCAAGGAGGCAAGGAAGGACTCTTTCCCAGCTCCTTTGGAGGGCCCTGTTCACTCCTGGATTTCAGACTTCTGGTCTCCAGAACTGTGAGAGAATAAATGCGTTTTTTTCAAGCCCCTTCATTTGGGGCTTGAAAAATCATGTGCATTCCATAAGTTTATAGCATTTTACAGGACAAGAGCTCAATGAGTTCTCTACTCTGCACCAGCTCCAAGAAACTAAGATACAGGAGGAGCTCATTTTACCTGAATTCAACACACGCAAATTCAGGGGTATGCGGTTGGCAATTGAAAGAAATAAAGGCAGAGAGAGAGAGAGAGAGAGAATTAAAATTTTTTAAATCATTTCTATGATTTTGTTTACTTAGTGCTAATAGAGTGTTTATTTTCCTTATTTATTTAAAAAGTATGATAGGTATGTTCATATAAGAAATAATTACTAAATAATGGGGCTTGTGATTATGTGTGATTTTCAACCGTACGCAAAGGGCCTTGGAACGTATTGGTTGCATAAAACGAGGTACTGGGTAATGCAAAGTTGAACAGAAGCCAAAACTCAACAGCCCCCTCTCAGCATCCTGGGGCTCTCTCCTGGAAGCAGGTGCAGGGTGATGTTCTCTGGAACCTTCTGACATCGGTGCTCTCTTCCTTTCTTCCTTGATCTTCCACCTCCCAGCTTGGGTGCGGGACACTGATTACGTGCTTCAACTTGGCGGGCCTGGGCCAGGGGACCGGATCCGCCCCTGGGGAGGGTGGTGGGCACGGGTGACAGCGCCCTCCACAGCCCCCCAGGCCTGGGAAAGTGAGGCCGGAGGCAGGCCCCATTTCCTCACCCAAAATACCACTGTTAGGGGAGGCTTGTCGGAGGGAACCGCCTTTTCCCCACCCCCTTATCTTGCCCGGACACTCCCCGTTGCCAGTGCAACTCCCATCACCACCAGTGCGCATACATTGTTGCCAGACACCGTTGCCAGAGCAACTCCCGCCCCTTTTCAAACAACCTCCGTGCCCTCTTAGAACCAATCCTAACCTCCGCACCCTCTCAGAACCAATCCTAGCCTTTATCCCCTCAGCATTGGCTTGTAACAACCCCCGCCCTCTATGCCAGCCTATATAACCTGTGCTCACCCCTGAATAAAGGTCCTTTTGTTCTACCCCTACTGGAGGAAGAGTGTCTTGCCTGTTCCTTCTCGCCGCCCTCCACACCTTGCACGCCTCCGCCGGGGACCGGGCCCAGTCCCCCGCCTCGCCCTCGCCTCCGGGAAAGAGCCCCCGCCGCCGGTACCCTCCGAACAATCCCGAGAGCCGAGGATTTAACAACCGGCCGCCACCCCCCCCCATAGTAGACGACCGCACTTGGGGGAGGCAACGGCGGGAGTGGGGGGGTTGGGGGTAGGGTAGAGAGTGAAAAGGGAAAACCCCGCCCAGTGTGGCTGTTCTGCTAAAGAGCTTTTAAGATTTGGAGAACTGAAACTGGAAGGCACTCCCTGCTCTTCCTTCTGACTCCCATCGTGCGATGTCGTCAAGTCCCTGATGTTTGAACGGAGAAGGGGGAAGACCCAAAGGCAACAAGTGACTGTTGGGAGAAAAAAGAAAAAATAAACAACAGGTAGTGGGCATCTCCTTATCAGAGATTTACTGGGGTTCGGATATGTGTGCAAATCCCACATTCACTGAATTTACTCCAAGTATGTCTGGATTGGCAAACCTGTAAGATGCTACCAATATGGAGGTCTGAGCCCTTACATGGTCCTGAGTGGGTCAATTAGGCCAGAGCCCAGCACCCTTTTTTGTAAAGGGCCATATAAAGAAATATTTTAGCTTTGCAGCCAGTCTCTGCTGCCATAGACGGTGCATAAATGAATGGACGAAGCTGTGTGCCAATAAAACTTTATTTACAAATACAGGTGGTGGACGATTTGGCCAACGATCATTGTTTGCTGACCCTTGGGGATAAGCTGAGCTTTGCATCCCAAGAAAGGATATGTTCTTTACCTTCACCCATTCCTGCAGGTGTGAAACCACTTGAAATAGGGCCTTCCAAAGATGTTATTGTTAGTTAACATGTGGCCCAAATGAATCATGGCGGTTTTAATCTATATGACTGGACGCCTTATGGAGAGATGAAACCAGAAGCTCAGAGTCAGATAGGGCCACAGGGAGAAGCCAGGAGTCAGTGGAAACCAGATTGGAGACAAAAAGAGAGAGAAATCACCACACAGCAGAGGCAGAGGGGCGAGCAGGCAGGGATTGTGGTGAGCCAGCTCCAGAACACAACCAACTTTGGGGATAAAGGCTGGCTGGATGAGACCTTGATTTGGGGTTCCCAGCCTTGGAAACTGTGAACCAATAAATTTCTGTTGCAAAGCCAAAAATGGTTTATGGTATTTGTGGTAGAAGCCCTGGCAAACTAAGACACATTATATTAGGGTGTGGTCATCCCCCCAAAGTGCCCTCTTCCAATCCCCAGAACCTATAGATATATTACTGTATCAGGGCTCTCCAGGAAAACAGAACCATCAGGAGGTAGTTAGCTAATAGCTATAAGTATAGCTATAGATATAGACATACACACACATAAATATTATGAGATTTGTTGGCTCATGTGACCCAAATATGGGGATGGCAGGTCTGAATTCCATAAGATGGGGTGCAAGTTGGGAACACAAGTGAAGGTTTTCAATGAGTCCCCAGGAGAAGCTGGCTGAAGTAGAGATGGGAATTCTTCCTTCTGACTGCTGAAATCATCACTTCTCCCTTTAAGGCCTTCAACTGATTGCATGAGACTTCTCTCCTTCCTGAAGGCAATCTTTGTTGATTGTAGATGCAATTGGCAGTAGATGCAGCCAACTGACTAATAATTTAAATCCATGAAACACACTCCCAGTAAGTATCAGGCCAGTGCTTGCTTGACCAAACAACTGGACTCCATAACTGCACCAAGTTGAAAAGTGAACTCAACCAACACAATTACTTAATTTCCATTGGAATTAAGATTGTTAATCAGCCAACCTTAAAAGAAGAAGATTATCCTGGATTATCTGGGGTGGGGGGTGGGTAATGTAATCCAAGAGGTCCTTAAAGGTAGTGGCAGAAAGAGGAGGCAGTCAGAGTAATGCAATATTAGAAGAACCGAATCCACCAATGTTAGAAGAACCGAATCCACCAATGTTGGACTTGAAGCTGGAGGAAGGGGCCATCACCAAGAAATGCAGGAAGCACCTCAAGAGCTGGAAGGAAATGGGTTCTGCCCGAGAGCCTCCAGCAGGAACCAGCCCTGCCCACACTTTACTTTTTAGGACTTCTGACTTCCAGATCTGAGAGCGAATAGATTTTGGTCTTGTTAAGCCACGACTTTGTGGTCGTCTGTTACCATAGCAATAGAAAACTCATACACAGGTTTGTACATAGATAAGTTAAAAATGTGCATATTTTCACCTGTGAAATTAAAAAGAAACATGTTCTTTTGGCAGCTCCAGCTTTTGGCTTCTCAGTCTTCTGCTCCTACACAGACGAGACCAATGCAAACAGCCTTTTTCTGTTAAGAACAAAGTGGATGTGGTTTCATGGAGGAGATGTATCCTTTCTTAAGCTGTGGGTGTCTTGCATGTTTTGTCTTCAGGTATAAACAGGCATGCCCTGATGTGGAGAAGTAAGAATCAGGGAAGAGGACCCTTTCTGGGGCATGTTCCCTTCTTGGATGGGGTGTCAGACACTGTGGAATCAGATGAGCCAGAAGACGGGCTCTTGTCTGGGGAAGACAAAAGTTCACAGGCCAACACAGAGTCAGAGGCAGCAACCCCCCCAGAGCAGCCTCTATGAGGTGCAATGGGGCAGCTTCTCCAAGCCACCTGGATTTCCAGGGCTGCCACCCTAAAGAGCCACAAACTGGGTGCCTTAAAACTGCAGAAAATTATTGTGTCCAAGTCCCAGAGGCTGGACATCTGAAATCAAGGTGTTGGAAGGCTCTGAGAGTGGCTCCTTCCTGCAACTGATGTTTGCCACCATCCTTGGCTTCCCTTGGCTTGTAGATGCATCATTCCAAATCTCTGCCTCCATCTTATGTCCAAATTTCCATCTTCTTAGAATACACCAGTCACTGGATTTAGAGCACATCCAACTCCAGTTTGACCTCTTAACGAATCACATCTTCAAGATCCGATTTCCGAATAAGCTCCCCTTCATGGACAGTGGTCAGCACTTGGGTGACACTACTCAACCCACACACCCCCCCCACCCCATCGCTGGGTCTCATGGATGAGGGTTTGTGAGAGCTTCACAAGTTGGGGAAAAGGTCACAAGCCCCGACCCAGGGAGGGCACGAGTCAGCACGGTGGTGCCCCCAGGGCAGCTCGGGGAAATTGAAGGACGTAGGATAAACGTTTGATTTCCAAGCTCCTCTGTCCAATGTGGTCAGGAAGTCAGGGCAGGCGCCTGAGCTCAGGATGCTGGATTCTTTCACCACAAGGAAATGGTAGGGAATGTTCCACCTTGGGAGCTGGAAGAAGGTAAAAGCCTTAAGTGGGCGTGAAACGAAAAGCAAATAGGAATGAGCTGAGGGACTGGGAAACTTTTGCGTGCCCTGCTTCCTTCCCCTTTGGGCTCAGTTTTGGAGCTGACATCCCGACCAGCTGTGACTTGGTGGCCGTGGAAGCTGCCCATCCACAACTGGACACATCTTCCTGCTTTCTGCTCCAAACATGAAATCCATCAGGAGCCCATGTGGAAAATCCAGAAGCATCCTCCTCTCCCTTCTTGTTTATGTCAAATGCATCTCACCTGCTGTTTAAGAGTTTAAGGATAAAGCATCTTTGAAATCCCAGCAGCTCAATGGTGGAGGCAAGTCCATTTTTTGTCCTGGGAGCCAAGAGGGATGTTGCTTTGTTTCTCTTTTTAGCTCTTAATGACCCTCCTCCAGGGTCCCTGTGGAGTACCTCATCTTCAGAGGTGTTTTACCAATGCACAAAGAAAATCCCCAAGGGAACATGGCAGGGAACACTGTGGATGCACAGGCACAAAAGGAGGGTTGCTTCTCCACAGCTGACATTTTAGCAAATGACCCACATCACACGGCGTTGATGCTGTGGAAGTTTTCAAACATGCCGGCCTTAGAGAAAGCTCGTTAGCTATCATTCTAGCTCCCACAATTAGATCCATCATGCACATGTGGAAAACACCTTCTGCATTCCTGGCTAATGACTCGGTAAAGAGACATGACAGCATGCTGCAATTTGTCATTGAATTTGAGCGACACCAGCCGTTTGAGGGGCCGCAACATCCTCAACTGTTCACGGACGTAAATTAAAGCTGCCAAAATATCCATGAGTCATGTCTGTCAGAACCAGAGCTGATAATCATGTTTGCTTCAGATATGAAAAGGTGTCTCATTTCTGTTTGAATGCATTGTTCCAGATGCATCTAAATAGCTTCCATTCCCTCTCTCTCTCTAAATGAAAGGTAAATTGATAATCACTCCTTTCAGGTGAGGAAAAATTGTGGAGAATGAAAAAGTGGGATGCGGAGAAGTCATCAAAGTGCATATGGTTGCAGAACAGGGGCTGGGAGAAGGGAGAACGTACAAGACTTGGAAGTCAGAGTTGTCGACCAAAGCAACCCCAAATGGGCAAAGGCAGGGATCAGCGGAGAATGTCTCAGTTTGACGTAGCTGCTACGACAAACACCACACTCCCATTGGCTTAAATGACGGGGTTTATGGCCCATGGTTTTGGAGGCTGGAAGTGCAACATCCATATATTGCCAGGGCTTGCTTTCTCCAGAATCCTCCATCACATGACAATCCCTACCTCCTTGTGTCTACTCTGATTTCTGCTGATGTTTGGCTTCTCCTTCCATGTCTAATTTCCTTTGCTTATAAGACACCCAGGCATAAAGATGAAGGTCATTTAATTTGACCTCTTCTCAAGAGGATCTCTGAATCGTCCTCACAGATAAGTCCACACAACCACTAATAATAGCATCTTCATAGTTCCTAGCTATGAATGGGTTCACACCCACAGGAACACACGTTAAGGCTTACACATGTCTTCTGGGGACTCACAATTCAATCTCCAATGGACTCTGAGTCCCCAGCCCCTCGCCAGCTCATTTCCCTGGCATGACCCCTGAGGGTGAAACACCAACCATGAAATATTTGGTGGCCACACCCAGCAGACACTTTTTTAAGTGCAACCTCAGCTTGCAAGAGATATGTCACTGGTTACTGAAGTCCTCTTTGTGATATCAAAGGACTCGCCCCTAGAGTGACCGCTTACTTGGAAACAGGGCCTTTGCAGATGGAATTGGTTATGATGAGGGCACCCTGGAGCACGTGGAGATGACGTAGAGACTGGCGTGATGCAGCCATAAGCCAAGGAGCTGGAAGAGGAAGGAAGGAGCCTCCCCTACAGGTCTCAGAGGGAGTGCAGACTTTCCCACACCTGTCAGACTTTAGACCTCCTGAACAGGCAGACGATACACTCCTGTTGTTTGGAGCCACCCTCTTTGTGGTACTTTGTTCCCACAGCCTCAAGACACTTCTACAAAGACCAAGTCTGATGTTGGCAGGACCCAGCCAACAAACACCGGATCGTGGGGAGCAGACTGTAAATGCAGATCGGGGGCGTTCCTTCGTGGGCATGATAGGATTCAGCACTGCAGCTAAGGACCTGGGCATGGTGCTGACACCCCACTGAGTTGGCTCCTAGGAGCTTGGCAGTGCTCCTGGTGGCAAGTTGGGGACATCACTCAGCCACCCCAGCAGGGCAGGGAAGGTGTCTCCCACAGTGACTTGTATTCGGGATGTTTCCCACTGCAACCTGTATTTGGGATCTGTTTCCTACAGTGACATGTATTTAAGATCTGTTTCCTACAGTGACATATATTCAGGATCTGTTTTCCACAGTGACATGTATTTGGGATGTGTTTCCCATGGTGACCTGTATTTGAGATCTGTTTCCTGCACTGAACTGTATTTGGGATCTGCATTTGCCTTCCATGTCAACCAGCACCACCATCCATGGTTTCCCCCAGTGTGCACTCTGGATTTAGGGTTCAGTCAATGATGCACTAATCCTGGAGACCACTTTACAGGAAAGAAGGAGTTTTGGGGACGCCTAAAAAAAAGCTCAAGAAATGAATAGATGACATCATTATGCACGATTGTCACTGGAAATAGAAGGATAGAAGAAGGGTGATGGAAATGACCCTTTCCAGGTGTCACAGCTGCTAGGGAGACCACTGACCAGGGGCAGCAAAATCACAGCCCACCTGGGTGGCAATGCAGCCCTTCTATGAAACTATGGCTTAGCCATCCACTTGGAGCCCTGCTCTTCTACCAGCAGTTGATCACCTGCCCTCTCGCCAATGTCTCCAAGGTCAGCCTCCCCAGCAGCCCACCGAGTCCTGCACCTCCTCCTTGTCTGCCTTGACAAGGTGGACCAGAGTCAGCAGCTGGGCATCTCCATCCCAGCATGCCCTACACACAAACCCCTTTCTCCAAACTGGGTGTTCAGAGAGATGAACAGTTATGTTGGAAGACTTTGGTCCCACGGGAAACTCTGGAAAACTCTTCACATCTTGTGCATCTTCCCAATTTTTCTTCTGCTTAAACTATCGAAGTAATATGTATAAAAATATCATGCCATGATGGCAGATTTATGATTTTTTTCTTTGGTCTGTTGGTTTGTGATTTACATATTTTGAGACTATGTTATAGGTGCATATAATTATTATCTCTTCCATATTAATTGAAACTTTTATAAATAAATAGTGGCTTGCTTTATCTGCTGTCATCTTTTCTTTGAAATCTATTTTGTTTCCTATTAATAGAACTACCGCAGATCTTTCTGGTTGATATTCATTTGGTAAAAATTTTTCCACCCTCTGATTTTCAGCTTCTTTGTGTTTCTATGTTTTGAGTGAGTCTCTTGTGAACAGCTTCTACTTGCATTGCTGTTATGTTTTTAATCTAGTCTTAAATGGAGAATTTAGTCTACTTACATGGGTATAATTTGATTTTTTTCCTGCAATCATATTCTGCACTATTATTTCTCACATCTTCCCATCTTTAGGTTTGATTGACTCCTCCCACCTTAAATAGTTTGGAAGGAATTTCCCCTCTTTCTACTCTTTTTGTGGTTGCTCTAAAAATTTTGACATTTTTAAATTTAAATTAATAACTTACAGAGTTAATCACTTTCATTGTCATTCTCCAGAATATCACTCTTCAGAAGATACTCTCTCTGCTAACTTATGTGCCATTCTTGAAGTTTTAATAGGAAATTAGGTGAGGGGCAGAAGAGTGAATAGTTCTCACAGAAAATGAGTTTTTAATATGTGTTTTTGAGCAGTTTTACGTTTACAGATAAATTGTTCAGAAAGTACAGTTTCCTTATACTCCCTCTTCCTCCCCTCATACAACATTTCCTCTATTAATAACATCTTGCATGAGTGTGGTAAATTTGTTACAATTGATGAAACAATTCTGATATATTATTAGGAACTAAAGTCTATAGTTTACATGAATTCTCTCTTTGTGCTTGCTCCGGTTTGCTAATGCTGCCAGAATGCAAAACACCAGAGATGGATTGGCTTTTACAAAAGGGGTTTGTTTGGTTACACAGTTACAGTCTTAAGGCCATAAAATGTCCAAGGTAACACATCAACAATCAGGTACCTTCACTGGAGGATGGCCAATGGTGTTGGGAAAACCTGTGTTAGCTGGGAAGGCACATGGCTGGTGTCTGCTCTGGAGTTCTGGTTAAAATGGCTTTTTCCCAGGATGTTCCTGTCCACGCATCTGCTTGCTCCTGGGTTGCATTCTCTGTAAGTTGCAGCTCCTCCAAAATGTCACTCTCAGTTGCTCTGAGGTCCTTCTGTGTGTGAACTCCTTTACACGATTCCAGCGATCCAATTAACACCCACCATGATTGGGCGGGGTAACACCTCCATGGGAATTATCCAATCAAATGTTTTACTCACAGTTGATTGAGTCACATCTCCACGGAAACACTCAATCACAGAATTCCAATCTAATCAACACTAATACATCTGCCCCCAAAAGATTGCATCAAAAAACATGGCCTTTTGGGGGACATGATATATCCAAACCAGCACAGTGTTGTATAGTTCTAAGGTTTTGGAAAATACATAATGTCACACATTCACAATTGCAGTATCATACAGAACAGTTTCCCTGCCCTAAAAATGGCCTGTGCACCACCTGTTCTCCCTCCCACCCACCTACCCCCAGCCCCTGGCAAACCCTGATCTTGTAACTGTCTTTATAGGTTTGTCTTTTCCAGAAGAAAACATGCTTTAACACTAAAATATCTTAAGATAGTTCATCTGAAATATTCCCTTGACCCTTCAAGATACAATAGTTCTAAATCTGTCCAGTAAAGTGTATTCCCCTGGAGACTAAAAAGCAATGAATTAACCACTTATCTGGTTCACCTAGTACCTTGAACTTTTGCTTTGTTTTGCTCATTTTCTCCTTATCTCTTTTACCAACAATTTTGTTAGCTAAATGGTGGTGTCCTTTAAAAATAAATCATTATTTATTTTAACCCAGATTTATTGTTGATGAGATTAGAACAATAGTCTAGAGCTCTTCCTGTTTTTCTTCAACTGTCAGGAATCTGAGGTGGGTTGCCACTACCAAGTCTTTTAAGCATAGCCTGTCCCAGGCAACTTCCTCTGATGCCTCAGCTGCTTTCTGTAGTTAGGCTTTGCCCCTAATTGCCCTGTTTTGCATTATGTCAGCTTTGTAAGCAGCTTCAAATAATTTTGATTTAGAGAAAATTGTGTCTAAGTCTAAAATAAGTGCATTTGTGAATAAAAATTATATTTGAAATGGGAAAAAATAAATTGTGTAGTTTTACATGGCTTAAAATGTCTTGATTTAGAAATGTCCATCCATTAGCCACATTTAGCAAGTCTCCCCACTAGAGACACCTGAAGACCTATTGTTTTGCTCCCCGTAAGAGGGACTGTTTTGAGGTTTTCAGGAAGCACTGGCCAACAGGTTCAGTGCTCCCCAATACCCCGGACCTGTGGGTCCGCCCCACTCCCCACCTAGTGGGGCTGAAGTTCTGTCCCTGACCAGTTGCTCTTTCCTACCAACAGAAGCATTTTGATCCACTGTTCTTGACCACACATCGCTCTATTAGGGACAGCTTACCAGGTGTCTTTGGTGTTGAGAACTCCGCAGAGCCCTCTCAATGACAGATTTCCCATTAACGTGCTGTTCTTCAGTTTCTCCCTATTCTAGGATTAACTAACTCAAGGCTATGTGGACAATTAGAACTTTCTACGACGACGGTGTTCTAAATCGACATTGACCTATAGAGTGAGCTGATTCACCTATCTGTGCCTTTTGAGCTCTTAAAATGAGGCTAGTGTGGCTAGAATTTAAATTTAAACTAAAATGTAATGCAACCCAATTTAAAATGTTAACTTAGTTTCAATTTCAATTTAATTTAAATAGCCATAAGTGGTTACTGTATCATACAGTGCCGATCCTGACTAGACAAAAATTGCAATATTAACAACTACCATTTGGATACTTCTTTTTTAGTTAGAAATGATTGTCATCTATCTTACTCTTTCTTTTGATTCTCAGACAACCTGCAAGGATGTTGTTAACACCTGGATTTTATAAAAGAAGAAGCTGAGCCTCAGAATTGTGAAATGAGTTGTCTGGAGGCAAATGTACTGCAAACTTCCCACCTTCTCTCATTGCAGCTCTAGTTTCTGATCTTTTGCTGTCTGCACACATCAAGCCTCCTCCCCAGCAGGGGCCTTTACCTGCTGTTTTTCTTTGCTGGAAAACGCCCCCCTCCCTGCATTTGCACGCCTGGTTCTTTTCCTCCTTCGGGTCCAAGTTGAAATGTCACTGGGTTCTTTCCTGCTTGGAAGCCATGGCAGCTAGTGACTGCTGTACATAGGTATGTACGTCCATACGTAAGTTTGCACACATATATGTATGTGTGTACATGCATTTTAAAATATGTGTGCACATGTGTGCATGTGATCATGTATGCATCCACATAAATATATATGTGTATATGCCTGCGTGTTCATTTTCGTTGTCTCCATTCTTTAAAAGGTGCCCTTCTTCTATTTAATTGCAATAAAATTCACATAGCATAAAACTAACCATGTTAAAGGAAACAAGTCAGTGGTGTTTAGTACACTCATGATGTTGTGCATCCACCACCTCTATCTCATTCTGAGATGTTTTCATCACCATGAAAGGAAACCCCGTACCCATTAGCAGTCACTCCCCATTCTCCCCTTTCTCCAGAAAGCTTGAAAGCAGAGATCTCCGGTTATTTACCTTCACTACGGTCATTCCCCTTTCCCCTCTTTAATGAGATCCTGATTGTCCATGCCCCAACCCAGGGGAAGATCTAGGCAGGTCAATCTGCTGCCCTAGGCTAGTGGTCAAGTTTGAGATTTGAGGATGCATGTGGGAAAGACAAGAGATATACAGGGAAGGAACTCCTGGGTGCTGATGCTCTTTCCTCCCACAAGGAATACAAACTTGAGGATGTGATGTCCGGAGCTGCAGCAGCCACCTTGGAGCTATGAGGGGGTGCTTTAACCAATGCTGCAGGATGGGAAACAAAAAGATGGTCAAAGTCCTTTATGCTAAACCAACCCTGGACAGCACACCTCCACACTCCCCATCAAAGTAAGCAATGCATGTTCTTAGTTTTAACCCATTATCAGCCAGGTTTTACTTGCAGATGCACATATAATTACTGATACAAACTTTCCCTCACTGGTCAGCATTGCAATCTCAGCACAGCATAGAGCTATGGCATGGAGGAGGTGCCCCGTAGACAGGTGTTAAATGAATGACTGATTACAGAGAGTTTCCAAAAATACCACCCAGATATCAGGGTGTCCTGGAGAAAGCTCATTATATTCCTCCTCTCCTTTAATCCCCACTCAGAAGAAAACAACTTAACGTCCACTCTAGCACACCACTGACAAAATTCTTCCACCGTCTTCCCTTGACTTATAATCTTGGGACTTTCTCTGCTCTTCTTTCTCTTTGCCATCTCCAAAGCCAGGTCCTGCCAATTCCCTATTGTCTCTCCCACCGGAAAAGTCAGGTGTGGGTTTCCCATGGCCATGCTACCCTTGCCCCACCTGCTAAAAGCCCTTCTTTACCCGTGCAGGCCCATCTCTTCTTTATGCAGATGGGTTGCCTGGAATTCTCTGCCTGCATCACTGGGGCAAATTCTCCAAGGGACGTTGGCAGGAAAAAAAGGTTTCTCTCAATTCCTCCCAGCCATTTGTGCTGATGTGAGAATATACCCTTGTCAAACGGGTTCTACCTCTGTCAGTGAATGGGCTTTGGGCTGTGTCAGGCTGCTTGTTATAGCACTGTCTGTCTGGTATTCAGCATCTGCATTTTGCACTTTGCAGGCTTGCCTTGCCCTGATACATGCTCTGTCTGCCCACTTTTAAGAATTAAATTCCTGTAAACTCCTCCTAAAGAACAGCATACCTTGTGCATTTGTTTCTTCTAGTATGGGGCATGATGAGGCGCTCTCAAAATCCTAAGGTATTTCCCTTCAGCAGGAAAGGAGATGCAAGTTTTATGTTTTATTATGAAAAAATTACTTTTTCATAAGCAGCTGCAACTCTGAAATCTCGTATGCATTCTTTTCTAAGCGGATGCTTCTTTTCTTTCCAAATTTTGTAGCATGGTTTCTTTCTTCAGTTATCAGTCTACCTAGCTACTCACTTAAGCAGCTTCTCAGAAATCCTTTTAAGTGCTGAAGGATCTGCTGATGTAACATTGTTACATTGTCTCCAGTGATACTTTCCATTGCTGCCATTTCTGCTGCCCCTCCCCCACCCCATGAGCTTTAACTTCCTTCTGCTCCCAGGACATATGTTTATGATCATTTAAAAGTTGCAATCTGTTTCAATGGTCCTATTATCTCTACAACCTGGAGTCGCTGTTCTCAACACTCTCTGGTATAATTTATGTTGGATTTTAAATTGCATTTTTTCCTCCAGAATTCTTGGCTGCTTTATGATCTTGTTTCTTTTACATTATGTTCTTTGCTTTATGTGTGTTGGAAATTTAGACTTGTGTTGCTAGAATTCCATTTTAGAAAGATGCAGAGAGAAATAATAAGGTTGCTTTCAAAATGAGGAGAGGCAGTGGAAGAGAGAGATGTAAAATCCTCACGTCTTTACTTAACTCAATACTTATTTTTTAAATGTAGTCTTTTCACATTTTTTAAACCCAAAATTCTTAAGAGTACATTTAGATGTTTAACAAATTTATATTTTCATCTGTTCAAACAGTTGACTCTAATTGGTGTATTTTCCAGGGCAATGGGCTTGCTTCTTTCTGGATCTTACTCTATACTTTGAAGACTCTGTAATCAATGGATTTGTGATTGATTGTAATCTAAGACCATTTGTCCCAGTCATGCCCATGCCATTTGGTTCTGAGGGTGATATGTTCCTGCTTGTCTAGGGCTTCTTCTCTCCCATGCGTCCCCTGGACAAATCAACATGTGTGATCGTAATGTTTGCACGGGGCTCAGTCATTTTTATCAATATTCTGTGTGCTTTACCCTTTTCTGGGATGACTGTCAAACAAGCCTCTTAAATGCTTTCATTTTCCCCACACTCATAAGCCATGCACTGAACACACACTCAAATGCACACACACAAACACACACACATTTCCTTCATCTTAAACTGTCAAAAAAAGTCTCCTGGGGAGAATCAATTTTGAAGGCCATATTTATTGTCAGTTGAGTGCAGTGTCAGAAATGGAGAAGCAGAGAGAGCAGGGGGTCTCCAAGGTGAGGAAACTGGGGGCCTAGAAAGTGGGAGACCCTTACCCCATGTGGTGACCCCAAGGTACAGAAGATGCTACATCTCCCAGATTCCATCAACCATCACCCCCTTACACTTCCCAAATTCCTCTGTCTGGGTGATGAAGTCACGATGCCCTGATTGTCTATGGCACAAAAACCTTGAGTATAATTTCTTTGCACTGGATTAGAGGGAAAGCAGGCATACAGATTGGCAAGGAGAGGATGAAATGAGAGGAGTTGTCTCTTTCATTAGCAAATGATGACTGGGCACACCCCAAGAGCCCATACCTACCAGGCACACACCTGGGCAATGTGCAAGAAGATAGCAAACACCACAGTCTTTAGCAAGAATGGACAATAAACACAGACAGGCATGGAGAGACAAGGCTGGTGGACATTGGAACTATTTGGGTTGTCACAGAGATTCTTGCTGTGATGAAAAAAGCTCTTGAGGAAGGGGCCTTGGCAGCAGCAATGGGTGGAGTGGAGCAGCCAGGGGAAGGAAGGACAGACAGCAGGTGGTTTTCCACACAAGCGTGGACCGTCTGTTCCCATTTCCATGAAATGTGCAGAACAGACAAATCCATAAAGACAGGATGCAGATTAGTGGTTGCCTAGAGATTGGAAAGGGAGAGGGAATGGAGAGACTTTACTGATGGGTTTGGGTCTCCTTCGAGGGTGATGAAAATGGTTTGAAACGAGATAGAAGTGCTGGCTGCACAACACTGTTAGTGTCCTGCATGCTGCAGAATTGTTCACTTTAAAATGCTGAATTTGGCAGTATATGCATTTCACCTCCATTTTTTAAAAAGAATGTGATATATTAAGTTGGAAGAGTTGGTGATTCTGCATGCATTATGAGTTTCTACTTTTGAAATGTAAGTAAAAAGGGAAGGAAATTGTGGGGTAGAGGGATTCTTTTCAAATGCTGGAGTTCTAAGAACTCCAGCTTTTTTCTTATGCATCACAAAATACAAGCCAAAACCGGCCACAATTGCCCCTTATAAAGTGCGGCTGACTTAATAGATTTGAACTTCAATTTTATTTACTTATATTTCATACCCGGAGCCATTAATGTGGTTGTACATTGAAATTTTAAAAGGACGTTAGCAGTAAAGTCCTTTGTGCTAAATTTTGTTATAATTTTGAGCAAATGAGCAATGAGGGGGTCCAGCTGATGGCGTATACTCTGTAAACTGAAACACATTTTATTTATGCTGGTGTTTAACTTTTCAAGTATGTGGTTTCATATAAAAAAACACACACTCACAGTGTAATAATGAAATGAAATGAAACACAGTACTGTAATTAGAGGCTGGAATGCTGGTTTTTATTTTTGTCCAATTAAGAGTCTGAGATTTGGGGCTCTGACATTCGTTTTTGGGCAGTTGGATAGCTTATTGAAAAATCTCAATTAAAGAAAGGAAAAATAGGAACAGCAGGAAACAATTGACACGAAGCTTTTCCGGCTGGGATTGATGGAGAGTTTTCAAATATTTTGGGCTCACATGGATATTTCATGGGTAAAATCTCAAGGAGCTTATGGAACTTTCCACAAAGGCATAACTTCTCCAGGATGTATTTTCTTCAGCGTCTGCCACACCGAAAAGGGACTGGCCGATGCTTTCAGGGTGAAATTTAACCAGCCCTCACATCCCATCTCCAAGAAATAGACGAGCCTTGCAGTTGCAGATCTATAGTGCTTTTCTGCAAATACTAAATGCAGCTTGTCATTCTCCTGGGATTCTGTGACACCTTGAGCATCTTCCCCTGAGCCCCTTTTTTACCCAGAGTGAAGTGGTCTCTCTCTTCCTTCCACTTTGAATCATTATCTGTGGAGTGTGGAAGCTAATCAGACCCTGTCTTGCTCTTTCCTCTCTTGGAGAGACGAGGCTGCTAAACGGGCTGAATCGCATCGTCCTAAAAGGTAATTTCAATGCCTAGCCCTGGCGTCTGGGAATGGGACCTCATATTTCAAATATCTGTTGAATCAGCGGATTCAGCATGCATTTATTGCCCATTTCTTTCTCTTCCTTTTTTTTTTTTTGAAGTATTTTAACACTGTTAGTTAACACTAACATTTAAGTATTTTAATACTTTTTTAGAGTATTTAGGTATTTCAGCACTGATTAGATTGTAACCTCCATGAAGGCATGGACTGTTTTGCATTTCTTTTGACTTTCCAAAAATTTGGCACACGACCTGGAAATTGTTGATTCCAATTATTAATTTATTTTTTTTTTAGATTCAATGTGTGCTTGTTATGTGATGTCAACAGGGAAAAACAAATTTTCAACCATCCCCCCCTCAAAAAAAAATCACATGACATATTTTTAAATGTATTTTGCCAGATTGAGGAAAACAAAGTTCTCTGTCTAAGTGCCATGGGGAGCATGGAGGGAGCTCACTCGAGTGAGGACAGTGCTCTGAAGTGATCTCCTTGCCGTGGAGATGATGTCCACTCTTCTCCTGTGGAAGGTTCACACTGGGCAGATCTGCAGCCAGCTGGGGAAGGACCAGGGGTGCAGGGCTGGAGCCTGTGGTCTGTGGCTGCCTCCATATCTTCCTTGAGGCCAGGTGCTGAGAGTGTCAGCAATGAGAGCCCTTAGCTCACAGCAGGCAGCATGTGGCCGGCTCAGCACGTCCACCCAAGGCCTGGGGCAGCCCCTGGATGGGCACTGCATCTGCTGAACACCAGCAGAGTGTTAATAAACCGGAGACCCCGCTCTGCCTGCACCTCTGGTTGTCCTTGGCCATGTGGGCCATGAGCGAATGGATCTGTGACAGTTTCCACAGGAGCGAAAAACTCTGTCCATCCATCAGTGGCACCTGCATGCTCAGGTCTGTGAGATGGTGGCAGATGTCTTCAGGGGAGGCTGCAAAATGGGCTGAATCACATCGTCCTATAAGGTAATTTCAACTCCTAGCCCTGGCACCTGGGAATGTGACTTCATATTTGGAAATAGGGTCTTTGTGGATAGAATGAGTGATGATAAAATGCATCATAGTGGAGTAGAGTGGGCCCCTAATCCAGTACAGATGATTCCTTTATAAGAGAAAGGACACACAGAGAAGAGGAAGAGTCTGTGTGAAGATGGAGCAGAAGTGGCAGTGATGCAGCCACGAGCCAAGGAGCCCTGGGGGTGGAAGGAAGCCACAGGAGCTGGAAGGAGCAGGAAGGAGCCTCCTTGGAACTTCTGGAGGGATCCTGGCCCTGCACAGACCTTGACTCCTGATGTCTGGTGTTCAGAATCATGAGAGAATAAATGTCTCTTGTTTTAAGTCCCAAGCTGTGGTTATTTGTGTGGAAACTCCAAGAAAGCGAGACAGCATCAAGCCAATACCAGGTTGGCATCTGCAGGAATATTGGGTGATTCCAGTGGTTTTTGCTTGGGATCGAGAAACACACACCAAGCAAAAGCACCCTGGCATGTGTCAGAAATGACGGTGATGCAACATTTCAGTAAGTCATCCCAGGGCTGCATTGACCCAAGTTTTCTATCTCTGTCTGCCTAAGGCGCACATAAAAAATGGCCAAGTCGTCTGACCCCACATCCTTCAAAATGAATGACCCATGAAAACAGAGCCTTCTGCCGTTTGCAGAGCAGCCTTTCCTTCCCTAGATGTGCATTCAACGGTCTCTTTCATTGTCTGTATAAGATACACAAAGCTTGTTCAGCTTTCCCTTCCACTTAGCTTTCGGCACCAAGAAAATCCCACAAGGGCAAATATCCCTGGGGTTCTCTTAAAAACCTTTCAGGGAGGAGGCGGGGCAAGATGGCAGACTGGTGAGCTGTATGTTTTAGTTACTCCTCCAGGAAAGTAGGTAGAAAGCCAGGAACTGCATGGACTGGACACCACAGAGCAATCTGACTTTGGGCATACTTCATACAACACTCATGAAAATGTGGAACTGCTGAGATCAGCGAAATCTGTAAGTTTTTGCGGCCAGGGGACCCGCGCCCCTCCCTGCCAGGCTCAGTCCCGTGGGAGGAGGAGCTGTCAGCTCCGGGAAGGAGAAGGGAGAACTGCAGTGGCAGCCCTTATCGGAAACTCATTCTGCTGATCCAAACTCCAACCATAGATAGACGGAGACCAGACACCAGAGAATCTGAGAGCAGCCAGCCCAGCAGAGAGGAGACAGGCATAGAAAAAAACAACACGAAAAACTCCAAAATAAAAGCGGAGGATTTTTGGAGTTCTGGTGAACATAGAAAGGGGAAGGGAAGAGCTCAGGCCCGAGCTCAGGCCCTGAGGCGCATATGCAAATCCCGAAGAAACGCTGATCTCTCTGCCCTGTGGACCTTCCCTTAATGGCCCTGGTTGCTTTGTCTCTTAACATTTCAATAACCCATTAGATCTCTGAGGAGGGCCCTTTTTTTTTTTTTTTTAATCCTTTTTTCTTTTTCTAAAACAATTACTCTAAGAAGCCCAATACAGAAAGCTTCAAAGACCTGCAATTTGGGCAGGTCAAGTCAAGACCAGAACTAGGAGAGCTCTGAGACAAAACGCAATAATCCAGTGGCTGAGAAAATTCACTAAACACCACAACTTCCCAAGAAAAGGGGGGTGTCCGCTCACAGCCATCATCCTGGTGGACAGGAAACACTCCTGCCCATCGCCAGCCCCATAGCCCAGAGCTGCCCCAGACAACCCAGTGTGACGGAAGTGCTTCAAATAACAGGCACACACCACAAAACTGGGCGTGGACATTAGCCTTCCCTGCAACCTCAGCTGAATGTCCCAGAGTTGGGAAGGTAGAGCAGTGTGAATTAACAAAGCCCCATTCAGCCATCATTTAAGCAGACTGGGAGCCTCCCTACACAGCCCAGCAGCCCAGAACTGCCCTGGGGGGATGGCACCCACCTGTGACATAGCACAGTCATCCCTCAACAGAGGACCCGGGGTGCACGGCCTGGAAGAGGGGCCCACTTGCAAGTCTCAGGAGCCATACGCCAATACCAAGGACTTGTGGGTCAGTGGCAGAGACAAACTGTGGCAGGACTGAAATGAAGGATTAGACTATTGCAGCAGCTTTAAAACTCTAGGATCACCAGGGAGATTTGAATGTTAGAGCCACCCCCCCCCTCCCTGACTGCCCAGAAGCACGCCCCATATACAGGGCAGGCAACACCAACTACACACGCAAGCTTGGTACACCAATTGGACCCCACAAGACTCACTCCCCCACTCACCAAAAAGGCTAAGCAGGGGAGAACTGGCTTGTGGAGAACAGGTGGCTCGTGGACACCACCTGCTGGTTAGTTAGAGAAAGTGTACTCCACGAAGCTGTAGATCTGATAAATTAGAGATAAGGACTTCAATTGGTCTACAAATCCTAAAAGAACCCTATCAAGTTCAGCAAATGCCACGAGGCCAAAAACAACAGAAAATTATAAAGCATATGAAAAAACCAGACGATATGGATAACCCAAGCCCAAGCACCCAAATCAAAAGACCAGAAGAGACACAGCACCTAGAGCAGCTACTCAAAGAACTAAAGATGAACAATGAGACCATAGTACAGGAGACAAAGGAAATCAAGAAGACCCTAGAAGAGCATAAAGAAGACATTGCAAGACTAAATAAAAAAATGGATGATCTTATGGAAATTAAAGAAACTGTTGACCAAATTAAAAAGATTCTGGACACTCATAGTACAAGACTAGAGGAAGTTGAACAACGAATCAGTGACCTCAAAGATGACAGAATGGAAAATGAAAGCATAAAAGAAAGAATGGGGAAAAAAATTGAAAAAATCGAAATGGACCTCAGGGATATGATAGATAATATGAAACGTCCGAATATAAGACTCATTGGTGTCCCAGAAGGGGAAGAAAAGGGTAAAGGTCTAGGAAGAGTATTCAAAGAAATTGTTGGGGAAAACTTCCCAAATCTTCTAAACAACATAAATACACAAATCATAAATGCTCAGCGAACCCCAAATAGAATAAATCCAAATAAACCCACTCCGAGACATATACTGATCACACTGTCAAACACAGAAGAGAAGGAGCAAGTTCTGAAAGCAGCAAGAGAAAAGCAATTCACCACATACAAAGGAAACAGCATAAGACTAAGTAGTGACTACTCAGCAGCCACCATGGAGGCGAGAAGGCAGTGGCACGATATATTTAAAATTCTGAGTGAGAAAAATTTCCAGCCAAGAATACTTTATCCAGCAAAGCTCTCCTTCAAATTTGAGGGAGAGCTTAAATTTTTCACAGGCAAACAAATGCTGAGAGAATTTGCTAACAAGAGACCTGCCCTACTGGAGATACTAAAGGGAGCCCTACAGACAGAGAAACAAAGAAAGGACAGAGAGACTTGGAGAAAGGTTCAGTACTAAAGAGATTTGGTATGGGTACAATAAAGGATATTAATAGACAGAGGGGAAAAATATGACAAACATAAACCAAAGGATAAGATGGCTGATTCAAGAAATGCCTTCACGGTTATAACGTTGAATGTAAATGGATTAAACTCCCCAATTAAAAGATATAGATTCGCAGAATGGATCAAAAAAATGAACCATCAATATGTTGCATACAAGAGACTCATCTTAGACACAGGGACACAAAGAAACTGAAAGTGAAAGGATGGAAAAAAATATTTCATGAAAGCTACAGCCAAAAGAAAGCAGGTGTAGCAATATTAATCTCAGATAAAATAGACTTCAAATGCAGGGATGTTTTGAGAGACAAAGAAGGCCACTACATACTAATAAAAGGGGCAATTCAGCAAGAAGAAATAACAATCGTAAATGTCTATGCAACCAATCAAGGTGCCACAAAATACATGAGAGAAACACTGGCAAAACTAAAGGAAGCAATTGATGTTTCCACAATAATTGTGGGAGACTTCAACACATCACTCTCTCCTATAGATAGATCAACCAGACAGAAGACCAATAAGGAAATTGAAAACCTAAACAATCTGATAAATGAATTAGATTTAACAGACATATACAGGTGTATTAGTTAGGGTTCTCCTTGGAAACAGAATCAATGAGAGATGTCTCTTATTATCAAATTGTAAAAGTGACTCACGCAACTGCGGGAGCGCACGAGTCCAAATTCTGCAGAGCCGTCAACAAGCTGTCAACTCCAAGGAAGACGTCCGACGAACTCCTCAGGAAACGAACCGACAACTTTGACGAACTCCTCAGGAAACGAACTGGCAACTTCGACGAGCTCCCCAGGAAAAGCTTCACTGAGCAGCTGAAGAAGAAGTGAAGGTTCTCTAACTGTCCGGCTTATAAGCCTCCAACTGATCATCCGGACCAAATCCAGCCAATTGCATTCTCTCACTGTGGAAGCACGCCCCTTGATGAATCATCAGTCAGCTGCAGTCAATTGACTGATGATCCGACAAACCAACCAGCCTCAAATAGCCTCACAGGAATCGTCAGGCCAGTGCCCGCTTGACCAGACAGCTAGGCCACCTAGCCAAGTTGACACATGAACCCAACCATCACAGTCCACCCCTTGTCAACTTGGCAGTCGTACACATCACCTAAAACCATATCTTCAAAATGAACGTTACAGCTTATGCCATATGATAAGGGGATAAAACAGAGAAGAAAGCAAAAATATTTTCTTCACAGACAGATAGAAACATAATCATCACAAAACGAGGAGGAAATATTCATATCATCATAGTCCTCGTTTCTGTAACTGGTCACGTGGCCGTAGTTCATATTTATCACGACCTTCTTCCACTACCCATTCCATGTTCCCTTTACCCTCAGCAAGCACTTCAGCTGGCCGTGGTTCTTTGCCTGGTGGGGTGACCCAAACCTTCATTCCTGAAGTTTCTTGGCCATTGGTAGTCCTGCCTGGATTGGGTTGTTGCAGTTTTCCATTGACTTGAATCACGGGGCATGGTAGTACTAAGAGACGCCCCAGGGGATCTCCTGTATGCCAGGAAAACTCTTCTTTACTTCCATTGTGTAGTTGCAGTGCTATTTCCCCTTGATAGTCAGGATCAATCACCCCAGCCAGTACAGTAATCCCCTTACTTGCCTGTTGATTCAGAGGCATAAGAAGCCCAAAGTGGCCAGGTGGCAGCCTTAACTTCCAGTTCAATGGGATTATTGTTGTGTTTCCTGGTGGAAGCACTCCTCCTTTGGAACCAAGACCTGTAGACCAGCAGAGCTTAAACTTGCAGGGACAGGAAGCAAAAATTTTCCTAGTGGATCACTAGGAGTGATAGTGAGTGGTGCTACTCCTGTTTCCACCCCTTGATTCCTGGACCCATGAATCCTGGCTATGGGAGAAACAGCACCATAGAGTGGACGCTGATTCAGAGCATACACAGCCTCCTGGAGAACACTGCCCCAGCCCTGCAAGGTATTGCCACCTAGTTGGCGCCGTAATTGAGTCTTCAATAGGCCATTCCACCGTTCTATCAACCCAGCTGCTTCTGGATGATGGGGAACATGGTAAGACCACAGAATTCCATGAGCATGTGCCCATCCCCTCACTTCATTTGCTGTGAAGTGGGTTCCTTGGTCCGAAGCAATGCTGTGTGGAATACCATGACGGTGGATGAGGCATTCTGTAAGTCCACGTATTGTAGTTTTGGCAGAAGCATGTCGTGCAGGGAAGGCAAACCCATATCCGGAGTATGTGTCTATTCCAGTAAGAACAAATCGCTGACCTTTCCATGATGGAAGTGGTCCGATGTAATCAACCTGCCACCAGGTAGCAGGCTGATCACCCCGAGGAATGGTGCCATATCGGGGACTGAGTGTGGGTCTCTGCTGCTGGCAAATTGGACACTCAGCAGTGGCTGTGGCCAGGTCAGCCTTGGTGAGTGGAAGTCCATGTTGCTGAGCCCATGCATAACCTCCATCCCTACCACCATGACCACTTTGTTCATGAGCCCATTGGGCAATGACAGGAGTTGCTGGGGAAAGAGGCTGATTGGTATCCACCAAACGGGTCATTTTATCCACTTGGTTATTAAAACCTTCTTCTGCTGAAGTCACCCTCTGGTGAGCATTCACATGGGACACAAATATCTTCATGTTGTTTGCCCACTCAGAAAGGTCTATCCACATACCCCTTCCCCAGACTTCTTTGTCACCAATCTTCCAATCATGTTCCTTCCAAGTCCCTGACCATCCAGCCAAACCATTAGCAACAGCCCAGGAATCAGTATACAGACGCACCTCTGGCCAGTTCTCTTTCCAAGCAAAGTGAACAACCAGGTGCACTGCTCGAAGTTCTGCCCACTGGGAGGATTTCCCCTCACCACTGTCCTTCAGGGATATCCCAGAAAGGGGCTGCAGTGCTGCAGCTGTCCACTTTCGGGTGGTACCTGCATATCGTGCAGAACCATCTGTAAACCAGGCCCGAGTCTTCTCTTCCTCAGTCAACTGACTGTAAGGAACTCCCCAAGATGCCATAGCTGTGGGATGGGCAAGAAAAGGTAAGGTGGAAGGAGTGGGGGCCATGGGCATTTGGGCCACTTCCTCATGTAACTTACTTGTACCTTCAGGACCTGCTCGAGCTCTACCTCCTATATACCATTTCCATTTTATGATGGAGTGCTGCTGTGCACGCCCAACTTTATGGCTTGGTGGGTCAGATAACACCCAGCTCATGATAGGTAACTCAGGTCTCATGGTAACTTGGTGGCCCATGGTTAAGCGTTCTGTCTCTACTAAGGCCCAGTAGCAGGCCAACAGTTGTTTCTCAAATGGAGAGTAGTTGTCTGCAGAGGATGGTAAAGCTTTACTCCAAAATCCTAAGGGCCTGCGTTGTGATTCTCCTATAGGAGCCTGCCAAAGGCTCCAAACAGCATCTCTATTTGCCACTGACACTTCCAGCACCATTGGATCAGCTGGATCATATGGTCCAAGTGGCAGAGCAGCTTGCACAGCAGCCTGGACCTGTTGCAGAGCCTCATCTTGCTCTGGTCCCCACTCAAAACTAGAAGCTTTTCTCGTCACTCGGTAAATGGGCCGGAGTAGCACACCTAAATGAGGAATATGTTGTCTCCAAAACCCAAAGAGGCCAACTAAACGTTGTGCCTCTTTTTTGGTTGTAGGAGGGGCCAGATGCAGCAGCTTATCCTTCACCTTAGAAGGAATATCTCGACAGGCCCCACACCACTGAACACCTAGAAATTTTACTGAGGTGGAAGGGCCTTGTATTTTTGTTGGATTTATCTCCCATCCTCTGCCACGCAAATACCTTACCAACAAATCTAGAGTAGTTGCTACTTCTTGCTCACTAGGTCCAATCAACATGATATCATCAATATAATGGACCAGTGTGATGTCTTGTGGGAGGGAGAAATGATCAAGATCCCTGCGGACAATATTATGACATAGGGCTGGAGAGTTGATATAACCCTGAGGTAGCACAGTGAATGTAAACTGCTGGCCTTGCCAGCTAAATGCAAACTGTTTCTGGTGGTCCTTGCTGACAGCAATTGAGAAAAAAGCATTTGCCAGATCAATAGCTGCATACCAGGTACCAGGGGATGTGTTGATTTGCTCAAGCAATGATACCACATCTGGGACAGCAGCTGCAATTGGAGTCACCACCTGGTTAAGCTTACGATAATCCACAGTCATCCTCCAAGACCCATCTGTTTTCTGCACAGGCCAAATAGGAGAGTTGAATGGGGATGTGGTGGGAATCACCACCCCTGCATCCTTCAAGTCCTTAAGAGTGGCATTAATCTCTGCAATCCCTCCAGGAATCCGGTATTGCTTCTGGTTCACTACTTTGCTAGGCAGAGGCAGCTCTAGTGGCTTCCACTTGGCCTTTCCCACCATAATAGCCCTCACTCCAGGAGTCAGGGAACCAATGTGAGGATTCTGCCAGTTGCTGAGTATGTCTATTCCAATTATGCATTCCGGCACTGGGGAAATAACCACAGAATGGGTCCGGGGACCCACTGGACCCACTGTGAGACGGACCTGGGCTAAAACTCCATCAATCATCTGACCTCCATAAGCCCCAACTCTGACTGGTGGACCAGAGTGACGTTTTGGGTCTCCGGGAATTAATGTCACTTCTGACCCAGTGTCTAATAATCCACGAAATATCTGATCATTTCCTTTTCCCCAATGCACAGTCACCCTGGTAAAAGGCCGTAGGTCCCCCTGGGGAAGGCTGGGAGGAAGATTAACAGTGTAAATTTTTGGCAGTGTGACAGGGTCCTTCTCCAAGGGTACCCGGCCTTCCCTTCATTCAAGAGGCTCTGGATCTGTAAACTGTCTCAAGTCTGGGAATTGATTAAGGGGCCGTGACTCTCTGTTTTTGTAATTCAAGGGAGATTTTTGTTCACGTGGCCTAGAATTCTTCTGCTTATATAGTTCAAACAAGAATTTAGTCGATTGCCCATCTATTTTACTACTTGGTACTCCATGATCCACTAGCCAACGCCATAAGTCTCTGCGAGTCATATTATTTTGATTGCTACTTTGAGCCTGTTTTACATTATGGTAGCCCTGTCCACCTTGTCTGTGGCGATTAACTGCAGCCACTTGGCTTCTGCTGACTCGGGACCCGATTATCCCCATTGTGTTTAAGGATTCCAGCTCAGTGACAGCAGTTCCTACAGTAATATCTGACCTACAGAGAAGGGCGACTACAGAGCTCTTCAGGGATGATGGAGCTAGTTTCACAAATTTATTCCTTACAGTCCTGGTAAAAGGTGTGTCCTCTGGACATTCCAGGGCTGTGTGAGCAGGTTTTCCATGATAAATCCACTCTAACATTCCAATCTCTCTAAGCCTTTGAATCCCCTCCTCCACATTATACCAGGGCAGTTCTGGCATTTCAACTTCTGGTAATGCCGGCCACCTTTTGATCCATGTTTCAGCCAGCCACCCAAACAAACTGTTAACACCCTTTCTAACCCCTCGAGCTACAACATTGAATGCAGAATCTCTGCTTAGTGGGCCCATATCAGTAAATTCAGCCTGATCCAACCTTATATTCCTTCCACCATTATCCCACACTCTCAATATCCATTCCCACACATATTCCCCTGGTTTCTGTCTGTATAAGTTGGAAAACTCATACAGTTCTTTTGGAGTATAGCGTACTTCCTCATGGGTCACACTTTGTACCTCACCCTTTGGGGCTTGTTGGGACTTGAGCCTAGTTATAGGTCTTGAAGCAAAAACTGGTGGTGGGGGTGGGTCATGAAAAGAGTTAGAATTATCTCTCAAGCCATTCACCTCAGGGCACTCTGTTGCATTTTCATCTCTTAAAACAGGATTAGTCTCTCCAGACGAAAGAGTGAGGGCTGCTTCCTCAGGGGAGGTGATTACAAGATTAGCAGGCATTGAAGGGTCAATCTCCTTAGGTAGGAGTTGCGTGGCAGGCTCCTTAGGGCAGACTGGAGGCAGAGAAGCTGTTTCCCCAGGACAGCCCTCTACAGGTAAATCTAACAATGACCCAGCAGAATCCAGGGTTCCAATGTCCTCACTGTCATTATTATCAATCCATATGTCTCCATCCCAAGTTTCTGGGTCCCATTCTTTTCCAATCAATGCCTTTACTTTAACAGCAGACACCCTGAGAGGTTGAGATTTTAGTTTACGCTGTAAATGTGCTACTCGCACAATAAGAGACTGCGTCTGATTTTCAGAAACCTCCAGTCTGCGGGCACAGGAAATAAGATTTTCTTTCAGGGCACAGATGGAACTCTTTACATCTGTCATACGGCATTCAAGTTTGAATTTGAAGCCTTTAGCTCATCCCTTTCTCTTACAACTGTATCCAAAGTATCTAAGAGCAGCCAGCCAACATCATTATACTTCTTAATACTGCAAAACTCTGTGAAAGTGTCGAAAACGCTGTCACCCAGAGCCTCGCTTCGTACTAGAGCACAATTAGGAGAATCAAATGGTGCTATTTTGCGTATTTCCTTTGCCAACTCCTGCCATGGACTCTTAGTACCCTCTTGATTATTGGAAATAGAGTCATTAGTGCCTCTGAATCTAATCAGAGTAGAAAACAAGTTGTAAAAGCCCATTTTAAGATTCCGTTTCTCAAGAACCACTTCCGGTACCAAGTTGTATTAGTTAGGGTTCTCCTTGGAAACAGAATCAATGAGAGATGTCTCTTATTATCAAATTGTAAAAGTGACTCACGCAACTGCGGGAGCGCACGAGTCCAAATTCTGCAGAGCCGTCAACAAGCTGTCAACTCCAAGGAAGACGTCCGACGAACTCCTCGGGAAACGAACCGACAACTTTGACGAACTCCTCAGGAAACGAACCGGCAACTTTGAAGAACTCAGGAAACGAACCGACAACTTTGACGAACTCCTCAGGAAACGAACTGGCAACTTCGACGAGCTCCCCAGGAAAAGCTTCACTGAGCAGCTGAAGAAGAAGTGAAGGTTCTCTAACTGTCCGGCTTATAAGCCTCCAACTGATCATCCGGACCAAATCCAGCCAATTGCATTCTCTCACTGTGGAAGCACGCCCCTTGATGAATCATCAGTCAGCTGCAGTCAATTGACTGATGATCCGACAAACCAACCAGCCTCAAATAGCCTCACAGGAATCGTCAGGCCAGTGCCCGCTTGACCAGACAGCTAGGCCACCTAGCCAAGTTGACACATGAACCCAACCATCACAACAGGACATTACATCCCAAATCACCAGGATACACATACTTTTCTAGTGCTCACGGAACTTTCTCCAGAATAGATCATATGCTGGGACATAAAACAAGCCTCAATAAATTTAAAAAGATTGAAATTATTCAAAGCACATTCTCTGACCACAATGGAATACAATTAGAAGTCAATAACCATCAGAGACTTAGAAAATTCACAAATACCTGGAGGTTAAACAACACACTCCTAAACAATCAGTGGGTTAAAGAAGAAATAGCAAGAGAAATTGCTAAATATATAGAGATGAATGAAAATGAGAACACAACATACCAAAACCTATGGGATGCAGCAAAAGCAGTGCTAAGGGGGAAATTTATAGCACTAAACGCATATATTAAAAAGGAAGAAAGAGCCAAAATCAAAGAACTAATGGATCAACTGAAGAAGCTAGAAAATGAACAGCAAACCAATCCTAAAGCAAGTAGAAGAAAGGAAAATAACAAGGATTAAAGCAGAAATAAATGACATAGAGAACAAAAAAACAATAGAGAGGATAAATATCACCAAAAGTTGGTTCTTTGAGAAGGTCAACAAGATTGACAAGCCCCTAGCTAGACTGACCCAAATCAAAAAGGAGGAAGACCCATATAAACAAAATAATGAATGAAAAAGGTGAGATAACTGCAGATCCTGAAGAAATTAAAAAAATTATAAGAGGATACTATGAACAACTGTATGGCAACAAACTGGATAATGTAGAGGAAATGGACAATTTCCTGGAAACATATGAACAACCTAGACTGACCAGAGAAGAAATAGAAGACCTCAACCAACCCATCACAAGCAAAGAGATCCAATAAGTCATCAAAAATCTTCCCACAAATAAATGCCCAGGGCCAGATGGCTTCACAGGGGAATTCTACCAAACTTTCCAGAAAGAACTGACACCAATCTTACTCAAACTCTTTCAAAACATTGAAGAAAATGGAACACTACCTAACTCATTCTATGAAGCTAACATCAATCTAATACCAAAACCAGGCAAAGATGCTACAAAAAGGAAAACTACCGGCCAATCTCCCTAATGAATATAGATGCAAAAATCCTCAACAAAATACTTGCAAATCGAATCCAAAGACACATTAAAAAAATCATACACCATGACCAAGTGGGGTTTATTCCAGGCATGCAAGGATGGTTCAACATAAGAAAATCAATCAATGTATTACAACACATTAACAATTCAAAAGGGAAAAATCAATTGATCATCTCAATAGATGCTGAAAAAGCATTTGACAAAATCCAACATCCCTTTTTGATAAAAACACTTCAAAAGGTAGGAATTGAAGGAAACTTCCTCAACATGATAAAGAGCATATATGAAAAACCCACAGCCAGCATAGTACTCAATGGTGAGAGACTGAAAGCCTTCCCTCTAAGATCAGGAACAAGACAAGGATGCCCGCTGTCACCACTGTTATTCAACATTGTGCTGGAAGTGCTAGCCAGGGCAATCCGGCAAGACAAAGAAATAAAAGGCATCCAAATTGGAAAAGAAGAAGTAAAACTGTCATTGTTTGCAGATGATATGATCTTATATCTAGAAAACCCTGAGAAATCGACGATACAGCTACTAGAGCTAATAAACACATTTAGCAAAGTAGCGGGATACAAGGTTAATGCACATAAGTCAGTAATGTTTCTATATGCTAGAAATGAACAAACTGAAGAGACACTCAAGGAAAAGATACCATTTTCAATAGCAACTAAAAAAATCAAGTACCTACGAATAAACTTAACCAAAGATGTAAAAGACCTATACAAAGAAAACTACAACTCTACTAAAAGAAATAGAAGGGGACCTTAAAAGATGGAAAAATATTCCATGTTCATGGATAGGAAGGCTAAATGTCATTAAGATGTCAATTCTACCCAAACTCATCTACAGATTCAATGCAATCCCAATCAAAATTCCAACAACCTACTTTGCAGACTTGGAAAAGCTAGTTGTCAAATTTATTTGGACAGGGAAGATGCCTCGAATTGCTAAAGACACTCTAAAAAAGAAAAACGAAGTGGGAGGACTTACACTCCCTGACTTTGAAGTTTATTATAAAGCCACAGTTGCCAAAACAGCATGGTACTGGCACAAAGATAGACATATAGATCAATGGAATCGAATTGAGAATTCAGAGATAGACCCTCAGATCTATGGCCGACTGATCTTTGATAAGGCCCCCAAAGTCACTGAACTGAGTCATAATGGTCTTTTCAACAAATGGGGCTGGGAGAGTTGGATATCCATATCCAAAAGAATGAAAGAGGACCCCTACCTCACACCCTACACAAAAATTAACTCAAAATGGACCAAAGATCTCAATATAAAAGAAAGTACCATAAAACTCCTAGAAGATAATGTAGGAAAACATCTTCAAGACCTTGTATTAGGCGGCCACTTCCTAGACTTTACACCCAAAGCACAAGCAACAAAAGAGAAAGTAGATAAATGGGAACTCCTCAAGCTTAGAAGTTTCTGCACCTCAAAGGAATTTCTCAAAAAGGTAAAGAAGCAGCCAACTCAATGGGAAAAAATTTTTGGAAACCATGTATCTGACAAAAGACTGATATCTTGCATATATAAAGAAATCCTACAACTCAATGACAATAGTACAGTCGGCCCAATTATAAAATGGGCACAAGATATGAAGAGACAGTTTTCTGAAGAGGAAATACAAATGGCCAAGAAACACATGAAAAAATGTTCAGCTTCACTGGCTATTAGAGAGATGCAAATTAAGACCACAATGAGATACCATCTAACACCAGTTAGAATGGCTGCCATTAAACAAACAGGAAACTACAAATGCTGGAGGGGATGTGGAGAAATTGGAACTCTTATTTCATTGTTGGTGGGACTGTATAATGGTTCAGCCACTCTGGAAGTCAGTCTGGCAGTTCCTTAGAAAACTAGATATAGAGTTACCATTCGATCCAGCGATTGCACTTCTCGGTATATACCCGGAAGATCGGAAAGCAGTGACACGAACAGATATCTGCACGCCAATGTTCATAGCAGCATTATTCACAATTGCCAAGAGATGGAAACAACCCAAATGTCCTTCAACAGATGAGTGGATAAATAAAATGTGGTATATACACACGATGGAATACTACGCTCGCAGTAAGAAGGAACGATCTCGTGAAACATATGACAACATGGATGAACCTTGAAGACATAATGCTGAGCGAAATAAGCCAGGCACAAAAAGAGAAATATTATATGCTACCACTAATGTGAACTTTGAAAAATGTAAAACAAATGGTTTATAATGTAGAATGTAGGGGAACTAGCAATAGAGAGCAATTAAGGAAGGGGGAACAATAATCCAAGAAGAACAGATAAGCTATTTAACGTTCTGGGGATGCCCAGGAATGACTATGGTCTGTTAATTTCTGATGGATATAGTAGGAGCAAGTTCACAGAAATGTTGCTATATTAGGTAACTTTCTTGGGGTAAAGTAGGAACATGTTGGAAGTTAAGCAGTTATCTTAGGTTAGTTGTCTTTTTCTTACTCCCTTGTTATGGTCTCTTTGAAATGTTCTTTTATTGTATGTTTGTTTTCTTTTTAACTTTTTTTTTCATACAGTTGATTTAAAAAATAAGGGAAATTTAAAAAAAAAAAAAAAAGAAAAAAAAAACAAGGAAAAAAAAAAAAAAAAAAGATGTAGTGCCCCCTTGAGGAGCCTGTGGAGAATGCAGGGGTATTCGCCTACCCCACCCTCCATGGTTGCTAACATGACCACAGACATAGGGGACTGGTGGTTTGATGGGTTGAGCCCTCTACCATAAGTTTACCCTTGGGAAGACGGTTGCCGCAAAGGAGAGGCTAGGCCTCCCTATGGTTGTGCCTAAGAGCCTCCTCCCGAATGCCTCTTTGTTGCTCAGATGTGGCCCTGTCTCTCTAGCTAAGCCAACTTGAAAGGTGAAATCACTGCCCTCCCCCTACGTGGGATCAGACACCCAGGGGAGTGAATCTCCCTGGCAACATGGAATATGACTCCCGGGGAGGAATGTAAACCTGGCATCATGGGACGGAGAACATCTTCTTGACCAAAAGGGGGATGTGAAAGGAAATGAAATAAGCCTCAGTGGCAGAAAGATTCCAAAAGGAGCCGAGAGGTGACTCTGGTGGGCACTCTTATGCACACTTTAGACAACCCTTTTTACGTTCTAAAGAATTGGGGTAGCTGGTGGGGATACATGAAACTATCAGACTACAACCCAGAACCCATGAATCTCAAAGA